>NC_141557.1:98960000-99669166 GCF_036417535.1 Chlamydotis macqueenii | reverse complement strand
TATTAATGAATGTAAGAAACCCTTGCAAGAGAGAACTGGTTCATTGAGTCCAGTTCCTGCTGTTACAGGCACACCGCATCATATAACAGTTCTTATATATTAACCAACCTCTGCCTTTAGCGTTCTTGCTTCTGCTGCACCCATCTGATGTCTTGCTTTCCTGGTGGTGAGGAACCTTGCAATTTCTGACAGAGGCGTTGTCACAAGTTTAGCCATGCTTGGTTTTTGTGCCACTTAAAGTCATTGTAAATTTAAGTAGTTTTTGTCTCTTTCAAGATTTACTGAATCAATAAGAGGGATGCTCACAGTCCTCTTGGAATGAAATACGCTGAGCTCTTTCTGTTATCCTGTCACAGGAGTAGTTGTCTCTCACCTCGACCATTTATTGGCGATGCCTTTAGACTTAATGCTGAGGATTTTTGTCTCAATGTCCTAGGTGAAATGTGGACTTGTAAAGTAGTCTGGTCTTCCTACAACATTGATTTTGTCCCTTGTAGCAAGTTTCCTACCCACCTTAAAGTTCTTAATTCCCACCTCCAGTGTCATAAGCAACACCGGTGCATGCTGTAGGGTACGCAGCTGTGTTAAAGCTAACATAATTCCTTCATCTAGAAAATGAGCTGCTGTGTTGAGAAAGAATGTCTTGTTGTTCTGATGTGTTTTTCTTTTTGGTGCTGGCAAACTGATGTTGTGTTTTATTCTGTTTTCCTTTAGCCTCTATCTTTAATTATGCCTCCTTTTACAGTGTGTTCCAGTGCCATATGTTTCTACTGAGGTGATTTTTATGAGCAGTAGTTGCCTGGATAACTTGGATAACTTGTTTTTGTTTGCCACTTCCTCTGCCTGTTTGGCAGAGTTACTGCCAAGTTACTGTGTTTGTTGAATGTTTTCAGATCATGTACCACCCTATACTTAACAGTTTTATTGAAGTCCTTGCACCTAGCCCTGCAATTTGATTTGCCAGTTCTTTAGGAATCCACAGACGGCTATTATTGAGGTTTTTCTGGTTTCTAGTGGATTAAGCTCTTTGAGTTCCGCTGCTGTTTTCATGCTCTCTGCCTCATAGGCATTTTGAAGTTTCCCAGGTTGTAAGATAAGAAATTAAATTCCATTTGGAGACAGTTGAAAGTCGCCTGTAGGGCATATTGGTGTCGGATGCTCTGCACAAGTGTTGTGGGATGTCTAAGTGAAATTTTCATTTCATTGTTTAAAAGTAAGGATAGTCATGCCATGGAAAAGTCTAAAATCGTGTCTTGATTTCTTTTTTTCGCCCCAATGTAGTGTTTCTCCTGCTCTTCCTCTACACCGCTCTGTGTGCCTGTTCATGCTGAGCGGGAGCGGCAGTAATTCCTCTTCCCAGTGCTTGCCCCATCATTCAGTGATGTACTGTCTGACAGGCAGCCCTTCCAGGCACCTTGTCCTTTTGCCCAGGAGGAGGGCTGTGCTTCTGCTCTTGTTGCGCTGAACTCTGTCAATTAAAAAAGGAAGCAATTTCTCTGCTACCTCTCAGGATTTTACAAGGATAAAAGAGGCAGAAACACATGGATGGTTAGTTAAATGTGGTATTTCCCAACTGAGGATAGACCCCAAAAGATGCTTTCTGAATGTGCGTAGTAAAGCTTGGAGTGTGTTAGATGTGAATGATGGAAAGAGCCAGACTGACTCACTTTGGTAAGTTTAAGTGGTTTGTGCAGTTTCCAGTTCATGGTGTGTTAAAGTCGATTCAGATTCATAAACAGCATTTCCCCAGCTAGTGAAGTGAGTGAACCCAGCTTAACTTTGCTTTCACTAGTGAACTGTAGAGCAGACAAGAACAGGTAGGAAGGTAAAGCCACCACAAAAGTATATTTGAGGAAGGGTTGTGATTTGGTGTGGTGGTTCTTTCATTGCCAACTTCTCTTAAAATAAAAACATTTGAAAAAAATGGAAGCTCAGCAGATGGCCACATAATCTGTTGTTGAGAGTGTAAAGAGGGAGGCTGAGGGGACTTCTGGAAGAACTTTGACACACCCTGACCTGCTCTTGCCTTCGCCTCCATCTGCTGTACCCAGACCCTAGAGAGCAGATAGAAACCCCATTAAATTCAGGTGGCTGTTCACAGAAGGAGGCTGGAGGGCTTTTGAGCAAGTATGCTTTTTGAAGCTCATGAAGCACCAACTCTTTAGTAATGTTTTTTTCCCTCTTCCTTTTCCCTCTTGAATTCCTCTGGGGGCTAGGACTGAATCTAAAAAACTTCACAATTTTAGAACTCGAGATTTTCAAGTGTGGTGTTTTAAAATGAGCAAAAGTGAGGAGGCAAGGGCTGTTGTTCTGAACAGGAGAATTTAGGGAGCGGGGATAATGCTATTGCCTAAACAACTGCCTGCCCAAGACCATTCTGTTTGGATTGCTGTTGAAGAGGCTTTTTTGGCTCTTAATGTTTTTTGTCATTGCCAAGCCAACTTCTTGTAGCCTTTCACAGAGCAGAAAAGGAAAGCCTTGCTCACATTTTGAGGAGTATTTGAAACCCACCGTTGCCTCAAGCTTTAGCTTCCTGTGCTGTGTGGTAGAGTGTCTGATAATGAAAGATGAAAGCCTTCTATTTTTGTCTTGTGAATGTAGCTCATGTTTCATGGGCCAGATTGGTTGATTTTTTTGTGTTCCTTTTCTGTGCTGCCTTTATGTTGGGGAAGGAAGGAATAGCGACTTCACTGAGATGCTAAATTTAGAGTGATTAGAAAAAGTGAGGATGTATCTGGGTGTGTATCCAGCTTTTCAGACTCAAGACACTGGAAGAGGTTGATATGTGACCAAGCATGTCAAGTTGAAAGGACAGTGCCTGGGCACCAGAAACCCCCTTGCCCTTCACCACAGTGAATATCACAAGTGGCAAATCCGTGCACCCTGTAGCACATACAGGCAATCTTTCTCTCTCTGTCATTTGAAGTATATACTACAGAGTTAGCTGTCAGTGGTGTGTTCTGATCCAGCTTAACGTACACATTTAAAAAAACTATGATTGTTTCTGGGTATGATTTTTCATTATCTGTTTGTAGTACAGTAAAGAGCTTGATATAATAATTTTCTGCCTTAGGTATATTGAGGAAACTTGCTTATCTGAACTGTAGTTATCCAGCTGCTTTTACTGTATGAGTATAAAGCACAATACTGTTTGTATTTTCTTTCTCTAACCTAGCTGTAGAATTAAGATTTTTTTTCATTATAGTTGTGCATATTGGGTCGTTTTCCCATCTCACTTCGCTCTCAGATGTTTATACTTCCGTATTCTTTTTTAGGATGATGGATACCTTCATTAAAAACGTGTCTGCACAAGTATTGCAGAATGAAATACCATGTCTATTCACAGTATGTTCCTGCTGTAGGAATTCTTCTGCGGAGACAGAAGCCTGCATACTTGTGCATATGAGGTGCTCCAGAGCACATGCAACCCATGTTCCACAGGAGGCTGTAGTCCAGGATGCAGTTCTATCTGCAAACCCCAGCCAAGAAGTTCTGTAGCTCAGCCTTTCTCTTTCTCCCTCACCGGCTCACTGCTGTCCCTTTCCAACCTGCCAGT
This sequence comes from Chlamydotis macqueenii, assembly GCF_036417535.1. NCBI lineage: Eukaryota > Metazoa > Chordata > Aves > Otidiformes > Otididae > Chlamydotis > Chlamydotis macqueenii. The sequence continues at coordinate 99,665,610 of NC_141557.1, read as the reverse complement.
GTAACTCCTCAGCAAGTGTGATCCACGGGGAGAAAATAACTGCCTATGCTGTTCTGGCAGAACTCGGGTTAGGTGAATGCTACTGGATTTCACCTCCTTCACTGACACACCTGGATGGCACTGCACATTGAGGACAGCGAAGATCTGCAAAATAATGCCCCGTTCATTGTGAACTGGCTAGCATTGTTAGCATATTTACAAAAGGTCCTACTTTTTGTGATGGCATTATCTAAACTATACAGTCTTGTGGAGTCAGGTGTCAAGTGTTTTTGGGTTTTTTGGCTTTTTTTTTTTTTTTTTTTTTTTTTTTTAAAATCTCCTTTATGGTCCTGATAGGAGGCAGCAGTTTCCAGGTAGATCTGCTGGGTTGCAGGTGTGTGTGAGAGAAGTTCAGCTTGCCTATGCTTTCGCACAGTGTTAGTAGCTCCTTGTTAGGCTCTGCATATGAGGTCCAGAAAGAAGCATTCAGCGGCTTCGGCAGCCTTTTCTGTTGAGAGATGTGTTCTTCTGTGGAAAAAAATGTCTCTCACATGAAAGCACCTGGGGAAGGCTTTATTCAGCTTCCGAGGTGTACCTTATTTTGTAGGAATTAAGAGCTGCACTAGGGCACACACAGTCGTCAGAGGATTCCTCGCTTTGGGTAAGTGAGAAGATCCGAGGTGATTTTTTTTACTTTTTGTATGACCGGCTCTCAGCCTATGAAAATGAGAATAGAGTATGTGTGACGAATAGTGATGCTTTGTGCGAGAGCTATCTTTATGTTTGTCCTGCAGTATGAGCTCAGTGCTCGTTTTTACCTGGTGATGAAAATATAAAGATTTTTACATTTTGCTATTTTATACTTATAAGATAGCATAAAGGGCATCTGACAGAGTATCCTTTTAATCCTGCTTGTTATAATTCAAGGTACTGTATTCAGAAGATGTACAAAAGTACGTTTTAATCTAAATCAAAATGACAGAAAGGAGTGTATGTTGGAGAGTTGCATTTGGAGTGTACTTGAAATGAGTTACTGCTTTGTTCTCTGAGTGCTTTGAGACAGAACAGGCTGATGCTGTTATATGAGACCTTTGTATGCTGGTTCCCTGCCTCTCCCCAGTGCTTTAGGAAGCTCATGTACCCTGATATGATACACGCTTGAGCTGACATCTTGGTAAGCAAAAGAGGTTGCATTGAAGTCATTGATGGGAGCCAGAGAGGGAGCATCAGGAGTGCACCATGGCTTGCATGGAGGACACAAATAAGGAGGCTGTATGTCCTGCTCTGCCATGGCTGCGTTCTTGAGTAACTGTGTGTGCATGAGTGTGCACACATGCATGTTCATGAGTAATTGTCTCCGTGAAAGGAATTGCAGAAAGCTGACTAGATGTCTGACTAAGCAGTTACTGAATCTGGTTAAGCTATTGTAGGTGGATCATTCACAAAAATAATTGTTTTCACAGAGTCGGTTATGACTACCCTGCTTGTTTAGCATGGTAGAGGGACTTGTTTTGCAGTACATTGCAGGCTGATTTTGTTCAGCTTCGTACCTGCAGCAGTTACTTTTGCATATGTGCAATTTTTTTTAGCATTGCTAGAACTAGATATTTTTCCTCTTAAATGAAATATATCCACAATTAAAAAAAAAATCCTCAGTGACCCAGGTTCCTGGTGGCTATGGGATCGCTGGAGGATAGCCAGTGGGGCTTGCTGACTGAAAATAAGAGTTCGAAAGTGGCAGCCTGGAAGTCTAGAAATGGGAAATACTGGTACTTGGCTACATGCAGCCAGAACCACTTTGTGAGCAGAGTCTGAGTAACATGAAACAGCTGGTGACATGTCTCTATTTGAGAGATGGTTTTGTTTTGCATTCCACAGCCACGCTCCATGAGTTACAGAGCAAACTTCAATTAATATTTGCATTTTCTTTGGTAGGTGACTGGGTTTGCATGGCAAGCTTTTGGTAGCGGGGGTCGCTTCTGTGAGAAGCTGCTAGAAGTTTCCCCTGTGTCCGACAGAGCCAATGCCAGCAGGCTCCAAGAGGGACCCACCGCTGGCCAAGGCTGAGCCCGTCAGCAATGGTGGTAGCACCTCTGTGATAACATATTGAAGAAGGAGGAGGGAAAAAAAAAACTCTTCACAATTGCAGCTAAAGAGAAGAGTGGAGTGTATCTGAGAGAGTATATGTGTGGTGTCTGCAGACACCAAGGTGAGTGAAGAAGGAGGGGGAGGAGCTGCTGCAGATGCCAAAGCAGAGATTCCCCTGCAGCCTGTGGTGCAGCCAATGGGGCAGCCCATGGTGAGACAGGCTGTCCCCCTGCAGCCCATGGAGGCCGACAGAGGAGCAGAGATCCACCTGCAACCCGTGGAGGACCCCACGCTGGGGCAGGTGGATACCCAAAGGAGGCTGTGACCCTGTGGGAAGCCCATGCTGGAGCAGGCTCCTGGCAGGACCTGTGGAGAAAGGAGCCTATGCTGGAGGCAGGTTTGTTGGTGGGACTTGTGACCCTGCAGAGGATCCATGCTGGAGCAGTCTGTTCCTGAAGGATTGCACCTCGTGGAGAGGGACCCGCTCCGAAGCAGTTCATGAAGAACGGCAGCCCACAGGAAGGACTCGCACCGGAGCAGTTTCTGGAGGACTGTCCCCTGTGGGAGGGATCCCATGCTGGGGCAGGGGAAGGGTGTGAGGAGGCCTCCACTGAGGAGACTGGAGCGACAGAGACAGCGTGTGATGAACTGACTGCAACCCCCATTTCCCATCCCCCTGCGCTGCTGGTGGGGAAGGAGGTAGAGGAATTTGGGAGTAAAGTTAAGCCTGTGGTGAGCGAAAGGTGTTTTAATATTTAGTTTTTATTTCTCATTATCCTACTCTGATTTGGTTGATAATAAATTAAACTAATTTCCCCAAGTCGAGTCTGTTCTACCTGTGACGATAATCGGTGAGTGATCTCTCCCTGTCTCTCCCTGTCCTTATCTCGACCCACGAACCTTTCGTTGTATTTTCTCTCCCCTGTCCAGCTGAGGAGGGGGAGTGATAGAGAGCGGCTTTGGTGGGCACCTGGCGTCCAGCCAGGGTGACCCCACTAGAGTGGCCTTTTAAAAATGTTGCTCAGGATAATTTGTGCTCTTCCGTTTTTCCTTTCTTCCTTCCCTCTTGCAGTATGGGGTGCAGTTATTTCTCTGCAGTCTTCCTGTTTTCTGTCGGCTTTCTTCCTGTTCTCCTGCTTGCTGCTTGGGGCCGTGGGGAAGGGAATTCAGCCTCTCCGCCTGTATGCTGTGTTGGTAACTTCATCGTCTTTCAGAGCAGAGCAAGGAAGGGAAATACTGGTATCCATAATAGTATGTGTAAACTCAGAAGTCAGCAAGGTCCCATGCTGCATCAGTGCGACATTTCCAGTGTTAAAAGGGATTTCCTGGAGGCGAGAAGAGTCCTGTTGGAGTTGGGTTCAGAAGCAAAAAGGGCTGTGTAAAATCACAGGCAAGTTCTTCGCAGTCAATACCTGTTTGTTAATGGTTCCACCCTTATGCCAAGTTAGATTTGTGGAGAGAGAAATGACTATAGGACTCAACCGGGAATTACTTTAGGTGGAAATACCCACAATCATTAATGAATTTCAGCATAGTATGTCTCTATTAAAGAAAACATCTTCCTTTTTTTTTTTTTTCGTAAGAGGCAATAAAAATGAGCAGCAGTACTTCAAATATTGAATAAAGAGTCTAAACAGAGGCAAACCCCATGTCCAGCAGTAAATTACTACTTGAGGGTTTTTTTTTTGTTTTGTTTCATTTGTTTGTTTTAGTAACGCCCCTGATGGTCTTTGGTATTGCAAATCTCCATTGGTGTTTAAAAGTTTTCCCATAAAACTGAGAGAGAAATTATGACAGTTCAGCAAAAATGAGGGCATGAAAAAAATTGAAATGTGTATTTAATGTAAGACCGTTGGAAGCACATCCAGATGGAGAGATGGTGCTGCCTGGGATACTGGTACTACCTTTGTAGGAAAGATGTTTCGTTCCTGCCCTATTGAGGAGTGACGCTTTCTAAAAGTCTTCAAGCTTTTGAGATAAGTTTTTTTTGCATTCCGTAATGCACAGTGGCAAAAAAACTGAAACATTCTGATGGTAACTTTTTATACTTCATAGAGGCGCTTTATTTAATATCCTTGCTTAGCAAATGTAATTGTTGCTGATGGAAAATGGAAAGTTAATACTTACATGACCCAAGGCAAACAACTTTGAAACAAGCCTGTTCCTGAAGTATTCAGTTTTAGCAGATACCTCATTTCAGACAAAACTTCAAATATCCGTGACTCATGGCCACCAACTACAACAACCTTTTGTTGTTCATAAGGGTACAAAACAATTTCTTTTATGTTTTGAGCACTGAGTCATGGCTAAAAAGCATGTCAGTAGTGCTCTAAAGGTAAATTGGATACGGTGATTCTGTGAGCAACATCTGGAGTTCATGCACCATTAGTTATTTGTGGGGATGGACTTTGGTTTGCCAATGGTTGGAGCCATTGTGGATTTAGTAATAGTAAATGACCAAGTGGTTCATGAAGTTTATTCTGCTGCTGTCTTTTACCTCCTCTGGAGTCACTGGTGACAAAGAACGATGAATATCCAGTGTGGTGCTGGCTAGGAACAGATAAAGGCTGTTGATCGTTATGATTTAATTAAAGATGAGGCATGGGGTTGTGCAATGAGCTGATAAGACCTGGCCTGATTCAGCACGCTCTCCCATTGCGTGTGTACCAGGATTTGCAAAACATGCAGACTGCTGTTGCTTCCCCTTGAGTCCTCAGCCGGGTCAACAACGCTCTCACGTATGGTCTTATGGGGTGTCCAGCCTCTCCATCAGACTGATGCCACCAGTTAGTGTCTCTGGTTTCTCAGTTCTTGTGAGTTAGTGGTTTCTCACTTTTTGTCGCATTTAAAGTAAAACGGAAGTGCCTTCACTGCGAGCTACTCTAAGAACAGCTCAGCTTTATGAAATTTCAGATGTTTTTAAAAATAAAAAGACCGATTTCCCCGGCAGTAAGGAAGAGGATGGTTGTGTTTACTCTAGTGTGGTAGCTGTGGTTGTGAGAGGGGAGCGTTGTTCTCACCTCCTCTCCCAGGCGGAACAATTCTGCCTGTGCGTAGTTGGCAGCAGCAGTCATTGATTTGAGCCACCTTGCCCGTCTGCAGGTCTGAAGTTGTTTCTTCCTGTGTCGGAGTGAGTTTTATGCTCTGGGATAGGTATTCTGGCTGCACACGTGTGGCTGCCTCTCTGTGCTACTCTCCGGAACGGAGGTGAGTGGGGCATTTCACCTTCCCAAGCCTCCACACATGGGATTTCTCTGGTTTTGGTAACATCCAGATGGAAAGGTGTGGGGATTTGCACAGCTTGTTCCAAGTCAGGGGTGAAAGGGTGTAGCTGATAACTGGCATGTTTTTGTATCTTCTCCCTCAGTGACAGCTCTTCTTTGCTCAGGGCAGCAGGCATCAAACAAGCAAAAGGATGGAAATTACCCGGCCTCTGGAGTGCAGGTATTTCACTGTTCATGGGGAAGCTGGGCAAATGACTTAAGCTCCCCCGGTGTCCTCTTCCTCAGAGGCATAGATTTGATATTGTGAAGGGTGTGGGCTGCAGCTGACTTCCCCAGTGACTCTGCTTGTCTGCTGACAGTGTTGTAGATGGAAGATAAATTGCTCATCATTGCAGTGTGACAGCTGCCTAGAGAGCAGACTAGGATTAATTCCTGAAGTTCTTAACTATTTCATTTACCTCTGTGGATGTTCACTGCTGAACTTCTAACTCCTTTACAGCAATGAATAGTAATATAATTATCTGTCTTGTTCATTTCATGTACATTTAGCATCCTGGATAACACAGCTAGTATATTGTTATTTATCTCTCTCAGGAAAAAATCTAGATTGTTAAAATAAGCTGGTAATGCAGTCTTACTGTATTGGGTAGAGGCTATTGCCTTGCAGAATGGCTTATCTCATTAACCAGCCATGAAAACCTTGCCGTTTTCCATCTTTGCTCTTCATCAGGTATATTACCATTCATATTATGTATCTACAGTGTGTTCAGGGCAATAGTGGCAAGGGTATTTGGGTGTTTCTGGTGTATTGACACAAGGCTGCTCTCTGATGATTGCAGACTCAGGAGTTGGGTCTTTTAGTGCATGTGTTGATGAACAGCTGCTTTGTAATTAAGTAAGAAAATGCCCTATTCATTCGGCAGGGAGGTTTGCTTACCTTGTGTTGTGCCATTCAGTTACCTATTGAGGTGTCACCCTGTGACTGTGCTGTAATAACAACAGGGTGTTGGAAAAGCCGATAGCAAAACAATCGCCTGAAATAAGATACTTTCTGGAGGTGTCTCAAGGGTGGTTAATAGACAATTCGCAAGCTTTTGGCTGTTGAAACTCTACTCTGAGCTCCAGCCAGGTTACGAAACATGTTTTGTCTGGCAGTGGTATGTATCAGTGAGCCAAAGGGTTATGAACAGTTAAAAAAATCCTTTCTGACAGAGTTCCAGGCCCTTGTTTCGGAAAAGCTGTTGAGAGAGTAGGAAGGAGGTAGAGTTTCTTCCGAGTCTCCAGCACGGGAGTTTGGTAGTCACTTAGGTAAGTGGGGTTCGTGGTATGTATGTGTTGTTTCAAACCCATATTCCTCTAATGCTTTCTTTTGCTGGTAGGATTCGATATTGGTCTTTGTAATCTAGATGGAGATGTCCCTGCTCCTTCCAGGTGGGTTCGACTAGATGGCCTTTAAAGGTCCCTTCCAACCCAAACTATTCTATGATTCTAAGACTTCTTAGCCACTTGATTCAGTATGCCCACAACCCTGCCAAGGGACGAGACTTGGGTACAGGGCCTGGGGAGCTGCAAGCTCCACAGACTGGGACCAGGTCTGAGCAGGAGCAGGTGTTGCAAATATTATGATAAAAGTTAAAAACTTGATTATGAAATAAAGCGAGCCAGGTCTGATCAACAGTAAATTGTAGAATATAGGAGTGTTAAGAATCAATTGTAGTCATGGGGATCTTAAAGCTGTTACAACATCTGGTTTGTTAGAAGTCAGCCTAGCATGTTTAGGGTAATTAAGAAGAGTGGCAGAATAATGGTGAGTCCCAAACACCGCCCTGTAGAAAATAGGCCCTGAGCCGTCACTTTGGGGCCAGAAAAATCAAGGACAACGCGACCTTGTTCTCAAGACCATATGTGGAGATTTTAAGGAGGGGTACGACCAGCGAATTCAAGGAGGGGGCGCTCTGACGATCCCCAAGACCACCAGAAGACCCTTGACTCAAAAGACCGAGCATGCGCAAGTAGACGGGAGAATATTATAATAACTTCTAGGAAAGTTAATGTTTATGTATAATATTTATCGGAAATCTAGTGAGTATGTATAACAGGTGTGTACTTAACCTGCACTGTTGGATCGAACACGTGCGCACACTATGTGGAGCGATCCCCTGTATGCCCAGCGCTGCAATAAAGGAGTGCCTGCTTCTTAACTTCTCGTTGCTGTTAAGGGGTTTTATTCCAGATTTTGGTAACACAGGCAAGGACCCATCAGTAAGTTTGGGAGCTCGGAGGGGTGTGCTGGCGAGGGCTGAAGTGCAACCCAAATGTGCAGACTCCAAACAGTGACACCCTTGGCCACCTTTGCTATTTTTATTAAAATGGTAAGTGATGCTTTGAATGTATGAAAAAGAGACTCTGGAGAATGTTGTGTATCCAAGTGTCTAGTTTTAGGTTCTAATTTATGAGAGTATTTTTCTGAAGAGAAGAGTCAGTCGTTTTTTTTTTGGTATCTTTGGTTTATTTGGGACCTTGAGAGGGAAAATTATTTTATAAAATGAAATCTTTTAAATTTGTACAGTTCTGGGACAGATACTGTATGTTGCTGTGTTGCTCTCATTGGAAAGCAAACATTAGCACATACACATACAGCAGTGTTAAATGCTATGGTTAACCTAAGACACTCTACTACATATTGTTTAAGATTTTATGCAGCCGAGCATGTTATCTTCCACTGAAAGAACATTTGCTGCAGTTTTATTTTAGTAATGTGCAAGGGGTTGCTAAGTGTATACGACAAATGGGTTGCTACCTACAGTAGTGTGAAGAATATTGCCAGAAAATCTTGATAATGTTTTCTGTTCCTTTAGTACCAAAGTAGTCCTGTGGAAAAATGTCCATGTACCCTTTTTGTGTATTTTCTTCCTCCACTGTATACTTGTATGCATCTCTGGGGGGGGGGAGGAAGTGGGCTGAAAAATATCAGTATTTCATTTTCCTCTACTTAATTGCTGATTACTGTAGAAGTAAGAGGACTATCAAGTCTTATGTTTTCCTGTTTTTTTATTTCTATGTCACTGACTGAATAGCTAATCTATATTTCTCTTTGTGTTAGGTAGATGCTTTTTCCTCTTTTACTCTAACTAGACACAATGCCTTCTTCCTTGGTGCTGTGGAGGTTACGGTGTAGGTGACCTCTGTGTTTTAATTTGCAAGAAAAACAAACTTTGTGTGAGTAGAGTCAAGCATAAGTTTTTCTGGTTATGGTTCTGTTTCTTTGAAAATCAGCATGAGCCTTTTAGAAAACTGCCTTAAGTATGAATGTACTTGTCTTGGCTGATGTGATAGCTAAATGGAAACTGAAAAGGGCTCTTTGGAAACCACTTGTGTATCTGTAGGTAGCAGATGTGCCAGAATTACAGCCAACTTGACCAAAATGATATGCTTTGTGTTAAGGCATACGAATGAAACATGTTGCCAGGTTAATTTGCCCAAACTGGGAGCTGATTTTACAGTCAACGAATTTATTTCCTTCAGTCTTCTTGAGTTTGCTTTTTAATTCTGTGAATTAGCATCAGTACATATGGGAGAATGGATCCACACTAAGTTATTCCGAACTGTGTAGAAGCCCTGACAATGAGAGGAGTTGAATGTCTGTCTCCTCATCTATCCTATTAAGGCTTTTTCACTGTGTATTTTTGCAGCTATTTGAAGCAGTGATATTAGTATCGCAGTTACTGTTCAAGCTCTTTGCTGATGAGGAGTTATGCAACATGTCTGAATTGCTTCCTTCTTCCCAAGAGCAGGCAAGGACTGACAGGACAAGTATTCGCTTCTGCGTACAAGTTAACTCTTGAACTGAAATTCAGAGCTTGAGCTACAGGTACTCTAACAGGTGCCTGTTAAATGAGGATGAGAGGCTGCTAGCTATTAAAGTATGGATGCTGTGTTGCTCACACAGTGTCAGGGGAGCTGGATTTTGATCTGGTGCTTCTGAAATGTTGAGTGGAAATTCATGTAACATTTTCATCTTTCATCCATTGTAGGAAGCAGTGACTTTTTTGTTTACTTAAGGCTAATCATCCCAGATGGCACTGATTGTTCTAGTGTAGTGGTTAAACAACTATATGAACCCTTGTGTGTGGGCTTGTTACTGTGCTGCTTGGTCCCCCAATGATCTGCTGTACTGGCTTCCAGCATGCCTTCCTCCTTCAGGGACCTCCACCATGCCTGTGCTCCTGCCTTTGAATGTGGAGCAGCTTTGCCAGGTTTCTCAGCAGAGGCATCTCCAGAAGAGGCGTCTGTGTCTGGTAGGATGCTTGAGGGTGAACTGCTAGGCAGTAATTACTGCAGCAGAGGGCTGCCAGGGCTCTGTCTATAGACCTAAATCACAGAATGACTCAAAATCATCCGGCTGTGGTGCATCACTGGCTTGTTTAGAAATGAATTGCTCTCCCTTTTCTGCCTCTTTCCTACAATAATAATACCTATCTTATGTCTGGTCCTTTCTAAATAAAAGTTAGGCTAGCATTTTTGTTTGTCCTGTTGACAAAAAGCAAAAGAGTGGCAACTGAAATTGTGGAACTTGCCCAGCAATAGGAGAAGGCCCTCCTTCCAATATGAGATGACCAGCAAGCTGTGCCAATTTTAGGAAGTTTCCTTTTCTGTTTGCCATCTGCCCCTTTGACAGAGGTTACTGCTCCCCGGGTTGGGTTGGCAGCACGGCCATGGGCATGCACACCTGCATTGGGTGCTGGAGAAGTGATTCGGTGTGTGTGTATGTGACCTGACCAGCTGTGTGGCATTGCAAGTGCAATCGGGAGAAGCACGGGCTCAAGCTCTCGGGGATAGCCCTGCGGTTACGCTGGATTAGCCGTGGTACGCAGCTGCATTGTAAGACTGCGTTTTGGCATGTGCACGGAGGCTTTGCATTCTAATTGATATCCCTCACTTGCTTTCCTGCTTCATGTAAGCGTGACCTAGAACATGGGGTGCCGAGGCTGTTTTGGTGCTCCTTGCACTGCAAGCAAGTTTTATGTATTGTTACAAAGTATGAATTTAGTTCAGTTTTTTTAAACTAAGAAATTTTTCATCTTGGGTTGAGTGATTTACATTTCCTGCTGCTTATTGATGATTTAGTGGATGTAGTCAGATCTTGGAAGACACCAATTCAGTCACATAAACAAGGAAGAAAGAGGAGGCGGATCCCGCTTCTAGTGCTGGTGGAACATCTTCAGATGTTTTTGCATGACTGTGTGGTTAGAAACCCCCACAGTGCAAGGGATGGTCTTTTGAACTAATAATCTGGAATAGAACAGCAGCATCTTTCTTAAAGGAAGTGTGGTTCTGTAGCTGTCTATACATTTGCTGCTGAAAAAGGGTATGCTTAGAACGTCAGCATATTTGATTTAGAGAATCAAAACATGTTCCATGGCAAAAGTGACCGGGAAAGAAACATTTTCATACATTGTTATGTTGTCACTGTTTTCCATTCATTACACCCACACATATCCCTGATTGAGATGTTCTTTTGTCTTGTTTGTTGGTTTCAGAAGCTTCCTGGCTTTTCTGTAAGAATTTAGTGTCCCAGATCTGCCAGTAATGAGCTTCTCAAGCTATGGGCACAGGAACAGAGGGGCAAACCTCCAGGCAGAAACCTGGTGCAAATAACACTGAAGCAGCTGCAGACAAAAGGGTAGGCTGTGCATTTGATAACATAAGAATTTCTTGCACTGGGATTGAAATGTAGGCATATGAAAGGTGACAAATTTAGCCCACAGTAAACTTGCCTTCGGGAGAGAGCTCAGTCCCTAGTAAGCTTCATGTGTTCACAGCTTTTAAATCAGGACAGCTGACTTAGCACAGATTAACCCTTTTGTGAATCCCTATCCTCAGTCTCTGCAGCCCATATACATTGGGTTTCTCTGGTCTTGTTAGTCATTTCCAGTTTGATTTTTTTTTTTTTTTTTCTTTTTTTCCTCTCCATGTGAAGTGTTGAAGGTGTGGTTCATTTCTCCTGGATTTTCAGGCCTGTGGTGGTCCAGATGAAACCATGGCTCTGAAGAGGACATGGCTGGACATCTGGAGATCATGGTCACATCTACTCTGGGTATACATGACCTCAGAGTAGCGGGAGTCAGATGTGGCTTGCCTGAGTTGCATGCTTACAGTCAGGAAGCCTAGAGCGTCTCAAGCATGTTGGCTTACCGAGCGTGAGCAGAGCAGCTATCATTTTTAGGGAGTAGAGTAGTCAGGCTTTCCAGAAGCATTCAATTTGCTGCATACAAGTGCAGTCTTTCTTGTTTCTACATAGAACAAATCTGCCAGAGCCACAATTGAAGGAGTAGGTCAGCCTCAGCCTGATTTTTCTTCTTCCTCTAAGTTGTTCTTCAGTATCTCATGTTGCCAACAAGTAGCAAGTTCAAACAGTGCAAATAAAAATCACTGGCTTTACTGATGAAGGTTTGAGTGGGATGTTGTAGTCTTTGGGTGGATAATACAGCCTTCAAGAAGCAAAAAAGTGGCAAAGACTGGAAATTGAGTGCAGAGGAAAAATTCATGTGTTAGTCCTTGAAATTGGGTTACCATGACGTTTGTCTCTTCTCTAGTTTTTTGCTTTGCATTAAAGCCTCCTTCCAGTTTAATTGCAGGGGAGTATCTATTTCATGTTCTTCTTGCCAGGATTAATTTAATTTAATTAATTAAATATTAGTTAATTTAATATTTTAAATTGAATATTAATTTAAACCCCAGATTACAAGAGCCGAGGCTTGGCCCTATCTGGTTGTGTCTTACATCACATCTCCATTTGGTGACCTCACTTTTTCAAGGTTGCTAAGCCTGTTCATTTGCGGTGGCCTCGCCAGGCTGTTGCAGCACTGGCCTTGTGCAGGGTTCCTGGAAGCCTGTGGTCTACAGGCTTTAACCCCTTTGGAGGGAGCATTGTTGAGTACCAGTGTTTCCAGACAGCTGTGATTCATTCAGCTTGTGTTTATAGTGACGCGATCGTTACAACCAGGGTCAGATCATAAATTGTGAACCTTCAGGAGGAGGAGGAAGTTGTGTTTCCCTAGATGATTTACTGGGATTCAGAAATTTCATAGAATTAATTGATTTGTGCCACGACTGGGTCAATGATGTCCTTTGAAAGCTCTTATGGATTTTCATGTGGCTCCAGGAAAACTGAAACTGCGCCCCCCCCCCGTCCCTCCTTGCATATTTTAAAGCAAAATTCTTCAGGCTTTTTACAACAGACTCTCAGCTTCTGAAACTGCTCTGAGGCATCAGACTGAGGAGCTGAAGTTACAGGCTGCGTGCTGATGTTGTTGGATGAAGCGCTGTGGTCTTTGTCATGCAAAGAGTGGGCATAAGGATATATTAATATTTATTTAAAACCCTGCTACTGGGCATCTTTTGTTGAAAGGGTTATACCTACTTGCTTCTGTCATCTGCATTTTTAATTAGGGCCTTAATCCCATGTCTCTGTGTGGTAATAGCTTCTAGAGTGGGAGTGGCCTCATTAGAAATGTACTTTATGATCATGATAATGTGATTGTTTGAGGTGAAAAGCCAGTTTTTATTTTTTCTTTTAAATGCATTGAGTAGTAATACCCTTGCTTTTTTAGCTTGAGCAAAGTAATGTCTCTTGGAGTTTCTTTACTTAGCCTGGAGTACGTGTCAATAGAGTGTCCCCTTGTTTCTGTCTCCCTTGACAGAAGTGGAGACATTCTGTCTCCCTCGACTTTAGAAGAAATCTATGCCTGAGGTCAGAAGATCTCTTAATTCCTCATGTAATTTATGACTAAGAGGGAAATAGCAGCCCTTTCAGAATTGATGTGAGCTCTTAAAAGCAACTGAATTTGAAAATTCCACCACAGAACATTGACGTGGATGCTTTCTCCTCCTTGTCTTCATTTCTTGGTGCACTTGCTGGGTGAAAAATGCTGGGATTTAGGAAAAGGAAAGAGGAGACATCTGTAACCACTCTGCAAGAAAATAAAAAATAGTAGTGTAGACAAATTGAGTCATCACAGGACCTTGACGTAGAAGAAATGGAAGATAAAACAAGGCTAGGGGGTTATTTCAGTGTTGAATTTTGATGGCTGTGCTTTACTGACATTATTAATGCTCTCATCTGAATGATGAAGTTAATAGTCCAATAATACCAGTGTTTGTGTGTGGGCAGAGTTCAGATCTTCAATGTATCTGATGTTCTGTTGGGTGCAATTTTCTGCAAACCTGCTAGCAAGACTATGATCATTCATTCATGGTGTGTTTGGGAGCTTAACTGTGTCATTAAAAAAAAAATTACAGTGATTTTTTTTCTTTTTTTTAATTCTAACTTTACTTGTACAATACTTCTGTGTTGATATGAGTATCAAAGCTCAACAAAAGGAAAACATATTTAGAACTTTAAGCAATGAAAGAGAGATGAGCAATGAGAAGAGATGATAAACAATAAGTGGGTTGGAAAGTCCTAATTACATACATTGATCAGCCATTTAGGTAGCACAATCAAATGATATTTTCCTTTCTGACTTGTGTGAGAAGACTAGCAAAATTGACTGAGTCTAGGTGGGTTTATTTAAGTAGTTGATAGATAATGTATAATGTCAGCAATGGTTAATCAATGTTATTGTGGACTTAATTAGGCTAAGGATGATAGTCACATTGGAAGCAAATTTAGCTAAACTGGTGTGTGTATATTAATCCCATACTTTATAACTGGCATAAACTTGAAATTGCACTTGGCAAGCCTTGCTGTTACAAACTAAACTTAGATGGCCTATCCTTTAACGAAACTAAGACTTCAGTTGTGAGATCTTGCACTACCTAAACTAAGTGTTAAAATCCCACCTGAAGTTAATAAGTGACAAGGAAAGACAACAATAGCAACTAGGTAGAGTCCACTCCAGAAAATGAACATTTGTAGTAGGTTTTTTGAAGGATAAGCACTTGTACATTATTGTGAAATATAGTTACCAACATTTGGTTTCGGTTTTGCAGTTAAAAAACCCCATTCACCAACATTAAGAATCAAAGAAACCACAACTTAAAAATAAAAAGGGACTAACAGCAATACTTCTTTGAGATGGTTCAAGATTATTTTAGCATGGATTTTGTCTCGCTTACATTGGCTTTGAAGCTGTGATGATAACATGTTGGGGTTAAAATTGTGTTTAAGGCTCGCTACAGCAGGTTGAAGACCTTTGGGTTTTTTTTTTTTTTTTTTGGTTATTTTTTTTTTTAAGGAACTACCCAGCTTATGGACATAAGAAAGACACTGTATGTGTGAACACCCTGTGTCAGAGTTGACAAGGTTAGCTGAAAAGATGCAGCATGAAAAATTTTGTCTATGGTGTGTTGAATTTCAGCTGAAGGCTTCTCAGCTTTGTTTAAAGCAGAACATCTCCAGTGGTAGGAGAGCAGGTGGGTTTTCAGCCTATTGCATAGGTAGAGATAATATGCCTGGGGACCCTGTGCTTAAAGGCATCCTAGTTTCTTAAAATTTTGTCTGTATGTATTTTTCTCTCAGTTTTCATCACTAATGGAGCTGTTTTGATGGCAAGAGCATGGTTGTGCTTGGGAGAATGGAAGCCTAGAAAGAGTATGCTATAAACTGCGTCCATACTGCAGCCAGGATACCTTCTGGCTTGTCTTGTCTTATTCAAGGAAGCCTTAGATTTCCTTAAAACCTAGGTAACTTCAGTAATGTGGTGCTCAGTCTAGCCTGAAAGACCTGCCTGTGGGATGGAGAAGTTGTTAGGCAACTAGCTCACGTGGAGCACCATGTTCCTGTGCCTCTGCTGCTGCTGGTAGCTGGGACCTACCAGCTAAGCTGACCTAGGGATGTTGCCATCACACATTTGCCTGCATAAGAGGCTGCCTTTGGCTATGCTGGGCCCATCTGGTGGTTCAGTGCTGATGGTGCGTGGGGCTTTGGCTACTGTGGAAGCTGGTCCCACCACAGTGCAAACTCTGGCTCTGAGCTGCTGAGCCAGGTGGGTGCTCGCCTTCCCTTCTTATTTGTGGCCCTGTACCAGCTTTTCCTCTGTTAGAAATTCCTTTAAAAACAAAACATTGATATCTCAATTACAATTTTTGAATCTGTTCTGTCTACCCAGATTTTATGCGACCTCTTGAAGTTGCAGCCTGGCTCACAGGAAGCTGATCTGACAGGGGAATTTTGCTACCAGCTCCCAGGGGCTGCTCCAGCTGCTCAGCTTGGCCAGTGCTGCTGCTTCTCATGCTGTTCCACGAGCCCCCTGTGCCTTTCATACTCTAGCAAAAAACTCTGGAGAGCGGCTTTGTTTCATCAGTGGAAGAGCTTAAGCAGTTCCAGAAGGGACAGGGTAGAGGCTTGGCTGAGAGGAACCAAAGGCTTGGCTAGCTGGGGAACGGGGCAGAGACTTGCCTGCAAACATGCCATCTAAAAAGAGCAAAGGCTGTTCTCAGGTTTGTGTTCCTTTTTGACAGACTGTACCTCTGCAGCCAAAACTGAAAGAATCTGCAGATTGAAGAGCTTGTAAATCATTATTCTAGATAAAATGATAAAGCTCAGAAGGATCTAGTTAGCTTTACGCTTCTGTAGCTTGCACTGGCAAGCTGAGTCGGTTGTTCACATTCACGGTAATGAAATAAACTTTTAAAAGCTCTCTTCTTTTCTGAGAATCTTGTGCACTGGTTTTGAAACAAACAATGATAAAGCAGCATCAAGCATGCGGCTCAATGCTTACAAAACCAAAATTCACCCACCAAGTTGTTCTGAGAAACAGTTTGATTTAGAATACCTTTCCATCAGAATCACACTAATTTTTTGGGGGGAAGAAGGCTGATTTTTTTAAATGTTTTTTTTTTTTCTGAGGCAAAGGTGGTTTGCAAACTGTTGGAGTCTTCTGCATAGCTAGGAGCTGACTCTTTACTGAGTGTTGGCTAGCAACTGTTAACAGTTGTACTTGACTTCCAAGTTTGAAGAGCGGAATTATTTGTTGCTTTTGCACTCAGTGGATTGTAATTTCTGGGTTTTTAGCATGGTTTTGGCTGTTTTTGGAAGTTTAGTTTCCATTTGGCTGTTAGAAATTTATATTCTTGGCAGATAAATGGGGATATTTTGTAGTTACATGCATTTTTTGGGGGTTAATATACGCTATAAGAATCTGTATGAGTAAAACACAGGCAATACTAATGTGATACACTTAAATAAGAATCCTCACAAAACCAGAGAGTATTAAAATAGCTTTTATATTGGACAGGAGCATATTCATTTTAATAATGAAGAACATTAGATAATTGATGTTTTATGACTTTTAAAAATCAGAAGAAAGAATAATAACCCTCTGTCGCCAGTTACTTAATGGTTTTTACCCAGCGCGTGCAACATGTACTACTCAGGCAGATGAGACAGTATGTGTGTTGGGAGCGAGGTGAAACTGCAAGCGTTTATTTGCAGGATGTTGGAGGCCAAATTGCTTTCCTGGAATGTGGCAATTCCTGAATTTCCATCTAAGGGGAAGCCAGATGCAATCAGCTGTGTCACTGCCCAAAGCCAGCCTCACCTCCGGGTTTCCTGCCTGCAGCTCTCCCTGTGCTAGAGACAGCGTGGGAGAAGGGAGCGGGAGAGCGAGCTGGAATTTATCATCTGGTGCAGGATTTCGTAAGAAATAAATCCATCCAGCTTCGTGCACCTGCATGATGGGGGAGTGGGGATGTTGTTCACACCTCAGTTATGTGGCTGCCCTGGCTGTATGAGTAAAGCGCCTGACAGAGAGCTTTTGTGTGATTTTCCCCAGGAGATGCTGGCTACTAAGCTGGTGGGTGGGTGGTCAGCACTGGTTAAGCCAACAGAGGATGCCTCAGCCATCTTCAGCTTCTGCTGCTTAAACAATGAAGTATGGGAGCTGTGGGAAATGAGTTGCATGTGGGATTGGCAATGGGCAGTGAAGGGGAGGTCCCTTCCCGCCTGACCTTCTTGTGTGGGAGTTTGTTCTCTTCTTCCTGTTTCTGGAAGGTATTTTAAAACTCTGAAATAAAACATTTCTTTATCAGGGAGGAAGTGTGATACTCTAGAAATAAAATAGCTGTAAAAGAGATCATAGTATGAAACATAAAACAGTAGAACAGAAAATCCAAGTTAAGGAGTTGGGAGTGTAGTGGTGGCTTTTAAGGATTCTAAACGACCAAGTGTCTGGTTCCAGCACTTAAGCACCATTCCTCTCTTGAAAGATTGATGGTCTTAAGATATTAAAATATAAAAAGATGAAACTTGCAGCACACCTCAGGTGATTAAGGATGGAGTGACTGTCACAGTTGTGTTAGTTCCAGCATGTACTTTGTATTTTACAGATGATGGAACATTGTATTTTACAGATAATGGAACTTCATATTTTACAGATGGAAAAAGAGTTCTGTGAGGAAGCAAAAGGAGGAAATGGAAATATGAGTGCACCTGATGAAGTGATGTAGAGGAGCAGATCTTGAGTAATCCCCTCTGGGCCTAATGGGGAAGAGGATTTTTGTCTTGCACCTGTAACAGTGGTTTGTTTGGGAAAGAGCTGCCTTGGTTTAGAGATTTTCATAACTCTCCTCCCATTGATTTGGTTTTGTATTTCAATTTGTATATACCATGGAGAGGACAAAAAAGACTTAATTCTACAGATTTATTAAGCTGACATCTTTCTCTGGCTCTTAGCTCTCAGGGCTGTCGAAGGTCAGTGTTACCAAGACTGTGGTTTATAGCAGTGGGTATTGCAGAAAATTGTTTTACTGTGCTTCTTTATTTTATTTTTGTATTCAGTGGAGCTAAGTGCGTTGCACTTCAGTAAATTAATTAATTTAATTGTTTATAACTAAAAGCAAATACAAATGGTTGTAGAAGAGTTTCTTACAAAACACTTGCATTATGGATAAAATTACGTTTCCTTGCTCCCTGAAGTTTTTGTTTTGTTTCCTGGTCTTTAAAATTTTGCATTATGGTTGCATGTGGACATACTTACAAAGAGAGCAATCCCATCACTAAGGAACACTGTGAGATGTTTAATCTGGCATTTCTAAGTGACGAAACTGATAAGAATAAAAGCACTACAATAGCAAAATCTATTTTCAGCTGCTTCTGCTTAGAAACAGCATCATACGCAGCACACCAAAAGACTTCTAGTCTTGCCCGCTGTCTGTAAACTCAGGAAGAAGCTTCGGAAGAGGGAAGGTGTACAGATGTTTCTTACTATTAACACCAGGGACAGGTAGTGCAAGAATTTTTCTAGAGGGTGCCTGCGCACTCTTTTTATGATGGAGAGAAGTAGTGTGAGAGTGTAAAAAATTGTTGCACGGAAGATGCTGGAGCCCAGGGCCTTTGAATTACAAGTCAGCTGAATGTTTTCGACGTGTTATTTAACCAAGTACCTGGGGCTAGAATATTGTAAGAGGCTGGTATGTGGGAAAGGTATCCTGCTGTGATGCTTCATAATCTAAATTGGGGCAGTGAATCTGTGTAATGGCTGTATACAGAGGAGAGGAAAGTGGGGAAAAAAATCTTTAATAAAGGTGTATTAGCACTAATGTGCTAGTGACCTATTTATGTGTAACATAGGTACAGAGAAGGAAAAACCACTTTGGGGTTATATGGCTCATTGATGAGTTACAAATGAATGTATGTGGTTCAGCCTGCACCCCTCCTGCTCCCCTCCTCTACCACAGCTGGGGTCAGCTCAGGCTGAGTCCGGTGGCGTGGAGAGGACTTGGTGAAATGCTGCAGCTCTGTGTTTCCTAATTTTTATGGCTCAGGGCAGGTTTAAATAACACAATAGCTAGGTCTTCTGGTGTTTAGTGCTTTACAGCACTACGGTTTTTTTTGTTGTTGGGAATTGTGCAGTGGTGAGAGGAATGGTGAAGAAGTTTTACAGTCTTCAGGGGGGTGCCTTGGCTTAAGCGCTCTGTGTTGGGCATCTCTCCCAATGCCGTGAGAATCTGTTCCATGACCAACTGGTTGGAAGAGCAAGGGAGCCCTGTGTGCATAGATGGCCCCTCTTCCACAAGCAGCTCTGCAGTTCATGGAAGTGATAGGCCACAATACAAAATTGTTGGGTGTGAGTACTCTCTGAATCAGCAGAGTCCCTGTCTGCACCACTGGTGACCACATCAGAAGCTACTGCAAGTGACAGGGGCTGGTAGTTGGGATGCCCATGACTCATGTTGCTGCCATCAGCAGCCGAAGGTGAACTCATGTCTCAGCATCTTCTGAAATCCCACCTTTACTGGAATAGCTGGCTTGTTGCACATTGCAGCAAGTGTTTATATTTATTTGTGCTCCAGGTGTTAAAGAAGCACAGTTTGCTTCATGTGTCCTTTACAAACAGTTTACAGGGCTAGGACACTGCCCAAAGGTGACAGTAGTAGTGTTGTTACAGCTGTTGGAAGAGCTAATGAACTAATTAGGTTTAGGCAGGAGATTTTGTTTTAGTTTGGTGATAAACCTCCAAGCTATGTTGTTTCCTCTGTTACTACAGAATAGGAGCCATTTACTCCAAGACTCTCTTTCAACCTTTGCAACTTCATTTTGCCCTTTTGTTTTAGGCAAATCCCTTGGAGTGTCCATGCCTCGGTTTTTGTCAGTTTAAACATGATGATACTTTTTCTTGACTGTCTTCCAGGGAGGGCTTGTTCATTGTTGTCTCTGAAATAGAAACTGCTCTGCATATTGGAACAGCTCTCCAGTAGCTAAATAAGTGTTTCTATTAAAATGATCCTCTCTAACTTAGACTGAAAGGGAAGTTTGAATGAAGCACTCCACTGTGCCATCTTGTGGTGTCCCCTGTCATGTTCGGTAAATTCATTTGAAAGGTGTTTTTTTTTCTTTTGAAACACAGCAGATTTATTTCCAGCAATTCTGATACCAGACCCCGCATTTCAACTAAAAGCTATTCTCCATACCATCCTTTGCTGTCCAGAAAGCATGGAAGATGGTGAGCCATACAGATCAGGCTTGAGTTTTTAGTAGGATACAACGGTAGTTAAGGACCAGTGAAAACCTGTGCTCTGCACAGTATGGCAGAGGGTGGGCAAGCAGGCTCTCTGTCCATGCCTCCAAGGGGACGCTGTGGTGGACATAAGGAATAATCATAGAGAAATGTGCAGCAGAGCAGTCCTTTATGGGAATGGCCAAGGTCCTTACTTGTACTGCAGAGCTTGCCCCTGTCTTGGGTGGGAGAGGATCGTACTGATGCAAATAACAGCTTCGCTTGCTGCTGGGAGTCTGCTCTGGAGTGTGTTTTGTGTAGGTCTTTGGCTGGCCGTGCAGGCACTGACAACTTAGGCAAGCCTGGGAATGCGCTCAACTTGGCTAAGGTCAGCTGAGGGAGGGAGAAATTCTGGTTTTTTGTGTGTGAATGCCAAGAACTGAATTGCACTAACCCTTCTCCAAAGGATCTTCTCCAGCTACAAAAGACTGGTGCTGGTGGATAGATAAATAGACGTTTGGAACAAGAGTGAATAAGCTTTGCCAATGGTTTCATCATAGGTGACACTCTTGAAGTAGCTGAGACCAAGAGTCAAATTTGGTCTTGGACAACTGAGGGGGCTGTGAGTGAAGGTGCTGCTGGACCCCATAGGTTGGGGCTGAACCGAGCCACTTTGCTGGTGTCAGCGCTCTGCAGAGAAACCTACTGTATGCCGAGCGATAGCACTATATCAGAAGCAGCGTATGTGTTCTTGTTGTGCCTGAGCTAATTAGCCCTCCAAAAAGACCTCCAGGATGCCAGCTAGCCTCTTTGTGTAGGGAGGCTCAGTGCTTTTAACAGAGACCGCCTCACTCAAAACCAGCTCTAATATCTCTCACGTGGTGCTGAAAGGGGCCTTTTATCTAATCGAACTCCGGTCGCTTCAGGATGGAACATTTACAACACCAGGCATGCAACCCAGGAAATGAATGGTCGATCCTAGAGGGACCAAGTCAGAATGGATGCTCTAACATGTATTGATTTATCCGTATTTTAACAAAACAAAACCTGTATTAGTGCTTCTGCTTTACCTCACGTTAGTATGTGTACATTAGATACTGAATCAGTAGTAGTAATAGGAAACTTATGATATAAATTCTAAGGCTACTAAACAGTACGGAAACTTATAAATAATGACGATATTTGGAATAATAATGGTGATGAATAATGATAAAATAGAGATTGTATAACTAAAAGGTATATAAAGAAAAGTGTCTTCTGGACTTAAAAGAATTCTCAAAATGATGGATATCTAAGTTAGAAAACCTGTCACTGTGCTTCTGTCCTCATGGAAATGGTAACAGAAGAGACTGAAGCAGTTTGAGGCTGACAAAATCGAAAATACTGTGAGGAAAAGAAACTATGGTGGAAGGAAAGGCTCAGAGAGTGTATTTTAAGAGGTAAAATATTTTAAGAGGCTTTTTTTTTAAATATCTATGTCAATCAGTTTTCAGCAAGAGAAAAACATTTGGCTAATCTGTCAAATTTTTTTTTTTTTTTTTTTGGGATTTCAGCAGAGGGAAGTTTCAAAACATCTGTGTTAGTGAGTGGAGCGACTTCCCAGGGCCCATGAAGTGCTGGGATGTTTTAATTTTGTTTTGTATTTCATCACGAAGCCATGCATGCTCACTGTGTTTTCCAGAACTCTTTATTCCTAGGCATTTTAAAAAGGGTAGTAGTGACTTTTAAAAGATTTCTTTCATTTCCTTATGAATTTGGAACTGCTTTAAATATAGCTAAGGTGGCTTGAGTTGCTGTGGTCTGTCTGGCAAAATAGCTGCAACCAGCACAGAGCTGTGTTGCTCTAATGATCTTCCTGTGACTGCCAGGTAGGGTGGCTGGGTTAACCCACTGCAGCCTTTTCATTTAACTTACAGTGCTAAAATTGGTAATAAGGCTAGGATTTGACAATAAATCATGAGATGCATCTCTGTGTTTATGTTTTGTTGATGTACTTGCTGAGGATCTGTGTTAATTAATTTTATTTACTGAAACAAATTATTTATTTTGGTAAAGAGAAGGTGACCTTGTAGGCCATGAGTCTCAGGAGAAATAATTTGCAAGGCATGTTTTTGGTGAACATTTCCGAATTTCAACTTGATTCATATATGTTGTGAGCAGTGTTGAGTGAGTCATGGAATTTAGAGTGATAAAAACGTTAAGAAATCATCAACTCGGGTATCTGTGTGTGAGTAGGAGTCATTTAACATTCAAATGATAATCCCATTTTGTGCTTGAAAAAAGGCAGAGTAGGAAGACAGACTGAAGCTACTGTAAACTAAATATAATTCTCCTTTATTGTTTCTTCCGTGCAGCAGCAGTCAGGTTATATATCTTGTATAAAATTTGCCTAGATGTGCTTGCTGCCTTTGCATCGCTACTTGCAGACCTTTTGGCTTACAGGTGTGTTAAAGTGTGAATCTGCTCTTGAGTCTCTTTACCCTGCATGTGTTTCTCTTTTGATGAGGTCTTTTAACTTTATTAATGAGTGAATACCCCTTATGACCAAACAAAGTGGTTATGAAGGAAGGGAGCTGCGACTCGTTGAGCTGAACACGTGAACATTTTCTTATCAGAAGGTAAGGCAGGTTACTCACCGTGCCCAGCTGCCGTTCTTGATGGGTTGTGAGCATGGAGCGCTTTGTTCAGAGTTGGCCCTGGATAAGGGTCTGCTCCTCTGAGTCTCTGGTTTTCAAAGGGACTTTGACCATGACACTCCTTCCCTTGTACTCAAGGTTCTCCGGGTGCAAAATAAGGATAACGGTGGCAGAATCTTCTCCTTAAGATGCTTTAGAACTGCTAGAGAGTATCTGGTGGCTACTTTTGCTTATTAGCTTCTTTGTATGAAGCAATTAAAAACTCCAGGAAATATAGAATCTGCCTATTCATAAAACCCAGCACTCCTGGATACTTCTGAAAGCCCTAGACAATTGTGCAATTAAGCACATACTCGTTACTTGTGTCAGAGGAATGCAACAAGCACCTGGGGTTTCCTTCACATGCATAGCTCGGTGCTTTAAGGGGGACTTGAAGTGTGGAAACACCTCCGGTGCCTCTGCCTTTGGCATCAGCATCGTATTTTGCAAGGAAAGGAATAGTAATACGTTGTTTTAAGTAGTCTATAATGTATGTTCTGTTGCCCTTGCAAGTACTAACAACCACGCGGAACCCTATTGACAGAGACGTGGGTGAGCCGGTATCTTAATGGCCATTATTTGTTTATGCACTGCAGCCTTATCAGGGAGAAGGAGGTCACTGAAAACTGAGTATCGCTGCTTATCCAGCAAGTCTCAAGTTGCTTTGGGGTAGAGGCTACTGTGTTGCCTAAATGCAAACAAAAATGATGATGTTAAAATGCAGATGTTGCATAAAATTTTGAAAAGATTTAAAAAAAAAAATCAGAAAGCAATAAACTAAAGCTGATCCTGTCGAAGGTCCGTGACTTGTGCTCGTGCATTTTAGCAGATAAAATTGTGATAAATGCCAGGCCTCCTTTTGGCCAGTTCTGCTGTTGTCAAAAAAAAAAAAAAAAAAAAAATCTAGTCCTGCTGTTGTCAAGATGGGGCATTGATTTTGCAGTACTAGTTTATCTTGTTTTTAATTGACTTTATGTAAAAATCACACACTTACTTGTTTATGACAACCTCAACTATGGAAACTGTAGAAACCTCAGTGTTACTGAATTAGAGGGCTCAAGCTTTTTTGTACCATCTTATTGCTCAAGCATAATTTCTTTACTGGCTGAGTGAGAAGAATTGTTTTACAGCAATCCTCTCCTTTGTATGTAAATGCATCTTCTTAAGGTGAGTGAGTACTTAAGTGTGGTCAGTTTTAGGAAGATCCTTGGTACGTCTACGACACGAAGATACATTGACATGTGCTCTGTTGGAACATCCTTTTCCAACATAATTGTGTTACAGCCTTCTGGTTACCTGGTTTGCATTTAGCTTTGTTATTTGAACTGCTCATGTGTAGTGTGGTGTTAAAGGGACCCTGTCTATGCTCCTGAAGTAGCTTGAACCCATGTATGCAGGCAAATGTTTTGTACCAGGACTGTGGCAGGATTTTCCTGTAACCAGCCACCTGCTGTGGCAAATACATAGACCCTGGTCTCTCTAATGTTGTAGGCCAGTACCTAGAAGGTAAATATGGAAAGCTGCTCTTCAGAAGCCATCCATTCCCCTGACTGTCTCACTTCTGCACCCGAGATATGATGACCAGAAGCAGATCAGGAGAAGCTGTTGCAGCTTCTCTACCTACTGCTCTGGAGGCATTTTGCTGGTGGTGCTGGTGCAAGGAAGGGTACCTGATCACCTGCCCCTATTCAGAGCTGGGCAGCTTGCTTGTGGGTGTGATAATGGATAAGAAGGGCACTCCTACTGATAATTAAGCTTTTCTTATGAGCACACAGGGTTGTAACTGAGGGGGTGATCCTCCCCAGAGGTTCCCAGGAGAGTGATGCCCATGTACTATGGATGGCTGTCCTGAGGAGGTGGATGAGCGAGGGGAAGGAATCCAGGTTTTATGAGAGAGATCAGCTGTTGGGCTGGGGAAACGGTGGTTGCGTAGTGGTAAAACTCCACCAGCTGACCCGTCCCCTTTCTTTGCCTGCTGGATTGCGGAAGCCGTGCTTGTGATAGGTGCAGCTGGGAGGAGAGCAGGAGAGACTATTTCTCCCACACGCGTGAGTGGAAGGGGTTGAGGCAGGTCTATCTGACAGGGCCTGGATGCGCAAACCCAGCACTGCAGTGGTGTGCCAGCCAGTGTAACTGGCCTTCAGTGAAGGGGCGAACCTTGGCTCTGTGTCAGTGATAGCCAGAGCACTAGGTCTAATCACATCAATCCTGCAACAGTCTGCTAATACCCAACACCAGTACAGCATTCGTGCTCTTAGATTTTAGCAAGATGTGGTTCAGCTGACATACCAAAGCTGAAATCTAATCTCCAAAGCATTCGAGCAGCGTTTGGAGCTGAGTGCTGGGCTGCCTTCTCAGGCTGGTTCTCTCTGTCTGAGTGAGGAGCACGTTTTGTGTCAACCTGCTCTCCTGGAGATGGACACTTACTGAAAAGACCTGGGTTCTGGAGGTCCCAGCTGTGTGAAAAGCTCTACATGTGCTGTGGGATTTTGATCAAGATGGTCCAATTAAGTAAGTTTCAGGGTTTTTTTTTTTTTTGTCCGGAAGAAGATGTAGCCAACAGTAGCTAATTCTCTAGGCAGGTAAATCGGAAAGCAATACTGTAGTTTTGCAAAATGAGTCATGCCTTTCGCAAAGCGTAAAAGCTGTGAGTGGGATGTGCTACTGGAGATTGGAGTGGTACTTTTATATATCATTATATTTTGATTGGCAGTAACTTCCAAAATATTTGTTTCATTTTGTTTTCTCCCCAGAGTCACTTGTCTTAGTAATCTAATTGTGTTTTTCCATTGTCCTTGCTGGAGAAGAAATGCAAGTGGTGTCAACGAGAAATCTTAGCATTGTTACTCTAGAAATGCACCAAGCGTGTCCAAAAGGAAATGCTTGCTTATTTTCTCTTATATTACTATCATGTTCATCTTGCATATTTTTGTAATATTTAAGTACATCCTATGATCTTGGTAGGACTTCTTATCCTTGCTTCTTTTAAAAATGTCACTACGATTTCTATTAGATGTTCTTGAGAGAGTGACTAAATAAATGTATTCCGTTCCATGCTGTACTGACTAGCTTGTAGCTGATCGGATTGGACTAGTCTCTTCACTATGCTCTGCTGGATCTGAGCCCAGTTTTGGTTTCTTCAGTGTATAACAACCCAGGGAACAGACACTCACTTTGCTAGACTCTTTTTCCCTCTGCTTTCAGGATTTTCCTATAAAAGAATCTTTAGTGATATTCCTGATAAATTTAATATTTCTTACAAATTCTGGTTTGTTTTTTTTTTTTGTCTCCAATAGGTGTTGGCATCATGTCGGGCATTTCTTTTAACATCTCGAATTCCCACCAAGGTAAAGCCACTAAGTTTCTCTAAATATTCAGGTTTTTTAGATACAAATAAATGTAAGTTGCATAAACTGAGTTGCATAAACTTAGCATATTTTAGTTATACATGTGCATCTGTTTATAATAAAGTAATAATTGAAGAATGGAATGTTGCATGGTGTTAAGTTAGAATAATGCTTCTGTTAGTGTCTGTCTTAAATGGATTTGTCAATTTATTTATACTATTTCAGAGGAATTTTAATTTCTAGAAATGCAGATGGGTGAAGAATTATGTTGGAAACACCAAACTGAAGAACTGTGAGATGAGCCTGATGATCTTTGTAGTGGGACAGTTTATGTCCAAATAATCTTTTGGCATTATTCCCTTTAATGGTTGAAGTGTCAAATGGGAATATATTTGATTTGGAGACAGAAATTTTCTTGACTTTTATGAAATTCTGCTGTTTTCTGATGATTTTTGTGGTTCATTTTGAAAAGCATCTTGCCAACCTGCCTTGCCAGTGCCAGTGAATTATCTTTTCCATTCCTGTGACAATTCGTAGTGATTGTTGTAGCAGAGAAAGATAATTTCCACATGAATGAAAATGGCTGATGTGGAAGAACATCTTTTGTCCAGCTTGGAATCAGTGAATGGGAATTTGGCATATGTTGTGTTTTATATATACATATGTGTATGTGTGTGTATGTATATGTGTGTATATATATGGTTTATAGAAGAAACAGGAGCAATAAATGGAATGATTGATATCAAGTTTTCAGTTATGTTTACTGGCAAATGTGACTGTCACTCATCTTTAATTTGAAGATGCTGACTGATGGGTAGGGTGACTAGTTTGAATTTCTGCTGAAATGTATTTTCTTTCGTTGATCATTGCAGATATCTTTGGTTGGTTGTCTTTTGGATTGCTGCAGCTTGCAGCCTGTTTTTAAGACAGGGTTTGGTGACTGGTTGTATGGAAGCATAGAGCCAGTTGGTGAACAGCTCAGACATCAGTGCCATATCAGTACGATGGACAGGTGGTGATGGTGATCTTGTTAAATAATAGCAAAGCCATTGTAATTCATCAAAAAACTCTTGAAGTCTCGGGCTCAGTGTACAAAGAAATAGCTGTACTTCTAGTTTAGCATTACAGACACTTCTAAAAACTCTTTTTATTAAAGGGATTTACTTAATTGAAAAGCTTACTTCTGTTTTCATGGAAATCTAGAATTATATATGCTGTACTAACAAAACTGTTACTTTAGTGATAACGGATGGAAGAAAGGCAATCCGAAGAAACTGTCTGCTCATGGTTAATGTCAAAATTAAACTTTTTCTATCTGAACAATTAGTAGGGTGGTTGAAAATGCATTTCTTTTCTAGCAGGATTAGTAAAACTTACTTAATTTTCTAAAGTCTATAATATTTTCAAAAGCTACTCAGAAGCTTTCTGAGCCTGAGAACTTCCATATAACTGGCACACAGTAACTGCTAGCAAGACAGCTGAGAAAATGCAGCAAAGACACTTTATTCCTCCAGGGACCTCTCCCAAAATTGAGTATGCTGAGAGGTGGCCAATTCTGAGTAACTGTTATTACTACATCTGATTCCAAGCTTCACTTTTCCTTAAACGGTGCTGTTGAGATCTATTGACTAAACAACAATCAAAGTTGAAAGGAGTAAAGGTTGATTAACTATAATATCAACTCGCATAGATATACTTAGAGCAAGAATATTACAATAGCCACCTCATAACTTCACACTCAGGCTCCCATCAGTTCACTTCCACTAATGTAGATGGATTGATAGGAAAGAAGTGCTGGACTTAAAGCCTACTAATTCCTACTGCAGTCTGTATAAAAATTAATTGCAACATGAGTAAATGTTGGATGTGTCATTAAGTCCACAGATAAGGGTATGAAACACTTGTGGGATTGTAATTTGAATTTCTGAATGTATTTTTAGTGCCAGCTCTCAGTAAGTTTTAATTGAAAAAATTTGAAACTGTGAGATTAACTGGCTTGGTAGCTGCAGGGTCCCTTATAGCCTTTTAGGATAATTTATTTAAAAATATAATTTTAGGTAATAACAGAGATTATGCTTCTTAAAACCTTGTAAAAATTATTTAATAGCTTCAAGCAGATGATGACGTTTAGAATGTGTTCTATATTGTTGCTACAAAGCAAGGACCCTAAATCCGTGATTTTAGGTTGAAAAATGAACCATAGATAAGCTGTAGATACCATTTCCTGGTATTTGTTAATTCTAATCAGGAGGATTTTTGCAGAACGAATTCTTGAGTCTGGATCTGTGTAAACTTTTCTCAACAGCAGAAAAGTATTTTTGATTCAGTGTACATATGTGTATGTTTGCATATACAAAGTATGTTAGCAAAAGCAAAACCATCGATCTGGTAGGTAAATTAATTTTCAAACTAGGAAGGATTTTAATCATAGAAACTTTTCCCTAAAATTTCATTGTGATTTGGGTAAACAAATGTTAGATAGTCTCTCATGTTTGTTTAATTTGACTAGCACTGGAGAAGAAGATTCTTTCACTTCTATACGTGTAGTCTGGCTTGCTCCAGTAGCCAACAACAAGAGCTGCTGTGGATTTTTTTTTTTTTCCCTTCTTTCTGGCCTGAATGAGCTGCACAGGGCCATGTCCTGTCATCACAGAAGATTGCCAATCTTAGCTTAGAAATAAGGCACTTAAATGGACCGAAGAGAAGTGAATGTCTTACCGTTGGAAAAATGCAAGGTGCTGGTTCTGCCTCTCCTGCCTTGGTTCCCTGTGCACACTCGCTTCCTAAACGACTGTGACAGCATCCCTTGGTCTGAAACTCCTCATCTGCTGTAGGATGCTGCCACCCCTGCAGCAGGATAAGTGGAACAAAGCACATGAAGACTCCTGAAAAACTTTAAAGTTTAGGTCTTTGGTGGAAGGTGGACTTTGCACAGAAATGGCTGAGGGGTGCTTCTGGTGATGCTGTCAAATCATGAGGGCAACTGAAAGGAACAGGATTTACAAAATAGGCAGTGAAGAACAAACAGACGGTAATAACATCTTCAATCTCTGCAGCTGTGAATGGATAATGTAGCTAAGTGCTTAAAAAAGGTCTTTATTTCATTAAACCCCCCTACGTTTCAGTGCATTCTAAATAATAACTATTTTTACTGGAATTTTTTGGGCAGCTTCATCTGATGATAACACTTTTCATTACTACTTATGGATTTGCCAGTGTAACCTTGCCGTTTAGGAGCGCTCTCTACTATCTTGCTGCTTTCTGGAAAACTTTTAGCTATTTGTTATGGTTGGAAACTGGTACATTTCCAACTTCTGTGATGTTACATCCTTTGGGGAGAGGGAGCCTTGAGAGCTGCATCTGGGTTCTGAGCATCCCAGGGGTTGTTCAGGATCATCTTTTAAAAAGATTGCCACAAATATAGAAATAAAATTATATAGTGTTTGCCAGTTAGCCTGGGAGTTATCCTGTGAAC
Organism: Chlamydotis macqueenii; assembly: GCF_036417535.1. Lineage (NCBI taxonomy): Eukaryota > Metazoa > Chordata > Aves > Otidiformes > Otididae > Chlamydotis > Chlamydotis macqueenii. Next base: position 99,635,883 of record NC_141557.1, on the reverse strand, counting down.
CTAGGATAAGATCAAGTACAGGGAACTCTCTGCAATTCAAACAGTCTGCTCAGTTGCAATGGTTTTAATGATAAATAAAAGGAAATGACCATGGTAATGTCTTACCTTGTAGTTAGATTCAGTTCAAGAGCTTTGTTTCTTTCTGCATATCTCAGCTGTCATGATGTTTGTCTACTGTCTACGTAGTTGTGAATTCTCATCTTAGCACGGTCCCTGTAGCCCTAGATTTGCCCTTGGAGAAGAGGGCTTTCCTGCCACCTTCTAAACTTTGATTTGGATTCAGTATGTTCACCCTTCTCCTCTACCTATCCTACTGCCATCCAGATAACTCACTCAGGCAAAGCTAATGTATTATTTCCTCTCAAACTTTTAGACATGCTAAAGCAGTCTTGGGCGTTTATATATCTAGCTATATATGGTATTTTTATTTATATATGTATATATAAAAAATATATGTACATGTACCTTCAGCTTCTGTGCAGTAAAATTGTTCACGTCTATGATCAGTGTAACTAAAGAAAGAGTAATACATGATGCTGTAAGTACTGTAATTGATGATTATTCAGTCACAAGAGTACACATCAGTAGGATATTGTGTAAATGATGCTTTTTATAGTAAATATTTTTTTAATAGATTTTATTATAAGCTTACGTAATTATAGCTTGCAGTAGAAGGTCCAGAGTGATATTCCTATAAACTCTAATAGCCATTTGAACTGGTAACAATCAAATGGAAGTGTTCTTTTAGTGTAAAATGTGATCAGGTAAGATACTAACAAATACATAGTGTCAATTACAGAAACTGATGTAAAATAACAGCCGCCTCGCTCAGGGTTTTCTTAACCTCATTGAAAGTGTAAGTGCTGTTTAAAATAAAAAAGTGTTTGCAGTAACGTGGCATTTTCTTTTTTAACTACAGCTAGAACTAACTTTCAGCTACTTGGAAATCCAAGGAGTAACTTCCAGTAAACCGGGTCAGGTGAGTGTATTCTAAATAAGACATTTATTTATTCATTGCTATATCTGTTCCAGTCAAGGAGGTAATGCTTTAACATGTAGGTGTCCCCATCTGGTGAGCACACTGTACACTTGCATTTTTACATTCATGATGCTTTAAAGTCTTAACAATAATGATAAGAATTTAAGGAATCAGTTTTAGGAATATGATTTGCAGGTGGGATGACGATAAGAAATACATTTTTTTTTCCTAGTTCAATGTGGCACAAACTTTCATTTGTCTTGTAAGTGAACGTTTTTCTCAGATATGATAAAACAATGGCGACTGGTACATAATCATCACCACGCAAACCTGAATAGCTTCTGTGGTGTATACCGTTATGGTGAAGCCTAGAACCGCTCCTTATACTGCAGGCAGAAATGGGTTGCTTCCAACTATTCTTGGTGCCCTTGCTGTAAAATATACTTTGTGTTGTGTACAGGAAGTTATGTGCCCAAAAAAGTGAATGTCAATGAGAAGAAAAGAACAATGCTGTTAATACATTTTTTTCATTCATAAGATGAAAGTGTTGACAAGATTTGACAGTCCAATTGTATCAAAGTCTTCATGTGTTTCATATGTGTCTGGCTTTTAAAGAGCTTTTTAAAAATAGGAGTGTCTGACACTTCATTTGACTCTGAAAAGCTCGCATTGTGTTTAACATGTCATCTTTTTAACCTGATTTTTGAAGCTTTTCTTAAAGGGGGGGGGGGGAAATCCAGATGTTTACTATTTTAATGGGGAGACGTTTAGTAAATTCTATGTATGTTTTTGTGCCTTTATTTAAGGTACTAAAATGTCATGGTAGCTAATGCTAATTATTCCTGGAGACATAGACAATCACTGTAGCAGGATTTACAAGGGATTTTCAGTAACCTCTCTTAACATACAGTTTTCCTAAAATATTTTTTAAAGTTTTCCATGTTTATATTGAATTGTGTTTTAAATGTGTAAGATTTACAGCTAGATTGTTGTTTGTGGGGCAAATGATGCTGTTGCGGTTTTTCCACAAACGTGTTTTATCTGTAATACCTGAAGGACGTAGTCTTGTGCAAGGCATCTTGCAGGAAGCCATGAAGAGATTCCCCCTGTAAGATAAATGAACAAATGGACTGTGTAATATAGGGAAATGTTGTGTTAATGTTGGTGATCATGAAAAACAGTAGCAACTTGCCCACTCAATCTTCAGGGAGTGACAGCAACAGGTTCAGCGGGGAGTTGAATTGGCGAGAAAATCTGTGAAGATTCTTGGTGTACTTTTGGGATAATATGGCCTCTTCAAGGGTTATCCTGATGATGGCTCTAGACATGAACTGGGAACCAGTTTCAATAAAAAACAATCTTCTGTAGCAGACTACGTAGTGTCCCCTCTTGTACTGTCTATCTACACTTCTTATTTATTCCCAGTATTAGGAGCAAACTTCTTACTGTGTATGCACAGCTCCTCGTCTAAAAGAGTTTGTGACTTGGGTTGTGCGAAATATTCACCTTAGAGAAGACAGAAACATTACATTGCTTCCTGTGATGTGTCAGTCATACATTAATCTGATTTGGTTTTGAACACTCAATATATTTAACAGAGACAGGTTGCAAAAGGCTTTATTTCCCCCCGCTAGTTGAAGCAGGTATCCCCCAGACAGTGGGGACAGTTGTTACCTGAGTTACTGCTTCATCTGAACCGAGACAATATATTACTGTAACATTTTCTTAAGCGGCATAGATCAAAGCATTTGAGATTTTCCAGAGAATCACAGCCATTAAAAACTTTTACTTTTTGCTGGAGGAAGCAGTGCCTGCTTGTTCAATAGTTTCCTGTCAGGCTGTGCTCACATCTCCTGGTGTTCTGGGACGTGTTTCAAAAGAGGACAATGCTGTGAAAAGTTCTTGGTTTTCAAAGTGTCAGCTGAGGTCAAGATCCTTTGAAACTCTCATTCCTGTGGGAAGCAGGGCACTGTTAGGAAAAGCAAAGTTTGAGTACAGGGGTCTTGTACATTCAAGAACAACTTTCAGAAACTTTACCTGGAGCATTATAATGTCATGTTTTAAAGAATAACAGATGCCTACAAGCATGCAAAGCATTCAGCTGTCATTCAAAATGCTCTCTTTTTTAAATGGACATGAATTACATGATACCCAGTGTCTGCACTCATGCCCTCTTATTTACAGTTGATTATGGAAACTGAGAAGTGCAGCATCTCCATGAAGATGGCGTCCTCGGAGGATGTGAATGAGGTGCTGGCGCACATCGGGACCTGCCTCAGGAAGATATTCCCTGGACTCTCACCAGTGTAAGTGTCTTTTAGGGCACCTCTAGTGGCAAAAGATAGTGTGGAAAGGGTGACAAACCACCACTTTTTGTCTAATGTTCTCACCCTGACCTCAGAAATGCACTGAGGGTATGAGGAACACCTCGAGGCAAGCACTAAACTTTTATGCAGGTATATGACAGAACCAGGAGGCAGTGCAGAGCATGGGTAGGCTATGCATGCTCTGCAGAGTCAAAACAGCCTTCATTTTGAAGGGACGATACACATAATTGGACTCTTAAGTTTTCATTTTACCTTACCTCTCCAACCTCAGATATATCTTAGGTTCTGGCTTTTTATTGTAATTTACTCCTTTCCCTATAAACAACTGTGATATTCAGTGGAGTGCTTTGTTTTGTTTTATCCTCAGAAGTAAAACCTGAATTTGGAGAGGTTGGAAAACTTCTGTTTTCTTTAAGTGTTTGTGAAATGATGCACATACTTGGGAGACGTGTTTTTCAAAACTGAGCCCTGGGTAGTCTTGTCACATACTTTCTATGACTTAACTAGCTCCTTGGATCATATGTCTCAATTTCTAGCTTTTTTAGTCTGCTTCTTTCTGTGTTATTGTTGCCTTTGGTTTTCTCTCATATCTGTGCCTCTCAGTTTTACAATCTTGCAGCAATTCTCAGCAGGTGTTTCTTGTTTTTTGGTTTGTTTTTTTTTTTTTTCATTTTATTTTCTTTCTTCTCTCTGCCCTTGCCTCTTTTTCCTCACTCTCTGACAGGTCACACAGCTTTACTGTACTCTCTTCAGCTTCTAGTTTTCAGCACTATTAGAGAAAATGGTCTGTGCAAAAAGAGTTTTCCTGGACATGTTTGTTTTTATAAGTGAGCTTGTGATAGACATTAGATGTGAATGGTCAGGCTAAATGTACATGTTTTGTTTTGGGTGCATATCTTTATTATTCACCTTTCCTGTAGGTGGAGTAGGAAATCAAGTTCATAAGCTGTGGTTGGCAGGGGTTTTGTTTGTTTGTTTGTTTCTTTTTTTTTTTTTTTTTTTTACTTCCAGCTTTTCTCTGTTGCAGTATTATCAACTGCCTGAATGGAGAGCGAGCTTTTCCATCAAAAAGCATGCATACAAGTGAATATTTGTGGGCAGGTTTGCCATAAAACCTCAGTAATGATGCTAGAAATGCAGGCAAAAAGAGTAGAGTGAAGAGGGCTGCAAGGCTGTATGTGTTTGGGTGTCTGTGAAGGCCTTGAATGTCATACGTGTTTTCTCTGGGTTTTCTTGAGAATGTTGCTGGCGCATTTTGGGTAGCTGTGTGAAGTGCTTGCTTCTCAGAAAAGAAGTCCAATTTCTTGCTCTCCTCTCAGACAGCACAGCTTTCCAAAATGAAGACATTGGAGTTGTGCAGATGATATAAGACCAGAACAGGCAAGAAGGGGGAAAGAGGTTTCTCCCTTTAATATCCTTTATTGATTCTTCGCCCTCTGCTTTATGGAATTCTACAGTTTGAGGAAATTCTGTAATTCAGAAGGACAGATAATTTCATTTCTTAAATGGCAGGAAGGGATTGTGTTTCCGTCTAAGGAAGGAAGAACACTATCAAGTTACAAAGATTGGAGCTGGATGTCTAGAGTGTAGCCTAGACATCACATGTAGCTACTCAACATGCTCTGTGGCTCTTTGCATCCTAGTGCTTGTACTGCATAGAAGCACTGTATAAACAGCAGTGGTTTCAGGGTAACCAATAATACCGTGTCTCTCCTGTATTTTGGGCATCTTTGTGTTAGATGAAGGCCGTAAGTCTCCTTAGCTTGAGTGATTCTGTCATGGAAAAGGGCTCAGTTGCTCCAACAGTCACACGGTTAATCATTAGACAGAAAAAAGAGGCAAATAAATGTTACTTCTGCTGGGCTGCATCACTATGCGTGTGACTTTTAGGCAGAGAAGTGACTTGTATTGAATGTTGTAATTCTTCCTATACACTCATTTAAAATTGTACTTGAAATAAAGATCATCTATGAGTTTAAAAATACTTTCAAAATAATGAATGATTTCTTTTTTCCCCCTTTTTACATCTAGGAGGATCCTGAAAAAAGTAACTATGGAGCCTTTAGAAAGACTGGCTAATCTCCAGGCCCTGTGGGACAGTCAGACGGTGGCAGAACTTGGACCTTGCGGTGAGAATGAATTGAAAGGCTCAAATATAAAAAGACTGGAACTGCAGTGTCAGGAAGTTTAATTCTATTTCTAGCAGAACCTTGTAAAGGTGTAATTAGTTTTAAGGTGTAATTAGTATGGAGCAGACTTCTGATTGGTAGGTGAAGACACTATTATAAGCTTGCAACCTGCCGGGCAAAGATAGGATAGTCTCAGTTTCTTTCAGCAGCACAATGGACACCTTTCTAAGAGAAAAAGAGAGTAAGTTTTGGAAGACTGGGTATAGCTTTAAGTATTAAAGTATCCTTTTAGATGTTTCTTTGCTTGCTTTACTGCTATGTGAAATACTCCTTTGGGTTGTTTTTAGGAGGCTTTTCACAGATGTATGCCTGTGTTTGTGATTGGCTTGGATTTCCCTATAGAGAAGAAGTACAGTGGGTAAGTACATGCCTTGTGCTGGAGCTTGTTTCAGCTAACTGTACAAATGATGAACAAGCAGGTAAATTGTAGTACTTGGAAAAAACAGCGGTTCTGTAAAGTTGTATTTGGTTATGTATTTTTTAACAGGATGTCGATACAATTTATCTGACACAAGATACCAGAGAGTTGAATTTGCAGGACTTCAGCCATCTTGACCACAGGTAAACAATATGCAGTAATCAGGCTGATACTTTGCAAACTTTCTTTGTTCCTCCTTGCAATAGGGTTCGCCTGCCCTTGCTAAAGTGGAATGGTCCCATAGCTCTTGCTTGAATGTGTAGACCTCTGAAATGACCATCTGTAGCATTTTTAGTTTTCAGCACAAAGCTGCTGTTTTGGCAAAAAAAGCCCCATGGAGAGCACATTTAATTGAGGAGCTTGTGAAGATACATATATTTTGCTATTGGAAGTGCTCCAAAAGTTAGCAGATAGATACTTTTCCTGTGATGGCGGATATAGGAGCTCAAATTCAGCAAAGAAAACATGCAACTACATCTGGTAGGCAAAGCAAAAAAGGAAATGATGCAGTCTTTACTTATGCAGAGTCTTTTTCTCATGGTGTATGCAGCAAAGGAAATTATTTTTTACAGCAAGTCAGTAGAAGGTTTAAGTTGTTCAACTGAATCCCAGCCAGTATTTTCTCCACTTACAATATAAGCTATCAAAAACATATACTTCCAGAAAGGACCTAATTGAGGGTAATTTTAGTATGAGATGCTGAAACTTAGCTAAGTGTTGTATTTGGTTTACTGAATTTAGCTGGCTGAGAAAACTGGAATCTGAAGATATTTAAGTAGGAGGAAATGGGAGGGAGTTGACTAAAATCCATTGTTATACAAGAAAAATGACAAATTTAAGAAACTGTAAATAAGAGAGAGAAAGCATTTGTATCTTTGGGAACACCCAATGGAAGAATTAAGAATCTGTCAGGTACAATGTTAAAATATTATAATAGGAAGGCTGAACTTGGAGATGGGTAAATAAGAGTATTTTGCACAGCATTCTTTGCAGCTTCAAGCTATTTAGTATGTAAACTTGCAAAAAACCTCACTTGAATATTTACTTAGCTTCTGTGGTGGATTTTCACAATCTACACTGAATTTCATGGCAAAGTTACTAAGCTGTGCCTGTGTTGGCTCATTCAGAGGTAATTCAAACACAACTACAGGGCTGCAACTAGTGCATGATGGATGCAGCCAAAAACTGTTTGGTTGTTTAAGACTTGCTCAGGGAAGATAAGGAAAGGTGTGCTATTCAGCACAAGCAAACGTGGGACAAGAAGATAAGAATGCTTTAAACATACTGCAAAGCAGAAGTGCTGAGAAGACTGTGGGACATTCTTGAGAAAGTGACTTACAGATAGCCAGCTTAAATAGAAATTAAATGTTTGAACAACTTATTGGGAGTGAAAAATATTACTTGTTAGGAAAGAATAGTTAGAAGAACTGTTCTAAGTATTTAGAATATCTCAGCTGATTCAAATGAGTTGGCTTTCAGAAAATGGAATAATGGGTTAGTTGCTTCACAGAAGCTTTTGATTGATGTGTACCTTACAAAATTGACATCTCTGAGGAAATATATCTATGTTGTTAATAAAAGTCTTTATTGTATCTCTCATGATTGTGTAAGTCCAAAGATTCAAAACAACTTTGGAGCCATTTACATGCCATGGAATCCATCTTGTGATGAGAGTTTCTGTGCATAAGGACTGAACTGAGAAAGGTTTTGGATTGTAATGTCAAGAAAACTAAATTTTTTAGGAATCCAAAATCTTATGTTATTCATTAAAAATACAAATTAGGATCTGAGATCCCAGTCAATTCAAGAATGTATGTGAGTGTTTTGTGATATATTTATCACAGTGAGAATGTTTAACAATATGCCATCATATTTTGGATTTTGAGAGACTGCTCTATATCTTGTCCACCTATTTTTTGGGATTGCTGAAACTATATGCTTCATACTGTGGAGTAGCTGTGAAGCGAGGTAGGATGGGTGCACCAGTTCACTAGATACAGAGGCTGTGCGTTGCAAAAATAAACAATTTGTGTTTTTCCTAGTAAAGCAGTTCTGTTAGAGGTCAACATAAGATGGCATGAATTATAGATGAATTTAAGTTCCCAGAGTGTCTGACACTTAGAGTGCATAGTGTGGCTTGCCACATGGGAACATGACTTCTGAGGTTTTATCTGAAGTTATGTTGTGCTGCGAACCATGTAATTGTTTAACAACAACAAAAAAAGGCTCAAAGTGAGCAGGGCTTATTTAACTCAGTAGCATGACTTTCATCCATATAGCATATGTTTTAGCTTAGCATATTCGGACACTCAAAAAATTGTCAGAAAAACGTGATTGGTTAGATTTTTTCCTTTGTGCTATTTAACTTTTTAAATACACTGAGGGACAGAGATGTTGAAAAAATGTGAAAGCGTTAGTGAAGCTTGAATGTTGTTGTAGCTTGGAGAGATTTTTTCTGCATTCCAGAAGAACAAAATCTGTTTTCATTTTAAGATGGCACAGATTTACATTTTGTAAATATTACTTTATTCTGGATGGTAGTTTAGTAAACAAACTAATGAATATAAGCAACTCAGTATTACTCAGAGACAGTTATGAGAAGGCCCTGCTTTTGGAAATGGTCGTTAGCATTCTTTCATACCATATCACAAAGAATTCAGATCATTGTTAGTACAGCATCTAGAATTTAATAGAATAGAGTGAATAAAGCAGTATATAATTCTGAAAAGGAAAACTCAATAACAAGTGCATCAAGGTTAGGCAAGCTCCAGGCAAGACAAGGAATAGAGATAAATTCCTAAAGGATCCTCATTGGTCAGAAGCACCTTCAAAAACGTGAACAGAATGGAAAAAAAGACAAACTATATAGTTTTTCCTTAAACTCAGATGGTAGAATCTGATAAAGCCAAGTTCCTAGACAGTAAGGCAGAGGTTCCGCTGTCTTCAGGCACATGGGGAGGAAGAAGGGTGTGTGCGTGTCTGTGAGTTAGCAATTGATGTTGCTGAAGCATGTCAGTATCTGTGCTGGCCTAGGGTTTGAACAAGCAGGCCTTGAATACTGTGCAAGTCTGAACTATTTAAAGATGAGAACTTGCAAAATTTCTCTGGGTCAATTTGTTTTAACATAGTCCTATCCTGCTGCAGCAATGTTTCTTTAACTTCTTGAAAGTGTGATAGTTTTCTAACTAACTCTGAGCAACCTGTGTCCTTCAGCCGTTTCCCTCCCGGGTCTGGGGAGGAGAGGGGAGAAAGGGACAGCCTCAGGCAAGTTCTACCTGCAGCCGCTCTCCTGCCCTGAAGATACTGAGCTCTTGCCAGCCCTCCAGGCCAGCTTACCAGCTCCCTGGTAGTGTAAATGCATGCAGCCAGTGATGTTTGAAATGCCTCTGCTGGTGGTGCCTTCTGCCTGTTTTGGGAGTGGTGGTCCACAGCATGAACAGCTCTGCTCCACCAGTGTGATGGTGCCATCAGCCTGTCCAACATTTACCCTGCAGCATTCACCACCAGCTGTGGCTGGCTGGTTACTACTGGGAGGATAAAACATTACGCTTCCAAGGCAAAGGCACTGGCAAGAGGGACATCAAAGCTGATAATTCATTACCTTCTTTACCAGTATCTCCAGGGAAAGGCAAAGGAGGAACAAAACCTGTGTGTGGACATTCCTTACTCCGTAGCAAGGTTCCTGTCTGCCTAGCCTAAGGGGAAAATACGTCTGGGTTGGTTTCCCCCTGCCCCCCAACATTTCCGTAGTCAGTTACTGCTTTACGTGGAGATAAAGTGTGTAGGAGCTAAAACAGAAATAAATCTATACACTTCATGAAGCTGATAACTCTGCTATGCTGGTGGAAATGAATTCACTATGAGACGATGTATGCTGTGAACAAGATGGAAAACAGACTTAATCCTTGAAGGGCACCACACACTAGCTCCTCTGCAGGAGTGTGAAAACATTCTATTTGCATGAGCTTCGCAGTTGGTGGGCTACAGTCTTTTGCTGCAAAATGCCACACCTTCTTACTGTTACCTTAGTGATGGGCTTGTACTTCCAAATCTAGCTTCCCAATATAGCCTGCTGAAGGCTCGTCCATATGATGTTGCCTTGTCTCCTGGCTTTCCTACGTGTTTAACAGCCACCCTGAAGTGTCTGAATATTCATGGGAGAAGAGTGAAGGAAAGGAATATGTGAGAAGGGTGCTGCTTGTTTAGTGCAGATCTGTGCCTGCCTTCATATGTCCTGAATGAAAAGCTGCTTGGGTGGGACTAGCTTATGAAAATGAATACTTTTAAATTTCTCCCTGGAAAAACTGAAGCTCAGTTGGCACTGTTTTGCTGGTTGGGTAAGTTCACGTATGTTACAACTCTTCTGTAAAGACAAGGAGTTTCTAAGTATAGTCCCAGAGTAGGTGTATATATGTATTTAATATGTTGTGACAAAATGATCCAAGTGTGCTGGTGCTTGATGGATGATTCTGCTGGAGGGTAGTGCACAGACAGGACATTTATCAATGTCTGTTATTGGAGAAACTTAACAGAGGGAGAGCGGATCATATTAAGAGGCTTAGACTGAAGAAAACAGGAATAATTTAGAACTTAATTTGTGAAATCCGTTTTACAATTAAGGAGGGTTTGTCCTTTTACAGGTCTTCTGCTTCCTGGGGGAGTTGAACTATAGAGATGAGACAAGAAGGTGTTCTCTAGAAGCATTCAGTCATGGAATTATATTAAATCATCAGACTGCCAAAAAGCTTTTTAGTGTCGTGCTCAATTATAATTAGAGGTGATTAAGAAGCTTAAATATGTCACAGGCTGAAGAAAAAGTAATACTAAAAGTAGGAATGACAGCCCAGACAAATTCCTGGTTTAAAAATTCATGCTAGAATAGATGTCAGTTGGCCAGTCAAAAATTGATATTAGAATACAAGGAAGACACACAGCTGCTGGTGGTGCTTGTTTTTTAGAATGTAGAGCTTTCTGTAATGGGTTTGGTAGGCAATTAGCATTGCAAAAGCGGGGACAATTAGAAATGGAAGAACACTTAAGAGATTGTTTCAAATGACCAAAGCCGACAGTTATATAAAATGTGTGTAAAAGTGTTTTTCTTTTTCTAGAGACTTAATACCTATAGTTGCTGCTCTGGAGTATAATCAGTGGTTTACAAAGCTGTCCTCCAAGGATCTGAAATTAGTAAGTAATAAATCAAAACAATATACCTACTCCTACCAGGCTGTGTTTTAGAGGATGCTATTACGTTTTTCAAGGTAAACTTTTTAGGGCAAGTATAACTGAGCAATCTGTTGAATTTTTTTTTTTCCGTTAGTCACATCAGGAAAATATAAACTGTTGAATAGTTAATTCATGCCATAGAAACACTGCTGAGAGTCAGGTCCTGTCAAAATTTCAAGTGAAAGTTTGAAAACTTTGTTGGACAATAATAGTAGCCTATAAAACTACTTTGTTAGGTGTTGCTAGCTCCGTCAAACAATACTGGGAGACTAAATAGGAAACTAACTCTAAAGCAGCCAGAAATCTTGGTTGCTTTTTGGAGGTGGAAAGAAAATACCAGGATTCTGTTTTATTTTCCTCACATATAAAGCAGATTTTTTTCCTCTTAATTTTATGGCAATTTGATGAATTTTTCTCCCAGTTGTCTGAAGCTAACCCTATGTAGTAGTAAGTATGTATGGTGTGTGATGTTGATATTCTTCTACACTGGCTTTCTTTCTGAAAATCAAAAAAGGAGCAAATCTAAACAAGTTGGACTGCTGAAGAAAGGGCCAAGTAATTAGGTGACTTTTAAAATATGTCAAAATATACTATTTCATCTAAACTTTGACATTTATAGTCACAGGTGGAGTTAGTGGCTTGAGAAATTGCTTTGACATTTATATCCAGAAGCTTTTGTCCTTAAAAATGGAGGTTGAGTCTTATTTTGCTTAAATTGATGCAACTATATTGATCTGAAAATGCTCTCATTGCATTCCAAAGCTATCATTTTCCATGAAAATTCAGTAGAAACTAGCTTATGTGATTCTTGGCAGAAGAGTAGGCAAAAAACTTTTCTTTCTTGCTGGGACATCTTAATCAAAATTATGCATGGAATGAAACTGGGGGTATTTTTAATCCTGTTGTAGTTCACTGTTCAAATCACCGTTGTTAAAAGGTACAATCCAATTAATCCCTTTCTGCTTCAATGAAATTAGATAGTTTGCTTAGAAGACTGGCCAGTGTAGTTTACTTTGAACAAGAAGTGACTGAATTATCTGTGATATGTGAACTTTTTTTAATTATTAGCAACTTTTCTGTGGAGAACAAATAAACTTTGTCAACCTTGAAAATGCACCAATTCCTTCAAAAACAAACAAACCAAAAAACTTTCTTCCACACATTCTGTTTTCAGTGAAAACCACCAAGAAAATGTAAATTGTTAGATATTAAATCTTTGCCATAGGAACACTGCTGAGGGTCAGTATGAGGTTAGACATATCCAGAGGCCACTGACCGCTTTGTGCTTCATGAGTATTGCTCTGACATTGTGTTTGATAGATGGTATGTGTAGTGTTTTCATAGTACATGCATGAAACTTTCCACTTGCAATCACATTGTGATAGTATTGTGAATTATTGACATATGGGAGGCAAAGATAGAATTGGGAAAATGGCTGAGTTGACAGTCTTTAGAAAAAATTGTCACCTTTACTCTGTAAAGGATTGATAAGATTTTATGTATCTGGTAGATCACTTTTTTTTTCTTTTTAAGAGATTAAATTAGTTTAAAATTTTAAAAAATTCTACAAAATATCAGATTGTCATTAGAGACACAGATGTCCCAGATATGAATGTCATGTTTTTAAAAGCAGATAACAGAATAGTTTCAACACTTCATGATCATAACTGAAACTCAGCTTTGGACTTCACATGAATGTTGGTTAGTGTGTGCTATGGAAGAAAAGGCAAATCCAGAAGCCAAATAAAAGATTGTAATAAAAGGTGATGAGGTACAGAGTTCACTATATGGCTTTTGAATCATTAAGGTTTTATCTCTCTATTTGAATGAGCACAGCAAACACTCTTTTGTTACCATGTTTTGTTGATGGTACTTGCAAATGTCCATGCAAATTCTAGAGTCCAACAACAGTAAGATCATGAGATGAAATTTACTTCTATGTAGGTTGGGAGAATTCATACTGAAATGCACTGACCCTTAAGCACTAGTCGCTAGCAGTCTTTGGAGGATCTGTACCTATAGTGCTTTTGCTCTTGAGGTTTTTTGGTCTGCCTTATAACATCTTTCTTTGTATTTAGTTGTCATTCCTGGTCAGGTTTTATTCTCCTTTGTACTGGTTGACACTTTCTTCGAAGAATTGGCATGCATATGAACAAAATTTCTTTAAAAATTAACAGAGCATTTTTTTTCTGAATCACAGAGTTTGAGGTTTTTACTATCATTATAAAAATTGTGCCCCCTGTGAATAGGTGGTGTGCTTAATAAATGACTCACTTTTAGTCTGCCTCTCACTTCCCTGAGTCTTTTCCGGAAGTAATCTGTTGCCATCTGACTCTTTCTCTGGGATGTTCTTGATATCCTTACTATTTATGTATGACAAAAAGCTGATCACAGCCTGGATGCTATTATGATGTACAGCTTATAACTCAGTAATTGTCTGTTCCATGTTTGTGTTCTTTAATGCTGTTCTGTCTTTTCTGTGGCAGTCCGCTGATGTCTGTGAGCAGATATTGCGAGTGGTCAGTAGGTCCAATCGATTGGAAGAACTGGTATTAGAGAATGCCGGGCTTCGAACGTAAGTAATTCCTTTGAAGTGTTGCATTAGTTACCGCTTACTCCCAGCAAAAAGGAGATGTGATGCATGTTAGTCAGAATAAACATTAAAAAAATCTCGTGCTCGATGTCTGCCTTGTTCTGAGGAGCCTGTAGTCACGAGCTTATCATCAAGTTTTTTGGAAGTTCCTTATGTCCAAGAAATACCTTTAAACTGGGATTGTTTTTTCAGATTCTGCCTGACGAGTAGGGTTGAATGGAGAAAAATGGGTTGCGTAAGGGCATTAGCCCTAAATCAGCCCACACTGTTCCTCTCCAAATATGGTTGCCAATAGAAGTATGAACACCTCTTTATCATTTAAAAAACAGCGTGTGAGGTTTTGTTAAAAAGTGTATTATTCCAAGTTGCATAACAGATTATTGTTTCATTCCCAAGAGAGCTGTTTTTATCTTGCTGTGAGTTGCAATCTGCTCAAATATAACAGGACTTCTACATTAACAACTTTTTTAAAGAAGCAAGAAAGTAGATAACTAAGTTTAACGCTTTGCCATAGCCTTAAGGGTACATAGAGATAAGCCATACAATTTAATCCTTGCATATATTTTAAATGCAGTTGTAGTTAATAGGTATTTGCTTTTTTTTCCCTTCACAGGAAATAGAAGCAAAGTTCAAGTTACAAGCTAGTCCAGTTGGAAGTATTTGTAGCTTGTCTTAGTATTAGAGTAACGTCCAAGGCAATGTAGACAAGATAAACTCTAGTGCTAATGACTTTTTCTGTTAATAAAAAAAACAGTGGAAAGGTGGGAGAAGCAGAACACTATACTGAATTACAAATAAAGAAGGGAAATGAGCACAGGGAAAATATTTGGTGTGCTTTACATTGTCTCCTCTTGCATTTTTTGGGTCTTTTCCCCCTTTTAAAAATTGGTCTTCCATTGAATTATCTTTAAAAGAAAATTGCCTAAATGACCCAAGAAGCTTGAGGTGGAGTTTGGAATTACTTTCCGCTCACTGGTGCACTGCCTTTAATAGCTGTCATTCAAACATAAGCACCTGATTTTAATCTTGGTTTTCGTGCGGTATGTGCCATGAAATTCAATGATAATCATTAATATTAAAAGATACATTGACTACTTTTGCACATTGCCTACCTTAACTTACCACAGTTGGATTAATTGGTTTCAGTTTTAACAGGACTCGAGAGATAATCAACTTGTGACTTTGGTTTTCATGTCTCAATCTAGACGTATGTTATTTGACACGTTGCCTTGGTGTGTATCTGCTCCAGTCAGCATTGTCTGTCTGATTTTGTCAAGCACGCGTTAGTCAGTTTTGCCATTTATCGTATCTGCTTGCTGGGAAGAAACCATGTTGTTACTGGGTATCTTCCTTCACGTAGCTTACTGACCAGTTGTTTTTAATGAGCTGTGCGAGAATGCCAAACCAGGGTTAAGAACGAGCTACCAAGAGCAATGCTTTGAGAAATAACCTGGGCAGCTGCAAGAGCATATTTCTTCCTGCAAGCCAGCCAGTAATTTCATAGAATCATAGAATGGTTTGAGTTGGAAGGGACCTTTAAGGGCCATATAGTCCAATCCCCCTGCAGTGAGCAGGGACACCTTCAGCTAGAATTTCTGTAATTTGGTTTGGGCCATGGCCCCGTAAACCCTTTTCATCCTCCCAGCTGATGAGACAGCAAACTACTGTGCAGTAGCAGTTGTAAGGACCCAGCACTGGGGAAGTACGGACTTACTGTTGGGGAAAACAGGATGTCAAATGAAACCCTCTGATAAGAATTGCGCTGGTTTAGATGCTCTTGAAAATTTTATCCCTATTGCTGTTTCTTTAACGGATGTAAAGGGTGCAGTCTAGATTGTGTTGGATGGCTTTAATGCATATTGCAAACACTGATGTTTTGGTAAGTGTGTTAACTGAGGTATGCAATAGTGAGATTTTAAGGAAAGGAGAATTGTTCAGGACGGCCTGAAGAAATGAGCTTGAAAAGAGAGTTACGTCCCTGAGGTGTTTCAGAGGAATGGGACAATATGTGGTAATCAGAATATTAATTTCCATGAAACTGCAGGACACGTTGTTCAGTCTGCAAAAGCCTGTTTGCAGGAGCTGGTGAAAATGATCTCTTTGTTGCACTTATGTACTCTCTGAAAGCTGGCAGGCAGAACTTCCCTACTGTCTTCCACACTGTCCTGTGCAGCCCTGTTGCAAAGGTAGTGGCCAGCTGTGACAGAGGGGGAAAACCAGATGTGCCTGCTGCTGGTATCCAGAGAGCCTTTGACAGTCACATTGCATCTCGTCTTCCCTTGTTGGGTGGACTCTAAATGTCCTTAGACCTAAAAGTGTTCGTTCCTCCTGCACATATCCTGTTTTTTTTTTTTTCTGTTACAGGGATGTTAGCTGGACAGATCTTGAGGAATTCTTTTGTTTGTCTGAGATTTCCAGATCTGTGGTAGTTTTACCCTTGGTGCAATATGCTTACTCTGCCATATATGTAGTTCAACTGAATCTTTTTTTGGGCTTTACTTCCAGGTCTGAATGTCCTCAGTTCAGGCAAGCATGGCTGTGCAATGCATACAGAGCGAGTTTGATGCTTTATAGAAAGTGTCAGGTTTACATTGTGTGCTCTGTTCACAAAGTGTGTAGCCAAAAAAAAGTAATAAATTTTAGGACCTGAAATAAGTTGGACAAAGGAGGGGAAGGGATGTTGTCCAGTGAGCAGAGCCCAGGAGCCTCCATTTATGGTAGAGGCTGCACAGGGAGTTGGGAAGTTATATTATTTTTTTTTCCAAAATGAACCTTGGATCCCCCTGTGCCCTACAAACGTAATCCAGTGCTTTCTGGTGGCAGTCACTTTACTGTGTCTTTGCTGAGTAGTTCACACACACCCTAGTTATCCAAAATGTTCTGGTAATCCTGCCTGTATTGGTGGCAAAAGCTGGAGTGGAGGTTGTAAACAAGTTTGGAAGTGTAGGCAGAAGACTGTAATGACAAGAATCTGTTCGGAATAAAGGAAGAGGAGGAAACTCCCTATGAAGAAAGGGGATTTTGTTTGTTTTTTTTTTTTTAACTGAAAAACCTCATTTTTCTTGGCTGGACGTAAGGAGCTTGATTTAGTTGCCTAAGCACAGGCATTTAGTGTTTGAAATGCTGGAGGGTCTCCACAGAGTGTTGGCAAATGTAACCAGGGACCTACGGGAGATATGTAGTCTCTGCAGCAGCAGCTGGTAGCAAAGCAGGATACCCTGAGGCCTGTCAGGTGGCAGAGATTCAAGCCCAGAATTTCTTTTTGTTGAGCATTTGTATTCACATGCTGCTTGTATTTTAGGAAAAAAGTACACTTTTCCTAAAGGCAGCCCATCATCATGCATTTGCAGCGCTGGAACCTGTTCTAGCCCCAGGAGTCTTGTCTAAAGACATGGAGTTTCAAAGGGAAACTAAACTTCCCTGGAACATCTGTACTCCCGTAGACCTCGCAACAACAGATAACCAAAAGCTATTGAGACTACTGCTGTCCAGTCTCCACCCTTTTCCAGAGACTTGAAGAGGATGCGGTCTCCACTGCTGTGCTCAGCACACAGGCTGATCACTGTTATGGTAGGCAGAATCTGTCCCAAGGAACATGGACAGTGTTAATTACTGCTTTTAAAGCAATGTAGCTGGTAGCTCACCGCTGACCTACAGGAGGTAAGATATTGTACTTCAAGGCAGAGAGAGAAAGAAGCTGTGTCATGGAATCTCAAGGGATATTTTTTATTTCTACCTCAGTATCAAACTTAGATGTAAGAATACTGAAATTATAGTCTCAGTTTAACAAAAGCACATGGTAGAGCTAGTCCCTTAATACATGAAAGCTTCCCAGTTGGTACAAGGACAGAGGATTTGTCTTGGAGCTGGTAGCAGCCAGCGGCCTTGTGACTTAATGCGAGGACCGTGTCTCCACCTGAGTCTGACAGTGTGGTCATGTAGGAAGACCCAAGCTAGCTAACTTCATGCTCTAAGTAGTGGTAGTCCACCTGCAGCAAAATGCTCTGAGATGGAGCAGCGTTCCCTTGCCTCTCAAATTGATTTGAAACAGAGGTAGGTCATGCTGCTACAGCTACCTACCATAGTTGGTTAAAGTTAGTTCAAAGCTATTTGCTACCTGGCCTGGCTATTGTGAGCATTATAGAACTGGCGTACCACCATCTCTCTTGGGACATGTTGCTGGGAGTGTGGTCAGCCAGTTACATACTTTGATGCTTCTCCCTGCGAAATGGAGCAAGCAAAGACTTGTTCACCAGTGTGCTGCTGTTCTTTGAGAGCATTATTCTTGCTGTTTTACAAGGTCAGAAATAATCCTGGTTTGTTGACCTTCTGGATATGCTGCAAGGCCCATCTGTTTGCATGACTGTTGATAAAGAACTGTTGCAAGTGAGGGGGTTGGCTTGTGAGTGAAGGAGGTTGTGATATGCAAGTTAATGTATATATCCCACTCACGCATGGCATGGAGGAGACAGAAGATGTGCTCATGTTTAAAGTTATTCTGTGTAACTCCTTTTTTTTTAATCTTCAGATCTTTATCAAAAGCAGTTTGAGCTTTGATTGAGTTCCCTTCAGTCTCTTAGGCCACAGAATATATAAATAATGAAATAACCTGCTTTGAAAGATAGCAAATTAGCCAGATAAGCATTGTTTAAAACTGTGAAGAACCAGTAACTGCTCTGCAGTAGGTTACGCCACTTCTGTCTAGTAATCCCTTGACGTTTTTAAGCCTCTGAATGTGCTGTTGATATAGGAGGTAACAAGGGTCTTTCTTCCTCTCCTTTTCTTGCAGAGATTTTGCACAGAAACTAGCCGGTGCCCTAGCCCATAATCCCAACTCAGGACTCCATACGATCAATCTTGCTAGCAACCCACTTGAAGACAGAGGTACTGTAACGTTTGTATTTTTCTCTTTCTATGAATGTAATAGGAGGATTACTGATGCTCCCTTCAGCTTTGCCTGAATAATAGGGTATTGTTCTGTGTGTAATGCTGTTGTAAATACCTGTTGTTCACAAATGACTGAGCATCACTATTCTTTTTTGATTCATACATATCCATTAGCTTGTTGAGAGATATTTATATGTCTTCAACCAATCACAGACTTAATTAAATTTCATTACATTTTCATAGAGGTTTCTTTTACAGGAAGATAGAACACAGTGACTGTTTAGCACTAGAGAGTAAATAAAGTGGTGTGCATTTTTAAAAGCAATGTAATCAGTTGAAAGATGAAGCATGAGGCAACTTTGCTTGGTTTATATTTTCCTGATGATTTTGTGTTTTTATTTCAGCTGTAATTCCATCCTTATTTTCAGTATTTAAGCTATTCCTTTTTTCAGCTTTGTGCCAGCCTGTTGTGTTGCCAGCACTTGGCGGTGTGCAGTAATGCTGGCATAACTGGCATCCTTATGGAGCAAAGTGCTGTTGACTCCACAAGATGGAAAATCAAGCTGAACAGCTCGGCTTTTCTCAGACTAGGCACTGCTAGGCATGATTTCAATACATATCAAGTCAAATCATTCCTCTCCCTTGTCTACTCTCTATTTACCCGAGAGGCATTTATTTTTAAAATAAGGTTACATTCTTTCAGTCTGGAGTTGACCCTTCAGCACTGCCCATGTGAGATTTCCGTTTGCTTCACTTAATGCATTCCAGGCACACAGCGTTCTGGGATCAGACTGTCCTGTGCTCCTGTTGGGCCAGAAGAAAAATAAGAATTTTATACAGTGGACCTTTTCTTGGTTTATTTGGTTTGTGTTGAGGAAATTTTCCCGTCTCTTTGCTGACATGATTCAAAAGGGAAAAGTTGTTCATTTTGATTACAACCCCTGACTCAGTGTTGTTAACACAGGGTTTTTAGGCGTCTCCTTTCCTGCTGTTTCAGTGAGGAAAAAAAGATGGGAAGGGGTTTCTTTCCCTTCCTCTTTTGTGTTTCTTTTCATTCTGACTAGAAACAAATTTGAAAATATTTTTGTTTTCAATCTATTCAGAGTAGTTTTTTTTATTTAAAATCATTCATATGAATTGCTTTAACTCTTCTGATTACCTCTTGCCTGCTGATTACTGCTTGGTCTCCTTAAGAATCCATATCAGGTGAAAGCCAATTTTTGCTGAAGAACATTATTATTACAATGTGCCGTAGGCCTAATTGCATTGTACAAAAATTTCTATTGTAAGTTGGAAAAAAGGCTATCACAGTGTTGATTCTGTTTTTGAAGAAGTATATTTAGATTGTGATACATGAACTCATTTTTATCTTGAAAGCAAAAGAAATGACCAAAGCATTTGGTAGATACTCTACCATGCAGGGGATTTTTTTTTTTTTTGAAACATATCAGTATGAGTACTTTCTTTGCAGCAAACATATAGATTCAAACCATTCTGCGGTATTCATGTACAAGATACAAATGAAATGCAGAAACTACAACTTGGAGGAATTAATATGGTTTTTTCATTATCTCAGTCTCTCCTGTCACATATGCAATTAAGACTTGACGTTTTCATTAGAGAATGAGATAAGTTATATGAGTACTTAAAGAGAAATTAACCATAATTGCAATGTGCAAATATTGCAGCTTTTCAGTTTAAGAAAGATTTACATGTCCTGTGATCTGATGTTCGCTGAGTGCAAGGTAGTTTTGACTTTATTAAACTGAAGGGGCAGCAGGCATTTCACAAGTAAAAGCTGGCGTAGTGGAGATTTATGTAAGTGTATGGATTTTGGAAAATATCTCTTGAAGAATCACCTGCATGAACTGGAAGTTCAACCAGATTATTTTGCAATTACAAGGGAAATAACACAGATTTGTGTTAATTAAGGGGAAGAACATATTGTTGTGCCTTGTTTGAATAAAAAAGCACCGTAAGCTATTATATATTATTGAGTACCAATAAGTAAAGACATTGTATTATTACATTAATACAATTGTCTGTATTCCAATAACATGGGAAGTGTGTTTAGTTTAACTAAGGCACAGAATCTGGCTTCAGTTCAAATACAAAGCATTATTTGTGTGAAGTGATTTACACTGAGACTAGTCTCTTAATTTGTGATTGGCTTCCCTTTATGGTACTCTCCATATTTGTGAGACTAACACCTGCAAAGTTTATTATCAGTCTTGGCTTTAAAATCTAGCCATACTAAAGTGATGGGAGTTTTGCTTTTGGCTCTACTAGGATCAGAATTTAATCTCATATTTTGTTAAAAATAATGCAAAACAAACATACCGAAGCCTAGAAATACTCTAATTCAAAACTGCGTGCCTGGATGCAGTTATCTACTTCTGCCATTAAAGCTCTCATCTCTGTTTGTAACAGAGTGGATCCTTAACCCCCAGTGCTGGTAAGATGTTGAAATTGTTCAGCTTGGCTAGAGTAAACGTATGTATGTGACACACTAGCAGACTGTTTCATGTCTGCACAGGTGGAGAAAAGTATCAGCTTTTTCATTTACTGTGTTCTGAAACAAGTAAAAGGCATTATTCCCTTTCTCTTTGCCCTTTTCTCTCCAAGTGAGTTGATGTAGAGGACTATATTTCACACCTCAAGTTAAGCGTGGAGTTTCTGTGTTGATTTATTCTTCTAATAAATATTTCATGGATTGATTCCATTGTTATTTAGGATGTGCCCTCTTAATCAAATTTCAATCTTTTGCTTAACTGCGGGGATTAAATTTATGGAGTGTAGAACTTGGATACACTGAGTGCTTTTTATTTTTTTTCCTTTTGTTAGATTTGTGCTGAGGTAGCCCAGTCTGTGTCAGCATCTTAATAGGTTTTTAGTGTTTGGAATTGCAAGCAGTTGTAGTGTTTCCAAGCCTGTGTAGTGGCTGGTAACCTGCAGGCTATTGTAAGGGAGTTCAGTGGCCGTTAAGACTCAGTGGAGGTTTCAGGCTCTTAGGGTTTATTTCAGAAAAGAGAGCAGTGTTAGCTAGTGTGGGTGTGTCTCTCTTGCCTTGACAGCCCTTTCTTTTAAAAGAAAATAAAAATAGTCTGAAGTTTCTCATGAATTCCCATTGTTTGATATTTTTTTCACATGTGTTTGAGTTCTTTTGTTGGTTTTGTTTTTTTTTTTTTTTTTTTTTTGCTGAACCGTAAAGCTTCCAGATTTCCCGAGTGCTGAGTGTTTGACATGTGTAATGTCTTCCCTTTGACTCCTTCTCAGAAGTATGTGTGCATTATGTAGTTTTAAAACTAATTCAGGCAGCTCACTGGTCATTAACAGCAAAGTTCCCTATCTGTTCAGTGGTTAGCAAAGAAGGGACCTTGACTACATCAATCATTTTTAAAGATTTATAGTCATAAAATGACAGGGTCATCTTGGGCCACCTCTCACAGTGAGTGCAGTTCCTCTGGTAGTTCCAGCAGTGCAATTTTCCCCTGGTGTGATTGCTGGGAAAACCTAACATCTCACAGTTAACCTGAAAACATCCGTTTTCTTTTTGCTCCCTCAACAGGTGTGTCATCTCTGAGCATCCAGTTCGCCAAGCTTCCAAAGGGACTGAAACATTTAAATTTATCTAAAACTTCCTTGTCACCTAAAGGTATGTTTTATAAGTATACCTCTTCTTCTAAAGTTCTAAAAGTTTTAGGCTTCCATCCTAATAATACCTTTTGTTACCAGATTATAAGGTAATTAATTCTGTAAATGATTCTCATGTGTATTCCTGCAGCTGCTTTTTTGCCGTCCTGGCTTGCTGACCCACTGGCTGTGTTCTGTGTCCACTTCAGTTCTTTGAAAAACTCTTACTTGCTTTTGTAAGCTTTGGACTTGAACCTGTGTTGTAAAGAAAGATTGAATTTAGAATTGGCATAAATGATACATTTCATATATGTTTCAAAAAGATGTCTGAAGCAAAAATGTGTAGGGAGTTTTCCAAATGTTCTACACGCAATTAGTTTATGAAACTAAGTATTGTGATAATGGCTGTTAAGCGGTTTGCTCTGAGTAAGGACTTCTTTGTTTTATAATGTACAAATTTCTGATTTGATATTGTAATTGAAATGTATATGTATTTTAAAAGCAATGCCAGTACTGAAACACAAGTCAGAAGCTTTCAGGGTTTTTTTTCCATTGCTGTTTCAGAAATAATAGATGCATTGCCCTCTTAGACTGTACAAACCCAGGGTCTCCTGTATAAAGCATGAATGTTAAAAATAGAAAAAATACACTGACATTATTGCAACATTTTCACAAATGTTGATGACCTGGAAAAGATGAGTGAGTTGTAGTCTACGAAGGACATTAGTTGATAACAGCTAGAAGCCATGCTCTTCTGTCCTTTTCATTATTGCTCTGTGAAGTGCAGATTCTGTGTTCTGCTGAGCTTTAAGGGTTGGCCTGGGGGAATATGGATGGGGAGCAAGGTTTGTTGTTGTTTTTTGAGTGTTCTGTAGCTCTTGTTATGCATAAGGAAATAGTAAACCCTAAACTGAATTTATTCAGTCATTATTAATAGGACTTTATTAAACCAGTAACTCCATTTTTGGTGACAAGCAATCAATTAAGAATCTTGACTAACCTTACATGTACTCTCAAGATTAAATGTTCATGAATTTGACAGAAATTCATGCAGTTCTGGTGTGTTCATTCATGCTGTGCTTTTCTTCATGTGATCTGAAGGATCTCAGCAAGTGCTTATGATCGTTGAGTCAAGAGAACACTCTAGCTACGCTTCTGTCTTTGTAAAGAATAAATGCCAACTTGATGAAGTTCATCCACAAAACTCTTGTCAGTAAAAATGAATTCTGAGGTTATGAAAAGAATTTGGAAGGTTTTTAACACTTTTTTTTAAGACAAATCTTTAAACAAAAGCTGAGAATATATTCTGGTATGTCTAATACTTGACTTCATGTGAATCCTAGTTCAGACTGCATTGCAATGACGATCTGTTCTCCAGAGAGTAACATGCCACCCTGTGTACTATCCCATGGCAGCTCCTCAGAATTCCTTAAAAAAGTATCTGCAATATCTTAAAATTGGAATTCTTATAACCCTCTCATCCTGAAGAAACTCATCTTCACCTCTTCGGTTATCTGCAAAGCTATCTATTTATCTTAGCCACTTTAACTTAAGAAGACACTACTGAATTGTTTTTAACTTGAGAGGCTATTTTTGTATTTGTAACAGTGGGGGGGGGGGGGGGGGAATATTATAGTGTTTTATGTGGGGAAAGTCTAAAGGAGACCTTGGATCTTGGATTCAGTAGACTCCAAGGTGCATGGAATTTTTTTTTCCAGCCTTCCTTTTTCCTTGTCTTTTTACTTTTTTTTTTTTTTATTTTGAACTTTTCAGTTTCAGAAATTCTGTAGAATCCCTCACTGGTTTTGACCTTTTGTAAAAAGCACTTTCTGTTAAAGATAAGTTTCTAAGATTGAGAAGTGAAGTTCAGATGGTAACTTCTGAAAAGATACTTCTTCAAATATTGTATCTCAAAGTTTCTGAGAGCTATTAACATTCTGAGCCTCCTAAGAGCAGTAAAAAAGCATGAAAGATTGTCTGCAAATGAAAGTGAGATTACTGTTACAGTATAGCATGAGGTAGGTGAAGTTCAAACCAAAATTTTATTGATTTGAAGATTCTGGTTAAATGGAAAACCCTAGTATACTTATTCAAAGATAGAGCTTGCTTTTCTGAGCGTGAGCCAAAGGCTAATTAAAAAATCCCTCATTTGCATTGTTTGCCTTCAGTGATTGAGCTGATTTTGAGCAGTTGGACCTTTTTAAACATGAAATGGGCAGCAATGTTATGGATTGTTTGATTCTTCTCCCTCAGACACTGCTCCTGTATTCCTAGAATTGGTTCTCAGTAGTATATGCTGAATTGTTAACAGTACATTACGTTTGTTTCTACTTCTTTTTGTTGCTTAAAATGCTGTTGAAGAGGCTCACTAAAGTGAATCCAAAACTATAAGCTCTAGTGCTTAAAAAGAGCTTCTAGATCTTTCAAGAAGTATTCATTTTCAGTTTACCTTTATAGATAGGGTGGAGATTCAACATTGTAAGGTTGAGATAAAAGAAAAATTACACCAAAAGAAAAAGTTTTGACACTTGGCAAAGATGTCCCTGTGCTTTGATTCTTTTCATTATTAAAAGCCTCCTGAAACCAAGAGCCATACCACTAACATGGGAGACTTTATTAATATTTGGAAGACTGGAAAACTAAAGCACTCAAGTGTTTAAAATTTTTCTTTTTTTTTACAGTGAGGGTGGTGGAGCATTGAAACAGGTGGCCCAGAGAGGTGGTGGATGCCCCATCCCTGAAAACTTTCAAGGCCAGGTTGGACGGGGCTCTGAGCAACCTGATCCAGTTGGAGATGTCCCTGCTCCTTGCAGGAGGGTTGGACTAGATGGCCTCTAAAGGCCCCTTCCAACTCAAACCATTCTATGATTCTATGAAGTGAGGTATTTTGGTCCCCAGTGGCTTGCTAGTTGCTTCCTCCACATCCTCACTGATAAATCCATTTCATAATAGTTTTTAATTGAAGAATGGGCATGTTCCATCCATTGAATGCCAGTCCATTTTCACTGACCAGCAGCTTTGAGAAATTGCCCATTATTGTGTAGTAGATCAAAACACCTGCCCACTTTACAGCTCTGGCCAGGCACTTAAAAAACACATGCATATAAGAAACACACACGTGCTGTGTGAAAGGCAGCAATAGCCATCTACAATGAATTAAAAACTTGGTGATAAGCTACGGAACCCTCAGATGAAAATTAAGTTTACTGGAAGTGGCCACATCCTAGTTTGTATTTGGAAAAGATGGAGAATTTTAGAGGAAAAAAGCTCTGACTGGTTTGTTCGCAACGTGAGCTTTTTAATTTTAATGGGAAAACTATGTATTGTTCTGATCAAGAATTGAGAGTCTTTATGCATCTCTTGATATGGTTTTCTGAAATTACAGGCAAATAAGTAATTGAAATATTTTTAATTTCTAGGCCTCATCAGTTGCTTTTGAAGTTCTGGCAATTAGAATTGTTAATGTACTTGGTCTTCCGCAAATACTTTCATCTAATTCCACAGATACTTTTATCAAAATATTATTATTTGCAAGGAGACACTGCCTTAACATTATGGAGTAAACTCTGTTTTAAAAGTCTGTTTCAAAATGTGATTGCACTGTTAAAACTATTTCAGACTTTGCAAAAGAGACTCCTTCCCTGGATCCAGGACCTATAACACACTCTGGCTCCATCAGGGTAGCTGGTGGAGTGTGGTCTGGGCAAAACTGGGTGTGCTGTGGCAGGGAAGGGTCTTGTATCCACCTGGTGATCTGTATTCCTCTGCTGTAGTACAGTGGTGGTAACAGGAGGTCATGAAACGTTTATGTATGCCTGTGTTCACTGAAATTGTGCACTTGCAGGGTTTGGGCTACTTTTGTCTAGAGTAGACTAAGTTGAGTGCTTCCTTCTTTTTATTTTTGCAGGGGTGAATAGCCTTTCCCAGTCACTGAGTGCCAACTCATTGATTGCGAGCACGCTTGTCTATCTTGACCTCTCAGGGAATGCACTCCGTGGTGATGATCTCTCAGTAAGCACTTTCTTCTCATTTGTGAGTTAATGAATGTATGTTTTAATTAATTGCTATGAGAAGGGCAAAGCCATTTTGTGTAGATCTTTTTTTTTGCCTGTACAGTTCTAGTAAGGATAGAAAATAACGTTTTGATCTCTACTCTTCAGTATATAGTCAGAGAATTAAATTGCCCCTCATGCCTAAATGAGTCCACATAATTTTAGTTCATGCTTTTAGTCCTCGGCTTATACTGATAAATGAGAAAACTGCAAGTGTGCCACTTGTTTCAGTGAACTTACCGTGCTCCCCAGGTTCTGTTTGAAAGTGACACAAAATTTAAAAAACTCATCTTCTTTTTAGCACTAAGTGTATTACAAATTTTTCATTGGAAACAATTTATTTTGACTTGGAAAGACTTAATTAGTTTCTGGTTTTCAGTATTTTTGTTTGTATAAATAAATCTGTACACTTCCTTGACACATGCTGTTGAAGCTCATGATTCTTTGAAGAATGTAATTATTTTTGAAATTCCTTTGTTCAGTTTATCGATTGCTATAGAGGTGCAGCTCTATTTTCTCCATAACAAAATCCACTTAGTTCTCAATTTGTATGTGTTCACTTTTTGACTGTTACATCCATATTTCTCTCTCACATCAAAAGTTGTGTGAATGTAAGTGTCAGGGTTTGAAGTACTGAGCATCTAAAACTTATAACACTAGAGTCACCCGATCTTACCATTTAAAGTGCAGTCAGACATGACTTGTGACTTTTTTACAAGTCTTACTAGTTTCAGATTAATCAGCGCATTGAACGAACTGGTCTTTTCAGACATAAGAGGTAAAAGTTTCAGCAGGACAAGAGGATTTAAAGATAGCAAGCAAATAGTTAAATGTAAAGACACTAGTGAATTACTCTTAAAAAGAGAAAAACATAGCAAATAATGTAAAAAGTAAAATAAAATGTACAACTTTGATAGGCAATGCTTAAAGAAATCTTATGTCTACCTACAGATATTTTAAGGGACATAAGTACAAAAAATGGGCCTTTTCTTAGCCTGTCAGAGAGAGAGATATGGTTCAAAGAGAAATATTATTAATAGTGAGATCTCTTAATCTGTGGGACAGTTTTCCAAAGGAGTAAGGAAATCCTGTTATTGAGCAATTAAGATAAACCTTAGTAAAGCATAGGGATTTTTAAAGCGGGGACTTTTCTTTCACTGTAGGTATAGGGGCTAAATGACCTAATTTTTAGAAAGATGGATCTATTTTAGAAGTGTCGAACATGCTCTGTTTGGCTGGATTTCATGTGGAGTTGAGCGTCCCACATTTCTGTGAATTAGGTCAGACTTTATCTTTCTGTATTGTTCTCTGAGACTAAAAAAAGCCCAAAATAAAACAGTGTACAGCAAGAAGTTTTACATACGCTAACATTTACATGACATATCCTATGCAGTACTATCAATATCAAAATCTTGCTACCTGTTCTGTGTTCTCCCTTAAACCTTTAGTGCAGTGCTGCCATTAAGAAATAACCGTGGGCTTCAGAGGCAAATTAGTTGCTTCCCTGTGCTTAAAGGGACTGGCTTAAATTTACAAACCAATTAGCCTTTCTGAAATGTAACAGCAAGCTGAGTGACATTCCAAGGTATTTCTGATTCAATTAATTATCATTTGCTGTGAAAGCGAATTGCAAGGTAACTCAAGACTTGTGCATTAAGAGTAATGTTTGCTAGATGTAGTCTGAGCACTGTTTTCCCCCTGTTTTAAAAAGTAATAGCCTTCAAGACAATCTGTTTTACTTTTGATTAGCTGAAAAGAAGTTTCAGACACATCTTGTAGTGCAATTTTATTAGCATTACTCATTAGTGTAATTAGAAATAGCAATCCAGTAATCGGTGTAATAATATCAAAATTAACGTGGATAATTCTTTTTTTTTTTTTTCTCCATTTTAGAGCTTGTACAATTTTTTGGCGCAGCCAAATGCCCTTGTTCATCTGGATTTATCCAACACGGAGTGTGCGCTAGATATGGTAAAGATGGTTTTTGTGGAGATTCAAATACCAAGGACACATTCCCCGCCTTCTATTCCTAGGTGCTCTTCTGGGTTTATATAAAGTAAAATCAGTCATTTTTATTATAAACCAGGTGTGTGGAGCCCTCCTTCGTGGATGTCTTCAGCATCTAGCTGTCCTTAGCCTCTCTAGGACCCTTTTTTCTCACAGGTACAGTTTAACTGTCATTACTCTCAACTCCTGCAATATTTTGTTTCATAATTTCTTGCTCTCATGTTGCACCTTTCTTTTTAAGAAGGAATCAAAGACTTTATAAAAGTCTTAGAAATCTTCGTTCTCTATGAAATAGGTATTATTTATTCCAAGAAAATTATTTTCTTTCTCTTTCTGCCATTTGCTAGGTGGTTGTAAAATAAGCTACCTTGTCTAATATGTTTTTTGTGATACTGATGCAGCAGAAACTCTCTATGTATCTTTTCTTTCTAAGAGGCATAGCATCAGGCTTTGAAGTCTGACTGACTTGACGCCTCTTCAAATTTGGTTTTTAAAGTGTGTATTTTTCATTATTTGATGATGGTTACAAACTTTTTTTTTTCCTTTTTTTTGTCCTTTTCTGGGAAGAAGTCCCTTTGAAAGTCTTCAACACTGAACATTGACTTTGTAGAATGCTTGCATTGGAGGAAATACGAACATTAGCTTCCCTTTTCTTCAAATCAGTGTCTTGGGTCCATATCAGAGGTGATACCTCATTAGGGATAAGCTACTCCAGCACTGAGTAATTATTTCTAGTGGTGAAAAGGCAATTTCAGGGTTTTTGTAGTGTCCTGTTTGATCTTCTGCTCATAAGTATGTTCACTATTAACCAGACCTAAATAATCATTGTTTGTAGTTCACCAAACAGAAGCTAGATAGTAATGTCTTCTGTGCAGCAGTGCAATGCTGAGGGTTGTTTGTTGAATCAACATTTTGATGATATTACATTTCTAAGCTAATTGAGAGCCACTGATTACAGAGATGTTGAAGGCAGAGCAAATTAAACGTGTAAAAGATCATTACAATTCTGATGGCTTGCATTCACTGTTTATTAGAATGAGGAGTGTCTAGATGCTGATACTTAATGCATTTGTTTACTTACAGAAAAGGAAAAGAAGTCCCTCCCTCCTTCAAACAGTTTTTCAGCAGCTCACTTGCTTTGATGCAGATTAATCTTTCGGGAACTAAACTCCCTCCTGAGCCTCTAAAGTAAGAATTTCATTTCATTTTCTCCTGTTGCCAAAAACATAGTTTGCATTGTTATTACATGAATACCTCATAAAAATTAAGGAAAAAGGATTTTGCCTTTTTTTTTTTTTCCATTTTGCCATTTTTGATATTGCAAGAGTGAGTTTCATAATGATCACTCTTTCAAGGAATCTTGTTTCCATCTCACAGTTGAGACTATTAATCATATTTTCTTCTGTGAGAATGTCACAGCTGTTTAGCTTCCATCAACATTTTTTTTTGTGATACATTTCTTACTCTGTGGCTTACAAACAAGCTTGTTTGCTTCACAGTAAAATGGGATTATATACTTGTGAGAGTGCCGTTCTTTTGAGGCTGCAGTATTGCAACAGCCGTTGTGAAACTGAACCTGTTGCACTGCTTGTGAGGAGAAACCTATTCCACAGACCTATGCCTTCCTTTTGAGGGGAGAGACAATGGCAGCAACTTCTAAGAATGCTAAGGATGCTAGAAATGCATCTCTTTGCTTTATGTCACCCATCCTGTGGCTAGCAGGTTCCGGTGATGTGGATTGGGCACTTCCATTTCCCGCTCAACCCTGGAGAGAAACTCCTCTTATGGCCTGATGCAGGCTGAGGGAAATTGTGTAGCACTGTGTCACCCTTCATGTGGTGTGTGCAGTTTCAACTGTGTTGAACTTTCCAGACAGAACATTTAAAGGTGTGTTTAAAGTCAAGATAGGTATAGACAGATAGATCTAATCTAGATAGGTCGTTCTGTGATTCTGGCAGAATCCTTGTGTTTATTGGACTAAATTAAATAAAGGGCCCTTTCCGGAGTGTCGACTAGCTAGCTAATATGCATTAAAACATACATAACCCTATCTGTAGTAGGCACCTTAGGCACCTAGACATGGTCACTAAGCATTTCGGGGAACACACCTCCAAAATCCCAATCTGGACAAAGATATAGGTATCTGTGTGTGTGTATGTATACTTATGTGATGGGGGGCCTGTCTTCTGAGGGAGAACAGGGAAGGGAAGTGGGCAGTAGCTCAGCAAGGGAGTAGATGGCAAAATCAGAGATGTGGGATATAAAAAGGAGTTAGTGAGTACTTGATGGAAAGCTTTTGATACAAGCTGGGGGGAAACAAAGAGAAAAGTGACAAGTGCCACACAGGAAGAGTAGTGTACATTGTTTTGGGATATTTCTTCTTAATGCAATTTGACATTGGAGGGGACAGTACAATGTGATGCTTAAATAAGATGCACGGGATTGAAATCAATATCCAACTGCAGGAGCCTATAATTATAGCTCTGATCTTGCACTCTCTTCTGTGTGATGCTCTTGGTTGCTGTCTTGTTTGCTTAGGCTTTACTAAGATTAGGAAATATGGTACTGATGTAGCTTCAAACAGAAAGTGATTATTGAGAAACACGTTGGTTGATTCTGGTTAATTTAGGGCTATTCATTCTGTGGTGGAGGGCAGCAGGGAGCTGTGTTTAATGCAGCAAGAACAACAGAGTATGTATGTGACTAATACAAGCAGCAGACAAGATCTTCCTCGTCCTTTCCAGCCAAAGTGATCTGTATTAGCAAAAACCTTCTTTGTTGATAATGTTTAAGCTAACCTGGCTCGGTTTGACTGAATTGGGTAAGAGGGAGTAACTTGCATGACTGGTGTTGGTGGAGGTAAAGAGGCAGTGATAGGTAGCGTAGGGATGAGGTGAGAGCGGTAACCTCTCTCGCCAGCACAGACAGTTCCCAAAAAGAGCGTCTGTCCGAAGTCCAGCTGGACACAGATGGTCTCAGAGTGTCCATGCCACTCTCAGCTGGCTGGCATTTTGGCATGGGCTTAACTTGTTTTGTTCTGCTGATAGTGCTTACCTCTGCCTAGTGGGTAGGACAGAGCTCTTTTTTGGTAGTTTCCTTGATGTGCTTTTTCTCTGACCTGAGTTTTTTCTCTAGCCTGAGCTGAGAGTATCTCTCAACACTACAGTGAACTATGATCTGCAGTACACATGCCTTTTCCTCTCAAACCCTGCATGGTTTGACTAATACACTTGAAAAGCTGTTTAGCCTTTTGGTCTTAACTGTAAAAAATTACAAAACTTCTACAGAACAATCCGAGATCATAGGATTTGTTAAAGACAAGATGGAAACATCTCCCCCCCCCCCCCCCCCGCCGCCCCAGACAGGCTTATTTGTCATTAACAAAATTGCAATAGTGCATGAGGGATGATTTTTAGATGGAAAAGTAAAAATGACATAGTGTACTGTAATAGTATTTCTCTGGTGTCTTTGATCAGTGAGTGTCAAAAAGCTTTTGACAACATGGCCCTTAGAATTGTTCTGTGACAGGAGAAGCTCCTGGTTTGTGTCCATGAACCAGGGATCACAAAGTTAGATGTGTGATTCAAGATCAAGCCCGTGTACAGAAAAAAATACAGATAAAATGCAGATACCTGACACTCTGAATCCCAGGTCTCCCTGATTAATTGTTATTTGATTTCTTTTTTTATCAACTTCCTTTGGATCAACAGTTGTGGTATGTTTAATTGCATATGCTAACTCCATGAGTTTGTAGGTGTTGGTTAATCAGTGCAGTCAGGGAAGGAAATGAACTTGCTTGGGCAGTGATGCACCTGTTAATGTAAGTAAAGCCTTTCAGGGAAGAGGTTTGCTAATAAAGCTGTACAGCAAGGATGCCACGTAGTGGGTGAGAAAAGTGTGCTTTTAGTCCTTCTACATAGTTAATATAGTTAATGTTCCATCACAGCTTGCTCTTTTTTTTTTCTTTTTTTTTAACTAAATGAAGCAGTTTATACTCTTTTGCTTGTTTAAGTGTAAGTCATTTACAGACATTGCCAAAAATTTTATTTTGTCTGTCAGTGCTATAACAACACAACTGTCTAATATGCTTCTCATAGAATGCTAATTACAAGGCCAGTTCTTGCGTTCTGCATCTAGCACAGTTGGCAAGACCTTTCCATGTACTGGCATGTGTGCGATTTAAACATAGTGGCTAAGTATAATTATATGTCTGCCTTTAGTGCTTTTGAATGCTTGTGATTTTTCATGATAAAGAATTGAGAAATCGTGATATTTTCTTAGGATGAGTTTATAGGGAGAGATTAGGAAAAAAAAAACAACCCCTTTTTTTTTTTTTTGCTTCTTGTGAGGAGAGAATGTTTGAGGCAGTGCTGTTTCTCTTTTATTAATCGGCATTTTTTAATGGTTGCACTGTATTTCTTATGTTGCCTCAAATGTTTAGGAAGTTCTTTGCAAAGTTATCATCAGCCAGAGTAACTTTCAGTAAAAGCATGTGTGGAAGGAAATACAGATAAGGATCGCCTCTGCGATAATGTATTTAAGAAGGGGAAAACAGAAAAAAAAAAAGAGAGAAGAGAAGATGTGAAGAACCTGAGCGGGGGCAGAGGCGTTATCACGGGACATTCTGCTACCAATCGGCTCGGCCTTGGCCAGCAGCAGGTCCGCCCTAGGCCCGGCCGAGTCCACTGAACAAAGGGGAGCGACTTCTAGCAGTTTCCTACAGAAGCTACCACCTTAGGCCCCCCCTCACTAACAAAACCACGACAATATCTTAAGAAGTAAATAAGCACAAGATATTTGCCTTTGGTAAGAGCAAAGGTCTGATTAACATTTATACCTGCAGGGCAGATATAAATAGCTTTAAATGAAAAACATTCCCGGGGTGCACACATTTTAAATGCAACTTTTGCACACTGCTTGCATAGCAAGTGTGTGGGCAAATGGCTCAGCCAAATGGATTGTTTTTTATCTCCATGCATCAGTACTTTGGATTCTGTTAGGTTTTTTTTTTTTTGGTGGAAATTAAGTTTGGGAGTGGAGTACCAAGTTTATTTTGGAAGGAAATTTCTCTGTTCAGTTACTACATCAAAGCAGCATCTATTCTAAAGATACTAGAAGGTACACACAGATTGTGTTTGCTCCTTCTCCAAGACACGTACTGTTGTGCTTTCTGATTTGATTGTATTAATACAAATGTGATATTAGCACTAACTTTTATATGTGGAAACAAACTTCTGTAAGGTTTTAAAGGTGGATTTATGAAAATCATTTTCAGTTGTTGCTACACTTCTCTGCCATTTGACCTAAAGACAAAGAATACCATTGTCTGGGAATATAATTTTGAGATCTGTACATATTTATTGGGTTGCAGAAGTGGAGAATTGTGTGATACTTGACCATGATCCAGCATTTCAGTGTTACAGGCACTGTGCCTGGCTGAAATGGCTGGTTCCACTGCATTTGCATGTATTAAAAAATGAATTTTTCCTAGAATTTTTGGAAAATCAGAGAGATAGTGCAGTCGTGCAACAGAACACTCCTTTTGTAATCATTTGATGCTCTTTAAAAGCAGATGTTGAGGAAAATTTGTCTTTGATGAATGTTAGATGTTGGTGTAGCATTAGCTTTACAGTTTCTTTTAGCCTTGCATCCCTGCAGTTGTTGAAGCTACTGGAGTGTTCTAAGTGTGGCAGGTTTGTGCTGCTGTTGTCATTTAAGAAGTAACTGCTCAAGTGGTGTGGTTTTATTTTGAAATGGTTCTTTGCATTATAGGTGTATTAACCCATGATCGCTTGCGTAATGATTATTTAAAACTGCCTTTTATTCTTCTTTTTTTTAATTTTTTTTTTTTTTTTTTTTAATGGTTCTAAAATTGATCTTTTTCAGAGCTCTTTTATTAGGCCTGGCTTGCAATCACAATCTGAAGGAGGTGTCTTTAGATCTCAGTAGCTGTGAGGTAAGAAATATTTATCAGAATGTGTTCAAAAGATGCAATGATATGGAATTAGAGTTCCCATGAAATCCACTGGGCGAGATGTTCTTCCTCTGTAGACAAAAGTTGTGGGAAAGGTAGAACTCAGAAGCAGTTATGGTAAAGATTAGTTGCTGTGTGATACAATATCAGGCTAAATAATGAGCACAGAGGTTCAAAGCACCTGCAGCACCTGATTGGCAAAACTGTCCTTGCAGTGTAACTGTTCTAGATACTGAGGCAGAGTGCTGTTTGCTGCTTGGCAGCTTCTGTTCTCCGGGGCTGTGGTTACCCAGGACCCTGCAGCAGGACTGCCCAAGGTGGCCAAATCTGAATGAGTAGCAGGAACCTGCGTGCCCTGATGGCATGTCTGTGGTTTGATTGTCTTCCTTCAAAACCAAAGACATGATTTCTCTTCTGAAGGTTTGCTTTTAACCTTGGGAGAAATTCTGCTTTCCTATTGAATTAATCAATTCAGGACAAGAGGGAACTTTGGTAAACATTTATAGAAGCATGCCATTAACTTAAGAGGCACTGTGCAAATAGCTTTAAATATCTCAAGATTAAATAAAAACAACTGTGGCAACTTGATTTGCTTTATGTTATTCCCTCTTGCTTCTCTCCACTTTGCTGTGCATTTTGTTTCTCAGGATTGTCCATACACTTGCAGGATTATACCTGTGTGGCTATGGTTTATGACAAAAGATCAGCCAAGACCCTGAGGAGCCAGTGAGGCAAAGTTCATAGAAACCTGTGTGGACTCTTGCCAAAACCAACATGAACCAGCTTAGGCTCGGTTCTTCTCTAGCTGCGCGGCCACTTTTTCCTTTTTAAGCGGCAAAGAAAGCCTCTCACTTGTTAGGCAGATCTTTCCAAGTCCATCACCTGAGTATTAACTGTTCTGGAAGTGCCTTTCAAGTGCAATGCTTTCCCTTTAAGTAGAAAACATGCAATTTGAACATGTTGAGGTGCAGTAATCCTTGCCTTAGGTTTGTAGTTGATTGCTTTTGGAATGTGCATAGATTTCCTTATGAAGAAAAAAAACAAATCATTGTGAATGCGTTTCATAGTTTGTTTTGGTATTTTTTACTTTTAAAAAAATGGTATTACTTTGAAGAGCACTACATGTAAATTCCAAATAGAAAAGCTTTCAAGTCAAGTACACATGCTTCTGACTTCTGAGTACAGAGATCAGACGGATGATAATTTTTCTTTCAGAGGGAGGAAGGAAAAGGGAGGAGTAATTAAAGTAACAAAAATGAAGTCCTGTAATCATAACCTTAAAATAATAAATCAATGAAACACAAACATAAGTAATGAGAGAATAAATTAGCATGTAAATCAACAAGGGCTAGCAGGAGTGAAAATGTTATCATTTCATTAGATAACCCCCAGGATGGGATATGGAGGAGTCCTTTGAGGGGAGGATTAGCTTTATTGGATACCAAAGCACAAGTGGTCATGGCCACCTCTCATGACAGAAAGGAAGGAATCATGCCCAACTTGAGGTGCTGCGTTCCCATAGCTGGTCCCTCCAAAGTAACAGCACTTCCTTAGAGCCTTCTCTTAACATTTTTTCACATCACTGAGCTTTATCCATTCTCATGTGCTTTGGAAAGAAGAAGTTATGCTTCCACTAACGGGGAAGTTGGTGTGCCAGAAGCTGGGAGTACTCTCAGTGGGCACAGCACTGCAGGGTCCTGCTCCACCTCTCTCTGACCCTTTGTGAGCTGGGCAGGGCAATCTGCACCCAGAAACAGAGCTGTGAGAAGCTTGGAACCAGTGACCTGCGCTACTCCCCAGTTCCTGCAGGCACAGGCTATTAGGAGGCTGTTAAGCTGATGCTTCAGCTTTGCCCTCTTTCCTACAGCAGGCAAGCTGTACTCAACTATGGAAGGATAAATCTCTCTGTTCCTTCCGTCTCCCACCACTTTTCATTTGCTTCCATAATTTTCTGGTATATTAACTCCAGGCTTAATAATTTTATATTGCTTGTTTGTTTGTTTTTTATTATTTTTACTACGAAAATTACATTTTTATTCTACCTGCTCAGCACTGATGTATTTCACTCTTTTCCCTTCTGCTTCCCTTAGCTTGGTCACTGTGTAAGTACCCTCCATGCTTTACCTTAATTGTTAAATCATTATGCAACTTTGTTTGCCCTTCCCATATTGGTACCTCATAGGTTTGAACATGCTTGGCATTTTTAATTGTTGAAAGGTTGTTCTTCATTTTCTGAATACGAGTTTGTATTTGTAGTCTCAGAAGTATGTCACAGGGGAGATGCTTTGCAGAGGGTTGTTTTTTCAGTATCACAGTCCACGTTGATCAATAGCCCTTCAATTAATCTCTGCTTATATATATATATATATAATTTTAATACAGTTGCAATGAATTTTGATCCTAAAAGTCAAGTTATCATCACCCTCAGATAAAATAGATATCACCATTTGTGCACATGAAATGTTTGTGTGTTTAAGATTTTCAATGTCGAGTTATCAGTACAAGATTGAAAGCTGCTCCTGAAAAATTGTCCACTTCAATACTCAAAGTATATGTAACGTAAGTGTCTGGACTCTTGTGAGTATAAGTTTAGCGTATAGAACTTTTACTATACCAATAACCGGTCCAAGACCGCGTATAATCTTCTGCAATTATAGATGTGACACTGTATAAAATGGTTGTGATAGGCCGCATTGAGAGAGCAGCACAGCACAAAACTGAATGATTTTGGCGTTCATAGAGCAAATACTACAAATGCTCTTGCAAAAATAAAGTTGAGTAAAAATTGCACCACTTCTGGCACAAATAAGAGACTTTAATTTGACCACTTCTGGAGTGGATGGGCTGAAGGATAGGTAGACTTTGTTTTATGCGAAAGAGCAAAGATGCCTTATGTTATCTATTTCTTACACTTCCAGATGTGACTTAAGATTTAGATGTTGTCTTTGACTTCTTTAAATGGTCAGGCCAAGTTGTTGAGCTGCTTGTTAACAAATCATGTATCTCAAACTTCCTAAAAAGTGCCAAATCAAGTCTTTATTGAAAAATACTGCTGAAGGCATTTGTGATTCCTTAATTATAGCGTGGATAAAAGAGACTATGTACAGA
This sequence comes from Chlamydotis macqueenii, assembly GCF_036417535.1. Taxonomy (NCBI): domain Eukaryota; kingdom Metazoa; phylum Chordata; class Aves; order Otidiformes; family Otididae; genus Chlamydotis; species Chlamydotis macqueenii. Next base: position 99,598,493 of record NC_141557.1, on the reverse strand, counting down.
AATATCAGCAAATTGATTCAGGATACTTAGCAAAGTAAGTCGACTAAGTAAAATATTACTCATTTTTTTATGCACAGGAGGTGAAAAGGCCATTTCATGTTTGAAAAAGCTTTCCTTTTTTTTTTTTTTTTTAAGCAAGAAAAGTGAAAATGGAGAATGCAAAACCAGAATTTTTATAGAACTTTTCTGCTCTTTTGCTTAAGTCTTTTTCTGAGGGATGTTCATAAAGTGAAATGCACTTTATATAGTTTGCCTAGCTGTGAGAACTAAGAAAATGGTCTGCTTCTTTGGAAAAAAAAATACGTTGTGTTGTTTAATTCAGTAACATTAGTAAATAAGTATAATTTTTAATAAATTTGATTCTTAATGTTGATGTTTTCCCCTAGGCCACTTCATTCTTTTTCCATTAAATCCTGACAGTTATTTTATATGCATTTAATATTTCAGATTAATAATAACATAATTGATACTTTCTAGATAGGCTTTTTTTTTTTACTGTTGCTGATTTTCTCTTTTATGCCTATTTTAAAATTAAGAATATTGTAAATTGCTGGTTTCTTGTTTATAGTCTTTTGTGGCCATTTTGCAAATGGATTATTTAAATTTTCTTTTCAGTGACAGCGAAACATAAATTTTTAAAATTTTACTTTATTTTTTAAATTTACTGCTTATCTTTGATCTGGACACCCTAGCATTGTGTTTAGAGCTGAAAGAAGATCCTCACTATAAGCATTGACTATAGTGGAATTCAAGGGTGACAGTGTTGCATGCTTATAGGCTGAGCTAAGTTTATTTTTTTTCTCACTGGATACTGGAAATGTCTGGACCCTTTTATATAGAGAACCCACACCAAAGTCCTGCAGTCACTGCCTAGCACAAGTGCTGAAGGATTCGTTGGGTCTGCACCATTTAAATCTTTCTGCAATTTAGCTGCTGAGTAGTAGTTTTAAGAGAAAGGAAAAAGAGTCCATTTTCTGATTTACATGCAAGTAGTGAGATCGAAGGATGAGAGCAGTAGAAATACATGCATAGGCTGTCGTGTTGATGTCTGTAACTTCTTCTGTTGCTGTTGTATTTTTACCACTGACAGTACCTTCACAAAGCTCCTACCACTGTTTTGTGTGTGATCTTGAAACCATAAATAGTTTGCAAAAATGGATGATGTTTTGTCTCTAGTTAAGATCGGGAGGTGCACAAGTCTTGGAAGGATGCATAGCAGAAATACACAATATCACCAGCCTAGATATTTCAGACAATGGTAAGTACACAGAACAAGAATGGAGCGTCGTGCAAGTCCAGAATCTGAGAAAAACTTTCTTTCAGCTCACAGTGTAATCAAGGATGGTCACTCTTGCTTTATGATTATTGGCCATATTGGTTATGGAAATGCCTCAGACCAAGAACTCTTATTGTTATAAAGTGTATAAGAAATGTTTATAGACTTACTGTACCCTCAGAAATTTGTGGTGTTTGAGATAAATGTGGCACCGCAGAACAAATCGATGATAGCAAGCATCATGTTAGATCTAGAGGAAAGTGGGTTTAAATACAGGAGGATAAGAAGCTAAATTGGAAATGAAAGTGTAGTGAAAGAAGAAAGGGAAAGACCAGGTACAGAATGAAGCCGAGGTCATGATACTGAAGAAACAAGAGAAGGGGCATTAGGAGCAAACAGTCAACTGACTTCAGGTCAGAGAAGACCTGTTTGAGTCTTTGGAAAAAGTCTTAGAGTAGCCCTACTTTGGATGCTCTTTGCATCCTGACTGGGAATACCGGCTGACTTATCCTGCAAACTCAAATTGTAGATGTACAGAATGGAAGAATTCACCTGCTGTGTTTGCTCCTCTGACAGCCAAATGCGGAAATATTTTAGAAAGAGACTCCCAGTACAGTTGAATGCCCAAGAAAGCTGGGATGGATTGGCAAGTGGAAAGCTTTGTGAGCTGCTAACTCAGCCCAATTATGTAAACAGATTGCTTGTTATAAATAAATAAAGATAGTTCACATCTAAATTATCCTGTGGATCTGGATCCTAAGTCATTTTAATCTAACCAGTGGACTCTTCAAATACACCACTAGTTTGGGAATACAATAAAACAGCAAGGTGTATTTCTTACCTAGAAGCAGAATAAAATTTGGCTTATTTTTCAGCTCAGTTTATTTGTAGCCTGTTATGTTAGCGTTTTTGCGCTGGAAGGCTTTGAGGCTTTGGTGGTATATAGCTCTACTAAGATTAAATAGCAATTAGCATGGTCTCAGAATTCTCAAAGGAACTTAAAATTCTGCCTGATAATGTGAGGAACTACGCTTGGGTGGTTGGACTACCGATAAGGGCCTATGTTTCTCTTCTGTGCTTCTGAGAGATGCCTTCAGTGGCTGATTAGGATGGAGATTTAAAGGGCTCATTTTAGAGAAAGCTTTTATTCTCATAGAAAAACAGAAGCAAAAAAGAGAAAAATATTTGGAAATAGAACAATGGATTTTTTTCTAGAGCTCTTGGAAATTAGTACACTGATGTAGTTACTGGAATGAATATAGCATTAATAAATGGACCCCATCTGAGTCTTTTGTGAAAATGTGTTTTAATTCTTAATTTAATCTGATTCTTTACAGGCCTAGAATCTGACCTCTCAACCCTTGTAGTCTGGCTTAGTAAAAACCGATCGATAAGACACTTGGCGTTAGGCAAAAACTTTAACAACATGAAATCCAAGTAAGACTTTTCTTTCTTTTAAATAACAAGAGAATGGATGAGGAGAAGCTACTGATTTCATCGTCTTCGTAACTTTTCTTCCCTCAGAAATCTCACTCCAGTACTTGATAATTTAGTTCAGATGATTCAAGACGAGGATTCAGTGAGTATCTTTCTGCCTACTATCACCATGTGTATTTGTACCCTTACAGCCTATTTCTGATAATTTCTTCACTGTGTTAATTTGCTGCATAAGATTTGATCATGATCCTGCACAGACACATCCAACATTTTTTGTTATATTTTTTTTCAAATAGTAATTTGGATTATATGTATCTTGTAGGTAAACGTTTCTTAGGATCTGTGCTTGATGAAAAATATTCATTCTAAATAGCTCGATGTGCTTAACCTAGTTGCTTTAGGTCTATATTATACAGCCCTGTAGGCATAAGTTTTCAAAACTTCTGTGTCCTGATAGGAGATTACAATGGTAGTGTTCTCTGGGTGGTGATACTCCTTGAATAACAGAATTTTAATTTTTCTTTTTTTTTTTTAATTCATAGAATGCACTGTTTCCTGATAACTGTTCTTGGGTATTAGCAATTTTTTTGGTTGACAAAATGCAAAGTCACTGCAGTGATCTGCCAGAATTCCTTTCTCCTTCAAAAGATGCAAATAAACTGTTCACTATGCTGTTCTGTACTTCTCCTAGTACATTAGTCACAGCAGCAATTTCATAAAACCCTTTCAGAGTGCCTTGCTGGGATACTTGCCCTCTTTCTTCATTTCCGCTCTCTCTCGTGATTCTGAAAGACCTCTGTGGTTGGGTTTGTGTTCTTGTCTTAGTTGGCATCCTAGCTTTGGCTATAAGTGAATCTTAAGATGCTACATTACTCTCCTGCTTCTCAATCTTCATTCATTTATTCCTAGTCCTTTCTTTCTCCTTCATTCTCCATTCAAATAACAAGCAAGCTCTGCTTTCCTTATTCTCCAGAAAAAGCTGACTTTAGACTTCAGTTGTCTAATCACCTGTTATTCCTGTTGTCTTTATTGTCTCACCTCCAAGTTCATGGTCTCCACACTAACTGCTTTCTTACTTTCTCCTCCCACCTGTGTCTGCACCCTGCCATTCAGTGGAGCAGTTTTTACCAGGGTTTTTGATGTCTCCTTCCATATAAGGTCACTAAACCTGTATTCTGTATGAATCTTTTCTTACTGCTTAGTTGTATTTGAAGTGATTTGTTAAACTGGCCCCTCTCCTATCTGTGCCCTCTTAGTTGGGATTAGTGGTACTGTTTTTTTTCTTGATTCTTTGCCTACCTCCTCACCTTATTCTTTGAAACACGAGATGTCAGTGTGACACACTGAAATGCTGCATACGGATACCAGAGCTGATTCTAATTGAGTTAGCACCTGTAATGAAAGCAGTGAGTCCTCGTTTGCACAGATCAGATGGAGCATTGTGCTAAGAAATGTATTGGTAGATCTCTGTATTACTTCTTGTACCAAACTAGCCTTTTCATTTTGCAGTGTGTGACCACACTGCCTCTAAAGGGAATAGCGCAGGGCTGTCTTCCCCTTCTTCCCACTCAGGCCATACCCTAAACCCCCTCTTCAATGCATTCTATGCATCCTTTCAGTATCAAAAACATCTTCTCAAACATGCTGTTGTTTTTTGGTTTTTGGGGTTTTTTTTTTTCTATTTATATGACTATCCTGTTCATATTATGTTTGCAAGGATAAAAATTCCAACTTTCACCTTATTGCCTCTATTAAGTGTTACAACCTTCTGTTTATGTTTCCTGACTTCTGCTTTTTGAAGCTTCCAGGACAGAGAAAATGTAACTGGCTAAATTTTGGGTGTGTCATTCTCACAGCTCTCCCTCCCTTGCATGATCAGCTTCTACTTCTTGTGCTCGTTTTCTTTTCAGCCCATAGGTGATGTCAGCCATCATTCCACTTTTTGCCTTTGCCACAGTCCAGTGGTCAGATGTGCTTCTGTAATTCTTACTCACCCTTTCTTTCCGAAGCTAACCCACAGAACATACTCTGTAGTCTCATCCTGTTTTCAAACAGTGTTACAATGAAATAATCCACCAAAAAGTTATTTTATTTAGCTACTTAAAGTAACTGTCTCTCCTTCATGTCATGCGTGAACCTTTGGGATACAGCATGTGATCATGTTAGTGTTAACCTGTCTCTTCTCTCCCCATGTTCTTTTTGCCTCTTAGTCCTCTTCAGTGAAGGAATCTTGTTTGCTTCTGTTTCATCAGGTGCTAAAATCAATCTGAAGCATCTCCTAACAGCTAAAGAGTTGATGCAGACTCTGTAGCACCATGGGAAAAGCATGTGTTGCAGATAGCTGGATGGTCCTCACTTACCTTGAGATAGTACAATGCTTAGAAAACTATTTTAAGTTTTTTGTTATTTTGGTTTGGTTTTGAATCCTAAATAGGATGGTCCTTGTTCTGCCATTACCATGCATTTACTGCCACAGAACGTTAAAAAGTAAGGGTAGAACTGGAGAGACCACTGGGGTATGATGTTGCCCAGAGCGTACTGCTGGATCAGTGTTGCCTGCAGGCTGGTACAGTTTGAGGATGCTGTGCATTATCTGCGTGGAAAGCTGAAGCAGCAGGCTCTAATCTAAAATAGTCATCTGCCAAATGCTGCTTCATGTATTTAAACACACTTTAAATAGATCCGTTGCTGTGTTAATGAGTCATGAGTAAAATGATTTAAACAATCACTGGCTTGGTTTTATGACTGTAAAAATACAGCTAGATGCAAATGTAATTGTACACAATTTAAAAGCAGTAGTAGGAATCTAAACAGCAAAATTTCCCAGGTGTTTAATATAGAGAATAATGTAGTATTTAGATTTGGTTTTTGGCTTTGTTTTTGATTTGGTTTTTTTTTTTTCTCTTTTTAAGTAGATGCTGTACTGCAGAGGCTATAACAATATATTCTTATTAGTATTACAGGAAGTGTCTGAAGCTGTATGCTTACTGTGCCATTTCTTTTCTTCTTGCAAAAATAGATGTTACATTGCAGGTACAGTGTGCTCTTACTTGGAGTCGTAGTCAGTCCTGCACGGGAGCTGAGAATGACTACAGCGCTGCGTATCTTTACTTCTTAGTCCAGTGTCTGATGCAGAATTAGACTTTTTGAGGGGTTTTACAGCATTTTTATTCGTAGGAGAATAATTCTAGCTTGGTTTAGTTCTTAAATGCTTTCCAGCAGGAGTATGACAAAATCAATTAATGCAATCGTACAATTTCTAATTCTGTTCTTTACTTTAAGAATTCCTCTTGCTGAATAAGATTGTCTTAAGATATCTTCACTGTTTTGGCGAAGTATCTGTTTTTTTTTGCAGCAGGGACACTGAAGTGCTTGTCAGAGTTCTCTTATCTCAATATCCAGATAAAACTATTAAATTATTAAAAGAAATAAGTGTTTTTAGGCTATGTAGAGTATTGCCCCTGTTTGTGGGGGATTTTATTTTCATGAGGTTGTTTTTGTTGTAGTTTGGTTGTTTTTTTAAATGCAATGTTCAGATAATTTCGTTAATATTTAGCAGCCTGTATGTTTAATCCTTCCTACAGAGTTACTTTCTCATTGTAGTTTTGCATTCAGGGCACCAAGTGAGTCCAGAGGTTTTTGCTTTCTCATTGAGTAAATGATAAGGGTAGCTGTGCAAGAAAACCAGCTGTTTATCCACTTCAAAGACACTGCTTTTGTAGCAGGTGCTTTACTGTGCTATATACATATTTTGTAATCATGTATAGGTGTCAGAACACAGTGCAGAAGCTTTTCAATCATATACTGTTTTGTTAGAGTATTGGAACGCAAGAGGTGAGAAATCCTTTCCTGGGAGGTTATTTGAGGTTTAGAAAAATGGGTATGCGGGAGGGAGCACTTCCAGCTAAGTGACTTGGATGACTCTTTCTAAAGTGACACAGAAGAAACAGAAGAAACTTCACTTTCACAAGCTTATTGGTGATTTCTGTCCGAGTGCTGCGCGATGCTGCTTTTCTCTGAATCTGTCACAGGAGGTCTTCTCAAACTTGTGCCAAGAGCTCCAAGTGCCATTCTAATGTGATGCTAAAATTATTTAGGGAACATACATAATGTAATAAAATGGGGAAACGTAGGCAGATTAAGGGCATTAACATAGTAATTTAATAACTTCCATTTAAAATAAAAACAGCATGTGGTTTGTGTTGCTGTTAGACTTTTTAATTATGAACATGCTGTGCCTCCAAATTTTTATGCATATCCTCATTTATAAGTGCATTTCTTATTGTTGCAAGCTTTTTTGTTATCACTGTTATTCAGTGGTGTCTGGAGGCTAGAGTCCCATTGTATGGCAGGTACCATGCAAGCATCTTGGACTCTGGAAGGTGTGCACAGTTCAGCTGTTTTATTTATATTCATCTGATCTTTAGGCATCTAATGTAGGTGCCGTGGTTCATCCTTAGATGATGTTGATTTTTCCGTAGTGGCAATTTGGAGATTTTAGGCTCCTAAAAATCATTCTCCAGATGTGCCTAAGTGGGCGTATAGTGGCAATACACTCCTTTCCATCTAAAAAACGCTCCATGTTTTGTGGAGTTCTCGTACATCAGCAAAGACAAACAACAATTTTAGCAGCTGTAATAACCTCTGCAAGCATGGGGATGGATAGACTGTAGTTCTTGAACTCCTGCTGTTGAGTGCTGGGACACTGAGAATGGAGGGAATACAGGCATTTTTAAAAGAAGTTTTCTTAAGGCGTAGAGTGTGACTTGCAGGAGCCCGATAAAGTAGTTTCAGCTTAACATAGTGTATATTAAAAAAAAGTTACATAAAAATATTGCAGTCACAGATGTCAGAACACAAATGTGAATAATATCCGTTGACTTACTTATTTTTATAGATACTCTTCTTACTGTTTTTCATTTCAGACCTCCTACAGTTTTCTGTCTCTTTCCTTCCAAATGTCCATACCTTTCGTTGAAGGAATAGATAGGCAAAATTATTCCTAGAATTGAAGTAACAATAATAAAACAATTCAAAGGAATTCTTTTTCTTTTAACAATGTCTCACATCCTAATTTGCCCTTGGATAAAACTCTCAGTCTGAAGGAGAGGAGGGGAGTACTAGATATTTTTATTTCTCAATGACAGGCAAGCACGCTGATGAAGCAAAACCTACTGAACACTAGAGGCTGTCTTGCAAATCTGGTTGTTGCTATCTTGCCTCTTTTCAGGTTCCTACTGTATTCTGTACTTAATAGGACACAGGAAACTGGAGGAACTGTAACTTAAAAATGTTTTGTTTTGTTTTTTTTTTCAATATGTTGCAACTTATTTTGTGTGTGTGTATGTGTTTAACAACTGTGCTGTAAGTTGCTGACTTCCAATTTGTCGTGTATTGTAGGATCTGCAGCAAGCACAGAAATAACTCTTTGATGCTTACTGCTGTCCCTAGGAGTTTGGGAAACTTGTAACTTCTTTTGGTTGATGTTTGAGGAATGAGTGCATTATCAATTGCTGTTACCAGTGCCTTTTCTATGCTCCACAGCCTCTGCAGTCATTGTCCCTCGCAGATTCCAAGCTGAAGACTGAGGTCACCATCATTATTAATGCCTTGGGTAGCAATACTTCTCTTACAAAAGTGGATATTAGTGGAAATGCCATGGGAGATATGGGAGCAAAAATGCTGGCAAAAGCCCTACAGATAAACACCAAGCTCAGGTGAGGGAAACTTATCTGTGGTAAGAGATAGAATGGTTTAATAATACTGCAGTTGTTAGCTTATTCTCGAGCCGTTTCTCTTCAGAACCCTCTAGGTACAGGCACTTTATAATGTCTCCACTTGGAAAGATTCTTATCCTTTTTTCTTAAAAACAAAAAAAAAAAAAACAAGAGAAGCAAATTGTCCGTGCAAAAACATTTCCATAACGGGAACTGGAGATAATTACATTTGCTAATGTAAGTTTGAACAGGAAGACCTCTTGTCGGAACAAGAGAGCTCTACATTTCCTGAAATCATAGGAAAAAAATTACCTTGTTACAGAGCCCTGGATGTCATCTAATCCAATGTCCTTCTCAAAGTAGGGCCAACTTTAAAGCTATATGAGGTTGATCAGGGCTTTCTCCAGGCAAGTTTTGAAGATCTCCAAGTACAGGGATTCCACAATGTCTCTGAGAACCCTGTTCCAGTGCTTAGTGACTCTCTTTTGTTCTGCTCTGCCTTTTCTACTGAAGGCCTTCCCAGCAGAGAAAATTCTGGTGCTTGGGTAGGAAACTAAAGTAAATTATTCTTTGTCTTCTGGAATATCAGTTTGTAGGAGAACTAAGAGTGTGTGGAATCCAGAAGGGGTAGCAGTGTGGACCGCCCCTCCTTCTCTCCCCTGCCTGTAGTGCTGATGGACCTTGGCATCTCTTCTCTGTGACTTCATCTGCTTGACAATTTCACTGCTTTTTAGCATGTCTGGCACTGATGGCTTGAGAGTATCACTCTTTTTTTTTTCTATCCAGCATGTGATTAGCCAACAGGAAAACCTTCAATCAGCATGAATCTAGATGGGGACTTCTAAATATGTCACCGTCATCAGGAAAGCTAATCCTCAGTCCTCTTGTCAGACTGTGCAAGTGAACCTTTCTTAGTGTATTGTCCATGTGAAGAGACCACTTTGTGCTTGGGCCCCAAGCATTTGTTCCCTGGAGGATAAGAAATTCCCCAGAACAGTCCTGGCTATTTTGTTCAGAGGCAAGGATCCTGGTCTTTGTGTTACTATGCCCAAATTGAATATTGAAAATGTCAAGAAATCACTGGAGAGGTGGCTTAGGTTTATTGAATGTATTAACCTGAAATGACCACAGTACCTGAAGAAATAAAACCTTGACGGCTTTCAGGATGGCAGACTGAAATGTTCCACAGTACACTGAATGTCACAGCTGACATGATGTCACCACGGTCTGCGGTGTGATTACAAACTGAATAATGCAATGGTAACTGGCTCTGCTTAAAATGTTACAAACTCACGTCTGGGTAGAAATACAAATACACTTTCTAATGACAAAAATAACCAAGATTTGACCCTAAGCATATCTGATCTTTGCAGAGAGGATGTAGAATTTCTCTTCCTCTCTTCCTTACCTCCATCTTTCCATCTAAAAAACAAAGGGATAATTCTGCAGCAGCAGGATGTCAATACCTGTCATCTATATATATCTTTTTTTTAACACCAGAAATCTTTGGGTTTGTGCCTTTTTTTTTTAAGAACAACTACATCTAGTGCTCATGCACAAGCAAGATTTATCTGCTTGACTGTCTCTTCTGACTACTAATGAGATCTTTGAACATGTGTTTGCAAGTTGCCAGGCAGTCTGCTTGAGTGGTCTAAATTGGAGGAGGAGGGGGAAGACTTGCTCACTGTTACCACTATTGTGTATTCAAAGTAGCTGCAATTCATGTATCTAACCTAATAACTTACACTGGCAGCTAGTTATGTTGCATGTGGAATCATAGGAACTGTGTGATGAGCTAATACAGGATTGAATATACAACAGCCTGCAAGTTTTGACCACCAAACAGCATGAAATTTTAAAATACATTTTTCTGTAACTGTAGCAATATAGCTATGTAGAACAGAGATTGATCACTTACTGCAATTTTCTTGTTTTTCAGTGTGGGCTTGCAAAGCAGACATTTGAGCTTGATTTTTGATCCTATTTCTGGAAAAAGCTGGAGTTTTGTCTCCAAATCTTTCTATTAAGTGGATTTTAGAAAAGTCACGTTTTTAGTTAATAAAGAAAAATATAGTACCGAGTCTCCTTTAAAGAAAGAGAAACTGAATTTTGTAGTATCTTTGTCCCTAACTGCTTGTCATGTCAAGGTTTTAGCATGTAACTGAAGACAGGTTTTTAAAATGTTGCCTTCCGCTATACAATTTTGAACATACGGCACTGTATTATTTCAATATGCAAAGTTTCAGTATGGATTTATTCAGTGGTTCTTGTTTAATTTTGGTTTTCTTTTTTCTCCCCCTACACCTCTCAGAACTGTAATATGGGACAAGAATAACATCACTGCACAGGGCTTCCAGGACATAGCTGTGGCACTGGAGAAGTAAGTTCTCAAGCAACTGAATGACTGGTGAAGAGGCCAGAGACTTAGATCCTGAATGATCTGAGCAGCTGCAGTTCTCACCCCAGTCAATATGATTTGAAGGTGCTGAGTGGTCTCAATTTTAAGCATCAGGGTGTTTAATCTGAAGGAAAATGTATGAATTCACATCCTTCAAAAGGATGAGAAAAGGCTCTGTGACTCTTTCATCCGTACTCTGCTATCAGCATTAAGGCCATTGAGTTCTGCTGTTAGCATTAAAATTCTGAATTTGAGAATATTTCCCCTTTTCTTCATTCTCTTGTGTTGATAGCATGCAGAAATTCTATTCTAGTCAGTGAATGAAGCTGTATGTAATAACAGAAAATTACTGAAGCATGCCTTTGTAGTCTGGCTTTTTTTTCTTTCCCCCAGCAAGTTGAAACTAATAGTGATGATCTCAGGAACTGCAGTTGTTCATCGTAATCGCTGTGGTCTGGGTCATTTTGCTTCCCTGAGCTCACTCACAGTTGCAGCTGTTACCAATGATAGGTGCTAAATGACTTTAATCTCTCTCCATCTCCATCACATTTATTTGTATGCTGTTATTACTTTTTTTAAGAGCGAAAAATTACAGATTTAAATTAACCAGCAGTTGCAATTGTTTCACATCATTAAATCCCTCCGAGAGGAAAAAATGCTCTCTTTAGAAGGTGAAGGTAATGTACAATTGCTAGTTTCTAGACAAGTTGTCTTACAAAACTATGTAACTACTTAGGGGAGCATCTTAACCCACAGAGGGGTCGTGAGGCTAGAGCTTATAAAGTTACTTGTTTTATGAAACTGTTGTAATTTATGTACATGGTTTCAGAATTAATTCAGTTCCACTGATAGAGGAAATTATATAAATGATGTAAAATTAAGCAAATCGTCTTGGAGTCATTCCATTGATAGTAGTGAATAATAATTTGCAAAGGTTATTTGTCAACTTGAAGAGACTTCTCTTTTAGAGAGTAATAGCATGTACATTTATGAGAAAGTCTAGTAGAAAAGAAAATACGCTTATTTTCTGGTTAGCATCAACTTTTCTGTTCTGAAGTGCTTGGATAAGTAAATAGAAAGTAGGGGGAAATCCTAAGTCAAAAGCAAATCATCTAAGCAGAAAAAAAAAAAAATGCTACAGATAATTGTGTGACATTGCACTTTGTTAAGGCAACAACTCATTTATTTAGCTTGGAAGTTGAGGTCATTTTATGTCTCCTCTAACATTTTGAAATTGTTAAAAGCATTGATAATATCACAAACTAAGGTGCAAGCAGCAAAGATTTAAACTTGCAAGAGGCAGACTGTCAATATTGGCTGAAAAAAATTAGCCTTTAAACAATCCGTCTCAAAGACATAGTGAGAACATCTTGCACCATATGTTTCCCAAAAATACATGAAGCCATCAATATTACGGAGGACAAAAGTGTTGCTTAAAATGGAATGAAATGTACTGAAGATGCTTTGGCTTATGTGTGTTGTTTTAATTTTGTTTTTAAAATACTCATATAGTAAACCACAAAAAAGAAGCAAGCTAGGCTTTCGTAGTATGATGAGGAAGCTAAGGAGAATTGAGAGAGGCTGTAACAGACTTTGAAATAGGCTAAAGTAATCTGAGGATTGGTTTTTCCCTTCCTCCCAGCTTTTTTTCATATGCTTAAAGTTATGTGAAAAATTTGTTCTTACAAGGGAATTCCAGGAGCTTGGCTGTTGGCAGAGTTACCTCAAGGGTGTCCCAGCCAGCCAACATGAGATGCTGAGAGGATCTGTAGAATCTGGTACAGGTATCAGCTGGGGAGAGCATTTGAGAACAGTGGGCATCCTGTTCAGCCTGGCCATTAAACAGGGATTTGTATCTCTCTATTTTTAATATGAAAATAAGCATGTGCTTGTGTGCTTTGCAGCCTAGAGCCCCCTCTGTCATTGAACTGTGCAATATTGCCCCTGTTCATTTCTAAAATATATTTTTTTCTGTATGGCGTGACTGAAGAAATAGCTCATGTTCAAAAATCCACTGAGAAGTGCTGGCTTTTGTTAGAGAGCTAGGAATCCTTCCCTTAGCAGTGACATGAAATTCACATACCCAATCTAGCAAAACAGATGATCTTATTCCTGTTTTGTTTTTTTTTAAAAAAAAAACACAGGCAATAAAATCATCACTTTGCAGCATTGAGTGTGTCATGAATAGAGCCAAAGTAACATGTGATGAGATGTAGGGCTGTTGTCACACATGCTGCATGTAGGGGAAGACACAGGAGGTTTTTGATACATCCTTTCCAATCTCCAAGCGCCTCTCTGAAATTTAACATCGTTTTAATATAGGTATTTTGCTTACAGTATTAACGTGTTAGGAAATTACTGGATTATTGAGCTGGTAGCAAAATGTACTCTGTTTCAAGAGACAAGTGGAGTGTTAATGAAAAGAAGAATGGAGGAATATTTTAGACTTCAAAGGAAACAGAGGAAAACGAAGTGTGAAGATAAATGTTGCTCTGATGATCAAAGTTGAAAAGCAAGCTTTTAAATTCTTGATTTTTTTTTTTTTTTCCCTTAAGAACTGGTTATTTCTTAGATGAAAATAAAGTAGCATTCCGATACAATGCTGTCTGGAAGGAAATCAAGCACAGAGCCTTCTTTAGGGTAGTGGGCTTCTAAAGTTCTGCCTCTGTGACTGTGTTTCCACGAAATCTCCTTTACATTCATTTCCTCCCCCTTCCTCTGTGTGTGAGGGAGGGTGCCTTAAGCCATTGACTAAATTGAATTTAGCCTATAATTAATAGCATGAGAGCTGGCAATTACAGATTTCAATGATTGTGATGTATGAAATGTCAAACAGCTGCAGAGATCCTTGGAAATCTACCTTTGTTTCTTCTTAACTCAATAAATACCCCACCTGCCAGGTAGTAGTCAGGGAATCGGCAAGTTCTGTAGTTGTTATCTATCTTTGAGCGCTGACACTTTGACATTTAAAAATCGTCCCCGTGCTGGTGGACAGCCAATTATTTGGTGTTTAGTATTATATAACAGCACGTAATAGGGTCTGTATAGTTTGTGCAGTTCTTTTGAAGGACAAGACAACTATAAAGAAAAATTAATTTTCTGACTGTGATGCAGTAGGCAGTTGGACACTATGGAAGGACAAGGACCTTGCTGACTCCATGTGAGTAATGGCCTGCCACTGACAGCTGTACCCTACCATGCTTACCTTGGGGAATAAACATAGAATTCTTCCATTATCATTCAAGGTAAAATGTTGGATAGTATCAATGAGGAATCAGTGTGTCTGGCAGCTTCAAAGACTGCTGTCCTTCAGAGAGTGGCGTTTCATTGCGGCTAAGCAACTGGTGGGAGAAGAAATGAAAACCTTGGAGTTTCACAGTAGTTAGTTTGCTGTTGGAGTTAGTGCATTTAGCAAGGGATGGATCTATTGAAGTCAAGGGACGTGACTCAGTTGAAATTGTCAACTTTAAAGTGCTCAAAAATAAGCTGTTTCAACTATATTTACGTAGCTCTGGATGGCATAGGAACAGATGGTTAGTGGGACATTTGCAGACAGCGGAAGGAGGAGGAAGAGATGTTTGCAGGAATTTAAGGCTATTTGAAAATAGGAAGAATTATTTCCTTTCCAGATTTTAAGAACTTCTTACTCTTTTTGTTTTCATTTATTCAAATCTGAAGGTATGTGTACATACCACTGCACATAGCATTTTAGGTTTAACTGTGTCATGCTAGCCAATTTATGTTCTCAGAGTTTAAATCCAATTTTGACTGAAGACGAAAACCCTATCTTTATTCTAATATCGCAACAGATGGACAAAGCTATAGAAATATTTTGCAAACAAATAAGTAAAATACAGGGAACAATTGTTTGCATAATGCAATGTGGAGATGCTACACTTGTTTTGTCAGCTTTTATTAAAAATTCAGCAAGTGTCTTCAAATTGTTGTAAACACAAGAAGCTATTTAAGTAGTAAATTTTCAAAACTCAGTCTCTTAGTCACTAGCTGTTACTGAATATTTCCATTTAGACTTAGACCTGATAAAATTGCCAGCACGCGCTGACACTCACTGTTCTGTTTTGATACAGCACAAAGAAATCCAACCTTGTGTGCAAAGGTGCAGAGGAGAGCTAGAAAAATACATTCTTGGTACCTTCCACAGACAAGCTAGATGTGTCTTGTTTCTCCCTTTTAGTTTATTCTTCATAAAGAGATACAGTAATTAGGTTAAATTTTACTATTAAAATTTTTTTTTTTTTTTTTTTTTTTAGAAATTATACTTTGAGATTCATGCCTATACCGATGAATGATGCTTCCCAAGCACTCAAAACAAACCCTGAGAAAACAGAAGAAGCACTGCAAAAGGTATTGCATATACTACCAACATACAGAAATAAAACTACTAAAAATAAAGTAATAATTTTAAGTGGCTGTGATTTCATGCTTGACTGAGTAAGAATTCTAGACTGGATTCACTGATTGTTTGGTTTGCATGGACACATACGTGGTAATCAAGTGCTGCAAGAGCATGTACAGCTTTTTATTCCAAAGAATGGTTGCAGTGAAGTACAATGGAATGCAATGGTGTAATACCAAAAAGTCATAACTAAATAAGTGCAAGCTAGACTTGAACTGCTGCATGCATAACTATGTAGAGGAGAGTTAGAAACTGGCATGTTTGTTACATGTGTCCTTGTGCGTATTTCCACGTGCGTAGAATTATTGAGATACATTTTTTTATTTTGGCATAAAAAGTGCAGTCAGTGCTGTATAAGACGAAGGATGCTCTTTCGTTTGGGGGAGGATAAAAACATTTACTACCTGTTTTTTATATTGTACATATAAAATTCACCCACTATGTTGCCCTAAATAAACAACTACACTAACAGGTTATTTTGGATGAAGAGGTGCTGACCGTATCTGTAGCTGTTCCACTTGCATGAGTTATAAAACTCCCCGCTGAGTTTTAATATGGTAAATCTTGTGAGCTCCAAATGAGCCTCCTGCTCAGTCAGAAAGCATACACTTCACATCTTTTTAACGAGTAGTTTTCCTTCAGATGGGGTAAGGTCATAAAAACCTTATAAATAGTTCTAACAGATAACTGTGATTAAAGAGCAAATATCTATGATCCTTATTAGTAAAGAAATTTTCAGTAAAGTGATTCTCACAGGGAAAAGTGCTGGTAGTTAGTGCCTTTTTCTTTGATGCATGAAAATAATCTAAATTCTGCCTCAAAAAATATGAATCATGGGGAGTGGACATATTTCTTACATCTTGTTTAATATAATTGTAGATAGATTCATTTCTACAATGATAGATGCATCTCTGAAAAAAATATCATGAAGCTTTTGGCCATGGGGATTTAAATTCTGTGTGTTAATTAGACATTATATACGAAGAACATTTTCTTTTATTCATTTCAAAGTTGCTAAAACTGTTTGACCCTGAGTTTGTTTTAACATGTGTGGTTCAGGCTTTCTTTACACAACGTGAGGAAGTTCTCTCCAAAAAAAAGTAACAGTCCCTGGAGCGGTGCTGTGAACACAGCTAATTCCATGCATGCAGGAAATCCTGCTTGCACAGACTGAGCTGTCATGCCTGGTGCAGGGACACCTAAACTGATAGACTCTCAGGAGGGTCCCTGAGCTTCATCACACCACAGCTTGAGTACAGTGAGAGTGCTTCTGGCCCTGGTCCAGCATCAGATGGACATAGCAGCTAACCTGAGCTCCGCTATCTTTACATCATGCTTTACTTAGAGTGTGGACAAACTAGATAAACTGGTCAAACTTCCAGTTCTTGCTGCTGATGCAGGTTTGGAGGTGACCATCGGTCCCTATTTGTCTCTGCCTCACAATCTGCTGGCTGTTCTACGCATCATTTTCCCCTCTCCTCCTTTCAGACCAGATCCATCACCTTTCATGAACACTAAATAGTTTACTAATAGGGGTTTTTAACTTGATTAAGTTTGATAGAGCCAGCTTAGAAAGTTATTCTATGTGCCATTAAGCTGGCTGATGGTGGGTGTTTACTGCTGGTGACAGTTGTGGGCTGTGACCAGCAGCGATGGATAGGAATCACTTGTCTTTGAAGAGCACTTATGTACTTTTTAGCCTTAAGTAGCTTTTGAACTGAGGCTCATGTATCAGATAGACACTTAGGTATTTTATCATCTCTCCAGACCATACTGCTATTTAATTCTGTGTCTTTGCAGTGGGCTGAATGCATCTAAAATAAAGGAATCTATCTTGTGTCATCATGGTCTCTACAACAACGCTTTATGGATAGACTCCCTTCAAATATTTCTTAAACCTGGATCTGCTCCTTTGTCAGCATAACTTACTAAATTGTTCAAAATAGAAGACTAATTCAGAAAACAATGGCAAATACACAATGTTTAATGATCTTTAACTAGTCTATGAGTGAATAAATATTTGCCAATGTGATTACTAAAATTTGAGACACACGGAATAAGGTTTGCAGATAACAAAGGCAACTTTTCCTTTTAGTCCCCATTTCTGATACGGCAGCAAAATTTAAAGCAAATTACAACATGGAGAGTCAAATCAGTTTCCTAATCTGTCTTTGTTTTTCAGATAGAAAACTACTTGCTTCGTAACCACGAAACCAGAAAGTACCTACAGGAGCAAGCGTACCGGCTGCAGCAAGGCATTGTCACTAGTACCACTCAGCAGGTGAGAACTTCTTCCTTACTGGTAATTTTTGGGGTCTAAAAGCTGCCTGGGGACAGAGTTCTCTCTCATTCTGTCAGAGTAACTTAAAGCAAGATGTGCCTCGTGAGTGATACTTAGTTTCCCAATAAATAATAATTACCAATTTTAGTATTTTTAAAAGGAAGAAAGCTTTTGTGAAATGAATGTGTTATGTACAGTAGTACTGTGTAGAGAAAGAGTAGCACTGTGTAGAGAAAGGTACACAGTACTGTGTACTGTTCACTTATTTCTGAGTGAACTATGGTTAGAACCAGGAACATTTTAGTTCATGCATGCTCAGGAGTCTGACTTTTCAGCAGGCTGTCATCAGTGTGACAAACATAATCATAAGGCAGTGCCTGTTCTGGTCTCTGAGTCAGTTCCAGTCTCTCTGCGTAGCACTGAGCAACCATGTAAACATGCCCTTAGATACCACCAGAGCAAATAGCCTTAGAGGGCAAGTCATCATCTACTTTACACCTTCAGAACTGTGGGTATCATGGGAAGGTTTACTCAGAAGGAGGCAGCGAAGGAAGGTAGAAGTCTGTGCTCTACAGTCAGGTCAGCTGAAAAGGCTTCCTGTCTAACACAGCCCAAAATACTGCTTGACGCTGGGAAGCTTTTCTGTTTTGTCAACCACTACCAGATTTCGTAAATCCCATGGGTGGTTCTGTTATTTTTTTTTTTTTTCCTTGAGAGGACTACAGGTATTTTCTGTTGCAGCTCACCATTCTCTTGGTTCTAGAGCATTTCTTGCCAGTACCCCTTAGGGCTGTTTTCAGCTCCAGTACTCCACTGAAGCAATGTGGTGTAAGCAGAACAAAACTTGTCATAACCTTTGTTTTAAATTTACTTCCATATTTACTTGCACCAGTTGT
The DNA here is from genome assembly GCF_036417535.1 of Chlamydotis macqueenii. Classification (NCBI taxonomy): domain Eukaryota; kingdom Metazoa; phylum Chordata; class Aves; order Otidiformes; family Otididae; genus Chlamydotis; species Chlamydotis macqueenii. Next base: position 99,580,071 of record NC_141557.1, on the reverse strand, counting down.
GTTCCCATGCAAATGGGAGACTCCAGAAAACTGGAGAGTAACATTTGCTTTGCTCTTCAGCTAAGTCAATTAAATTTTTCTGTTCTCTGCATTTCCTCTTGTTGGTGAATCAAAATTCAAAGTGTCCTTTTTCTACGTATGTTATTAAAATTTAGTGGGAGAGAATTTTATTACTAGAATCTGAAATTATACTCTAACCTCTTGACAGAGAAAATTGTACGTGGAGATGTTCTGGCACTAAAAACTGCAAGAGCAGCATTACTTTGTTTTATTTTAGTAATTTATCTATTCCAATGCCACCTTTTTTTCCTAAGTTAATAAACTCCGTATGAATTAAGTTTAGCTCTTTTTATAGCTTGGTGGTTTTAGTTGTGTTTTTCCCCAACAACCACACACTCATCAGGTTTCAGTAAATGTGATTTATTGTTATTTTGAAAGTAGAGTAAAATTACTCATTTCTGTATTAAATTGTGTACAATAAAGATGGATTTTAAAAACAGTTCTAAAAGAGAGCTGGAAAAGATTCTCTAGTTAGTATGGTGAAATTGCATTATTATTCCCAGAGTGGGGTTTGGTTTTTTTTCAGTCCGGATGTCCCAATGAGACTTTCCACTGTCTAGTAATTAATTAGCTTTTTGTACTTATACAACAAAAACACTCAAAACCCTTTGAAGAGGAAGAATCATGTGGAGCAGAAAAGGAGCATGCTGTGAAATTATTTCAGTTCCCATCGCTAGTGACATAAGACACTAGAACTCCAGACTTTGTGATGATGACGTGCACTCAGATGTTGCTTCAGAGTGTCAAACAAGCAATTCTAATGACTGCTGTGTGGGCTGATAAAGATTTTTAACAATTATATCTCCCTGCCCCATATATCTTAATTAAAACTAACTATATGTCAGGCATTCTTATTGGTTTGTCTTGTAAGGATACAGATACACCACCTGCCCTGTGTTTGCAGCACGTTGAATGAATTGTATTGCAGATACAGATTGAGTTCAATTTATCCCACTGTGAAAAGTCTGGTGGAAACTTCTGCTTTAATAGTTGTACTTCCCTTGCACATAGGAATAAATTTTGAAAGAATTCTCCAAAAGCCTGCGCAATTGCATTTTGCTTAGACAGGAGAAATTTCTCTTGGTATTTGAATGGATAAGGACAGAGCTTTCTTTTAGTGTCTGAACTTAACAATTCAGGGACCTTCAGAGCGAAGTGTTGGATATATCCACAACATTTTCAGCATTAAACATAATCCAAAAAGTAGAACAACACTTGAACTGGATAAGTTGTTGGTTATTTGCAGTTATCGTGAAGGTAACCATGGGGAAAATATTCCAAAGCTTTTTTTTTTTTTAATGGTAAAATTTTATTTTATTTACTTTTCTAATGTTTATATGTGTGTTTAGGAGATACAATGCTTTCCTTCAGTAGCGTTGAAATATCTCCATGCTTTGATCATGCATTTCCAGATTGTTGTATTGTCACTACAAATCTCATCATTCTACTATTGATTTGCTACCTGGACTGAATTCAGTTTGCGTTTAACCAACATTCTGATGCTTTATCTTTTCTATTTCTTTTGTTCAAGTAGATGATTGACAGAATATGTGTAAAAGTGCAAGATCATCTCAACTCTTTAAGAAACTGTGGTGTGGATGCTGTACAGGAAGATGTCAAATGTGCAGAACGGCTTATGCGGGATGCGAAGAACTCCAAAACAGTAAGCCTTTTCCAGCATACTGGTGATACTGAGAGCAGTTCAGTGTGTACTTGCAGCTTTTATCTTTTTTTGGGAGTTAAAATAACAGTGTGTCACAAAAGAGTATTTTCTTCAGATGATCAGCTGTAGGTAGTATTTGAACTGGCAAAGTAATTCTAATTTTAAAGACTGTGATTTAGCAGAGAGATTTCTTCCTGTTTGTCTGAATTTGAAGACAGGTAGTGATGCGCCTACTTTCCGAAGATATTCTTTCTGTCTTACAGCTCTTACCAAATCTTTATCACCTCGGTGGAGCTTCTTGGGCAGGAGCAAATGGTTCACTCCCAAATCCAATCCAAGAGACACTTGAGTCCATGGCTGGAGAAGTGACAAGGGTTGTGGATGAGCAACTTAAGGTCTGTGGGTAGATGTGTTACCATCTCTGATAAGCAGAAATAACTAAATCTGAGATTTTCTGTTGCTAAATGCAAATGTGCCAAATTTTTTTTTTTTTTTCAACCACTTCTCAGTATATTTGTCTCTAAGCTAACTTTTCATTATTAGTTTCTTATAACTTTATGCCTTGTTATCTGGATACTTGCCTGGTTGGAATGAAAAAAATTGCTTTAGTGTTTGCAGTAGGCAGGAGCAGCATATACTGTTTATTATCATCTTATTTTATCTTCTAGAAAAGGAAGACATCAGTTGCTCCTTAGGCCCTTAATAAAGGAATCTCTCAAGCACCCTAAAAAGTCTCGTGCCCTGGAGAAAAGTACTCACTAGTTAAGGTGTCCCACTGGAGTGAAAGCTGCTTTTCTCTAGACTTCATTGCAGAATTTTTTTCCCAGTGACCACTTTTGAACCTGCTGCAGAATTTCCACTTTAACTGTTTGGTTTGGATAATTTATATGTGTTGAGAGTCCCCCAAGAATTAGTACAAGCAGCTTTACAGGAAATCTTTTTGCAAGTTGCCTGTCAAATCTCAGTTCTTGAAATAGACATCATTGATCAGTAAATATTCTTGCCTGGGTGTTCAGCCAGCTCTTGCTCAGAAACTTCTTCCTTAAATTGTATTAGATCTGACTATAATAAGCAAGGAAGAGTCATCGATACAGCATGTGCAAAGGTATCAGTCCAGGAGGACATCAAGGTGGGGAGACTTCAGCAAATTTTTTTTTGGATTTGTATGGAAACTGATGAGTTTAAGAATATGGTTCTGAGACAATTGAGATCAACGTAAGTTTATGACTAAGCTACCTTGTCTGTGTTTTGCTATATTTAAACTTTTCAAAGAATCTGAAAGTGAAGGTTCATCTTTCAGTTGAAACAACATGAAAATGCTTCAGTCAGTGGGAATATAATGAAGAACAGTAATAATACCACATTACTAATTACTTTTTCGAAATTAAAAAATTGATGAGGAAAATGGTGTTGAATTCTTAGTGTTTTCCTCCCTTTCTCCATTATGTGAAATAAGGTTAAGGTTTTTCATCATTTTTTTTTAATTTTTGCAGACATGAAAGTGACTTATCCACAAGATTTTTCCCAGTGGAGTTTCTAGGCTGTTATTGGGATGGGAATAGTCAGGTCAGCCCTTCGTGCAGGGCTCGTGCACTTAAATAAGCCCTGTGCCTTTTGGAGACTCTTATAGAAGGAGGGGGGTAAAAAGTGCTTCTTCAGCATTTGGAATGTTATTTATAGTTCCTGGCATGAGATTGCGTTAATGGGTCTTCCATTTATGCTTTTACACAGTTACAGCAAAAGGCACTTTAGCTCAGCCGTTCTAACTTTTAAATTTACTTTTCATTTATGTGGTGTTGAAGTGCCTTACAAGAAATTATGAAGTCATAATGCTCTTTGTAGATTGCAACACTCATTTTTATTAATTTTACACTTAAGACTGAAAGATTTTCCTTAAAGTTCTATGATGATGTACTTTGCATGGAGGAGAAAGTGTTGAACATGGATTAGGATTTTTTTTTTTTCAATTGTTTAGGTCCATTCAAAACATCATATGTAGTTTATTATTTGTGAGGATAGATAAAGAAGCTCACATAAGCACGGTTCTTTTTGTAATTGTTGGGGGAAAAACATCCTGTGTGCTGTAAGTGGAGTTTTGACTTTTAGCTTCCATAGCAACCAGAGCCTGATTCTAGAAATAAATGTTTGGAAATTGGGTAAAGTCAATGAATGCTCTTCAGGTAAATAAGAAGGGTTTTTTTAACCTCAAAGAAGGGGAGGATGGAGAAGGAAGAAGGTAGAATAATGAAAAGCAACATCTTCGAGTGGGTTGAGTTGGCCAAAGAAGAAATCATAGCAAGGCCCTTTCTCCTCTCCTGCTTGATATCACTGTGAACACACAGAACCTGAAGATGCTTTATTCATTCGACAAAGGCCCAAGGGAAAGTAGGCAAGACAAATGGTGTTTAGGCAAGAAATTATTGTTTTATAAGGACAGGAGTGCTTGAAGTATTCCTCCTAAATTCCATCTCTAGAGCAATGGGTTTGTTGGCTCCATCACCTGTTCCATTTTTTCTCCAGTCCTTTTACTCACTGTATCTTTCTCTTGAATATCAAGAGTCATTGATAGTGGGCAGGACTTCTTTCTCTTCTTTCTGCATGCCTGCTGACTGGCACTTGTGGTCTTATGACTGAAATGTTTGCCTCTCCACAGTCAATATTGGTAGCTGTGAGTTTCCATCACTGAAAGGTTTTGGGATGGAAGTAGGGGACAGGGAATGGTTTCTGAAGATATGATAACAATCATGTGAAGTCAACAGTTGAAGAAATTATGTTCAGTTGTGCACTTAAAGAAGAGATCCAAACTCTGTTTTTTAAATCTCACATTCTCTGAGGATTTTGAGTAAAAATTAATTTCGAAATTTTCTGGTAAGGTTTCGGTCTTTCTTCCTACTTCCCTCTGACACCTTCACAAAGCATTTCTTCACATAATCCATTTTGAAAGACCGTGCTTAGACTGCAGTTGCAATTCAACATATCAGCATGTAGATAAAACAGTATGAATTTAAAATGTAGTTTTCCAGATGACCAGCTGATTATTTTATACTGATTGTGGTCCTACATAGCCTTTTTCGGTATGAAAATTGAAAGCAATTAGAGGAAAGATGTTTCAGAGATATAGGGCACTAGTCATGTTTCTCTGTCTCATCCTGATCCCTGTTTGTGTACACTAGAGCTACCTGCACTTTTCGTGACAAGTTCATACATGAATGATTATGTCAGGGACTGTGAGCCCTCACCTGTGGCTGTAATGAGGGCTCTTTAGCCTTCTAGTCAGAGATGGGATTTGGAAAAGAAACCATTGGGTGATAAAATAGGATTTAAACCAGAATTGCCTGTCCTCACAAGCACAGATAGGAGATAAATCTAATGCAATTGAAAGCGGCTTCATAACATAACTTCATAGCACTGAGGTATATATGAAAGATTTTTCTAAGAGAAAGTCTAAGAGACAAGAGATTGACTTTATACCATCAGCCAGGGAGACTTTATTTTAAGAAAAATAAAGCTGAGGGGATTGGGGAGTTACATGGTCCTGTTTCTAGAGTGTGTGTGGTTTGTTTTTTTTTTTTTTTCTGTCCTGGTTTGGGGTTTTGATCAGTCATTAAAAAAAGAATAAAAATTATTGATTTTACTTAAGATTCACTGTGGACTTCCATGTATGTAAATGAGATCCATATATTAAAGGTTTGTATGCCCACTGCAAATCATATTTGTAGCTACTTAATGTTTGGCTAGTATATTCCAGCCCTGCACAGCATGTCTGGTTCTGATGAGTCTCCTTTCTTCAGGTACTAATGCCTCTTACAAATTGGCAGGTCTGGGGTATTGATGAAAATTGTTGATTCAGGGTGCAGCTTGGAGCGAAGGCAGCTGCGGGAGAGCATCCACTGCTTCTGCAGTATGCAGAGGCAGCCGTGGTGGGTGCACAGGGGCATCTAATTTATTATTCTGACAGTTAAACACACAAAGATGTAAATGTTTTATATTTGAAAAGGCAAACAAGTACAGTTGTGGGTTGTTTTCAAAACAAGTATGTTGTTCCTCCTTAGCTTTATTTTGTAAAATGCCTTTTATATTGCAGCTAGATTGCAAAATGGATTGGAAATTAGGAAGAAAAATTGTAAAAATTACAAATCTGAAAGTGTCATAGTGCTATGCACTAGAACAATGTTGTGATCTTCCAGCTAATGAAAATCTCAATACCTGACGTTAGCTTTTGCTTACTATGCTGCAGACACTCCTTGAGTCTATGGTGGATGCAGCGGAAAACCTTTGCCCAAATGTAATGAAGAAAGCTCGCATCCGTGAAGACCTGATTGAGGCTAGCACTGAGAAGATTTCCATCCCACGCACTTTTGTGAAAAATGTCCTCTTGGAGCAATCTGGAATTGATATCCTTAATAAAATTAGGTACTTTAAAAGACTAATCTAACAAAACTGGGTATAGAATTTGGATTTTGTGTTGTGTATATGTGTATTTGTGTAGCAGAAGGTTTTTGGAAGGCTTTTGTGACTCACAAGAAACTATGTTAAGGCATTCAAAGAGCAGGAAATTGTCCTGCATGTCTGGTGAACTTAATTCAGGAGATTCAAATATTTGGAATCTCCAGGGATGTTAACTTGGTAATTAATTCTTCTGCTTCTCTTTTATTTAGTAAAAGTTTTAGTTTATAGTACAGAAATAACATTTGCATAACTGATACATTTTTAGAAACCTATTTATGTTCTCAGTTAACGCTGCATTACTGTAATAGAAGGAAATTGCACTTGCTTTGCATGTTAACAGTGCTTTGTTGCTGTGTTGGTCTTGTGTCCTGTAGCTGTAGCAATCACTTTAAAACTTTTTGTTTGTGTGGGAGTTGTGCACAGGAGACAAACGTACTTAAAAAATGGAAACTTGGATATTCAGACCTCAAGCTTGGAGCAGAAACAGTTACCCTAAACAGCTCTTAGTTTGCTCTTTTAAAAAAAAAAAAAAGGCTTTTACCTTTTACTGTATCTTTTTTTTCGTATTAAATATATACCAGAGAATCTATTTATGCAGTATAATGTGATTGACCTGTACTTAAACCTTTGCAGTTATCATAATTTGGCTAAGGAATCCTTCCTTCCTCTTGATGGAAAAGCGTGTCATTTTGCATTGTGATGCTAATATCTTTGCCAAAAAAGAAAACAGTAAGACTTAGAAATTAGTTTTGCACAGTGCAGCAAAACTGGCAGGAAAAAGGTGTTAAATACTTCAGCTATGCCTTCAGAGTATTTAAAATGGTTCCGGGAATGAGTTTTCTTCACTTTAGTCCTATCAAACAAATCTTGACGCTGAGAACAGTAATAGTGCCCCTTCTTCCTTCCACCTGTAGAAGCTGCAGCTGTTGGTGGAGTGAGGGTGCCACACTGTCACCCTCCCTGCCTTATATTATTTGAAATTAATAAGTAGGTAACTGAAGGAAATCTCTTCACTCTCATTCTCTTCCCACCATGGCTTGGCCACCATTCTACCTCCCTATGAATTGCATTACCTTGCCAAGGAGTTTCTGACCTTTTGCCCAGGATTTCTGCAGCAGAAGTGCTAGCCTCAGAGAGAAATAGCTTCGTTAATCCAATGCAACTCAGTCCACACACAAAAAACCTTAAAACAAAACCATGTTACTTGCTGGGAAGTGTCAGTTGAAGCAGTTGGCCTTGAAACTGTGTGGAGGCAGGAGAGATGGAGCTTTGGGCTGCAGCTCAGGCGTACGTGCTGCAAATCAGTTGCCCCCCACAGCCTGAGCCTTTTGTACTGTGGCCCAAGACAGGACCCCAAGGGAGCAGTTCAAGATACACATTTCCTTGATAGGAAGTTACCAGTGAAACCACAATTCAGTGTGCAGAGAGTGCTGGTGTTCCACTTACGTCTGTGTAACAGGAATGGCTGACATGAAGTTCTTGAGGCAGAAAGTGGTTACCTAGAGCAAAAAGAGGAAGCTAAGTTGTGATGGCAAAGACTGGAGAACAAGTATTGTACAGTTGTCCTTCATCTGGCAGACAAACATAAAAAGGAGTTGAGGAAATAAGTGGATTGTAGTTGTTCAGTGCAGTTGTGTTAAACAGGCAGCGCTGTCCCAGTCCCATTCCTCTGAGATTCCTGTTTCTGACTTCAGCGGTGGAGTGTTCCTTACTGAGTTTCACATGTGGTTTTTATTCAGCACTCTTACCCAGATGTTTTAATTTCAGCTCTTAGAAAAATGTTAGAAGCAGGTTAAATATGGTACAGAGGCTCTTGTGTTTATTGTGTGATTCATAAGTTTATTTCTGAAACCTGCAGTCATGTATCCTGACACCCTCTAATGTTTTACTTCAAATAAAGTGACAGCACTGTGGATAATCGTCACACTGTTGAACGTGTAGTAAAGACAAAGTTCTCCTGCGTGTCTTACAAGTTTCTCTGTCTCGTTTTCAATCCTCACACAGTGAAGTAAAGCTGACAGTGGCTTCTTTCCTGTCTGACCGAGTGGTAGATGAAATCCTGGATGCACTTTCCCATTGCCATCACAAACTGGTGAGTATTAGCATGGTTGATAGCTGAATATGCTGGGTATCTCAACAATGCCATTTACGTTCATAACTTGTTCAGTTTCTCATTAGCACAGCTCTATTTTGAAATTGGTCTTGTTTTCATTGGCATCACTGACATCTTTTGAAATATGATCATGGGACTCTTGTCTCTTTGCTATAAGGAAGGTACAGCCTTGGAAGAGGCTGCATTATGTATTTGTCCTATTATCTTTTGCACTATTGTCAGATCTAAAACTAAAAATTCCATCAAGATACAACTTTGAGTCATTAATTAAGGATAGTGCCAGTACTTGTCGTGGTGAGATGATTGGTTACTTGTGAAATGAGAGGTAAAATTTAATTCTTTAGAGGAGGAACTGCTGAGGCCTTATTATCTGAATTAATACATCTTGAGGCTTCCTCAGAAATGTAGGTATCAAGCTGGAAGAGAAAGAAGTAGAAATGTAGGAAAAGAAACATTGTTTGTTATTTGAAGGTGTTGAGCTGTCAGGAGACACATTTATTATAAATGTACTTGCTTTATCGAGAGTAGAAGAAATAAACAACTGTGTATCCACAGAAAAACATTTTTTATTTCTAATGCAATGGGCCTCTGTAAGGAGAATCCAGTACTCTTTTTTTAAAGAAGCCGGTGGGTAGTCATTCTCCTGATTGAAATTTCTCTGGCATCAGCTTGCAGTCATGAATTTTTTTCAGATGCTTTCCCCCACGAGATAAGGGAACCATATATATTTCTCTTTATTTCCTCTCTGCTATAAAGTCCTCATACATAGAAGACAAATCACTCTTTTTTTTTTTTTTCTTCTTCTTTTTAAAAAAAAATAAATTAAAAGACTGGGTTACTTGAGGGTGTGTCCTCATGATACAGAGCAGCCTTGTGTGAAGGTACAACCTCTGGTCTCAGGAGCTATGCAGCAGCTTCAGCCTGCTGTGTGAGTGGCCACAGTAATGAGCTCCAGTTGGTGCTGGAGCAGGCTCAGCTGGCATGAGCAGTGGGCTGTCTCTGTCCAGTGGCATTGCACAACTTGGACATACCCTGACTCTTGCACAGTAAGGGATTTTCTCCAGCCTTTGAGTCACTTTGGTAACAACCCTCTGCACTTTTTCCAGCTGCTTGAAAAGCCTCTTTTAAAATTACAGTCCCTTGAACCAGACGGGCTATTCCAGTGTTTTAACCAACACTGTATATAGGAGTGAAATTGTTTTTCTCCTGATATTGTTTACTCCTTATATTTGCATAGCCAAGGAGATAAGAATTCCTTCCTTTTGTCAGAGTTTCAGTGGTAGCTCATTTTCAGGACTGAATTTGCTGAACCTCCCTCCCAGTAATGGCTTCTGGATGCTTGACACTTGCTGCTTTTCATAATTGCATTCATAGCTAATTGCTAGTGCTCTCAGTTCCTAAGGAAAATTTGTTCTGTACATTTGATTTGACTTGATTTATTTTGTGATCCATGTCCCTTTCACTGTTTAACTCTCCTGGATTTCTGTTAGCTACAGATTATTTCAGATAGTATAGCACTGATGGAAACATTGAAGAGTACAGGTCTCAAAAATGCTGGTAGAGGAACTTCTGTCTAATTTGTCGGTGTTATTCTTCAACTGACATCTGCAATCTGAGAGCTAGCAGCTAGTTCTTCATACAGCACGGGTTAAATGCACTGATGCAGTTCTGTGTCAGCTCCTTAAACTGGAGTGTCATGTGCTACTAATTCAGCCAGCTACAAATGTCTGTGTATGTTGCATTGACACAGTAGCCTTTGGGACATATTTGGAAAATAAACCTTGTTCGGCAAGACCTGAGTTTGCCTAATGTGATGATGATTAGCAATAATTATTATTCTAGCCATTTTGGTGTGATTAAAGATAAATCCGTAACAGCTCTCCAGTTGTTTTTCCTGAGTAGACACTAGACTGAGCTATAATTGACTCAGGTCATCTGTTTACCCTTTTTTGATGATTAACAGAACTACAATCCACTGGTTGTCTGGAGTCGTGCTGGTGTTAAGCAGTGGACTATAGCTCTCCCTGGCTGCCCCTTTGAAGGCTCCTGTGTTTATCTGATTTAGGCCAGCTGATCTTCAAATACTTGCTTTTAACAGATATTATTTAATATTCTCTTTAGTTATCAACTGAACTAGAAAATATTTCATTGTTTTCCTGACAACAGGAATCCACTCTGTTCCAAGTACAATCCAGGGTGGTTTATGTAAGATTCTCTGTGTTTTTAGTAACAGTTTTTGCTATGCAGGTCTAAAAATGGATTTTATTATCATTTGAGTTTTTTCTTTCTGATACTTTAAAAAAATATATATCTTATCGAATAGATCTATCAATGATGACTTTTTTTTTTTTCTTTTTATGGTAACCCTTACCTCTTTCTTCAGTGAAACAGAACTGAGGTAATTAACAAAGCTGTCCTGTTTTTTGAATAGCAGGTGGTAACATTTTGGCCATCTAATGATTATTAAAATTATATTAGCTGAAATTGTACATGTCTTTGTGCTATTTATTTTTTTAAAAAGAGTCCAGGACAAAGTTTCTCTTCCATCCCTTTATTTTCTTTATATAAAGACAGGACAAATGCTGAGGAAGCCCCATAATACTATTATAAGTCAAAAATAAGATGGCTTTTTATCTGATCTTTTTCTTTTTTTTTTTCTTTTTTTTTTTTTCCATTCCTCTTAGATTGTGTGATGGAAGGAGTTTTCCATCCAAAAAAAGAGGAAAAAAAAACCAAACCCAAACCAACTAAACCAAAGCAAACCCTGTGTGAAGATTAAGACACACTGACAACTGAGTTTTGCTTTTGTAATTTGTCTTCTAGGATCTGTGATCACTTAAGTTCTGTAAGCTTTCTGGTTGGATTTGGTTTGCCTTTTTTAACAGTTTGATTGATATGTCTTTATCCTTGCCTCCAGGCTGACCATTTGACCAGACGTGGCAAACCACTTCCACAGCAGGAATCACTGGAAATTGAGTTAGCTGAAGAAAAACCAACTAAACGCTCTGTCATCACGGTTGAGGAGCTGACAGAGATAGAACGTTTGGAGGATCTGGACACTTGTATGGTAAAACACATTCCTCAGCCCATTTGGTTAAGCACGCAAATAACTGGAAGAAAAATGTTTTTCAAAATGTTATTTGGCAATTTCATAGTATCGGGAAACTGAAGTTAGGAATTGGCTTCTAGAAAAAATAAGCATTAACTTGTGAACATTTTGTCTGAGTTGCATATTGCTGTGTTCAGTAAAGGAAAAGCTTTTTCTTTTTCTTCACTTCTCCTTTTGTGGTACCTACCCAAGGGCCTTTGTCTTGCATACATTGCTACAATCAAGCTAATACAGTAAACGTGTCTTTCACTGGACACAGTTTCATAGAAGTTCAGTTGCAGTAATAAATTGGACCATGCTATCCTTTGACAACATACTGCTTTCTGCCTTTATCTTCTTTCTGCTTGACAGGGGTTCCTCTGGACTATGACAAAAAATACTTTTGCCTGGAACTTATATTCTTGACCATGAAAATAAGTTAATTTTTTTTAAATTAGCTTTTGAATATATGGAAGAAGTCTTAAAACCTTGAGCCTGGGCTGCAAGTGATCCTAGAGGGCGAGCTTTTCAAAAGTAGTTGAGTTAAGAGTGTGAGATTCAGTAAAAATGCTGAACATAAATCACTGAAGGGCCTTATAAAATCCCATGTGGGACTTCTAGTGTAAAGATGGCTCCATGCCATATAATGATTCTTTGCAAGGTGTAAATCCACAGAATTATAAATAAATGGGTTGCTAACTGTTTACAACATCAAATCTCCCTCCACCCAGCTCAGTCTGTTGAGGAACTCTGCTGTGGACAGGTACTTCAGGGAGCACTTTTCTATTGGAACTTAGTCTCATAGGTGGTCACTGCTGCAAGGGATGGGCTTTCTCCTCTGTCCTTCTACCTGGCTCCTTGGCCATGTGCTTTCACAGGAAGCTAAACTGGCAGAAAAACTGCTTGCATCTTTTTGTAGAAGTTTTATTGATTCGACTCTCTGAGTAGATTTGCTGCAGAGTCAGATAAGTACAGCTCGTGAGAAGGAGGAGCAGGGTTGCTCCTTTCTGCAGCAGCTATCTGTTGATCTTGCTTAGCTATAAAACAAAAGCACACCTACATTGGAAATATCAGTTTAAAATATTTTTCTCTTCCTCCCAAATCTCCTTCTTCACCAAGATTTAATTTGATACAATACTTGTATGAACATCACAAATCCCTGTGAGGCATGTATTGTTGATGGCATCATCTGGCTCATTGGTGGTACTGTCACATTCCAGAAGCTTTCCTGTAGCCAACATTCAGTAATCATTTTGAGCCCTACATCCTATGAGAGAGAGACATCCCAGTAAAATATGTGGCATCTGAACCCTGTACCTCTAAGTTAGTTTTTGTATGCTGGCTTAATGTATAGAAAAATAAGCTAAGTGCTCATTTTGACACCCCACTCTCCCCCTTTAAATTTATTCTTGCAGCCTGTTAAGAATAATAATACTGGAAATTTAAAAAATAACTTCTGTCTTTATCTCATATCACCATGGTTATATGAAAAGATCATATCGCTGTACTGTTATCTTTCACTTTGGTCATATTAAAATAATGGAAATGTGATGATGCTTGCACTCTTTAGAAGATGCATTAGATGCTAACTGTACTTATCTTCAGAAGCGTTTATTTCTCTCTTCATTCTCTTCATTTGCCCTCCTCCTGCATAGAAATGCAAATACCTTTGTGACCCAGATTCTCATCAATATCTAATTTTTGAAGAGAATAAAGCATCAAATAAACATGATGCAGTAATCTTAGTGCTAAAGAATCCATTTATTAAAAACTGTAATCCATTTTTAAGAGCTGCTTTTTGCATCCTGGGTGCAAGTGATATTGGTTGCTGTTGTAAAAATATATAGATAAATAGATAGTCCCAAGATGCTGAGTAATACAGAGATTTTTACTGGGCTAGTGTTCTTACTGGATTTTTTTGCAACTAAAAGCATCTTAAGAATGGATTTCTTGCATCTTCTGGGTGAAGTTAGTAACTTCAAAGATGGCACTTTCCAAGTGATGTATTTTAGCTATGGGAAAAATCCTATGTGTTTCAGATATCATCTTGGAAATATTAACCTAATTTTTGGCAGCTTTTAAGTGTTGTACAGATATTTGCATGGGAATGAGGAACCTTGTGAAAGGGACATCAGTGAATGCTTTGTGAGCTGTTAGTGCAGAAAACAGTTGTGTTACTGAAAGGTTTTACCAGAAAATGGTATGGTTTTATGAACTGTAATTGTGAACCTAATTTCCTTTGATTATTTTTACTCTTAAGTGAGAAATAGCTATTTAGATCCCACTTCTAAAATGGCATTAGTCCAGAACACTGCCTTGTATGGCCGCTGGAAATCCCTAAGCACTAATTAGAAAGTGTGATGATAAAACAGGTCTTAGCCTTGTAAGTAGATGATGCACCTGGCTGTGTACTCTGCAAACCTCAAACCTGAAACCTTGAATTGCAGCTTCGTGTTGCGCGTGTTTGGGAGCCTTATCTCCTATTGCCGAAAGACGATGGAATGTGGGATGAGGCTGATCATGTTGCTGGGATGCCAGGAAAAATTCAGCTATTCTAAGCCCTGTCTCTCACTTTGCTCCACCTAGTTCTCAAAATGTCTGGGGAAGAAGAGATTTTGGTCTTACAGGAGAGGCACTGAGCTTGGACCAATGTTGAGGGGGAGCTGTTTTTTTTTTCCATTTGTGAAACTGGATTCATTTTGCAACCTGTTATCTTCAGCAAGCCTGTTATCTTTGTTCTTGTTTTCTTCAACGATGAGTATTCTGGCTGAGGCAATGTAGACAACAGCATGTTGTTATTCACCAGCCTCCCTTGAAGCTGTATTTGAAGACTTTGGGGAAAAACTAGATCCAGGTTCAGTTTTGGCTCTATAATTACAAGTAGATTATATAGCACTAAAGCTAGGTGAATGACTATGAGTGAGGTAGATGTATTTGTAATAAAACGCTTATGAGCTGTTTGTTCTTCTTTGTGAATTGAAAGTGGAAGACAGGAAGATTTCTCTATAAAACTTGGACTGGCAGCGTAGGGATCTGGAAGCTCCAGTGCTGGTGGCAGAGCGAACAAACAGGCCCTGGTGTGTTTCACAGGCTGCCCACCTCTTCTCAAGCAGGGTGCAGAGGGGCTGTGGCTGGGAGAATTTCCCTGCCAGGGTAGAGAGTTGCCATCCATCCACTTGGAAGTTTGATATGTATAAATAACACAGGCAAGACAGAATGAAAGATCTGTTCCAAACAGGCCCATGAAATGCACCAGTGAAAAACAGACTTTTAAATGTTATTTCTAGAAATTTTTGTTGTGGGAATTGGGACTTAATAAATACCAAACTGTGCAGTTAAAGCTTATTAGGATAAATCAAACTTAGGATATGATTCTCATCCAGCCTTTAACAGTAGCCTGAGAGCTCATAATATGAAAGATTTGTCAGTCATACCAGAATTTGCTAGTCTGTTAAATGAGTTCTGAAGAACGCTGGGAGTGATTGAGTGGTCCAGCGTAGGATGTGATAGCTGGAACATTATGGACCTGAGAGTTTCTGATCTCCCTGAGCCGCAATGCAGTAAATTGATGCTTCCCTAATCTACAGCTGTCTTAGTTGTCTGTGTTTAATTAGAGCTGTGCTGATGCTAATAAGTCATTAGATAAAAGTTGTGTGCAAGTAAGATGGAAAGAAAAATCTTTATGCAGAAAATTACTTACTGCTCTCAGATTAAAGGAAAAGCCATGGCCTGCTTTTCAAAGCTCAGACTCAATCATGAATTAACTTCATAAAATAGTGTGATTTCTCCAAATTTTTTCTGTGCGTATTTGACAGGTGATACATTTTAAACTACTGCATGCATTTTAAAACTAACTTTAAATAAAACAGCCTTTTTTACTGAGATTGAATATCATATATCTTGGTATGTGTACTTGTGTAAGTAGATACTAACTGATTTAATTTTGTGTAATGCTTCTAGTTGTACTTTATTCTTTCATAGCCATTAGTTCTTTCCAGAAGTAAGAGATATTAAATAGTGCTTAATTCCCCGCCAAAAGTTAATGGAGCATCTTTGTTAGACATTGTTTAACAGTTATGTTCTAAAGATTTTTTTTTTTAAGCTGTTTGAATGTTAGTTTGGCTTCCAGAATACTAAAAGGAGATCACCAGAGCTGAGCCACTATTTAAAGAATAGTTTTGAGAGAAATAGCTTTTTTTTTTACTAGAAATCTGTGTACTCATCATCTTTAAAATATCAATTTCAGCAATATAATGTTATTACTATATATAGAAATAAACATACAACCAGAATAAGTATTGTTTTTAGAGGAAAGCAGAGGTTATTTGTGTTATGCATAGGTATGGTAGGAAACTGTTTGAAACATGTAAAGGAATTGTTGATTGTAATACACAAGTTTGCTTATAAATCTTCTTTAAAGTATTTCAGTGTAAGATTGAAATGCTTGGGTGGTAAATTATGTGTTTGCAGAAATGCTTGTAGCTAATAGAAAAGAACTGCCTGTGATGAATATTGAATCTTAGCCATTTCTCATCTGTTTCTAATTTTAACGCTAGAGATGGTTCTATGACTTTAATGAAGGAAGGATTAAAAAAAAAATAACCTCATGAGCAATATATTCATGTTTTAATCTTTATTGAACAATAGATCTCACCTGTACAGTAGAGAAGAAAATTTGCAGAGGTAGCAGAATGCTCGTAGATTGATGATGGTTTTTTTTCTGGAAATGTACTAACTAGCCATTGTCAAAGATCTATCAATTAGTCCAGTATCCAGATTAAGACTTATGAACCCATGGGTCCTGAAAGAAGAGGAGTGTATAGACCTCAGTTTTTTCAGAGAAAAGGGAGAAATAGCACTCAACACCCCAGAATTAAATTTATTCTTTTAAAAAAGAAAACTTATAAAGCACCACCTGCAAGCTTTCCTCTCCCCACCCTCTCATACAAAACAAATTAGAATTGAAACAACTGAAACCCCTTCAGTTGCTTTCCCTGGAGGAGGAAGAAGATCATGGTACAGAGTCATGTACATGTGCATTGATATGTAGGAAGAAAAATGAAAGTAGAGATTCTGTGGTATGCCCTGACGTAATACCACATCTGATTCTTGTTGCTCTCTATTCACCTGCAGCAGAATTGTCTCAGGCATAGATGGTCAGCTTTTTGGATGAAAGAATGCTTGCTGCAAAAAAAACCCAGTTCCTGTTGGACTCTGTGTGTTCTCCTGAGCTATAAATAAAGCTCTAGCTCTGTGACTGGCTTAATCCAGCAAAAATCATTGTTCTTGCTGAAAAGAGCATTTCCAGTTTCCCCTGTATCCAGCTCGCTCTTGCCTGCCCACACCCTCACACTCGTACTTGTGTTCACACAGCCTCACTACAAACTGGGTGTGGGAATTGATTCAGCTGAAAAGTAAGCTTTTTACGGAGGATTTCTTTCCCAGCTCAGTTTACAGACTGATTAGTCCTCCGGTTGAGTTCACAAAACAAATCCTGAGCGGCAGAAACAAGCAAGCAGGGATGAGGGCAAAGGCAGCAGGCGGGATGGATGCCGGATTAAATTGATTGTGACACTTGAGTTTCTCTGTTGTATGCATTAGCAGAAATGGGCCTTTGATGTGTAGTAAATACAGCGCTCTGTGGGAAGCTAGGAATTGGCATTATGGAATGCAAGAGTATTCTTGGCTTCTGAAAAGGCTCCGTCACAGGCATGTGAGCAAATCTACTTCAGTGGGAGTCCGGTAATATTTCTGACTCAGCCCAAACTAGGATGGTTTATGAAAACATCACCAGGAGGGGCACAGCACAGTGCCAGCCGGCTCCTTAAGCCCTTCCCTGCGCATGCAGTGCTATGGCTGAGAAAGTAAGAGACAAAGGGAGCTGTTGTGATAATTTCACAGAACCTATGAATATCTTCTTCATTTGCAAGTTGTGTGTTAGCCTCACCATTAGTATTGTGATTACATTAAGCTTAATTGTGAATATTTGTTGCCTTTCTTTTCCTAGGTTCCTTTATATATAATTTTGCAGCATCCTCACTGCCCTTAGAGGTCCTTATCCATGTTTGTTCAATGCCTGTTACGTATATAGAGTACAGACTACAGTCTCTTTCAAGCTCGTGAAGGGTTACGTGTTCCCAGCTGAAACACTTTAAAAGAAACCTGGCTTTCAATGTCTTTTTCTTGGTCTCTTAAGTGGAAGGAGGTGATAGATAATTGATATATAGTATGTTTTTCTTAAACCAGCTGAGATTTCTTAGAGTTCAAAGCTGTTTCTCATAATCTAGGGAGCATTATTGGCACAATATGAAGTAAATGAAGAATGTGATAAACTGCTTCTAATAACAGTACTGAATGCTTGGTTAAGAAAAAAAGGTAGCGTAAAATTGGAGACTGTTTTCTGCTTAGGTTAAAATGAGAATTGTGAAATGCAGCTGCTGGGTATTCTGTTTGCATGGTAGCACTTCTGTATCAGGAGCTTGTCTTCCCATAATACTGATGCTTTGTTCTGCCTTAATAGACCCAGATTTGTATTGAGGGTGAAGGGGAGGATGTGCAGTTACATCCTTTGTGGCAGTAGTTGTCTCACTGATACTGAGTTTCCATCATTTTATTTCATGTGTCATGGAAAAGCCTCACTGAAAGGAGAGCTCAGTAACAAAGCACTCACTGAAACACTGGTCTTGAGAATGTAACTTCCCTGCAGTGGTTTTAAGAGGGAGTTTACTGCTAAGGAGTTAGTCTGTGGCAAACAGAAAGGTCTTGAACGTATAGCTATGCACTCTGTAGGTAGTGCCACCGTTCACCACTCTGCTAGCAAGGATTTGAATGCCTAGGCTGTGAGCAGGGTCATCTCAGCAGGCACCAGATAGCTGTTGCGGGTGGACACCCATCCACCACTTGGTGAGAGAGATGACCATTGCTACCTGGGTTTGCTTGCCCCGCCAGCCAGCACTTGCCCATACGGCCAGCAGTAAGGATCACCCAAGCTCTCGCTTACCTACTTCAGGTAAAGTTAACACATTATGAAGAGAAAGCCCCTTTGCACAGGCTGGATCAGGGCACGTTTGTGCGATCACTTTTGCCAGCAGAGCTGTGGAGTCAGTTGATGTTCAGCACAGAGATACAGAATTCATCTTTCCACAGCCTCTGTTTATAAGAACCTGCTTGTTATTTCCCATGGCAGATTAGCAGAGCTCCTTTGGAGGAGTTCTTGCCAAAATTTAGACTCTGTAACCTTTGGCAGAGGAATAACAGCAAACTGCATGAGAATAATAATAATATAGTGGTTTAATAGTGTGGTTTCTTTAGCACACGTCTGTCTGTAGCCACGATGCTTCTTGATTCAATTAACATCTGGCAAGTTGACCTTCTCAAATAGTTGGGGAGTTTTCTGTATAGGTTGCATGGTCCTTTCTACTGCTTTTTGATTCTTTCAATGTTTCAAATAAATAACTTGGGACAAGATACTTATCTGTGTTGTATGGGGGAGTCTTGTTTACTCTGAAATCTGGAGAGCCTATTGAAAATAGCACAAGCACGAGTCTGTCTCACTACGAGTGCTTCATGGGTCTCGCTTCACCCAGAAGGAGGCTTGCAATTTTTTTGCTCTGCAAAATTGATACCTCATATTGCAGGGATAAAGAATTGCTCAGGGGAAGAGGAGAGAGGAACTGTTGCCCTAACAACTGGCTGTGTTAGGGCAGGCAGTTATAGAGTACTCTTAGATTTTGATGTATTTTGTCAAGGAGAAGGAGGTTAGGTTGAGCTGGGTTACTGGAGTAAGAACTTCTAAATGAATAAATAAAATCATAGAATCATAGAATGGTTTGAGTTGGAAGGGACCTTAAAGATCTAGTTCCAACCCTCCTGCCCTGGGCAGGAACACTTTCCAGTAGACTAGGTTACTCAAAGCCTTCTCCACCCTGGCCTTGAACACTTCCAGGGATGGGGCATCCACAGCTTCTCTGGGCAGCCTGTTCCAGTGCTTCACCACCTTCATAGTGAAGAATTTCTTCCTTATATACCTAGGTTAAATCTACCCTCTTCCAGTTTAAAGCCATTACCCCTTGTCCTATCGCTATCTGCCCTTGTAAAAAGTCCCTCTCCAGCTTTCTTGTAGGCCCCCTTTGCAGGGGGGGAAGGCTGCTGTAAGGTCTCCTCGGAGCCTTCCCTTCTCCACGCTGAACAGCCCCAACTCTCTCAGCCTGTCCTCACAGGAGAGGTGCTCCAGCCCTCTGACCATCTTCGTGGCCCTCCTCTGAGGGCCTCGCTTCAACAGGTCCCTGTCCTTCTTATGTTGGGGGCTCCAGAGCTGGACACAGTAGTTCAGGTGAGGTCTCACGAGAGGAGAGTGGAGGGGGAGAGTAACCTCCCTCAACCTGCTGGCCATGATTCTTTTGATGCAGCCCAGGATGTAGTTGACAAGAATACATAGTGCCAAAAAGCTAGATAACAGCTTCCAAGTCATCAAACCTCATCCCTGCTGTCACTGACAACTGCATCACACAATCCTATTCATAAATTTATCAGACTTCCTCTTAACATCTCTCTCTCAGTGCAGAGAACTTAGAGGTAAATAGATTATTTCTTCTGACGTTATTCAGGTCAGCTGAAGCCTCACTGCACAGTGGTGGGCGCATCTCTGCAGTAATGTCTTACTTCATGTGAGTAAAGATGAAATTACTGTGTATTTTTTAGGTCAGTAGTGACAGGATTGGAATACTGATCTGAAGCACTTAAACTGGTGAAAAAAACCTTCAAGTAAGCACATGGTAAAGAAAACTAAAAGGATGAGCAAGACAGAAAGACAAAGTGATTGAAAAGTCAGGGTAGTTTTGTTCAAAGCTGATCGAACCTCTTTTTACCTTGTACGTTTTAGCTGTGAGTCATTTTCAAAGCCATGGTATTTAGATACTCCAGGGGAAGTTTGTGTCCATAGTCTCTGAGAAATTGCAGAATCCATTGCAGTATTGTCAGCCAGCACTTAATTCCACGCTTGCGGGTGAGCAGTCCTGCTTTGCAAGGTAGACAACTTCCTCTTCTTTCACGGTGTCTCTGTCCTTCCTAAGCTCATGTGCTGCCCTGTGACTGTCTGACCAGGCAGCATTATTTAAATCATGTATCACACTTAGGTGCTGGCACTCCGGAGACCAGCCTTTGAGTTTTGCCATCCTCTCTTGGGTAGTTGTGATTGACCCTTTCTCTCAGGTTGTTTTAGAGAAGAAACTCAAATACTCTACTCAGGTATTTTTGTTTCCCACACGAGGTCTTAGAATATTTACCAGTTGCCTATCAAGTTATCTCCTGTTTTTTTTATAGGGAGATACCTCGATATAGTAGTTCCTGAAAGGGCTTAAAATTCAGAAGGTTATTTTTTGGTTTTTTTTTTTTTTTTAAAGTTTCGGTGCACAAAGTATATCTCAAAGTGTCTGAATGATATAAAGATTTACTCTGCGTGCTGGAAAGATTTCTGAAACAAGCTTCAATGAGAAAAAAAGCAGCTCAAGTATGCCTGAGTTCTCAGAGGTAAAACTTCCCATCATAATTCCGGGCAGGGAGGCTACTAGTCAGTCCACTTCCCCGTCCGGGGTAAACTGTTATCTGATTCACTGTGATGAGTCTCCCTGCAGTGCTTCTCCTTTGAAATGTCACTGCTTCAGCGCAAGCAATGCGTCATCTACTCCAAAGGGTCTAATGATGGTGAGAAGATGACTGGTGATTTTTGTCTGGATTACTACTGCCCTTCTGGTAGCTGTTCACTTCAGTTTGTCAGAAGGAAGGAGAGATGCAGAAGTTGTGTTGATTCTCAGTCCGGGGAACCTGTAGGGCAGGCAGATACAACAGTTCCTATTCATAAAATCATAGAGTGGTTTCGGTTGGAAGGGACCTTTAAAGGTCATCTAGTCCACCTCCCTGCAAGGAGCAGGGACGCCTTTCAGTAGATCAGGTTGCTCAAAGCCCCGTCCCACCTGACTTTGAACACTTCCATTCAGGAGTACCTTGCCTCAACCTTGCTTTAATGATATTATAGCCCAGGGCACCTGATACAAATGGTAGCTGTCTGTAAAGAATTGACTAAGAATACCTTAAACTCCTGTCCACTTCTCCTTATTTGCTGAGTTTGAGCTGCTTCTTCTTACTGTGTGGAAGTTTATGTCATGAACAAATTAATTTTTGCATCAGCGTTTGCCAGCTGGAGGTAACAAACCACAAGCAAGCTTAAAGAGATAGTTTGTGCCACCTGACTTGCAGCAGCTCTCCGTTCTACACTTAGTTTTTAACTAAAATAAATTAGTTGGAACCATCCTCTTTGTTAATCTTAAAGCCCAGTTGCTGTAGAAGACGCTGCTCGGCTCTTCATGAGCAAGTAGAAAACAGAACTGATGATACGGAGAACTGCTTTTTCTCTTGCAGGTGGTAGTTGCAGGCAGAGTTCCTGGCAGGGTACTCATTCAGAACACGAAATAAAAGATTCAGTTTAATAGTTTTAGGAGCTACTCAGTTTAATTCATGCATCTGGTTTTTTTTTTTTACTCTTCATAATAAAAGCTTTGGATATTTACATGCAGGAATATTTATTAGCAGGAATTTTACATGACTTGAAAGATGCAAGTGCAGAAATATTAATTGTAAGAATATGCTGAAATACATGGTGAAATATCACAGAGTACATGAGCCACATTTCAGCAAGTAGAAAAGTAAAGGTTTCTTGGCTAGTAAAATGAAATGAGCTCAAGGGCAAATCTATTGAGCTTATCTGACTGCAGTTCTACTCCTTTCAGAAACTGTTGCTGTACAAAGTAATTCTAAAGGTCAGGCTGGTTTAGATGAGACTAATTGAATTAATTTTGAACAACAGTTCATTCTCTAGAAATTCAGCTCTTTAAGGAAGGGAAGGAAATAAACAAACATACTCCTTAAATTCACTTATGGATTATTTGTATGTCATATTTACAATATCTGTATTTTTATAGATTGCATTTCCATGTAGAGGACAGAACTCTGAAGTGCAAGGTCAAGACGAGATCCTCTGCTGGTGTAAAAATGCGTAGCCACTGCATTCAGGACAGCTGTAGCAACAAACAGCCTCCTATTGCAGCTCGGCCTTGGCTTCTAAACGATGTGTTAGTGGCTTTGCTCTCCTGTCTCCTGTAAAATACTCCATTAGCTGTCATGGATTTTAGCATTGCCTTTAACTTTCCAAGGACAATGGCACTCAAGGGGGAGATTCTAAGGACGGTGATTCAGGGTACCATTGCTGCTCATGGGAAGTACGTAGATGAATTTCTACAAGCCATGCTGAGAGTTTTACCCTGGAAATCATGTTATAAAATCTTCAGTAGCTGAAGTAAGCAATAGCAACTTTCTGGTTTCTAAGGCTTTGGATACAGTTGGTGAGACACCTGTATGTCCAGAGATTCATATGCAAAAAAAAGCAAAGTTCTTCAATTTACTGCTCTGCTTTATAAAGAATACCTGAATTTTTTTAATTTTTTTTTTTATCAAACAACAGATGTGTGACATCTGTCAAAGCTAGTTAGACTAGAAGAAGCATGGGAAATGTTGATTAACTGAGATGGTGTCATGGCAGCTTTGCAGGTTGTGATACCTTACAGCAAAAGAAAACAGCAGGATTTGTGATAAAATGCTTTGGTTTCTTATGTCTCTTTCTTAAAAAGGCATACCCCACAAAATACATACAGCTGAAACAATTTAGCTCTGGTTTGAAATGTTCTAGAAGAATCCTTGAAAATATTTTTTTTTTTGACAGCTCATTCCCAGTTGGCACATTGTTGTGATTCCCGATGCAATTTCTGATTTAGTTTGGGTAGCCTTTGACTGGGATTTTTGGGTGTGAGCTGATGTTTTGTCTTTAGAAATGTCCCGTGCACACTGTGAGGCAGACGACTTTATTTTGTAATTACGCTGAGAGCAAATGAAGGGAAGGGTTGGGTGGCCTGTGGTCTGTAGTACTTCAGGGGTCTGAAGACTTGGCACTGGGTTCCCTGCAGAGCAGCCACATTCCTTGGTGGCTTCAGGCAAGTCCCGTAGTCTTTTCTTTGCTTAATGGTGCTTCCTTGTCTAACCCTTGCCTGCTGTGTGCCTCCCTCTCCTCCTTCTCCCTCTTTACTCCCCACCCGCAAGCTGTTTAGCACCTTTTAAGTTTTAAGCAGTTCAGTAGTCACACTCCTTTAGGTGAGATCACTCAAGTGTGGAAGGTAGGAGTTTCCACAAGCCTGTGCTGGATCAGGACCACAGACTGTAAACTCCTCCAAATCCTGGGATTGCTCCCTGTTATATGTATATTGCTTTGCACTTTGGTCCTAATCACATTTCCAGCTGCTTGTGTAACATCAATAACTTTCCTGCCTATGCATTAAATACACAGAACACACTGGAGTACTGCCACGAATGCTATCTGAAAGAGAAACTGTGTTGCAGATTGATTTTTGAAGTGTGCTGGAGCTCTATTTTTAAGATGGTTTCAGTTTTCAAGATGTTTCTCGATGGATTCTACAGCCTTTCCAGCAATCTCAGGGCACCTCCGATGTGTAGTATGGAAGATGGGCAAGAGAGGAGAGAACATGGATTCTGGCAGGGAAATGGAGTAAGAGCACGTGCGTGTGTGGATAGCATACAAAAAGGAGTAGTGAGGAGCCTTGCCTGAATCACTGTTAGCTGAGAGCTCCTACATAAAGACAGAGTTTCTGAAGGTAAAAGAAAAAAAATAAAAAAAAAGAAACGCCGCAAAACAAACAAACAAAAATCTGAGGACAGTAGGAAAACAAAGGAGTGGAGCTGTGTGGAAGAACACTGTTCTTGCCGTTCAGAGATAGCCCATCGTATCTTTAAAACTTTTAGCTACAGTTAAGCTTAGAAGTATGAACCATGACAAGTGGATCATTAGTGTTGAAAATGTCAAAGCATTGAAAAACTGACCTTTATATCCCTTCAACAATTAAATTATGAACTTCATGTTGTATGCTGACTGTTTCCACTGCTGGTAATTAAACACCAGTGCAGTATCAATTTTAAAATGCCGCAGTTTCTTGCTGTGAAGTTGAATCCAGACCATGACTTCTGCCACAAACACTCTGCTGATACCTGCAGTGTTGTTACAGCAGCAGTTCCCATTCAGCTTGAAGACAAAACTGCACATCTGATAATTGTTTTTTCTTACTCTAAAATAAGGAGAAGCATGATTGGTCGCATGCCACACAAGAGATGGGGTATGACATTGCTTCATTTCGTATGATGGCTGTGCTGCTGCTTTTATTTTTTTGAAGGGGAGAGGAAAGGTCATGTTGTATTAATGGAATAACATTCTTCTAATATGCCTAAAGTGCTTGAAAGCCTATGCATCTAAAGCTCCTTATGGGAAAGAGAAACACTGTTGCTTTGGATTAAGTTTAAACCTCAGGAGAACAGACTTTGAAGACAAGTTTTGTTTTGCTTTCCTTACTCTCCTGCTTTCCACAACAAACTACTGATTTTTAATTCAGGAGCTTCCTTCGGACTAGGAAATAACAGAATTGCAATTTTTTTTTCTCACTACTGGTGCCAGCAATATGGAAAAACACAGTACCTTGGGACAGCAGGTGGCAAGTTGGCACCATTGGCGAGTGCCAGATATTGGAAATGAACATCTGAAAACCTGAATTTGTCCCAACATAGATAAAAGAAGAGAGTTCACATTCTTCTCTGGTTATCCTCTGGAAGCACAAAGTGTACAGCACCTCCAAATGCAAGGGTTTTTAACCTCATTCTTGCATGTCACCTTTCCTGCTAAGACTTCTGAGTGTTTTGGCTTTAGTTTTCTTTATTTTGGTGACTTCTGGTTTTGCCTCCTTTCCTGAGAACTGCTATTGTTTTGTCTTCCCCATTCATATTCTTTTTTTCTTTCTTTTTTGCTGCATGGAGACTCTCTGCTGTACAAGTGTAAGTATTCTTTTAGCTCTGCTGTTTCTGGCCTACTTGTTTATGTTTTTGTGCTCCATTTGCCTCTGTACTGCCTTGTGAATCTCCTGGGAGACTGTAGTGCCATCCATCTGCACCTACAAATGAAATAACGTTTCAGGAATGAGATTGGATTTTACAAAAAGGTTTAGCTAGCATAGCGTCTGAATTTAAAGCATCCCTTGGTTTTAAGACCAAACCAAAGCAGAGTGCTGATGTCTGAGGTATAAGCACAAATGTTACTGCTCAGAAAGAAAATCTATTGATTAGGTTTTATATTCAAGCATCATCCAGCTTAATGAAAGAATGGCTTAAAAATGGGCATAAAAATGGGCTTTCTTGCCACTAGGGTGGAAGAGATGTCAGGTTATCTCAGTTTGGTCAATTGTATTTTATCTGGTTGAATCACCTTGAGCTTTTGACTGCTGTTTTTGTGCTTGTGCATTTTCAAAGCCGAAAACTCATACGTTATTTTGCAGGAAGGAGGGTTGAAGGGAGACTGATTGGGGAGCTGAATTGCAAGAGGGAGGGCGAAGTTGTTTATTAGTTTATTTGAAATATTTTGAGAAGAGAGTGACAGAAGAGTCACAGAGCATCCCTGCATCTAATAGGATTGAATACAAGTTACTTTGGAGGAAGATAAAAACATGGAAATGAGCATATCCCTCAGCACTGACAGTAATTTCTATTATCTCGTATTATAAAGGAATGTGGAGTATCTGAGACCCTGTTACTAAAAGCACGTTGTTTTCTGGCACTCAAAACAAAGTGATTTTAGTTGTTTTTAGTTCCCAAGATACTAGTGTTTCTTCCACAGTTGGTGATACAATTTAAGAAAACTCAAGAGAGCTCAGATAGTTTTGTGAGGAAGGAGGTCAGAAGGGAGGAATATGGAAAAGTGATCATGGGAAGAGATCCTGGGAGTTTAAAGTTAGCTTGGAACCGTGAGAGTGTCTAACTCTAAACAAGCCCTTATTTGGGAGAACGGTAGAGGTTTGTTGACGCCCATCTGCTGCAGAGGGGTACCTTTGTAGAGCCATCTCCAGAGATCTTGGTGGCATAAGTGCACGCAGACTTCCAAGGGGGCCTCTGAAGACCCAGAGGTGCACTTAATCTTTTTATCTATTCTGCCAGGCAGCCTACAGTGTGCTCACAGAAAAGCAGGCAAAACAAGGGAGAAGTTCAGGAGGTGGTCTGCTAGAATGGAAGGTCCCTGGAAGATGTGGAAGGAGTTGATATTAACAGCTATTCCCCTGTAAAGACCCCAAGTGAAACATGATGCAGGAGAGCCGCGTTGTGCTTGTGTGGCCAGAGGTGGTGGGAAGGCAGAAGGTGCGCATCTGCTGAACCTTCAACTGTGGGAAATGGGGCTCAGGCTGGGCTGGGGAGAGGCAGAGATCTTTCCTTAGGAATTCAGATATCTCCTATGGTAATAATATGTGCTCTGCTGCTGTAGCATACTGCACAGCGTCTGAGATATTAAGCTGAGATTAAGTCTAATATTTTGTAAAAAAAGCACACTGGCCTATTTAAATTAATGCTTTGACCTATTTTGCTCTGTATGTGATCTAGAAAGTTCATTTGGCAAGAAGCCTTTCATCTGTGCACTTCCTAAATAAGCTAGAAAACAGAAGGTTTTCAAATAAAAGTGTATGTGTAGCTGTTATTCATGCTGTTAAAGCAAATGGGAGGCATCTCTCTTTCTCTGCCTTTATCCCCAGCAACCAAGCTGCTGATGGATTGTGCCAAGCTGACAGTAGGTTGCAGCAGCGATCCAGAGACTGGCTTACGGTCATCAGCACAAGCTCTGCAGGGTCGTCTGGGGACATTTTCTTGTCTAAGAAGGAAGATGAAATCATTCTGTTCCTGAATGTCAGGGATGTCTTGGAGCGTTTAAGTCCCTGCACAGGACCCTCAGATCTTTCCCTTGTGTTGTTTTGCATTGGTGCCCTGGGCCGATGTAGCTCTCCCCTTGTCTGTGTTCATCCAGGAGCACTCTGAACACTTGGCCGTGGCTGTGAAGTTACTCAGTGATTGTCTCCCCTCGGCCTTGTTTGCTATCCTGCTTTCTGATCTTTCACACATGAGTTGCTGCATTATCCTACTAGATGTAATTTCCAGTTGTGGCACCGAAAAAAAAGGGGCAAGCAGACCAAAATGCATGCAAATACACATTAATAAGAGAAATGGATACAGCTGGAAATAAAACCAGGGGACTACTGGTAGTCACTCCTAATGGTCAGCTGCTTCAGCCCTTCCTTATGTGAGGTGTGGATGCCTTTGGTTGTTTCAGGTTTGGGTGATGGATTGGCAGGTGTCAAGGTGTGCAGTTCAGAGGCTGCCCAGCTACCTACTAGTTGCACAATCCACTGCAATTCTGGCTGAAAAAATTCAGCACCTCTCCGACCACTTGCCATCAACTCCATTGCTTTTAATTTGTTGGCAACTCTGAAAATAATGTCTGACCTTTTGGTGTAGTAATACTTCGCCTGCTTATTAGCTTCAGGGTAAGTCTGCTCAGGTGGCAAGCTATTTCCTGGCTGGTCTTGAAACTATTGTATGATTTACTGATGCTTGTCAAATGTGGAAGTGGAAACCTGCAACAGCTGAAGGTATCTTTTTTCCCAGCGATGTGCATGGCAATAAAAACAGAGCTCTGTTGCCCGGACAGTACAATCACTACTCGCTCTGTTGTCTGCAAGTCCTTTTCTGATCCTGAGGAGATGGGTAATAACTTTCCTGTTAGGAAAATCTGTCATAACCCTGAGCATGTGAATAATGACGTAATAATGCTCCTGACTTAACTTTGGATGGGAATATGAATTCAGTACACGCCAGTCTGTGCACTGAACTTTCCGTTCATTAAAAACTAGCAAATGTTTACCTTAAATAATTCATTATTTATCTGAAATATCAAGGACAACTATGTCTTTTCTGGCTCATATAAAATTGATACTATTAAACTTGATTAGCAAATCTGTTAATGAGTTGTGAGCTGTACAGCTTCTTGACTGACACCCCGAATTTGAAGCCACTAGGCTTCAAGACTAGCACGTAAGTGGAAATATATGGATGTCACTAAAGGCAGCGATATGACTACCACAAAAGGAGCCCATATTTGCAGAAGCTGAGTCATTTTAACTGTTTAGAAAACCTGCAGGTCAGCTTTTTGTTTGAAAGTCTTATAATGCTGAGCTATGTAAAGAGGTTATTGGTGATGCACGCATTTCCTGTAGCAAAACTGTCTTACTTGCCATGCAAAACTTCAGAAGACTTCAGGCAAGAAAATAAGGGCAGCTTTCTTCCAAAAATAACAAAAACTGGGTCTTAAGTCTAGATATTTGTGCTCTTAAGGCACCATACTCCTTTTTCTGCTAATGTGAAGATGAGAAGAATAACTTTCAGTAGCTCTTTGAATGTATGTCAAGGTAACTTTCCACCTATTCTCAGTGTACCTAAAGCCCAGGGAAGTAATGTGTTTTACTGGAGATATTCCTAACACTTACACAGTGTTTTTGCTTTTTGAAGAAGGGTTGTGTGCTCCAAAACTGTGTTTTCCTTGGTGACCTGTGTAGTGGAGTCCAGAGGCATAGATAGCTGAATTTTAATCATTCCCAGTAGGATGTTGCTAACAAATGAACTCAGGAAGTGTATTTCATATCAGAAATAAAAACCAGAACAAGAAGGAGACTATCCCTGGTATTGTCACTAACTGTGCAGTACTGGACACAGTAATTAAGCTTTCTGTGCCTCATGATCTCAAATGCAGAGGTGAAGTTTTAATAGTTCCCTTTTTTTTTGCAGTTGGGGATCAGTGAGTTAATGCTTGGACAATTCAAATAATCGTCCTGTGTACAGCCTACAGTTTTAATAGGAAGAATAAGCTACCTTCCTGGTTCTGTTCAAAGTCAGTTGAACAAAATATCAATTTAGAAAGAAGTCTGAATGTTTCAGAAGAGGAGGAAAAAAAAAACCCCATTCCCTCCCAGTGTTAAACCAAATCAGATCTTGAAATGATACATAGGCTTGAAGAACTGATTTGTTGGAAGGAAAAGGTGTTCTTTGTCATTTCTTCTGTCTGCTAAACAGAAGAAACTGCTAAAGTAATTTCTGTTTTGTTTTATATTGATAGATGACTCCTAAATCAAAAAGGAAAAGCATCCACAGTAGAATGCTCCGGCCGGTGTCCAGAGCATTTGGTAAGTGAGAATTTCTTGAAACCTTTTTGCTTCTTTTGCTTGCCGGAGATTCTTCTAGGTAGTTCTCTTTTGAAAAGCACAGGTGACTCTCCCTCTCTCTGTTTTGCATTTGAGGCCCACGCTGATTGCTTTGTTTTGTGACTCTTCTAGTGTGTTTGGTAGTAAATATTTGTTCACAGTGCTCTGTCTGCTCACAAACATGTTGTGGCTGAGTTCTCTAAATGTGCTTACAATTATTTACCACAAAAGAGAGGAATGGCATTGTCTTTTGTTTTAAATAGCATGTTAAGTCTAATTAGAAAGTTTTGATTTCTCTTAGAAATGGAATTTGATCTAGATAAAGCACTGGAAGAAGTACCTATCCATATAGAAGACCCACCATTTCCTTCCAGCAGGCCAGACAAACGAACTTCTGGATTCATTTCAGAGCTGCCATCAGAAGAAGGGAGAAAACTGGAACACTTTACAAAATTAAGGCCCAAAAGGAATAAAAAGCAGCAGCCCAGCCAAGCAGCAGTGAGTCTACGTTAAAATATCGCTGGTGATGTCGTCTGTCGATTGCTTTTTGCCATAAGTCAGGTCTTGCAATGTAATGATGATAACTGTTAAAGTTTTAAGTAGTTGCTTATGGCTTTTAATTTTTCTTCTGGTGTTCATGTCTTTCAGTGTGCAATCCCTATTACAACCTTTTTGTCTTGTTTAACACAGCCTAAAACCAGGATATGTTTTATCCTTTTTTAATTTGCTTTTGTTTTTTCATGAAAGCAGTTTCTGGAGATACTTGGAGCTTTCACAGGAAACGCACAAAATATCATGAGACTTTTCAATTATATTGCAAGGGTTTGTTAAGTCTTAATCCTTTTTTCTGCCTGCATTAAGACATAGTAACTTGGCATGAATTCTTATTTCTGTCAGCTCTCAGAGGAGCTGCTCTGTGACACCCAGCTTCCCACAGCTCCTTAACTAAAGATGGTGTTTGGGCCAGCAAATCTGCGTAGTCACAGATCTTCTTTTCATGCTGGAGCCTGCCTTAGAAAAGCAAAACAGAAGAGCACTGTCTGTCTACGAAAGGCATTGGTGTGAACCCAAGTATATGCGTGTGGGGTTCCCACAGTTCCATTTCCTTGGCATACCACATGAATAAAGATTTATTTCTGTGATGCTACGTCCTCGGGGTATGTAAGGACAGATCTGAAGGACTTAGAGCTATCTCACAGCAACAGAGCACAGCTGATATGATAAGTAACCCTTATCAAGGGGTGGCCGTTGCTTCTCTGAGTTATGCTGCCTGGTAATGAGTGTCTGTGGCCTCTTCTGCTCCCTGAGGATTGTCGGCAGAGGAGGACCCTTGAAAATTTCCCTAACACTGGGAAAGATCGGATCAGGCAGCAGATAAGTGCTTTTTGCACACTTGGAAAAGGAGAATCCTTCAAGCAGAGGGGATATTCAAGCCAGCTTTCCATTCCCTTGCACTTCAGAGGTGAGGATAGAGGTGTCAGACACCGCTGACAACACAGAGTTGGTCTCTGTGTTGTAGTGAAAACACATCGGTATTTACTACTTCCAATTCCAGTTCTGCAGAATGCGCCTCTTTTCGCAGTTACTAAACTTGCCTCTCTTCCAGACTTACTCGGTGCATCCTGTGTCGTCTGCACAGAGGTGGGGAAGGAGTCAAGGTACAGGACAAGTGCTCTGCTACTACTCGTAGAGCTAGGGCATACAGTGTCTTGCTCAACAAGCTTACTTCTTGTAGAGGAGGAGTGTTACTTCCCCTGGTGGTGGATTGTTGTGGAAATGCTCATCCATATTGAATTAATTAGGAAATTAGGGGTTTATTTAGTTGCAGAAATTGAAAGGAACTTTTTTGCTTCAGCTCATTTGTCCCTGTCTTGTTTTTATGGACCATTTAATTGCTTACTAGTTCTGACCTCATAACAAGTCTAAACAAATTTTTGAAAGACTTAAGATGTTTGCTTTGATGCTTCCAAAAATGAAAAAGCTAAATTTTGAAGGCCAGAGTCATGAGTGGACTGTGACATTGTTTGCAGAATTGATTTGCTGCTGGTTTTGCACTTAGAGAACACAGAAAGTAGTGGTTAGGAAAAGCACTTGGAATGTGAGAGGCAAAATCTTCACCTTTTCTACCACTTAAAGCAGGCCTGTTGAGTTGTTTGCTGTTCCCATTATTTCCGTTAAGTAATGGAAGGGATTTCAGGTGATCATAGCTGTACTTCCCTGGTTTTGCTGGAACACAGGTTTGTTCTTTTTAAGCTAAAAAAAAAAAGTATTAAAAAAGGGAAAAATTGAGAAAAAAGGGAGAAATGTAGACTTTTAACTTGGGACAGGTGGAGCATAAAACATGAAATAAACCAGAGCTCAGTCTTTTACATTAACTTTGATTACTAAAAGGCATTGCAATAAATATCTGTAAGAAAATCGTGTACTTTTTGGACCTTATTAAGCTGTCAACATTTGTGTACATCTTTAGCACATTTTTAGGAACTTGCTACTTTTTCAGAGGCAAACTGGGGTGGTTTTTTTGAGATAGATCTTCTCTTTTGCTGTAGATGATTGGATTCTTGCATTGCTTCCCCTTCAGAAGATGCACTTGCTTTTGATATTTACACGTCTGTTCCTACTATCTGGAGGGCTCCAGTATCAATGTTAAATGGTCTCTCATTTCTGTTGACATGTTTCAGTGGAAATGTCAGTCTCAACTGGTTTTTGATTGAGAAGGTAAATATTTACATTGAGACAACCAGCACTGGTGTAACCAACCCAGATGTCAGTATATGCATTGCTGCCTAGTGTCAGATATTCCAGCTAAACAAGTTCTCTGCAGAAAACTCCAAGGATGACAGAGTTGGAAGTCTGAGAAGTCATTGTGCTGCTTAGAATAAAACTGTTTTTTACAGAAAATATGCGATTTGACTGGCAACAAAGCAGTCATTACCAGATGGGTTCTTTTCACATCAGTATTACATTGCTACAGCGGGTATCAATAAAATTAACTATTATCTTTGATAACAAAGTAAGTACTAGGCTTCTGACAAGGTTCAGCTATGGAAAGTAAGAAGTTTCATGGATGTGTCAAAGCATTAGTTCTTATGCAATCTGTTGTCCTGGCTTAATGAGGCTGAGTTTGATGTTAACAGCAACTTTTAAGAGTATTTGTTTTTCTTTTCAGAGGCATAGAAAAGAGTGTGTTTTCCAGCTGAAAAGAGAAGCTAGGATTACTCTGAGTTATCATGACAACTAGGAGGTTCCTTGATTTAAATTGTTCCAAATTATAAACCCTGCTGTTTTGTGACAGACTGATTCCTCGTCATTAGTACTACCGAGAACACAACTGGGTTGGGTCTTGTGAAGTTCTCTGTCAACACCTAAAAGGTTTCCATATGGCATTTAAATTGGAGGAAATCTCTCTACTGGTAATAGAGCTTTTCCACATCAAAGTCACATATGGGAGCTAGACCACGTGAAAAATCCTCACAGAAGACCGCGTGTTTAATTTTCAGGAGACTGCAGAGCCACCAGCTAATCTTAATAGAGCATTTGTAGTTGGCAGGTAAATCAGCCTAGTTTAGATGCCTCCAGTCACCCACATTCAAAATGTGGACATTGAAACCAAAGAAAGGGACCAGGTTTGCGAAAATCTGTTTGATTCCTGATGTGAAACACCTGATTCTGTATTTAGAGTCTCTGCTTTTAGAAGTGCTGGATTGAACTAATTATAAAAGCCTCTGTTAGCCTGCTGAAGCTCTGTTTCTAAATCCAAAATCCAGAACATATGTTTTTCTCTGAACAGGGGAAACAACTAGATTTTTAAAATACTTTCTCTTCAGGTCCCCACCTGATCAGGTTTTGTGTTTTCCTTAACTACTTTTTTTTTCTTTTCTGACTGAACTGGTACTCTATTCTCAGAAGCCCGAGGCATTTGATTCCTGGCCTGATGTGTTGCATTATAGAATTTATTGCTGGTGTTTTGAGTTACTTTACGTTTGATAGGACATCAACTGTCCTGACTAAAGGGGGAATTCCAGAGAGTTTTTCATTCTGTCAGGTGTCTGCTGGAGTGCCTCCAGAAGGGGATCAGAATGGCCTCATGGGGAGAGTGGATGAAGGCGTGGATGAATTTTTCACCAAGAAAGTGACAAAAATGGATTCAAAGTAAGTTCATTTTTTTTTTTAGTTAAGTTTAAAAAAAAAAAAAAAAACCAAACCTATCCTGATAGTGGGGCAAGTAGCCCTTCTAAGTTGTATTTGATTTCTGTTTCCAATATCCAGGGTTGCTGTTGTCTTAAGTCAGAAAATACCTTAGTCAAGACTTTGGGAATTCAATTACAGTTCCTTAAAAGTGACTACTTTGAAATAAATTGCTTTAATATACTATATGCAGGGGATTAATGACTAGTGCCTATTTTTATAATTCAGTTGACTTCATTTTACCCTTCAGTAGAGCTCATTAGAGCTGGGACAGAGCTGTGTGTTGGTTGAGGTTCTGCTCTCCAGGGCTAGTAGTACACATGAGTGTCTCTGTCTAGGAAGGACTGTTGTTGGGCAGTGTTTTGAGAGATGACAGTAGACTTATGTTGTTTTAGAAATATATTAAAGACATGTTTGACTAATTTGTAGTATTCCAGATATAGGTAATATGTTCATCTTAAAGATGTCTCCTTCAGCTTTGTATAAGAGTTATACAGCTTATGCAATTGCTTTGTACCTGGTTGTACATTTACAGAACTATGCAACTAGATGTTCTTGCATTCATGCATGTTCATACACATACACACACACGAATACTTAAATAAATAAATGAGAAAGCTAGGGCAATTTCCAGACAGCTTGGAATGACCCTTTCTGTGCTGTATGTGACACCCATTAAGGAAAATGTTAGATGTTAACTGGTACATAGCTGTGGCAGGAAAAGCAAATGTTTTAAAGTCACTGTAGGTTATAAATATCTATAGTGACATGTGAAGCCATGTGTGATATACTATGTGTAGTGGTAAAATTACGGTAGCTTTGAAAAATGGATTAGCCACATTGAGTTCAGGGTGCTTGCAGACTACTGCATTCTCCTGTGCTTCCCTTGGGCGCCTGCCAGCTGCTCGTTTCAGATGTCCTTATGAACTTGCACGATCCCTGTGTACCTATCTTTGGCCGTGCCTGTGGGTAAGGATCTTTGCTCCATTTGGTGCACCAGTGGCTTTCTCCAGTTTGACTTCTCGTAAGAAATATGTTATGTGCCCAGCTTTCCCCTCAAGTGTGAATATTCTGCTTGTAAGATGCCTGTAGAAAATCTTAGTAGCAGGTGGGTTGTTTTGGGGTTGGTGGTTTTTTGGGTTTTTTTTTTTTTTGTTGTTGTTGTTGTGGTGGGTTTTTTTTTGGGGGGGCGGGCATTGAGGATAAGTGTCTGCACTATAAAGGTGGCCTCTTCATTTTCCTTATTGGAGAGAAAGTGGCTGTGCCAACTAGTTCCTATTTCAAGCAGGACCCTTAAGGGACAAGGTCCCCCAAAAGCTGTGTGAATCACATGCCTGGATCAGTTGTTCTCCTTTTCCTAATGGGCAGATAAAAACTGGAGGTAGTGCACTCTGGAAACAAAGCAGAGTGAAATTGTCTATGTGTAGACAACTTGCACAGCACTCTACTGAAGCAACACCTCAGTGGTGTTGGAAACAGCTGAGTGCACAGTGCAGATGAAACGGCTGCCTCTCTTCATTATACCATGCATAAGGCAGCACAGGAGTCCACAGGAGCCTATAATCAATGTTAATTGTCCAGTTTTTAATTTAGAGACAGCAGCTAACGATTTGGCCTAGGGGAATGTATGGATCATATAAAAGATTGACTTTGCCCAGGAGAAGTCATATTTAAAAGAGAGGGAGGAGAGGGGTGGAGGAGAGTTTAAAATATGTGTCTTTTATTAGGAGACCATCAACTAAAACTTCAGACAGCAGTGAGCCCAGTGAAGCAGGTGATGAGAAGAAGAAAAGGGACTCAAGGAAGAGTGGTTTCCTTAACTTAATCAAATCAAGAGGCTCCAAATCAGAACGTCCTCAGACTGTCTTGGTGGCAGAGGAGCCCTCCTCACCCAAGGTTGCTACAAAAAGTCCAGCTCTTGACACAGGCAAGAAGGAGGTAAAGCCTGCAGAGCAGAACGGTGGTACAGAACGATCCGAGGAATTAAAGACACCAGACTCGCTGGAGGAGGCACAGGCAGACGATGTGGCAAAAGCAGAGAGGGGTGACAGCAAAGGAAGTCCACAAGGAGGCCGGAGGTATGGCGTGCAAGTGATGGGCAGTGGACTTCTCGCAGAAATGAAAGCCAAGCAGGAGAAGAGAGCAGCCTCTGCTCAGAAGGTGAAGGCAATTTGATTTCTTTTGAGTTGTTGAAAAAATGAGCAAGAGCTAGATGTCTTCAGGGGATGTGGGTTGGGTCTACAAGGGTTGGTGGCTGGGGCTTGACACGGTCCTGCTTTCCACCAGGGATTATGGTGTTCCTGTAAGAGGATTGCTCTCTGCTGCAGTGGTTGAACACGAATACCCTGGCCAAGGACTAGGCTGCATATGAGGAGCAGGAGATGCACTCTTAAGCCTGCACTTTCTCTCCACTTGTGGAGGAGGTGACATTGGCTCTTGTGCTTGATGTCAGGCCATCATAAGCATGGAAGAGGACATGTAATTGTTTGCATGTATTACAGAGTAATTTTGGGCTGATTAGTAAGCACAGTTTGGATGTCTCCACTCTATATGATGCCTGGTTTGTTCACGTGTAATGGAAGCGAAGGTAAAGCTAGGACAGACTCCTTACTGTGTGCCCCCTGCACACTGGTACCTCAAGTGTTTTGGCAGAGTTAACTACAGGGGTAGCTATCTGTACTCTTCTCTTTTGGACGATGATGTAGAAAGGTGGAGAGATGTACTGTATTTTAAATTATATGTTCCATCCAGAGAAGTAAATCTGGCTTCCAGGCACTGTTTTACAGCTAATCAGCTTATGCTTTTTCTGTTGCACTTTTTTATTTCTATGTTCTTTTGTACCACGGCTAATTATTTTTATGCCTTTGATTTCTGTATTTCAAATACTAACACTCAAAGAAAATAAGCATACTTTAAAAAAAAAATAAAAACAACAATCTATTCCCAATTATCTGTCCAGATTCCCTTCACTCTCTAATTTTCTCCTCTGTGAAGTGTTCATGCTGGGCAGGAGCTCCACTTCACTTTGCAAGTGTGCGGAGTGGAATATAGTGTTGAGTTGCTCCAAAGCGCTTTGTGCCAACCTATTTTGCCTGATGCCCGTTTCCCACTGAACTCCCCCATTGTCATCCTCTGCTTCCTCCCAGCTGCAGTTGGCAGGTTCTAAAATTACCAAGGGATCAGCCTTTTTTTCACTGCTTTCTTCCTCTTCAACGTACAGGGCCCTCAGGTGCTATCCGTTCCCCACCGTTATCCCCCATAATTTGGAATGTGTTACCTTACAACAAGCTCATCTGCAGCTTTGCTGTTTTTCCTTCCTTTAACACATTGCAGAATTGTCTTGCTGTGACGAGCAAGGCACCCAAAAGTTCATTTTTACCTTTCTTCATTGTCTTAAAGTGCTTGCCATGATGTCTGAACCATTCCTGCAGACACTGGGATCTTCTAATAAGCAGAGTGAAATTAACACAGTAGTCAATGGCTTATTAAGGGGATCCTTGGTATAAAAATTATTTTTCTCAAGAAATGACTAATTCCCACCTTTCTCAGTGGTAGTGAGTAGTGCCCATAAATAGTCTCATTGATTTCTAAAACACTAAGTTTTCAAGTTAAATGCCATATGATTTTAAATAGCTTGCAAAATACCAACCTACTCCAAATCATATAATTTTTTACAACTGTATAATTTTTTTTTTATACATCTTGTTACAGCAACAAGAACTCTTCAAGTTTTTAACATTTGTCTTCTAGAGTTAGTTAGATCTGGAATGATGTGACTAAGGTAGACTATTAGCATGTCTCTTTTTTTTTTAAGTGGGGAGAATATTTGATTGATGAGCTTTCATAGCATTGATTGAAAACTTGAATTTCATCTGTCAAAGAGAAAAATCGTTGCCTTTTCCCAGTATTTTTTTCCACCTTTTGCTTTTTTGCTGGTTGGAAAGGTTAGCCCTCTTCATTCAGGTTTAATTATCAAGAAAATAGAAAATAGTCTTATTGATCTTATTTTTGTTAGAATTTTTAAGAATTTATATTTATGGAATGCAAAAGTAGATCTTTTTATTTTTTTTTTAAGAGTGACAAGAGAACTGAGTTGAAATAGGAATCTGTACACAGCAGGGCACTGAGTTATCCATTCTTAATGTTGTCCAGATCACACAAAATTGAACTGCTGTTCAAAAGAATTTTTCACATACTTCATCCTAGATCGCAATATTGAATAATTTAGTTTTGCGCTTTTATTCATGATATTCATGAAAGTGAAAAGTCATACGGTATCCTGATGGTTGAGCTGCAGGACAGCATCCCACTGCTGTTACATTGTTTAGGATGTGAATGACCTCGACTTCCCTAACATCTTCAATTTTATCAGAATTCCAGTGTGATAGAAAATTGTATTTTCCTTTAAGGTGCAGATGGCTGCTTATATTCTGAGCTGTTTTATGTGAAAACAAAGCCAGAAGGAATTTACTATTCCATTCATACCCTACCACAGTCTTGTTACAGATACAAGTGATGAGCAGGTGCACAGTAGATGGAAAGATGGTAAACGCTTTTTTGTTTTCTTTTGCTTAGGATACAACATGCGAATTAGCAGTAGAGATGAGTATTTGCAGATTAGTGTTGCCTCTGGGTGTACATAAAAAGATCTTTTAGCTCCATCTAGTGTTTACAGACTGGATTTTTAAATTCCTCAAGGAAGACCTATGAGCAGAGCAAGATCATCTCTAACCTGTTTGTTTACTCCTGATGGCACCCAGCTCTGCAGTATTTCCCAACCTCACATGAATTCCTATTGAAAGACTGGTCATTGTTTATCTGCATGATAAATTCACCTGCATTTATCTGACATGATTGACAGCTCAGCGTAAATTTTTGCAGCAAGTGTTTAGCCTTGTCTCGGGACCATAAGCAGTTTGTAATGTGTGTGTACAGTAGGCAGGCAAACATGCTAACATCCTAATTGCATTTGTAAGTACTACACTAATAGAAGCCAGCACTGGCTTTTGAACACATCTCTGTACGTGGTCATGTTTCCACGTAGTCCCATAACTAGGGAGGGGGGAAGGAGTTACAGTGAAATTAGTTTTCATACTGTCGTACAGCTCTATTAAAAGTCATTTACTGTAGCTAAGTGTTATGCATATATCTTCAATATTTACACAGGAAAATGAGTATTTTGGTGAAAATTTATGAGAATTCACATTCCGTGAAGAAATTGTTGGTAAATTCACTTCTCAAAGTGTTTTTTTCCAAGATATGGAAGAAAAATCCAGTAGAGAGCGGTATTATCTTTGAAATATAGCCAAGACAGTCTTACAAAGAAACGCATGGCTTTAGGACGTGGAGAGGTGAGAATTCAGTCAAAATATCAATGGTAGTCAAGAAACGGAAATAAAAACTGAGTTTTCACCCAGTGGTACAAAGCATGATGTTCCTGCTAGCTTTGGAGGGGACTTTGTTTTGTCCGTGTGAGCACCATAGCTTAACGTTCTGACACGACGAGTCATTGCATTTCTAGAGTGCTTCTGACCAGAAGACTTTGTTGTTTGGCTTACACCTGGTTTTCAACGTACGGACAGTTTTATACTTAAAACCTGTAGAAATATAATCCTTTAGAGTGGACAGTTATGTATTGTGGTAGTTTTACAGTACAGGAATTTTAATGACAACTGTAATAGCATCCTCCTTAATGCTGCGTGCCATTTTAAGTGCACACCTGTACTTAGTGGAGAGGTCAGGAGGTACTGTTACCCTGCAGGGTCTTACGCAGGAATGACAGGCACTCAGCATCTCTATCCTTTTCTTTATTTTATTAAAAAGAGGCTTTGTATATGATATGACAAAAGTCTTTGTACCTTTTCTTTTGTGGCCAGGTTGTTAGGAAAGCTATTTTTGAGAACAGAAGACTTAGTAAAATATCATCACGTAAACAAGAGTCCCCCTTTCTTTAGAGGTACTGAGCATCCAGCAGCCCTTGTGAATGGGCAGCTTTA
Source organism: Chlamydotis macqueenii (assembly GCF_036417535.1). Classification (NCBI taxonomy): domain Eukaryota; kingdom Metazoa; phylum Chordata; class Aves; order Otidiformes; family Otididae; genus Chlamydotis; species Chlamydotis macqueenii. The sequence continues at coordinate 99,540,338 of NC_141557.1, read as the reverse complement.
AACATCTTTCAAGAAGTAAGGTCTATTTGTTTTTAAAGAAATCCTGTAAATATGTAGGTGCTGCAGCTTCTGTAGTTTTAAGTTATCTAAAATCAAAAGTTATTCTGGTATGCAGATGAGCATAGGATCCTTTCAGCAGTCTTATATTCAAAACCTAGATCTTCAGGAAAAAAAAAAAATCTTATTTTAAATCTAAACAAGGAATTTTAAAATACAGAGGTACTTTCGAAGAAAAGACTCTTTGCAACTAGCATCTTTAGTTTCAACTCCTGTACTTTAGCAGACCTGTGGTTTAGGTCGCAGGGTGTCACTGCAGCTTTGCTAGCTGTGTGGCAGCATTAGTTGTCACATCAGTGTCCTTTTCTTCTTACTGAGGTCTCCAAGACCTGGAACAGAAACAAGGAGCAAGAGTCTACCATTTATTACTATCACTGCTTTCTCTGCCTTATGGCTTCCAAATTAGACCTTTTTCCCTAACAGAATCACTGAGTTATATTAATTAGAGATATATTATTAATATGAGAGCTTTTCTCACTCTTTCAGAAACTTGGGAATGACACAACTCCCAGAGAGTCTTTTGACACGGCGATGAGCTCAGAGCGACTGGATGGAAGTGGTACAGGTACCTTTTGGTTTTCTTGATATAAATTCTTTCTAGAAAATTTGAAATGCCTTACCTCAAAATCTCACTTCCCTTTCCAAATTGTGTGCCTACAGTTGCTTAAGCAAAATATGAGCTTATGCAAAGTGGAAAGGATTAGAAACAAGCTTACTTTTTGTATTGTTTTTGACAGCAGTTTTCATGGAGTCAGCTCTAGGGCTGAGTTGATGGCTCAGCATTTACTCTCGTGCTTTACTCTTGTGTTCCGCATTTCACAGGAGGGAAAGTACTCGGTGCACGTGCCTGGAGCGCCTTCACAAGGGTGCTGTAATGAGATCAGCAAAGCTGAAGCTGAACCCAGGAGGCAGCAAAAATGTCTGCACACAAAGAAGTGAAACTTCTGAATGCACTGGATGACCTAAACATGACCGATTTGCAAGGTTTATAGTAGTCAGTGCAGTACTCAGCTTGAGTAGTCCTGGCTTTCAGCTGCTAGAATAGACATCTCATAGGCAATGGCCGCTGGCTCTTCCCAGGATATACCCAGCTTGACTGAAGCCAGGGCTGTCTGCAAAGATGCGGAGGCCTCTGCACGCTGCATGCATGCACAAAATTACTCCCCATTCTGTACAAAGTGGAGTCCAGCCTTGCAGTGCTTACAGTACTGATCCCCTCTGCAGCTAGTCCTGCTGTGCACGAGCCAAGGGGCCCTTGCCAAGCTATAGTCCTGGGCCCTGCTACGATGCAGCCATGCGAGTACAAGATTCTGGTCTCTGCATGTCCGTGCCCGCTTTTGGGACTGGCTGGTGAAGTGTTCAAAAGGGATTCAGCTCTGGTGGTTTGTGTGCACTGCATTCACTGGACCAAAGGAGTGGGCTGAACTAAGAAATCTGTCTGACTTCTCAACAGTGGTGCTAAATGTCCTGCAAGCATGGCATCTGGAGTTGTACAGCATACAGAAGGAAGGCTGAAAACCCAGTCCAAAATCTAAATCGAAATGTGACCATCTTGGTTGAGCAGTTCAGAAATGGATTTTGAAATTTCATACCTTTCTAAAGCTAGTTTTAAAAGACCAGTATATTGAGAGCATGCTGAACTCTAAATCAGTGCTTTTAAAGCCTGCTTATCTTTTGAGGAGGACCTTGTGTACTATATGTGTCTCCTGGTAGCATCAAACTGAAGTCAGAGGAGCAAGAGTAGTCTGCTTGGAGCGTTAGAATAGCTCGCAGTGTCTGACCTCAATTTTTCTCTGGTCCTTGTCTCTGTATATGATACATTTCACCCCCACCTCAGTGCACTGTGCATACCCCTTCCTTTTGGCCTCCAACTGTCAGTTCTTTCTTTACTACTCTTGCTTGAGAGCTCCCTGAGGCTGCTCTTTGCTGTTGTGACTACAGTTTGTCTTTGTTTTGGGTTAATTTATTTTAACTTACTGGATTCTAATAATATTAGCAGGCCTGAGGTTAGGAAGGGAAGAGAGAGAGTTAGTGGAAAATTGCTGGATGTTGCTACAGTAAAAATATGGATAGTGATGCTGAAGGAGAATAAGGTCTTTTTATTCCTTGCTTCATGTCTGGATATTGCCTGCTTTTTTTTGTATGCGCGCACACGCAGATGGAGAAATGTGTCCTGCTGTTTCGCTTGCAGCATGAAGATCTATTGCATGCATACAGACACGAGCTCTCCGTGTCACGCATTCACACAAATATGTATGCACCACACAACTCTCTATGGTTTGCCAGAGTTTAACTCCAGCTGGGCCGAAAAACAGCTGCATAAGCTGGAAAAACGTATTGGAGATTGAGTTGCAACAAACTATATCAACACTCCCTTCCCTCCCACTGCCATTAAAATGTCTGTGCTCAGCACTTTTGCAACAAGTAGGATTTCTGAATGGGAGTAGCAGGTAGGTTGAGTCAGAATCTGTGAGCACATACATGGCTCTACCAGTTACCAAGGCCACCAGTCTGCATTTCAGTTAGTCTGTAATTCTCTTCTGAGAATAAAGATGTGACATTTGTTGAAAGTCCCAAGCTAGCATACAGGTTCCAAAATTATCATGATCTCTGCTTCATAAAAGCCTTCAACCTTCTCAAAGCTGTAAAGAAGGAAAGCAGGGCAGGCATTTTTCTTGTTTGCAATCCAGTGTCCAGCAGGCCTTCTAGCAGCTTGCACACCTACATACGACTGATTTGTTGCTTGGAAGTCATTATGGTTTTATCTGTAAATACCTTGGTCTTTGTTTGGGATAAATAATATGTTGATAATCTTGCCAATGTGTGGAAACCATAATCTATATACAGTGATATTAGATAAATAAATATATTTCATAAAGAATACTTTGATCTCAGCTAAGTTTCAGAATCTCCTCTAGAGCCTACTAAAAGCAACAAATTACAAGACGTAGCCTGCTGTTCACACGTTTAGGATTTATTTTCTGGGACGAGATTTCTCTGTTGATCTTGGATAGCCAACCTTTTGTCTGTAAAGGTACAAAACAGCCAAAGGCTGCCCTTTCCACTGATCCGTCACTGCTTTCTCAGCAGGTAGGCTGTACCATCTGCTCCCAGAAGTATGAAGGGACAATAATGTCCAGCCAGCCATCGCTTCAAATATATTAAAAAGGAGGAGATGCCATTGCCTCCAAGATGCTTGAATTATGAACATGCAAGAACTAGTGGTTTTAGATGCTTTTCTTGTAGTGATTTTGAATGAAATAGAACAGAATATTTCAGTTGGAAGGGACCTATGATCATCTAGTCCAACTGCCTGGCCAATTCAGGGCTGACCAAAAGCTAAAGCATGTTATTAAGGGCACTGTCCAAATGCCTTTTAAACCCTGAGAGGCTTCGACCACCTCTCTAGGAAGCCTGTTCCAGTGTTTGACCACCCTATCATTAAAGTAATGCTTCCCGATGTCCAGTCTAAACCTCCATTGGCACAGCTTTGAGCCATTCCCACACATCCTGTCACTGGATACCAAGGAGAAGAGATCAGCACCTCCCTCTCCACTTCCCCTCCTCAGGAAGCTGTAGAGAGCAATGAGGTCAGCCTCCTTCTCTCCAAACTAGACAAGCCCAAAGCCCTTAGCTGCTCCTCACAGGACATGCCTTCCAGCCCTTTCACCAGCTTTGTTGCCCTCCTCTGGACGCATTCAAGGACTTTAACATTCTTCTTAAATTGTGGGGCCCAGAACTGCACACAGTACTCGTGGTGAGGCCTCATCAACTCTGAACACAGTGGCATAATTGCCTCTTTTGACTAATTATATGAATTATCTTGGCTGCCAGGGCACAATGTTAGGGGGTCCTCTTACACACTCACACAGCAGTGCAGCAGTGATATGTGACCTAATGATGGTGTTTTCCACACAAGCATATGTGTGCGTGGAGCATTCTGTGTTGCAGGAGACTTGATTTTATGTGTCTATTTATTTTAGTGCCTAAACTCCAGCAGACCCTTCCAGAGAGTCGGTTTGCCTCGAATAAGGGTGACTCCATCTCAGCACCGTCAGAAAAAAACTCAAAAGCTGAACCAAAGGCAGAAGCTGGCGCAAAGGCAAGAAGTTCTTCCAATACACCAACTAGCCCAAAACCCCCACTGCAGTCAACAAAGCCCAGCCTGGCAGGACGACCCACGGTGCCACAGAAACCACGCTCTGCCTCTCGTACTGGTGAGGAGCTCTCCTGGGCATTTATTATCCCTGTCTGGCATTTGTGTGGGCTGTGGAGGAGACACCCATGGCCACATCCTGAACAGAAGTTAAATGTAGAGGGACAGCTTTTTCAGTTCTTTGCTTTTGACTTGCATCCTTGTTTTCCACCTCCCTCTGCCCTAATTCAAATAAACTTATTAAAATGGTTTAATATGTGACCTGAGGAGAAGCAATAGCAGCAGCAGAGCTGTTTGGAGTTAGCCTGCTTTCACGGAAGAAGAGAGCATAGAACACTACTTCAATGTCAAAGCCCTGTTGTAGTGGCACTGACAAAAGTAACTGTATTTTCTCTAAACACCTGGTTCTAAGTACTAACGTCCTTGGGGTTTTCTGGCAGGCTGCTCTTGACTCCTTGAGCAAATGCCCGTTATTCTTAATAACCTGCACAAACTGACTGTTTCTCACTCTTTTTCCTTGTTTTGCCTTTGTTTCTTTCCTTACTGCTTTTGACTGGAAATAATTTTAACTGTGCTTTTATAACCCTCCAAAGCTGCCAGTTGAGTGACTGTTAAGTTCTGCTCTGTCCTAACCTCCTGCCCAGATATAATCTCAATATTTCCAATAGTGTGAAATATTTTAGCAGATCTCTGATACGTTTGTCTGTCCGCTATTTAATAGGCCAGTGTCACAACCCCCTCTTCCCAAAGTACAGCTACTGTGATTGAGGGGAATTAAATGCCAGTTACTGATTCCCCTGGTAGCTATGGCAAATACAGCTTATTAATTGCTAATGACTGAAAAATGTGAGCACAGCCATCTGTACGAGCCTGCAGACCTCTAGGCTTTTTCCGTAATCACTGTTGACCTTAGACAGATGCCATTTCTGGTAAGGACGAGGGGGCAGAAGGATATTGTAGCCTCTTCACTGCCCTTGATGTGTACCTGAGCATTACTTAGTCTCTGCACTCCATTGGGTAAAGTGTTTTTCAGGTTTTAGGTGGCTTAAATTTTCTTTTATTGGCCATTTTAGAAATGGTCATAAAAGTGAGGTGTGCCAGGTGAGATGCTCTTGAAGATGAGTACAGTAGGAAAGCATGGCTTATTTGGTGATGCTTAATCTGTAAAATAGGCAGTGTATTATCTCAGAATCTTAGGTATCAGAAAGACCTGAGCTATCTGCTTCTGCCAACTCCTGTTTCCTGTAGAGAGAGCATACTGTGGGTTGAACACAGAGAGTAATTAATATTTACTTGTAATAGGCCAGCTCCTCAGGTGGCAGCAAATGCAGCACCGTCTCTGTTGCAGTCTGACTTCTTCCTAGCGCTTATAGCAACCTGCTGGCTAAGCACACCCAGGCCACGTGAGGAAGAAGCTGAGCAATAATCCTATTTATGCTCTTCCTGCTGCCATTGTTTCCAGTGGTGTGGCCAAATTAAGGGTAGCAAATTTTTGCTAAGTAATCTGAGGGCAAAGGAGCACGGCTCGGATGTCCATGGATTATCAAAGACTGAAAGTGGTTCCTCAATAAAGCGTGTAACAGCTTTAGTTCAGAAATATATAGCTGTGCTTGCCAAGCGCTGTGCTCATCCATATGTTGATACCAAGCTTCTCAAAGCAGCTAGCCTCACAGGCACATCAAAAGCATGGAGAAGGTCCAAGAATCGGTGTATCTGTTCAGATTGAGTTGCATTTGGAAGATCATCACTTTCCTTTGCTGAAAGTAAAAAAATGATGACTTTGTGCTGGCTCCTCAACAGTGAGATAAATTCCTATTAATTTCCAGTATGCAACTGAATCAACTCATTGTACAAATATGGAATACAGGTGATACTCTGGGTTCCTTTTTCCTTCTGTCAGTACTAATGTATCTTCCTAGTTCCTCTGTTGTGTACATATGCCACTGTTTGCTCCTTGGGAAGCAAACATGCAAGCAATTTAAGTAATCCATTGTAGCTGTACTTCCCTGCTGTCCAAAGGTCTTCCTGTAAGGACTGTAAAGATGATAGTCAACTTGCCATACATAACACATATCCAGCCTTTCAAGAGACACAAGATATCCAGATGGTTTAAATGATTAATTTGAGTTGAAATTCCAGATTTCCTCACAATTTAGAGGACGAACTATATTTTTTCTGTCTAGAAAATCTCTGCAGATGCTATCCTGTTATGTACTGGCAATTTGTGCTTGGAAGTACAGAGTTCTATAGGCTGCTTATGGAATTTGTTTCACTGGTTCACTTTTATGCTTTGTAACTGTGAAACAGGACATCTAAATTGATCAGTTCATTATGTTTCAGGACAATAAAAATATAAATAGAACAACTGTTTCAAAAAATCCGTCCAAAGTAATTTTCAATTGTCCTTTACAAAGTGTGTACTTATGTCTTGCAGGAAATTCAGTTGGTCCCATCAGATTTCTATTTGTACTACAATAGCAGCACACATTAAAAATGCTGAAATTGAGGTCTTTGCTTTAGTGTTAAAATTCTTTCACATAGGCTGAGGGCTATCATGTGTTCTCAAGACATAGCTGTTTCTTGTTTGTGTATTGTGTTGAGGTTGGGCCCATCGTAACAGAACCATTTCTGTGAGCTACATTGCAAATATAACTTCTCACCCCTTTGTTCATGGCAATTTACAGAGGATGCTCCAGAGTCTCCCTCCGGCCCCAGTTCTCCAAAAGTTGCTCTGCTTCCACCTGTGCTGAAGAAAGTTCCTTCTGATAAAGAAAAGGATGGTCAGAGCAGCCCCACAGTCAGATCACTTTCTCAAGAAGGTAGGAACATTGGTATGACTTGTTCCAGCGTGCTTGTCTTCTACTAGAATTCAATGTGTCATTGCCCCCTGATTTATTTTTACTTGGAAGGGAAGAGAGTTGTTCATTAGGAGGATAAAAATGCAAGGAAAGTGTATCTGTTTGCCTCTTCCCCATCTCCTCCATCTGTGGGTTGGTGTTTTATATTTTCTTCCTTTGATCAAACCAAGTGAAAGATGAATCCCTTGGTATGAACAAGTGAACAATTAAGGGACTCTTGTGTTGTGTATATTATGTTTTAGTTTGGTCTGAATGGGGATGCTGATCGCTGTTGGTCACACACAATAATGTGAAATGCAGCTCTGTGGTTCAGCACATTTCCAGGGCAGCAGCCATGATTTTGCTCCTTGCAGCCGGCTTGTTGCTCTGCTTGTAATCCTCCTTTCTGTGGGGTCTCTGCATGTGACTGAATTCACCTCCTTCTCGGGCAGTGAGTCTCTGTGTGCCAGGGAAGAGCTTGATGCTTTTTACGCGCAACAGTAGGCTGCAGCCATACCTTTGCAGCTTTTCATGTGTGCACTGGATCTCTACTTTTGCTGATGCATATGCTTGTACCAGTTGGCTCTTAGAAGAGCTAAGGCTTCCTCTGATAGCATAGGATATGTGGAGAAGTACTCACAGAGATACTGCTTCAACGTGGTGTTAGCTGGCACAGATTACAAAGTTTGACTTGTAGGGGTGAGACCTCTTCCTTCCTGGGACTTTCCTCAGGAAAGACTGCGAGTCCTGTTTCCATCCCAAGGTTATTCCCATCACTTAAGCTGTGAGACAAGGGGGTGCCCTTTCACACTCTGCCAGCAGTTTGGAGTGTAGAATGGGGACAGACAAGTCAAGGCAGATAGGTAACACTGGATTGTGAAGACTGAGCAGTTGTGCTGCCCGCAGAGCCCATGGTTACCCTCTAAATGAGAGGAGGGGCAAAGCCATCCCCAAAGCAGGATGGTCCAGAGGTATATTTTGAGAAGCTTCTCCTTTTGTCTCCTAAAACTACCATTACTGTTATGAAATTACTTATTTCACAGTCTGAGTTTTGCTCTGCTTGGAAAATAGTTGCAGTGGTGGCTACCGTTTGGTGACCACATGTAAGCATGTGTGCAGTATCTGACTACAGATCGTGGTTCTCACTTCAGCCACCTGTGTGATGTTGTTGGGCTGCTCTTGTACTGTAGAGGTAGCCCAGCAGAGCTACCACAATCTCGCTGAGTTATATAGAGGTAGCAGGACACGGCACACCCAAGGACCTCTCCTGTGTCTGGAAAGGGCTGAGGGTTCAGATGGTCCATGTTGCCAAAAGCTGCCGCAGTCTGTGGCTCATTGTCCTGAAAAGGCAGCAGGGTGTCTGAAGTGCCTCCTGATGGCTGTGGCATTATGGGGGCTGCAAGGCAGAATAGACCCTACTCCTGCTTTTAGTCCCATGAGAGCCCGTGTTGAGATAGGTGAACTGGGCTACAGCTTAGGGATCAAACTCGCTGCACTGATGCCGTCATGTTGAGAATGGTTGCAGTCAAAGGCTGTTGCCACAACAGACTCTCTCAGGTGCTGTCTGGTAACTGCATATGCTAGAGTCCTTGTTTTCTCACCAGCTTTTCAGTGGACTGCGAGAGAGAACTTGTTACTACCTAACTAGAGAGACACAACCTCATGGAACTTGTTGCGTATATTTTAACATGAGGTTAACCTTGCTGTTTCTACGCTACATGCCGTCTCCATCTCCCCATCATGAGAGGGGACATATTGGAGAGGCAGGGAATATGGGATTGTGTTACAGCAATCTCTAGCACAGCTGAGATTTGACAAGGTTTTGCAGTTTGTGGTTGTCACGTGAGAAAGAGGACAATCGCTTTATTGTTAAAATGTCTTTGCTGTTTACAAATCCTTATAAAGAAGAGATCAGGCACTGTGCTTTCCTCACTCCTTGCTCCCTCAAACCTCCACAGATGACTTTGACAAACACAAGGTTTTCTAGCTGCCACTATGTTGCGCTGTACCATTTTATCAATAATAGTTGGGAATGGCTAAAATTAGGTTTCCAGGTCCTTACGGAGCTGCTATGTTTTGTTCAAGAAAGAGTAAATTCTGTTTCTTTTATTATTTTATTCTTTTTTTTATTTTCCTTTTTCTTTATTACTGTTCTACTTTCTCAGTCATTCCTCTGTCCTTGCTTTCTGCCACCTGTTCATGCTAGCGTGCTTAATTTATTTCTGCAACTGGTAAATCACTGCAAATCTGCCTAAGTTTGTAAGCAACATTATATCTCCTGCAAAAGAAAGCTGCAAATTAGGTGATATTTGATTATAAAATTGCTTTGTGTTAATGAATTTAGCTGTACTTTGTGGGACAATTTCAAAATACACCTCTTTACACAGCGTACCTGTAAGACTGGGCTACAGTTACCAACATATGTAAATATCTGGACTAAATTTAAGCAAGCATCTGGCATGTTGATTACTACTCTTTGGACAATTGATTGAAAGGGCTGCATAAGTGAAATTGTTTATATTACTTTCCATATGTGGGCCTACAGAACAGCTTAGGGATATAAATGAATCCTTTTCCCTGCTAGAACAAACAGGAGATTGTCAAAAAAGAGATACAGCTCATGACTGTGCCAAGCCATCTGGCAGCGTGAGAACCGCTTCGGGGCAGTATTCTACCAGTGCAGAAGAGGAAGCTGCTGTGCCTGGGCAGGGGAAGGCACAGCCAACTTCTGGTTAGAAGTTTTCATTTTCCATCGCGACAGTGCTTGATGACTGGCACTAATAATTGTTAAGAAGTGGTAATAGCAAAGAAGTCACAAAAGGGTGTGGGTTTGTCATTGGATTATGAGAAAGGTAAAAATCTCATGGGATGCTAATTATATTTCTGTTCCCATGGGAACTACCTGGCATGAAAAAATTTTCGGATAAGGAATGTGTGTGCCATTTTTCCTTCGTGGCAACAGCAATGACCGGTGCCATACAGCCCCTCTGCAGAAGAGGGCTCACTACAAATGGTGACTGCTCCATGCAGCGACGGTGGCACGCTGCCCTGTGAGTACGCTGCAGGCAGACTCTGTTGCTTTGTGTGCCTACAGACCTTTCCTTTTTAAGACGCGTACACTGAAGTATTTCAAAATATGTTTCAGCCTGAATATTGTTAGTGCCAGTTTCAGTACATCACTCACAAAACCATTTGAGAACTGGGTAAATCAGATTATTCTGACATAATACTTTGACTTTCAGCTGCATAAACAAACAAAAAAACCCACCAAAAGAACCCAAATCCAGTACTGTGCTGCAGGCTTAAGCTGCGCTTCCTGAAGAGCAGCTTTGCCTTATAGTGAGCTCATTCAGTAGGCTATAAAAATGTTTGGCTGATCTATGCGTTTTTAAAATATAAAAGCTCCTGTTCTCAAATGGTACGTGTTTACATAATTCACTTTGCCTCTTAACTGGTTTGTTTAAACAATCATTCAAAATTACTTTTTTCCTGAAGTATTTTAATGATATATTTGAATATCTTATGCAATTACATTTACTCACAGTTTTTCTATTTATAAGACATCACGTATCTCTTTTGTAACATCCTCAGCCCAAAATGTACAAACTGATTTCCTTTCCATACTGTAGAATCAAGCTTAGCACACCCAAACTTGGAATCTCTCCTCCCTGTCATAATTGAATTACTATATTTTAGTTCATTCTAAGATATCTCTGATTAAGCTTCAAAAGTTGATGTGCTGCTACAGATCTACACAGGTCACCCATGTATGGTTTCATTGGAGCAAGGGTGAGCTCTCGTGGCAGAAGCCTGCTTGCGGTACGCGGACTTAAATGCCTGATGTATTTTGGGGGCAAACTACCTGTCTTGATTTGTCAGGCCGTAAACTACAACAGCTGCTGCAGGATGTTTTCTGGGTTTTGTCTGAAGAGCAAATGGAGGCCAAACAAAGGCCGTGTAATTACTAGGAGGTGCGAGTATCCAGAACAACTAAAAAATGTACAGGCTCCTATTTCTTTGAAAAGCAGTGGTGTTTGGGAAGGTAGAAATGCCCAAATTATTTTTACAGAATTTAGGTATCTTAATCCTCTCCAATTTCGTAAGTAGCTTTAAAAACCTTTCTCAAAATGCTTTTCTCTTCTCTCCCAACTTGCAAAGCTGGGATAAGAATGCAGCGAGCGTATAGCTGCTGCCTCTCACTTCCTTCCGTATTTTGGCTAGCACAAGTAAGGAAACAAGTATTCTGGACTCAGGAGAGCTATTTGGGTAGCAAATGTGCCTTGTGTGCGGAGGCAGGTCTCCATAAGACGCACGCTGGATGCGTCCATTCTGCTTTCATCACAGCAGAGATCCAGGAGTGGACCATGTCTGTGCCAAACAAAAATGGGCCAGAGCTTTCTGTCCCGCGTTTCACAGCCTCTTGGCATGCACCAGTTGTGCTGGTCCCCCGGGATACAGGCAGCATCCCTGCTGAGGCAGCATTGACTCCCTTGGGATTCTGCATTTTCTGCATTCCTGACAAACCCTGACAGCTTGATGCAATTGGAAATGACCCATGGAGGTGCGTCCGTGACAGCCTGCTGCTTGTGTGCCCCTGCTGTGGCTGGAGCTGCACTCCCGTTACAGGGCAGGCTGTCCCTTGCGGCGGTGAAGCTGCAGGTGAGTGATGCACAGGGAAGGAGAGGTGGTGCTTCATGGCCACCGCGGCTGCCGGTGCACAAATGTGAACAGGCAGAAGGATCAGTGTGAACCAAAGCCAGACGTCCTTATCTGAAATGGTGGAGCAAAGAAGGTCTCATAACTGTAGCATTTTAATTTTGTGGGGGTGAAGTAAGGTGATTTGAAACAAAGTCACATTTAAGGGCCACTGTGTCTTTAAAGATTCATTTTAACTGGAAGTATGAGATTTCTAAAGCTATCAGTCCTTGTGTAAGATCACCACCATTGATGTGTGTATAATAACTCTCTTGTTACCATAGCAATTTCAGACCACTGATTAGATCAGAAATCTTAACAAGGTTTTATAACCTTCTTTCCGTTTTATTTCAAAGCTTATAGGTTTTAGGAAAACCCTGGCCTTACTGAGATTTGAGAGTGCTGGGCGAACAAAATGGGTACTGTTTGCTTTTACATGGTGGGAAGTGGATGTCCTCCTGCTTTCTACGCTGCTGAGCACAGCGAGGTGCAGAGCCCATGGTCTCAGCTGGAAGAGATGCAGGTTGCGCTCAGAGCCATGAGTGTCCTCCCTATCAGGGAACAGGGAGGGTGTCAGGATCTGGCAGTCCTGGTGGGGCAGGGAGCAGCAGTCCAGGTAACTTGGATGCCAAGGCGAAGGTCTGTCCTGTTTAAGGCTGCTGAGTCAGAAGGGAGAATACAGATGTGTCCTGCTGGGGAGACAGGCCTGCCTGGGGTGCGTGCCGCTGGTCTGAGGGGTGCCCAGCGAGGATATCCACCTGAGCGGTCAGGAGTGCGTCATCTGAGATGCAGCCCAGCTGGAAGAAAGAATGCTGTTCTGGTTTTGAAGTGGTGCGATGAGAAGAAAGTCTCCAGGCCGTTTCTAACTGTAATGTTTATCCGTGTCACAGTGAAGTACTGAGTTTCATATTTGTTCATAAGTTTGCCTGCTTGCCAACCAACAGTGCAATAAAGTTTGCTCAAACTCTCTCTCTCCTCTCTCACCTTTTTCTGGGTTGAAGAATTAATGGACCTATGCTGCTCCTACTAGTGCAAATTAATTCAGTGGGAGGAGGAGCGGGTCCTGTCTGCATAAATGATTTTTTAAAAATTCTTTTTCTTCCTCTCTCTTTCTACAATCATTGGTAAGACCTGTTTCTGTTTTATACAGCTGCGAAAAGGAGCCCTGGGCAGCAGACCCATGAGTTCCAGGAACTGAAGCAGAGATCCTTAAGTAAAGACGGCCATCAGGGAAGCAAGTCCAGTGACTCTGGAGAAGAAGCAGATAAAGATTTTATTTTTGTTTAGCAATCAGTACAAGTGCTTTGTAGCGCAAGAGCTTTTTATAACAATCAGGGTACAGAAATCAACAGCCCTTCTAGCCAGCTGCTCTTTCACCACAGGTACATTTCCATGCAGAAAACCTGATCTTCCAATCATGATTTACAGTACACTCATTTTGGCATTGATTCAGTCCTTAATTTCTGGTCTGTACAATGCAGACGTTCCTTTCCATGCCTTCACTAAAGCCAGCGATTCTTTCGTGCATTCTACTTGAATTTCTCTGAAGCAGCTACAAAGTGTGCCCTGCATTAGGGCATTTAGAAAGCAAAGCAAATTAACTGGACACTGTCTTACATTAATACACTGTACAGCAGGTAATGTGTTGTACTGCTGAATGTAAATGTGTCAAATCTGCACGTGACTTACCTATAAATATATTCTTGCGGTATGCAATTGCACATTGTAATTATATTAAAAGAGCACACTAATAAAATAATTTGTATAGATTATATATATAAAATGCTTGGGTATGGTTTTTACATTCTCCCATAGGGAGCTTCTTTCTTCCTGTTCTCGTACTGTACATAAAGCTCCGACGCTTACATTTGTGTACTGTCAAAAAGCACAACAGAGAAGGATTTGGATGACGTATAACCATGGTATGCTTCCACAGTCATATATTAATGTATATAGTTGATTGGAATGAGGGCAACTGAAATTTTATTAATATTGGTGTTTTCTAGAGGCCTTCCTCAGTTCTGTCTGCATATTAGCTTCCTTTCAATGTGTAATTCTACGAGAAAAATAGTTTGACATCTGTAAAAACATTTCGGCTTTTGAGGGAGGGGATGCAGATTTCACAGCTACCCACGCGCATTACAGGTTGAAGGGATTTTATTCATATGTATATTTGTAACAATAAAAAAAATGATTTTACAACTGAAATACTAGTCTTTGTTTTTACGGCACTCTTTGGGGTGTGACAGTCTCTGCTCTTTGAGTGATGGTATTGTGGCAGGTAGGCAAAGCGTGCAGTTAAGACAAAACCCATCTAATCTTTTTCTGCTTCTAGTAAAATGTCTGTTCCTGCTGAAAGGGACGCATGCACATCATCTTTGTAAAACTGCTGAAAGAAGATCTCTCTGCTAATCTCCTCCCTTGAGATCTTCAGCAAAGCAGCCTTCATATGAGCCAGAAACACCTGCTATCTAAAGTCTCTGTTTTGGTTCCATAGGACAGAACATACTGGTTTTGGTAGTCTCTCAAGAGCAATTGCCCTGCACTTGCTGTGGCCAAATGACCACACCTGTCGGCCAAATGACCTTCTGTCTGGTCCCTGCGCACGTACCTGCTATTGCCACTTCTCCTATTGCAGTATGAAGGGCTGCTGAGTCAAACCGGTAGCTTTTTATACCAGAACCTTTTATAGAAGCACTTTGTAGAGGTTTAAATCTCAAAAGTAAGGTACGAGGCTGTGGGAGAGAGGTCCTGAAGGCTGGGGGTTCGCACCGAAGTACTACAGGGTATGTGTTGTCTTGAAATTCTGCACTCATCTAAAGTCATTAGGAGACATTCACTCATTTTCACATACATATGTTTGTGCTTTATTAGGCATCAGTGAGGGGAAGAAAAAAAAAAAACAAATGGCAAAGGAAAACTTGAGATGTTTGTGTTCGAAAGGAAAAAAAATCCAGCCATAAATAGCCTACTGCAATTTTCTTTCGCATAGGACACGGAAAAGACAAATCTCTGGGAAGTGTGAGTATACAAGGGTGACCTGATTTGTGGTTGTTGTGATTTTAAGAAAATCAGCAGCGAGGTTTATGGTATTAATAAAAATAAAATAGACTCAAACTGCTGAGAATTTCTCTTATTTGTGCTTGATGTCCTCACCAGTTGTTTGAAATGTCCTACCAGTCCTGCTTTGAGAAATCACGGTAATAGTGTGTGCCCATCACCCTGGTATCAGTAAACCAAAGACAGGGATGTCTGAAATGCCGTAGGGAACGTATGTGTTTAGCTGACAAACAAGAAAAGCTATAATGCTGTAATAGTTATCTGCAGAATTATAAAGATTTCATTAGACAGCAATGCTTTTCCACATTAGTTATGGAAAGCCTTCCCAGTCTTTATTCCAGCCATCAGTGTGTTGTGGGCAGGCTGAGTGGTGGAGAAATGACTTCAGGGGAGTGCTAGTGTGAGCTCTTGGACACCTGGGGCGTGGTTTTGTGTGTGTGTGTGTGGTTTTGGGTGTGGGGAGGAGTGATAATTTCTTTACTATCTTTCTGCCTGGTGAGCCCAGCACTGTATCAGCCTGATTGCAAAGAATTCGCATTGCATCCAGAGCACCCTTGTTGTACCTCTTCTGCATTTAAGAAACAGTTTTATTTTCAGCATCTTGAGCCCATGGAGGCCTTGGGTTAGTGCCAGTGTGTTTTGGGGAAGTAACAACCACTGTGGCCTGGTGCCAAACCAAGCTGATGGGGAGGTTTGGGGGGGTCACAGCTACAGGGGACAGGGGAAGTGCTGCCTTTCCACAAGCTGCAGGCCCTCAGAAGCAGACGCACTGCTGGGGGAACCCTCCCTGTTTCTCTTGTTGCCTTCCTGCTGCCTGAGCTGCCCTGTGGATGCTCTGGGGTCGATCCCCTGTGCTCCTGCCTCTCCGGGGTTGTGTGCTGCCTTGGGAGGGTGAGGGGCAGAGCCCAGAGGCCACGTTCAGGTGCTTTGGTGGGATGCCAATAGTAGAGATCCCTGCATCTCCTGAGGCTGAACGGAGAGATCAGCTAGTGGTACAACTGAAGAAACGTGCTGTTACTTCTTCTTTGAGGGCATCCATAGCATCTTTTGAGTACCACTGATGTTCTCTGTTCCTCCCCATCCTACACTGGGTGCTACCTCAGCACCTCCAGCCATGCTGGTGGCAGTGGGAGCAGAGGTTGGCACGAGACGAGAGGTGACTTGCTCCTGGGCATGCCACCAGCCTTCCTCTTGCAGCTGAGGGCATCTCTGGAATGTCATGCTGCACTGTCGAACCGCTCAGAAAGAGCTCACAGGATCCAGCTGGGTTATGTCTGACGTGATGGTTTGGTCCCTGGACTGTGGCTGGTCTCGGGCAAGAAAGCAGCTGCACGTTGGCATATGTTGTATTTGGACGTGATGGCAAGGTCTTCTGCGTCCTTCCGTGCGTACAAGCACATGTACTACACAACTAAATCGAGAGTGAAGGACCCAGCAACCCTGATCACCCGGTTAGAAATGCTGCCCTGGAAGGGGTCCTAGCACCAGCACCTTGGGTCAGAGCTGCACCTACCTGATCCAGTCTTGGGAAAAAGGGGTGAGAAGCTCTCTTGGAGTGAGCTGCCCTGCCTTTTTCTGCTTCTAAATCTGATTTTCAGGTTTTGCCATTGAAAAATTTCACCTGTGATGTGCGTAACGGGAGAATGTACGTAGCAGGAGCGTCTGCCCAGCTCCAGCATGAAGTTGGACATCTTTACACCCCATCTGCAGGGCTTATTTTCTACTCCCTACTAAAGGAGGTTAAAATCTGGCTGATAGATTTTGAGCGTTTTGAAGTATTCTCTGGTGTGCAGTAACAGCAGCAAATAGCTGCTTCCTAAGATGGGAACAGCAACCGTCTTAAATCCACTCCCTCCACCAGAGCCATCCAGCCGGGCTGAGACTATTTGGGAATGAAGGTGGCCCATTAGTCACAAATCTGTGCGACCCACCACTCTTGCTGCCGCTGCTTATTGATTGTTTAATGCGGAGATGATTTTTCTCTCTTGTTGTATGAAAAAAAGCTCCTGAGAAATATTTTCTAGGAAAATACCAGAAAGCTCTCCTCCCGTTTGAAACGCTGCTTTCTCGTGGCTGTGAGAGCGCCGTGCTGCTTTCCCCACACCCAGGGATGGCAATGCTGGGTGGGCTGTGCCTGAAGCCCACCTCTTGGGATTATCCTCTGCTTGTGCTGAAGCTGGGGGGAGGTCTCAGGTAGTGACACTGTCCTTTGCTTCTGGTGGAGCTGTGGCCCAGGGGATCGCTACCAAATACAGTGCAGGTGAGGACCAGCGGTTATCATTTAATGCCAGGCCTGGGAAGCAGAGCAGTCTTTCCCTGTCCTAAGAAAGTCTGTGAATGAGAAGGATAAAAATTGCTACGTAAACACAGGGCAATGACATTCTCTTTCCTTCAAACGTAGGAGGTGAGAAAACCCAGTTGCCTGGATGATTCCCTCTCAGTGCCGTCAGCCCTTGCCCTCTCCCCTCCCTTTCTTTAGCTCCAGGCAGGCAGCCGGTGAGCCGGTGCGCGGGGCCAGGCTGCCCTGCCCCTGCCCAGCCAAAACCCTCCAGACTCCTTTGGAGGCCCCAGTGGCATTGCTAGCAAGTCTCTCAAAGGTTACAGATGGCTCATGGGATCATTAAAATACCTTCAATCTCTTGCATAAGCGTTAACTTGTGTCCTGCTCAAGAGAGAAAAGAGCTGCCTTGGGTTGGCCTCCACCCTGGATATAAGAGATCCTTGGGAGATCTGCCAGGCACCTTCCCAACTTTCCTCCTCATCCTGTGGTCCCTCAGGCCTCTTCCCAACACGAGCGTCTCGCCAGTGCCACGGCGAGTGACTCTCCACCTGAGCCTCCACCAGAGTTCGACATTTCCAATGCCATCATGACCACAGGCAGCACAGGATCCCGCAGCTGTCGGGGTGACTTCCCTGAGGTTTGGAGTGGGGTTCCACTTCCACAAGCTCGTTTGTGGTTGAGAGAAACCAGCTCTGGCAAACAACTGGAGCTTTCTGAACCTCAGACCATGACTGCATCTCGCTTCAGCCAGCACCGCTGACAGCTGGCAGGCGAATACACTGCACTGGTCATTGCACACATGGAAAACTTTGCCCCTGGTGAAACTGATTTCCCTGGCTCTGAAGGGCAGTTTTCCAGCCTTGAGGATTTGCTGGCAGCATCGAAGCTTCAGTGGATTTGGCTGTGGGGTTCCCACCATCTCGTGCTCCCATCCTGTGCCCCATCCTGATCCCTTGAGACACAGAAATGGGTGGAAAACCATCTGGAGGAACTCGGCCGAAGGCACTGGGCCTGCAGGCTCGTCCTCGTGGGGCTGCCCCTTGTCCCGGCATGTGACCAGGCCGTAACAAGGGTGGAAGGGCCATGCAGAGTCGAAGGCAATGCTTCATCTCAGAGGCAGTGGTTTGTTTTAGTCGTCCACTCTGGCTATTGATTTATTGATTTGTGGCTGTTCTGAGACATGCTGAGAGACTAACGTGCCTGGGCTGTCATGAGCCTCTGAGAAGGGGGGCTAAGAGGTGCCAGCTTCAGCGGAGGCTCCCACGCTGAAACCCAGTGGCACCTGGCTAAGAATGTGGAGCCACGTGTGATGGTGCCATTGGGAGCTCCCCAGCAGGGTTTGGGGGTTCAGGGACCCACAAAGAGGCATCTGAACAAGGTGAGGAACTGCAAAATGAGATCTTGTGGTGAGCTGCAGGGCAGTAAAACAAGTCGAGGGGTGTAAAAGCTGATGGCAAGCCCCTAGAAAGCAGCCTGGGAGGGGCCGTGTCTGAGCGTCCCCAGGGGAGGTGAGATATCCCAGAGGCTCTGGGATCACACATGGTGAGGTGAGAGGAAGCCAGAGCTGGTGGCAAGAGGCACGCCTGGCCCTGGCCGGCTGGTGCAGAGCAAGGGCAGAGCTCCTGCCCCTTGTGTGAGGCCTAGAGGAAGAGAAAAGAGGGAAGGGATCAGCTTCTCTGTCTCTGCCAGCTTAAATGCAAATCACATAAAACCAACTCTTCCTTTGTGTTTGGGACAGAGCTGTCACTTCTCCATCAGCACACAGCGAGGGACAGGCTGGTCCTGGGGACAAGAGGCACTTGCCCGGGCAGGAACAGGGGCCACCATCCTTGCCCTGCCCTGGGCAGCCTGTGGCAACCCCTGTGCCTTGCTGTGCCTGGGGCTGCCAGCTCACCTGCACCTCAGGGCATCTCACCCATGGTTACTCTTGCTGCATCAGCAAGACCCCGTGTGGGCAGGGAGTGCAAATTCCCCCGTGCCAAGCAGTGCAGAGAAATTGCTGCAAGATGAGCATCAGTGCTAAGAAGCCAAACAGTGAGACCCTGTATTTTCAAAAAGTGAAAGAAAACAAAGTGTGAGTCTCTGTGCAGCAGATGAAGGGGAAAATGCATTCTTTAGAGATGGCTTTGCAAGCGCTGTGCGCAAAAAACTTAACTCCTTATGCTATATCCCAAAGCAAACTGAAGAAGAGGCTTCTGCTGCTATGAGAAGAGTCTCTTCCCGACGTGAAAGCCACTCTGCCTTCAACACCCCTACATCAGCTGCCCTGGGGTTTTGTTAGATGCAGGTTTTAAGCGCCCACGTTTGAGAAGCCTGTGTGGGAAAGCAGAGATGCTGCCACAGTCCCTCCCAGCCCCATGGCAAGGTGCTCACTCTGATACCGCTGTGCTGATCCTGCTTCGGAGATTTGCAATGAGCTCTGCCAGCTGACACCAGCCCCAACCCTTCAAAGCCTGGTTTTTCTTCTGCTTTTCCAGTAAGTTGAACTGAGGAGAAGAAAAGCTGCATGGGAGAACGAGCAGTTTAATTAGATTGATACCAACCAGAGAAGGCAGGAGAGGGGCTGCCAGCTTGGCAAATCCAATTTGGTTTAACTGAATGGAGGAGTGGAGTTAACTCTGTAATCTCTGCTCAGCATCACTCTTGGGGTGCCTCCTCCCCTTCCCCTTTGCTTCGGTGGGTAAGACCCAGCAGCGGGCAGAGAAAAGCCCTGTGAAGGCTGTACAGCCCCCACTTTATTGGGACAACAGTAAATTCTAGCAGGAGGATGAAATAATGAAAGTCATTAACTGCAACTGAGCCTGCAGCCCATGGGTAGCATCGAGCAGCCTGTAGCTGGGGGAAATGTCAGCTTTTGCTTTGGGAAACCTCTTCTTAGATCCTAAACCAGGTTTAGGCTGGATATTAGGAAAAATTTCTTTACTGAAAATGGTCAGGCACTGGAACAGGCTGCCCAGGGAAGTGGTGGAGTCACCATCCCTGGAGGTGTTCATGTAGACGTGCCACTTTGGGACATGGTTTAGTAGGCGTGGTGGTGTTAGGTTGATGGCTGGGCTTGATGGTCTTGGAGGTCTCTTCCAACCTTAAGATTCTATGAGTCTATGATCTGGTGATCTGAGTCCTAACCCCTCCTTTCCAGCAGTATCCCGGTGGGAAGACGTTGACTGCTCCCCTGTAACACTGATAGGATCCCCATTGCATGTCCAAAACAGAAGACGACAGAGGACTGATGCCTCTCAGTTTAGGGGGCTGCATGGGGAAGGCTGGAAAAACCTGGCCTTGGTGGGACTCTGTGGATTGGAACATCTGTGAGATGGCTGTCCTCGCGTCACATCACGTCTGTCGGTACCGCGACCTGAAATGGCAATGTATCCCCTTGCACCTCCACGCACACCCAGCACCAGCCGAGCCAGAAAGGATGGAGCCAGCATCCAGCCCAGCACAGGGATACGGGATTTACTGGGAGGGAGGGAGTCGGGGGGAGGGAGGAAGGCAGCTGCCTTGGAAGGTGGGAGTTGGGGTCTGCCGCTAATAAGCAGCTTGCACCCATCTGAGGGTGGGGTTGGAATAAAGAAAAGTCTATTTCTTTTCTGCAGCAGACAGCTTTATCTCTGATTTGATTTCCACGCAAATGGTAGGACTGACTATGTTATTTCGACTTTGTTTCCCTTTCAGTTTGTCTTTCATCTGCTCCTCCAGTTTTTTCCTTTTCTGGGATGCTCACAGACCCCTTGCTGGGCTGTCCCCACCCTCCACAGCCCAGCTGCGCACAGCTGCTCAGCCGGCACCCTCACCTCCTGTCGCGCTGATGCAAATCAGATGCTGGGGGAACGGGTCCTGCCGAGGATCCTGGCTTGGATCTCCAGCAGGACCCATGCAGGACCTAAAGTACCTGCAAAACACACACTCAGTGCCAGAGAAAATGCTGATGGGTGCCAGCAGTGGGTTCCTCAGTGTTGCCAATCAGTGCAAAGCTGAGGGTAGCAGAAGCCATTTGATGAGGAAAATTATTTCAGTTCCTAAATCCGTGTCTGCATCTATTGGGAATTATCGTCTGAAAAGGTGAGGGACAAAGTCATGTCACAAATCCTGATGCCGATTACTTTTTGTTCCCACTTCTGCTCATGGAAACCCAAATGTGTGACATCAATATTTTGAATATGGCCAAAGAACGCGGCACTTTTCGACTGCCCCTCTGTGTCCAAATCAGCAATCTCCACTTTTATGCATGTCTTCCCAGTTACACTTGCTTGATTAATTCTTTCTGCAAAGCCAGCCCAGCCTGGTGTTCCACCACGTGCTCCTTGCTCTGCTCCTTACTTTGGAAAAAAATTGCAATTTCTAAAAATTTATTGGCAGCTTCAGCTAAATAACACAGTGTTGCTGGCATCCCCAAGCTGCAGGGCTCCCCAGCCCACAGCGGGGTTGCGTAGTGGCCGTGCAAATGCTTCCAGCGTGACGGCACCTACTGAAGCACCTTCGTGCAAGACTTAGCCAAATGCTACCGAAGTCAGGGTGAATCCGGGGTATTTTGTCCTTTTTGCAGATGAGAATGTCTCTGTGGGACTCCTCAAGGCAGGATTTTGGGAAGGGCAAGGGGTGCTGTGGAAGAGAAGTGGCGGTCGGGGAAGCTGTAGAAGCCAGGTCGGAGGCTCCCTGAACGGAAGAGCGAGGGCTGGTACCCACCAGCATGCAACTGCCTGAGCCAGAGGGAGGGAAGAGTTACCAGGGATAAGGTTTTAATTTCCACTTCCTAGTGAGTCTTACTTATCTATATTCCAAATTTTTGGTTGCATTTTTCAGGAGCCTTTCCTCTAGACAACAAGTTTTCTAGAAAAAATAGCTATTTATATACTTTTTCAAAGCTATTTTATGCACCCAGATTCACATAAGAAAAAAAAATGAAGAGCGACATTTTTTATTCTTTGATGTGTAATTGCCCTAATCCGAAAATAAACCAATAAAAGAAACATCTGAACTAATGATCTGCCATCACAAACCCTTAATGGAAAAAATCATCCTGTCAAGTATTATTACATTAAAGCCATTTCTGAACTTAAGAAAAAAATAATGAGACAGTGGTGTGGTTTTCAAAATATGTACTGTTAAAGATCTACAATGCTATGAAGCAAAAGAACGCAATTACCATTTTTTTTTTTCATTTTCAGCTTTTCAAAACATGGATTTGAGATCTACCTCCAACCTTACTGCACAGTGCAAAGCTGGAGCCTAAGCAAAAGTCCTTAATCAAAAGCATTCCCTACTTTTTAAAATTAAAAGGATGCCTACCTTTCTCATTTATTCGTTTGAGGAAATAAGCCAAGGCAGAGCGGTTGCTGAGTTTGGTACGTGAGCTGCACACCCAGCAGCTCTCTTCAGTTTGTTGCTTTAATACCAACTGCTGTAGCTCCACAGTTCAACACGCTCCTCAAATTTACGAAACCTGCAGAAAGCCCTGCCAAAGCAGTAAAACCTGCTTTGAGCTGATTTTATTTTAATTCATGCTTTACTGAGTCACCTAAAGCAACTGGAGAAGCTGAACTCCATTTTAGCCACGCGGTGGGGCGGCCAGATCCTCACTGCAGGCTAAGGTTTCTCTCAGCTTACCTGGTTCCTGTCACTTCAAGCGAAATTTCTGCAATTCTACCCATAAGAACCCTAAATCCATCTTGTGTGATACAGGGAGGGGCAGAGCTGTGTGTCTATGGGGTGGCCCCTATATCTATGGAGGGTTTTGGGAAAGAGCTGATGTCACCCCCAACCCCGTGCACAGGTAACGCTGAGTTTGTGTGAGGTGTATTAGCACAGCTGACTAAAGGACTGGAGGGCCCGTTAAGCCTCAGGATCATTTTTTATTTTCAACCTGGACCTGCTTTCTCTGAGGTTGTGGGAGATGCTGAATAAATACTGGCAGTTTAAATAAGGTGATACTTCTTGCCTGTTCTTCCTCCTGTGAGGGCATGGGGTAGAACCAGCTGCAACAGGATCTTCTCAGTGCCCTGAGTTTTACATCAGCTCCCACAAAACTTTGTTGTCATGGCCCCTGTTGAATGGCAGGGTGCTTCCTCTCACAAGCGTTTCAGAACCTGGGAAGTAATTCCTCTTAAGGTAATTATGGTAAGAACACTTTTAGTAAGAAACTAGTTGTCATGATCATAGAATCTTGAAGGTTGGAAAAGACCTCCAAGATAACCAAGTCCAACTGTCAACCCAACACCACCATGACTTAAAAGCCATGTCCTAGAGTGCCATGTCTACACGTTCTTTGAACACGTCCAGGGATGGTGACTCCAACACTTCCCTGGGCAGCCTGTTCCATCATACTACCAAGGACCCTTGTTGGTATCAGCCATGGTGATGCTTTCCAAAGGTAGGTTACACACCTCACTAGGAACTGATGGGCAGCTCTTTGCTAAAAACCTGATTCAGAATGCTCCCTCTCTGGGGCAGATGAACTCCGGGTCCCAGGAAGAAAGACAGGGCCAAAAAGTGGCTTTCCTGCCCCATCACGCCATGGAGCAACATGAGGTGAACTCACCCTGCGCAGGAGCTCAGGCAACTCCCATGGGGTACATGAGGCCACTGCAGAGAAGATGCTGCTGGAGGGGTGCTACAGGGTGAGGGGCATCACCCTGGGGCCAGAAATGTTTTTTGGCTAACTGAGGCAAGGACGGGTCAATGAGAAACCTGTGGAGCGGCTGGTCTGGCCAGCAAGGGCTTTGTGCAGGTACTCCCCAAAAACGTAAACTTTCCCGTGTGTCCTTACCTGTTGGGCATACACTCCTCTCCCATGCTGTGGTCCCCCAGCTCAGCACACTCATTAAACCTGAGCTTGTTTTTAGCCTTGCCATCGCATCAGCATCCTGTCAATCGTTTTTCTGGAGTGTGAAGGTGACACTGGGCTGCCGGCCAGGGAACCCCTGTACGGAGCCGCTTGCATGCTGCTGCCCAAACGTGTCAGCTCAACAGTGTCTCCTTTTCCTTGGCACACTGGAAAAGCTGGACATGGCCGTTGGGATCTCTCTGAAAGAATTTAGTTTGCAGACCTGATATTCTCTGAGTAAAATGCAAATTTTGTTTTCCAGAGTAGTGTTGTTTTTATTTTTTTCTCAGATCAAATGGGAGCTTGCTCAGAGCAAACACTAAATCCTTTTTAGAAATCTTTTCTGCTCTGCCTCTGAGAGCCTCTCTAAAGCAATCAGTATTTGCATAAAATTAAAATATATGTGTTGAATCAAAATCAACCTGGAAAAAAATATCTGTAAGGGATCACAAATGAGATAATAAAGTTGCTAGAAATTCTTCCAGGAGTGCACACCAAGACACAGAGCTCAGTCCAAGGTACCTGAAATCCCTGGAGATGAATACACAGGTGATACCCAGATCACACGTAGCCCCAGGCAGGACCATCATGACTGTGAATGTCAGCCTTTCTCCATCAGCACCCAGACCTCTGACCCCGAAGTCTCTTCATTTGATTCACATTACAGGAGGAAGAGAGTATGGATTTGCATTCATCTTCACTCTGTGGCTCTTCGTTCCCGTGAGGGAAACCCTCCTGATGGCTGGGAGGGATGAGAATCACAGAATCATAGAATTGTTTGGGTTGGAAGGGACCTTCAAAGACCATCTAGTCCAACCCCCTTGCAAGGAGAGGGACATCTCCAACCAGATCAGATTGCTCAGAGCCCTGTCCAGCCTGACCTTGAATGTTTCCAGGGATCAGCCATCCACCACCTCTCTGGGCAACCTGTTCCAGTGTTCCACCACCCTCGTCGTAAAAAACTTTTTCCTTATGTCCAGCCTGAATCTACCTCCTTCTATGTTAAAACCATTACCCCTCATTTTATTACAACAGGCCCTGATGAAGAGTTTTTCCCCATCTTTCTTGTAGGCCCCCTTTAGGTACTGGAAGGCCACTATAAGGTCTCCCCAGAGCCTCCTCTTCTCCAGGCTGAACAGCCCCAACTCTCTCAGCCTGTCCTCATAGGAGAGGTGAGAGATCTCTGCCTGCTGCTCCTTCGCTTCCATGAACCAAGGAGGAGGGTTACAAGTTTTAGCAAACTTTTTTTCTTTTTTTTTCCCCTAAACACCACTTCTTCTCCAAAGCCTCACTTTCCCTCAAACCCTGTTGCCTTCCTTTGGGGAGTTTTGAAACTTTGAAGGTTGGGCTGCAAGTGGCACAGGACTCTTTGGAAGTGGTGGCTGCTGGGGGGGGGGATGGGTGTTTCTCCAGCCCACCTGGGAAGCCCGAGGTCCGACCTGCCAAAACCCGTGCCCAAGCACGCCCTGATTTAGACGCGGGCCCTGCTCCCTGGCCGCCTCCGTAGGTGGGTGGGACGGGCACATGCGTGGCGGGGGGTGGGGATTTGGCTTTACCCCTCCACTCCCCTCGTCCCCCGCGGGGCCGCCCTCGGGGCGGGGCCGCCACACTTAAAGCCGGGGCCGCCGGCGGGGCGCGGGTAGAGCCTGCGTGGGGACTGCGCGGGGGCTGCGCGGGCGTTGCGCGGGGTCTGCGCGGGGAAAAGGGCGAGGGCGGCCGGCAGCACCATGGAGAGCGGCAGCCCGGGGCGCCTGGACGCCGCCGCCTTCCTCGGCGCCTGGCGGCGCTTCGACACCGACGGCAAGTGGGGCCGGACACGCGTGGGGTTGGGTGGGGACTCCCACGAGATGATGGTTTCTGCTGGGCCCACCTGGGGTGGGTGCTGGGGCGGACGGGTGCTGGAGTGGACGGGTGTCCGTCTGGGTGGGTGCCACGTAGGGGTTGCCCACGTGGGTGGGTGCCAGGCGAGGCAGGGGGTGACCGCCTGAGTGGGTGCCCGTCTGGGTGCGCATGAGGGTGGGTGCAAGCGTGGAGTGTTGCATGCATGGACGGGTTCCTGCACGGTGCCTGCCAGCGTGCCCAAGCTTCACCCCCACGGAGTCCTGCCAGTCTCCCAGAGCCCCTCTCTTCCTCCTCATCCCGCCCTAATACCAGGTCTGAAAATTCCCCTTTTCAGACAAAGTTTTTGTCTTTTCACCACCTCCCCATTCCTTCTGCTATTCCCTCTTGTGGTCCCAGTCTGGTTTGGATTCTTTTATTCCTGAAAAGTTTTCTGTAAGGAAAACTCCTGAGGGAACCCCACAGCGCTGTGCCCAGCACCCATGTAGACATGAACCCATCAAATCGAATAGGAAGCCCCTCAAATGGGCAGGCAGGGTCCTCGGCTGAGACCTCCACCACGCAGACTTGGGCCCACTTTATGCCTCACACAAGGTGGTTCCCAGATCTCAGGCAGTGCCACCTGACAATTAATATATTTGACTTTTATTTAGACAACGGTTACATAGAAGGGAAGGAGCTTGACAATTTTTTTCATCATCTCCTGGAGAAACTGGGACCAGAAGTAAGTACCACGCTGCGTTAGTTGGGCACCAAGTCCAAGCAGAAAGGTTGTTATGCTGAGAGATGATTTGTATTTGTTGTTCTCTGGTTGCTGGCTCCCTTAGCAATCCCCGAGGTAAAGAGCTTTTCTCTTGGCAAGGAGGTGGCGTTTAGGCAGGTAAGACAACAAGTGCGATCACCTGAGATGTTTGATCAGTTGTTTCCAGTCCAACAGCTGCTGTCACAGTGGGACTGTGGTTGGCCCCAGCTGAAGGTGGCAGTTGGAAGTGTGGCGAGAAAGTAATTTACTGCCCTTGAATAGAAACAAATGAAAGAGCACCGTCAGGCAGTCTGGCAGGGCGAGGGGGAGGACAATGGTTATGATTTATTCAAGTGAGCGCTGATTAGTTTTGTTAATACAATTGGTTTCTTCCCAAGGTGAATTTTTAACAGGTATGCTGTCATTAATTTTAAATGGTGCTTAGGAAGAAGATGTACATCTGTATTGCCGAAAATGGCTGGAAGCCAAACAGGAGTCAATTCTGTTGCTCGTAAGGTCAAGACCTGGCTCCTGAGTGTTTCTGGGTTTCTCCCCTGGTTTCCTTTCCTATTCTTGGCAGCATTTCCCCTGTCTCACTCTCTGGATCTCCATTCTACCAGAAGTTGTGTGACAATTTCCAGGGACTGGTTTGCTTAGCTACAGGTCCTACGTTACCTTTGACTGTCACCGTCAGTGAAGGAGAAACCCTGACACTCAGGTCAGCTGCTCAGAAGTACATAAAGAATAGATTCTAATAACGGGCTTAATATTTTCCCTACACAGCACGTACCAAGCCAGGAAGAGAAAAGGAGTAAGCATCTTCCAAATGGAAGGAGAGGGTTTGTCAAAACCCAGGGATGGAACAATTCCTTTAAGTGGAAAGTAATTAATGAAAAGGGAAAAGGTAGCTGATAAAAGGCATGAACTCATGAGTATCAAGTGTAAAATCAGAATTATGCTTACAAGGAAATTAGGATCCTTGGATCTTTGGCGATACAATTAAAAAAAAAAAGAAAATACAAGCTGTGAATAATTTTCCAAGCAAGTTTTTCTTTCATTTGCAAGTAAATTTGGATTGAAATATTGGCAGTTTCTGCAGAAATGTCTTTCTAGACCATGGATGATTAGATGAACAGATAGTCACGTAAAAAGTCTTTAAAGCAAATAGAAAAAAGATTCAACAATAAGTGGTAAGAATCATTAGGGACACAGAAAAACTGATTTGAGGAGAAATTGAAAAGCTTGTGGTTGTTTGCCCAGGAAAAATAGATAAGATTGGGAGCTGCTAGTCATGGGGTGTTGAAACACCAGCGCAAAGCGCACTCAAACAAACCCACTGACATCAAACGTGAGATGATGGCTTAAAATAAGGCCGCAGAGCTCAGGGCTGCAGCAGGCCACTGAAGCAAGGGACCTCGAAGCTGGGCTCTCTGGAGTGAGCTGTGGCTGGTGACAGACCCAAAGTTTGGCTGGGAATCTCGCACTGCAGGCAGCTTCCTAATGACGAGAGGTCAAGGGGGAACCTCAAGTCCTGCTGTAGCCCATAGCTGCCCCTTTCTTGCACATCCCTCACCTCAGATTTTGGAGATGGCATCACACCGTCTGGGTTGCAAACCCGGTGTGTTCCAGCAGTTGTTGTGGTCTGGTTGATACCGGTGTGAACTCTGTTGTTCTGTGTTAGGTATCAGCACATAGAACAGGCAAAATGAGGGTGTTCTAGCAATGAACCCTTCTGCTTTGAGAAATCAAGAACAGTTTCACTGATTGCCAAAAGTCACTGCTCAGGTGACTCCGGCATAAAGCAGCACCCTCGTCTAGCTTGTGTCTCCCTTGTGTCTGCTGTCTAGGTTTTGCCTAAAAGAAAAAGCTTAACACAAGTTGAATGAAGAAAGAACCAACTCCCTCTCTCCCCATTAAACAGAAGAAATAGGCTAATTCTGGAAGACAGCAATCGCTAACTGCCAGGGTGTTCAAACAGGCTCACAAGTTTGATTTTCTCCCCCCTCCATCTTTTTTTTTTTTTTGCCTATTTTTAGCAGTATTTCCACTCAAGTAGTACTACCCTAAGTGATAAGATGATCTGTTGCCTTCTTCCCCTTTGCCAACAGCCTGATTTTGGTTCTCACCGGACAAAATGGTCTCCTATCCAGTGGGCAGCAGGCAGAGCAGCCTGCCTCCATGGCAGAAAACAAAAAAAAAGGAGGGCCAAGAAGATGATCAGAGGGCTGGAGCACCTCCCCTATGAGGACAGGCTGAGAGAGTTGGGGCTGTTCAGCCTGGAGAAGAGGAGGCTCCAGGGAGACCCTATAGCGGCCTTCCAGTACCTAAAGGGGGCCTACAGGAAAGACGGGGAGAAACTCTTTGGCAGGGCCTGTTGTGAAAGGACAAGGGGTAATGGCTTTAAAATAGGAGGAAGATTCAGACTGGATATAAAGAAGACATTTTTTACAATGCGGGTGGTGGAGCACTGGAACATGTTGCCTAGAGAGGCAGTAGATGCCCTATCCCTGGAAACATTCAAGGTCAGGTTGGACAGGGCTCTGAGCAACCTGGTCCAGCTGGAGATGTCCCTGCTCCTTGCAGGGGGATTGGACTAGATGGCCTTTAAAGGTCCCTTCCAACCCAAACCATTCTATGATTCTAAAACCCAAGGGGAGCTTTCCCCTGGGAGACTGCGAGCAGTCCCCTGCCCCACTCCCTTAGGTATGGGGATTGTCTGTAGTGCTGGATTAAACAAAGGTCTCTACTACCTTTGTACAATGAATTTGTCCAACAACACTGAGACATTTTTGTCTTTTTCATGTGATTTATGTTGTACAGGCTTGCAGTTATAGTGGGAGGGGTAAAGGATCCGCTTTGCACTGGTTTTCACCATCCTACAGAAAGAAAGTGTCCTTTGTGATACAAGCAGTGACCTGGGACTGAGCATCTCTCTGCTTTCATGCTCATTTTGACCTTTACTTCTTCTTTTGGCTCTTAATGTCTGTCTCCTCACACAGTAAAAGGGGGACATAGTAATAGGTACTGGCATAACTTCCAGATGTGTCACCAGGATTAATTAGTGACTGTATCTGAAGTGCTATACAAGTGATAAATAATGTTATCAGCACTAGAAGTTGTCTCTGCTTGAATAGCAAACAGCTTCATAATTATATTTTTTCAGCCTGTGCTCTCTAAGCTGTTATTTTTCTTAATGACCATTGTAGTCCTTCAGCACTGTTTTTCTTCCCAGCTACTCCGCAGCATCCCCAGCTGACACTAAATGCCAGGGGTTGGGAGCAGCTGGGAAAACAATGCAGAAGGGAGCCCGCTGGGAAGCTGAGAGGCACAGCTCTTCCTGATGGCTCCGAGCGAGGAAGGAAACTTGAAACACCATCCAGTGAGGGAGGCTAATTCATCATATTTTATTGTACCATCAAGGATCTGGCAGGGGGAAGGGAAAACTTTGCAACAAAGGTAGACCTTTGACAATAAACCAGCCCAAATCCGAGATGCTGCTTTCTGTCTCTCCTCCTTCAGCGATGGGCAATTGCTGGAAGCATTTGGACAGTGCCCTTAACAACATGCTTTAGCTTTCGGTCAGCCCTGAAGTGGTCAGGCAGTTGGACTAGATGATCCTTGTAGGTCCCTTCCAACTGAAATTTCTGTTCTATTCTAGTCTAGTCTAGTCTTGTCTCGTCTCATCTAGTCCAGTCCACTCCAGTCCAGTCCATTTCTAAGAAAATGCCTTCAATTTCCAGGTGTGTATTACATACACATAAGGCTTCAGTGAAACACAAGGGATTTATGCCACTGACGGATTGAAGTTTATATAAATTCTCCATAAGCTGTAGGGGCTTCTGTGAAGTGGTTTGGTTTGGTTGGGGGATATAAGGTGGAATCAAGGATTGTTCAGTCAAACACCAGTACAGGTTTGTGAACTGCTGGCATTATCCATCTGCTGCCATGAACCTTTAACCATTCGAGTCTCCAGTTCCAACCTGCCTCTGCACGACTGCTGTGAGCTGCCCACACTCTCCTCTTCTGCTCAGTCATAAACCTCTTTCTTCTATCTTATGGACACCTTTCTGTGCATTTTCTAAAAGTTTTTATATTGAGGTGAAAATTTTAGTGAAAAGGACAGTTTCTTTCAGCCCTAAAGGAGTAACTGAAACTACAACCCCTGCTTTTCTCTCTTGTATTGCTGTACATCTTTCTTTCTGTATAGAGACCCTTTAGGATCTTCCTTGCTTTCTCTTTGCTCTAACTTTTATGAAGCTCTATGTATATTCTCATAATAATTAGACAAGAAGAGCTTTATAGATGAATGGCTGTAAATTTTGAGTTGGTCATTTATTGAAAGTTTCCATACAACCAATGATATCGGGGCAGATACAGAAGGAAATGCATGTCACCGTTATGCTCACAGAAAGGCATTTCACTTTGCTTAAATCACACTAAGATAAGACAGAAGACTTGCAGATAAAAGCTTGTTACTCTCACCTAACTGTAAGTGTGTAAGAGACCATGTGTAAAAATTTTTGAAGTGTAAATTTAATCAGGTGAGACAGGTATTAGCCTTGCTATAATCCTCTCGCCCCTAAACCACCTGGAGGGTTATGACTGGAAGGGACTGAAGTTAATCTTCAGGAACTCACCCTAAACAGCCATAAAGGATTTGTCTTTGCTTTTTGCTTCCAAAGAAGATCAGCAGCCTCCAGCTACTCTTGCACTTCATCCTTGCCTTGCACAATGTGTTGTCTATCTAAATTATGTCTTTAACTTAGTATGGTCAGGAATGCAGTAGACAGTCATTCAAAGTTCAATAGCCAAAATATCAGCCAGTCTTAGAGCCATCTAAAGCAGACCTCTTCTGTGTTTTAGCACCCCAAGAGACGCAGAATCACAGATGAGGTCTGTGGTGACCAGCAGGTCAAGAGCAAGAAGAGCCCTAGCAGAAAGTATTTGCCTTGCATCCTTCTCCAGACTAATTCAGAAATGTAAACGAGTTGATCCCGATTATTTAGATATAAGAAAGCAATTCTTTACTGTGAATGTGGTGAGGCACTGGGACAGGTTACCTAGAGAAGCTGTGGATGCCTCATCCCTGGAAGCGTTCAAGGCCAGGCTGGACGGCTCTTTGAGCGACCTGGACTACTGGAAAGTGTCCCTGCCCATGGCAAGGGGGTTGGAACTGGCTGATCTTTAAGGTCCCTTCCAACTCAAACCATTTCATGATTCTGATTATTGACAAACACGGTTATTTCTTTACATGTGCCTTTTGTCAGCCTTGATTAGTCTGACCAGTTCCTATTCTTGTTCCTGTACATTAAGGTAGGGCACTGCCAGTGCCTGGAAACATCTCTAAATGTAAACTCAACATGCCTATGGGAAAAAACTGACGTGATGTGTTTTCATAGCCCAAAAGCACATCAAAAAACTTTCAGCCTAGCGGAAAGGGCAGAACAAAGAACCTGTCCAAAGCCTAACCACAAACCCACGATGGCACAGGGAATGTTGTAATGGCCTTTGTTGGATGCTGATATCTTCTACATGAAAAAATATTTCCCACATATGTGCTGATGAGAGCTAAAAAAAGAACCAAAACACAACAGGGGATGACAGAATAAGGACTCATCTATTGTAGCATGCAGGATTACAGTAAATCCTAACCAAAACACAGGGCCAAATTCTCAAGTGATAGCACTGCAGTTAAGTAAGCAAGATTTGCCCAAACTAGAAGTTGGCCCAGGAGCTGCGGCGTGAAATCCCACGCTGATGCAGGCAATCCAACATACAAGTGCACAGATGCAATGAAGTCATTCCTGTGATTTATTTTCTTAATGCTACAGGATTAAAAGAATAAATATTGGTGAAAAAAAAACGTTCTTCTCGTAAGGTCAAAGTGTACGTTACTGATGTCTCATCTGGTCTTGGCTGGCCTCCTGTCTATACTGTGGGGCTTTTGGCATGGTAATAGTTGTGAGTTTGTTTTCCAACTAGCATTCTTGGCAGCCATAAATTATTTTCATAGACCTTGTAGGAACTTGATATCTCTTGGACCCTTTGCCCTTCTATCAAATTTGGCAGAAATGTTGTTAGGAGAAACATGTGCTCAAGCCAGCATTTTCAGATAAGCCTCATATTTTTTTCAAGAAACAGGCTATAATAGTCACTTAGATTTAGTTTCTTCTTACTTCTTATACTCATATCAATATAGTGGCTTGCTTCCAAAATTATGTCAAGAAAGAAAAGAAAAAATCAATCTATGACAAGACTGTCTTGATCAGCAGGAATTAAATGAGACCCTCCCTTTCATCAAGTAGGAAAGTCTCCACACTGCTCCACACATTCACCTTTTTTCCCCCAAAACAAATGACTCATAGTTGTGTTTTCATCGAAGCAAGCTGCTGCCAAGCACATGGATCCCTTAAGGAGCAAAAATTTAATTAGAAAGCATGGGGCAAGAGCGTGACAATAAAAAAGGAATGGGTTAGCAAAGAAGACAGATTACAGCCCAGTTTCCAAAGAGTCCTAACCAACCATGACAAAGAAATTAAATGCTGGGCACATTGAAAAAAAAATGTGAGCATGCCCTTTCCATTATCACAAACAGTATTAAAAACCAGATTACCTTTGTGATGCTAAATACTTCTAAAGGGTTTTTGCAAAAGGGAAGATGAAGACTGAACATGGAAAGGAGAAAGTAGAAAATTCATTTGTTGTGGCAACTTGAAGTATAGAAGCTTTTCTCTGCAAAACTGTGGAATAGCATTAATAGTAAGAAATTTACACTTTAACCCTGATAAAT
Organism: Chlamydotis macqueenii; assembly: GCF_036417535.1. NCBI lineage: Eukaryota > Metazoa > Chordata > Aves > Otidiformes > Otididae > Chlamydotis > Chlamydotis macqueenii. The sequence continues at coordinate 99,507,058 of NC_141557.1, read as the reverse complement.
ATATGAACAAAGCCACAGTAGTATTTTAAACTCTGCTTTTCTGAGTACAAAAGTGATGTGGTCTCCTCCTCGTGGTAGGTAGCAAGGAATTCTTCCTTGACTCGACAGTGGGAACATGCAGCGGCTCTTGGAAACCAAGCAGCATCTGACCTGTGCGGTACCAAGGCACCTGAAGCCTTACAACTCCTATGGAGCAACCTGAAAGGGGTTAAAGCATCCCTCTGCTCCAGGCCAGCTCCCATCATCCTTATAGTCCAATGAAGATCATACTTCATGGAAATTTGGAGGGGGTTGAGGGGTTTTTTTCCCTTACATGAGGAAACTCAGCCTCACTCTTCCTCAGCCCAATCCTGCGTGAAATGGGAGGCAGGGAATCCTCTTCATTGCATTGTTGATTGATGCTAAATGTGAGCATCTCTGCTGCTATTTCTGCCTTAAATAGGCAGCAATTCAGGGGAAATTTTGCTCCTCTGTCAATTAGGGCTATTACCTCTTGATTAAATTCTCCTCCAGAAACTCAGGAAGATGCATGCAGCAGGGAAAATAAAGAATGACAAGAAAGGCCTCTCCATACAGACAGCTACCAGAAAGGCTGCAACAGCATTTGCTTACATGTTCAAGAAAGCGAAATTTTATCTAGCTGCTAACAAATCTGCAAAATTTTAGCCCAAGCAGCGAACACTTGAGAAAGCTCTGCCAGCCTTTGAAACAGGGGAGGGATCTGCTGCTTAAGACAGGCAAGGTAGTCAGGATTTGCTTGCTGCGAAGACATTTCCTCCATCCCAGCTCATAGAGATGAGGCACTAATTTGTATTGGCTGTTTGTAAAGCTGCTTTCCAGAGCAGAAAGGTGGTGTGTTTGTTTTTTTTTTTTTTATTACTCCCACTGTAACACTTGGATAACTGGAGCATAAGCCTGAGGCATTTGAAAGCAGAGCTTTCAGGCTTTCCTGCCTGTTGCCATCTGTAGTTGAACAGCAAGTTAATAATTAAAGGGAAGGAAGGAAAAACAAACTTCCCGGGGAAGCTGGTGGCTAAAGCACTCAGCGTAGCACCTGTACTTCTGTGTAAACGCCGTACGTCCCCGCATGTGCCTGCCAGGAGGTCTTGCCTTCTTGCTCTTCTGCTCCTGATCTTTCTCCCTCTATGACAGGACTTGCCCTGATCTGGGAGGCAAGGAAATATTTGTAGGAGCCCAAAGGCAGAGAATAAAAAATCAGGTCTCCTGGCCAGCGAGCTGCCAAGCTTTCATTTTTGGCCTCCCCTCAGAAACCTCATTGCAGGGTGGCCGAAGCAGCAAGGGGGTCCCTTTCCCCTCTGCCCAGCCTGACCGATGCTCCTGTGCAGCCCCTCACTGCCCCAGCATCCCAGCACGGCCGCGGCCCCAGCGCAGGGTGAGAGATGCCCTCACACACCCCCAGCTGGTTGCTGGATCCCTGCCCAGGCCATGCCTGCAGAAACTGCCTCCACTGTAATTTCCTACCTGTGAATGGTGATTTTGTCCCTTTCAGGGACACCTGAATCTTCTCTGTACAAACCACCAATACTATTGAAAAAAAAATCTGCTTGATATATTTATATGACTATAAATGGTTGCTATATATACAAGACGGTTAAAAATTTTAATTGTCCTCGTATTGTCTTTCTTTATTTACCCACTAACTGGCTTTGCCTGCTCTTTTTCTCTGTCCATCTCTTTTTTTCCAAGCAGAGATTGGAGTCCCAGCTGGGATGGCCCCTCCTAGGGCACTCAGGTCATTGCAGCAGTAGAAATAAAACCAACGACAACACATTTGGCTAGTAAAATCCTACTTCAGCTCCATAAATCCTGGAATATTACATATAAAATACTTTTGTCCCAATACTTTTCTCCCTCTGCTTCTGGAGCACGCTCTTGTCCAGGCATGAGGCTCCTGCTGAACCACTCACAAGCTTCCTGGCCTTGTGGCATTGTTACAGCCCTGATTTGGAGGCAAAACCATACATGAACAAAATCTAAACAAGCCGGAGAACTGACCTTGCTCTCTAAGCCTCCAGAGAGGGATTGGCAGCTCCAGCCATCTGCCCCACCTGGCTATGCTGTGGCTCTGCCCTGCAGCCTGTCCAGACTGCCCCACCACAGGCCACAGACCTCCCAAATCAGGTTACAGAGGCAACGAATACAGCAGGAGTCTGCAGTTCATGGCCTTGCTTGGACAAGGGATACAAATCATGCAGATTTGTTACGTGCGAGATTTTTTTATGGCCTTTTAAATGTTTTTGGAATGGAATGGCAATCAGAGCAAGCTACTGGTCTGCACCACCAGTAGGTCAATCTTGGAGACCAGGTCTCCCAACCTTATTTTCTGCTTGGAAGTGACATGACTTATTTGATTTTTTTTTTTTTAAAATCTTCAGGGATTGGGGTTTTTTTTGGTAAACATAAATGTCATCTTTGAAACCTAATGGTCATAAGCCAAGGTGTATCATTCTCAGTGTAAAAATTTGCAATATACAAACAATTTTGTCTTGATTGCTCATCTTGGGAAAGCCAGCTTCTGTGTTACCCTAGACAGTGGAGAGATGAAAGAGTTTCACTTGCTTTAAGCAGAGCTCCCTCTTGGTTATTTCGACTTGGTATTTATAAATCAAAGCCAATTAATTCTTTCTCCCCTGATTTCAACATAGGATCCTCTGCTCTGACAATGCTATTAAAGATTTCTCTGTAATGACTGGCAGGTAAGTGCTCATAAGCTCTAAGTCTGCTCTGAAGTAAGGTGAAGACAAATTCTATCATATCATAAATGATCAGTTATGCTATCTGCCTATCCATCTACCTATAGGTATCTTTTTTCTCTTATTACAGCAGCAAATTAAGACTGCAAATATTGGTCACGTCTAAACACGTGGGGAAAGGTGGTGACAAAGCAGGTGCAGGGTTTATATTTGCTTTTCCTCTGAATAGCCAGGCAGGCCGCACTGAGATATGCACTGAGTAAATTCAAGAAAGTCACTCGTGGTCTTGTGTAACGGTATTAAGAAAGGGATTATACAACCTGATGGTCCTGCAATAGTAGCTGAAAGGCCAAGAAACTGGATTGGAAGACCCAGGAAGACTCAGCTATAATCCTAATTCCACCTGGACGGAGAGATGATAAAACTTTTGGAGAGCTTTTCTTCAGAGGTAGGGAAGGACTTAATGTATTCTTTTCTCAATATGCTACAAAAGTATGCCAAAAGCCAGTCTGGGTTCTCCTCCTCCATGCCTCCCTCCTTCCCAGACAGGGCCACCTCCCACGGGACTAGGAGAGGAGCCACGACCTGCTTGGTGTGGGTGCGGAGTGTAACGTTGGATTTTGTTATTGCTTGGGCAAGATTAACTAGGGGAGCTTCCCAGCCCAGCCACAAATCTTATCTGACCAGAAGCCTTTCCCCAGGGTGGGGAAATTGTACTTTGTGTAGCCCAGTCAGACCAGATATCCTAAATGTTACTGCTAAGAAAATAAAATCATGCCTGATGAACCAAAACACTATATTTCACCTGTCACAGCAATGCCTGACAAAACATATAACCTGACAAAACATATAACCTATGTTTAAATTGATTATGGAGTTGAGCAGATGCATAAGGAACGTGAATTGGTTGAGACCTCATGCTATTAATCCAGCAACGCTGACAGGGCTTGGTGCCAGGTCTTGAACCAGTTGACAGGCAGTAATAAGCAACAACCTCGCTCTGCTGACACGTTTCAAGGTTGATGGTCTAATGTACTACAGGGATGTAGTTCAAGGATAAGGACATCTTCCTGAATAGCGCAAGATGAAAATGAGCAGCATGGAAACCACTGTAACACACACTCAGACAAAACGAAATCCCAGTGATGTAGCGGGAACAGCTGGCTAAACAAGCAAGCGTCACTAAACTATTTTAAGCACTGGTCTTCCAATTGGAAGCTTAGTTGCTACAAAGCTATGCATAGGATTTATTTCCAAAAATTTCTTTGAGGTGGTGTGTTTGTGGGCTTTTAGAAGCATTAGCCCCTGAGCATAAGGATGCAATGATCATCACCTGATCCTGGTGGTTATCTGTGAGCGAGGAGAGATCTCATGTGTGTGTTGTTTTCTCCATGGCAGAAGACCATTACAGAAGAAAAAGTTCAGAGGATGAAGGAGCAATTCCTGTCTGCCTATGATGTCACTACAGATGGACGCTTGCAAATTCAAGAGGTATCTCCCTCCACCCCCAGCACAGGATTTCCTTTACAGAAGGAGAGAGAATTAGGGACCTAGGGCAGACTTGGGAGATACAGGAGATAGAGCCTGGGTGGGGAGAAGGTGAATCATAGAGTACTACAGTAGCCAGGTCTCTTGATCTGGGATTTATTTCCAAGGCGACAACATGCCCTGCTTACACCTCCCATAGTGGATCACCAGCCACCCAAATTTTTACTTTTCTTTACTTTTCACGGTTTGGGTTTGGTTTTGTTTTTGTTTTTGTTTTCTAATGTGTTTTGTTTTTCAGCTTGCAAATATGATTTTGCCAGATGACGAGAACTTTCTGCTGCTTTTCCGACGGGAAACTCCCTTAGACAACAGCGTGGAATTCATGCGGGTTTGTATCTCTGCATTGTCTCTTCCCCTTGCACACCAACAGCTTCTTCAGTATACACATTTCCACGATGTGTAGAACATAGCATAGAAAATACATGGGTATTGTGGAAGAAAAACACCTTCTGACTTGTTCGGGTAGAGAAGGCTGTACATCATTATTTACACCAGCAAAGCAGAGATGTGGTAGCTAGGACTGGAGCAAGGGCACCCCAAGAGTTCATTGAACTTTGCAAACACTCTCAGCCACCTACAATTTCCTTCACCATGACCAATCCCCACTCCCCTCTCTATCCCTAAGTCTCCCAGCACAGAATTTCAATTTTTCCAAGACTGCTTGCAGTTATTTTTATTTCACATCCAAAGTGGGGCCTTCTGCAGATCAATGGCCAGTTATGTTCAGCCTTGGCTTTTACCCAGGGCAATAAGAGAAACTGCATGTACAAATTAGGTAAGAAATGCGGAGCAGTTTCTTAGTCTTTTCTTCCTCTTGTAGACAATGTGTCTGCATTAAAGATGTGATAGCAGCATGTCAGATGTACAGCGTCCAAATGCGAGTAAAAGCTATTGTGTGAAAAGTTGGGGTTTTTTTTGTCTACAATTAAATATTGGATAACACAACAGCTTGCTTGTTATGGAAGTCCTGATTTGAATCTTTACAATCTGTCACCGGAGCAGATGATTAACTGCAATATTTATGTGGTTGTATCAATCTATCTCCATTCAGATCTGGCGCAGTTACGATGCTGATAGCAGTGGATTTATATCAGCTGGCGAGCTCAAAGTAAGTTATTCTAACAAGTCTCTTTGGGCTTGATCTGCAGCTCACTGATGTCGATGGGAGCCTTTCTGTCAGCTTTGCAACAGGAGCCTTTCCATTGGCTTTACCAATTTGCTGCCTTTCTTGTTGAAAGGGGTTGTTGAATGGCGTTTCTAGGTTGTTTGTGGTGAGCTTAAGGCCTGGACACCCTCCAGCACAGCTGCAGGGAACGTACCAGGAGGGAGGATGCTCTGCTGTTGCCCTTGCTGTCCTGCTTCCCCCTTGCCTCATCCCATGACCCCATTTGTCTCGGTGCCCCCCAAGCCCCCATGGAGCCCCCCGAGCACTGCCTCACCTTGGCTTTGCACATGTGCTTCTCCCAGCTAAGCAGAGCCAAAGCTGTGTGTTATTAACAGGATTCCTTCACAACCTTTTCCCAAGCCTGCAGATTTTCTGAACACTGATTTCTTTTTCAAGCTCGAGCTGTTGAGGGAGAAGCCTGTTCAGAAACCATAACTCAAAGGCTTTGAGACAGCCGGGCACAGAAATCCATCCCTGTGCTGACCTCTTAGCCTGTGGCTCCAGCCCGTGCCCCACCGGTGACATGAGCAGATGCTAAGTGTTTTGCTGAATGGCGACTATTTTGATTTGAGATCAGTTAGCAAATATTGCAGGACTTGTGTTATCTTTTGCTTATTTTGTTAGTTAATTATAACTTATTCCAGTGTGCCTGCTCTGGGGAAATTTGGTTGTTTTCTAATTTACTTGAAAAAAAAAAAAGATGTTTCAACTAGGAAAAAAGTGAACTCTGTGTGAAAGGAAGACACTAGTACTGATCAGGAATGTGAAATTAGTTTCGTGCAACCCTGCTGAATTTGGATTGACTTTCTCACTGTTATTTCTTTTATTTACTCTAAAGAGTAAAATTTGACTCTTTCCTTACTGCAGGATTTCCTGCGAGATCTCTTTTTGCAGCATAACAAGATGGTTGCTGAAGTAAAGCTGGAAGAATATACTGATACCATGGTAAGAAAAGATGGTGTTAATATCCTTTGGATTATAGTACTGCCTAAAAGTCTCCCTCAGGGTCAATGTCTGGGTGTTGGGTACCACAGACACCCTCTCAAAAGGTGTTTCTTCTCCAAGAGATCCCTGTGGAAAGTTAGCATATGCTGCTGCTATTTCTTTGCACTGCACTGGACATCAGCTGTGAACAGCACTTAATATATTTTTGCTTTGAGTTGAACTGTTTATTATGAGAAAATAGCTTGATTTTACACCAGAGCAAACTGAGCCCTAAATCCATTTTAAAAAGTAGTTGATGTGCATCGTTCTTCAGGGTACATTCAGCCCCAGCCAGATCTCCAGCTCCTTCCCTCCCTCCCTCCTAGCACATCCTTTTGCTCCCAGAACACACAGGTATCCGACTCTTCTGCTCTGTAAAGCCCAGCAAGCCTTGCTGGCTTCCTGCTGCTTCCCTGAAAGGGTGGGAGGTGGCAAGCTTCAGCTCTTCCCCTGCCTTATCACAGTATAGCTTTTATCCTGCAATCAGCAACATAATATTTGGTGTAAGTTTAGTATCAGTCACCTGGATTTCAGAGCAACTTATTATATCTAACCATCTGAAAACAAGAAAAGCTTGAAAAAGCTCATTTCTGATGTCATTCTCAAGGGTATAATTTGAGTTCCACTAGCAGACATCTACTATTGCAATTTTCTAAATTATTTTCAGATGAGACTGCCTCAATTCTTGGCATAAAATCTGTGTTTGTACCTAAAAAATAGCTTGGTATGCAAGCAAACAAGGAGCTGCCCACATATTTTGCAATACCATGTTATGTATGCATAGTGCATCTTTGCCTAGAAATGTGACCCTTTAGAGCAGAATGAAAAGCTGTACCATTACAGAAGAGTGTACATTTTTTTAAATTCATATTTATAGGACAGTGAAGGGAGAGGAATGTAAGCTACAGAAATTATTTTCCAACTGGCAGAGCCTGGAAACAATAAAACCCCATAAGCTACAGTGAGAATAAAAGTCTTGCTGGTAGTGTTTGCAGGTAGCAAATAGCTTTTGTGCTGCTCCATTAAGGTTTCCATCCCCAGTGGTTAATATCTGATCAGGTGCTGGGGAGCAGGCAATCTCCAGCTTGTAGACATTGGGTGGTTCATTTCCCTCAACTTTTTTCCCTTTCCAATAGTTTCCCAAGAAAGATCTGTGATTGCTGCTACCCCAGCGCAGCTAGATAGCGATGCAGCCCGGGGCTGACAGCCGGGAGGTCTGTTTTCTGTTCCCATGTTTTTTTATAGGTTGGCTTTCTGTCTTTGGAGAGGCAGATCAGTCTCTACGCTACAGGAGACGATTTGATCTGGGAAAAGGGATGCCTCTTCTATCTGGGGAAATCTGTTATCTGAATTGCAAACCTGGCTCGTGAGGACAAAGGTTTGCAAAGCCACAATGCCAAAAGAATCAAAGATGTTAATGGTTATTAGAGAACTAGGATATGGCAGATATCCTTTTTCTTCCGTCTTGCAATTCTTTCCTATAAGCTGAAGATCAGGGATGTTTACAAACACACCTGATCCCAAGAGCTAAGGCAGGGTGTGAAATTACAACATGAGTAATCTTACCCTGTGATATCCTGCAGTAAAATACAGAATATTAATTCTGTACATCCTGGCAAAGTGGCCACATGGATTGCATCTCTGCAGTAGAGATAGAGAGATATATCTGTATATAGTGACTGCATGGGAACGTGTCTGAAGCAGGAGGGCAAAATCACAAGGAGGAAAGAGATTCAGTCTTAGATTTGCAGTGCTGGATTAAAAGAGAAGTGACTCGAGGAGCCAAGAGCGAAGGTGAGGTCCCAGGGCCATGAAAGTTCCCTGCTTTTCACATGGAGCAGGGAGTTGCTGAAGCGCGAAGTCCCGATGGCACTGTCACCATCCCCACTGTCCAGGAAAACAGGGTGACAGCAGCCCTGACATACTTTGCTGCAGAGCAGGAGCCTAACATTTCAGTCCTGAGGCTTTCACAGACTTTGTGTATTATCTTCAGCAACCAGCAGCACCAGTTCCTTTACTGTAGAATTTCTTTCCCACATCACTTTCCACTCACCCTTTTCTCTGTTCAGAGCACAAGGTCTTTGGGACAAGGACCTGTTTCTGCTGCGCACAGCCACAGGGTCTCGCAGGGTGGCCCGTCTATCTAACTCAGGGTTTTCAAGTGCCACTGTAATAACATTCAGTTGAAATAAGCTGTGTCCCAAGGAGCTGTAGCTGTAAACCCATCTGTCTCCATAGGAATTTACAGATCTCTGCCCTCTTTTCTGTACATCCACAGCCGGCTGCACATATCTTAAGCAGATGCTGATATACTGAGTGGACCCTTGAGCCTTCTGGAGATAGGGATAAAGGGGAAAAGATAGAAACTGTTATTTTAAAGATGCTAGCCCAGGCATGAGCGGAAAAAAAAAAGAAAAGAAAAAAGACAATTTATGATTCTGTGCTGGATATTTGCAGCTTTAGCTTGTGAGAGGTGTAAGCAGATATCATACTGACCAGGGTATGCCAACTACTTGCCACTTACTTATGCTGCTATGAATCATCTTACACCACATAAAAAAAAAAAAAAAAAAAAGCTAGGAAGAGGGAGGAAGTATTTCTTTTGGAAGAGATTGGTTGTCTCCAGAAAGGAACATCACTTTATCAGGTTGCTTAGAAGCCATTTCTTAACAGGCTATTCTATTTCCTTGTGACCTTGACATCCTTTCTTCAAAGAACACTGATACAAATCAGGGACTTGATGAACAAGTGATGAACCCTTAGAAAGAAAACAGGTAGTGAACGCATTGGCGTTGCACAAGCCCCGTGAGTCTGCTAAGTCAAATCTTAAAGAGCACGGAAGTCTGCCTTCCTGAAGTAACACAAGCTGGAGAAATGAAAAAAAAAAACCTGCCCCCTTGCAGTTTTCATGGTGAGGCTGTGGAGGATGACAGCAGTACTAACAACCTTTCCCAATCCCTCCTCCTCATCTCCCCTCAGCCCCCAGAGCAAAGCTGTCATTAGGCTTCTGGGTCCTGGTGAAGTTTCAGCCCGTGAACACCCAGCTCACCCGTGTATTTGACAACATTTTTGCCGTGAGTGACAGCTTCCATACCTGTGCATGCACATGGCTGTGTACTTAAGCGAAATATTGTAAAGGAATATGAATCAGATTTAAGGCATAGTTTCTGATGGAATTAAGTAATTGTCATCCCCATGTCTGCAAGCCACACGCAGGGGAAGCTCATTACTGAGGCAGACTTCAGCGAATTAAGTTGTATATACTGCTGAAACAGTCGCACAGGCAACACTGACATTCACTTTTTGCATTGCCTTATGTTGACAATGTCAGATTGAGCATTTAAAAAGTCTTTTAATTTGAGCATTATCATATTTTAGCAAAATATAAAGGATAACCCAGCCTCAAGCCAGCATATCATCTTTGCCCACCACAAGCTAAAACTCTAGAGAGGCAATAATCTAAGTGCAGTGACAATTAATTCAACAAGCACTGGTCGTGAACTACAGCATTTGAAAGTTTGTTGATGGAGATGGCTGAGGATGGAATCTTAGCCCCAAAGAAGTCATTGCAGAAATCCTCCTGGCTCTAATGATGCCAGGGTTTTGTCGTGACCCCCAAGAGACTACCTCTCCAGTGATTCACTGGCCCTGCAACCATCACATCTCCTAACCCGAGCCACCACTATGGGAGCCCACTCCATCCCCAAAGAGCTTCCTCCTGGCTTGGGGTAGGTGTGGTTCGTCTTGTTGCTTTGTTGTGTGTGATGAAGAGAGGGCTCCTGTACGGCTGATGAACACAAAGGAAGGAAAATTGCCTCCCGTGTCCCTTCTAGACTTAATCCCGACAATGCTATCACCACCAGTTTTGTGCCACACTTGCTGTGGCATGAGCCAGGGAAAGCAGAAAATCCCATTTAAGCTCAAACTTCATTTCTGAAGATCAAAGCCAACAGAACTGAGGAGCCTGAGGGCTTTTGAAAACCCCAGCAGATAACACCTTGCTCTTTTAGGAACCAAACCATTCTTAGAAATCCTGCACTGAATGACTCGTCTCGATTACACTGGCAATCTGGTCAGGCTGAGCATTGAGCTTTTGTCCTGGAAGCAACTTGCTGGCCACAGGGCCCTCCTGTTGCTCTGCAAAAGCCTTTGTGCCCCCATCCTTCCCTAAGGAAAGAAGCCATAGGCAGGCCTGCAGCTCGAGCACGCGCCTGTCCTTATACATCCTCAATAACTTTTGTACTCACTGGCCAATTTTGGGTAAAGATGCCCCTGATGTATATATTTATGAGAGCAGGCTGTCAGGGAAGAGCCAACTCCTCCCATGTTTCACCAGAGGGATGAAACACTTTATTACATGCAGAGAACCAGAGCCAGAGAAGGTTTAAAAGCAGGCTTTAGTGACTCCACTGATCATAGAACTATTTATTTTGGTTGTTTACTTCTCTCCTTATCTCTGTCATGGAAAATAATTTCAATTTATAATCTTATATTGCTCTTCAAAGCACGCCTGTGTTTGTCATATCCTGGTGTTTCAGTGCCCTTCTTTATAGCACCAGACCGGGAAAGCAGAGATGTTTCCTTTCCTGAATTCAAAGCCGATGGCAGTTTTGATTTTGCACTTAAAAAACCAAGACCTAACAACCCTTATTTTGCAAACTCAGCTCTTACTTATGCTCTCTCTGCCTCAGAGCATACATTCAAACAAACAGAAATACAACTTCCCTCATGCACTGCCATTAAAATGTCAGTGAATTAATTTGTGCAAACACTTTAAAATAGGGGGTAGCTTGGCAGTAAAATAAAAGCATCATTTTATAAAGCATACTGCTGGATGCAACAAAGCTTTTAGTAAAACTGAGTGCTATTTAAACATGCCAGACCTTATCCTCAACCACATTGAGATGTTTCATATCAGCCTGGCAGCATAAATATCCCTTTCAAGAGTGTAAACTGAAAAGCCATCAAGTTTAGCATATCAAGATGGTGTGTAAAGGCAAATTTTAAATTAAAAACAATCCTGTGATGATTCCAAATACCTGCTTCTCCCACGATGAACGTTTCCTCTTATGAGGTGGGTACCCTCTGTCGTTCTTTGTGTACTTATGTACACAATTAGCAGGTCAGATCAATGCTTGAAATTTGAAAGTTTAATTAATAAACATTTCTGCGGGCTTTTCCTGAGCAATGCAGCCCAAGATTGCCGTGTAGTGGGTATGCATGAGCTCCAGTTGTCCAGATAATAGGATTAAGTCTATCTTATTAGCCGTGGTACCTGAACTAATTCAGTGAACACTATTCCGTCTTCCCTACATGTTTTCCATCTTTCATGTGAAAGTAACTAGACAAGAATTAGCTCAGCCTAGCTCTTCCAGACAGACTTTTATTTTCTCTCTGTTGAATGCTATGGACAATCAAAATATTGCACATGTTTGCAAACTTGATTCAGGATACTTCTTGCAGAAAAAAAAAAAGGCCAAACAATTTGAAAACACAAAGATTCTTTCTTGGTATTGCAAAAGCAGAGCTGAGTGAGGGAGGTCAGAGAGGGGAGCTGGTTAGCTGTAAGTAGACATGGTCAACCACTGAAATTTAATGTTAGGCTCCAAGATAGGGTGCAAATTAAGCAAATTGACTGGAGATGCTGCTTTGCATTAGGTGTTCCACTGAGGAAAGTATTATCTCTGCAGTTAAATGTGTTTTAATGGGGTCTGTGCTACTGCTGGAATATTGTGAAGGCTTCAGAAATGGGTAGAGTTGAAAACCACCGGGTCAGAAAATTGATAAAGAAGCAGAAAGGCTTTCACATCTAAACCATCACCTCTAATCTAGCCTGTTTCATTAAGGATGCACAAAGCTCTTCAGCCTCCCATGGCTATTTGTGACTTCTGGAACCATGGAAACATGCTGCACCCACAAAGTAGAGCAGATGCAGGGCAGGCAGGACACCCAAAGTCCCAAGACAAGAACAGCTATGCTAGGGTGCTTATCCTGTGGAAAAGGAGATGAGACCTGAGATGTTTCAGTGAAAAAGAAACTCGTGGCTTGTCTCAGACAGGCCAATGGGAAATGAAAAATGGGCCCTAAGTTTGCCTCTTGGATTGGGAACCACCAGATCTGTCCTCGTCCCAGAAGCTGCCACCACGGTCAGATGTTTATCAACAAGCTTGTGTGGAGGGCAGGCCACCTTGTGATGACTTCCTACAGACTGTGTGGGTGACTAATGTTCTTTAGTGGCCTAAACAGAGGGGTTTAGAGTGACATTTTCAAAAGCACTTAAGCTACTGTAAAGCCTAGTGACTATGGTATCCCCACCACCCAAATGTTGGTACTTTCTCTAGCTGGCTAAATAGCGATTGTCTCCACATGATTTCTTTAAGAAGTATTTTTCAGAGTAATAGCTTAAGCTGGATGTTGCAAAGCCACCTGCAGTGGATAGTCTGCAGAAATGAGCTGGTAAGGGTATCTCCCTCTCTCCACACAATGAACAAAACCAGGTTAGGCACTGATGTCCCATCTGGAGAGAGGCTTTTAAAATCTTATCTGGGGTGATTGATTTCTAGAAGGAATATTAACAATTTTTTATTGCCTGCAGAATAACTCCTTTATCAGCCAGGAACTGAAAGCTCAGGTTGGTCTTTCTGATGGCAGCAGGAGGCTGTCACTGCAAGGACATTTCTCACCTTGGTGGCACCAGTGGAGGCAGATCCTGCTCCCATCCCTGCCTCCAGCCTTGCCCTGTTGTCGCCCCAGCAGAGACCAGGAAAAAAATCCCATATTACAGTGGGATAATTGATGGTGGAGAAGGCAGGATGGAAGAAGTTAGATAAGCTGGAGAGGGACAACGTGGAATGACGCAGCATGAGAGAAGTCCTCAGGACGGCTCATCAACTTTATTCATCTCTCCAGCTCTAGGGTGAGGGACGAATCAGAGGTCTTTCTGCTGTCATTTTGTGGCTCTGCACAGAGCACACACTTAGCAGAGGCCAGTGAAATGGGAAAGCAGGTTTCCTGGTGCCACTGAACACCCGCATGGCTCTCAGGATGTGATTCTTCCAAGAATCACAATATGAGCCTTCAGTCATTCACAGGAGTTTTATACTGCCTTTCAGTTGGGAGGAAAAGTGAGCCCATACCAAGTGCTCTTCAAAAATCCTATCCAAACCTCAGTAGTGTAAATCACACAGAATATTTAATGGAATAAATACCATGGAGCAAGGGGCAGGGAGGAGGCATGGCTGACAAAATCAGCATTGTATTTATGCAAAAAGGCTTCCTGTGAAATGGCAGCTCTCCAGATAATACCGCTCCTCATGCAAGTGTCAGGCTCTGCTCCAGTTTCACTGCTGGGAAGTGCTCAGGACCTGCTCTTCCAAAGTTCCTGCATGGTCAGTTTGTGTCTTAGAGGGCGGTCCTCTCCCTCTAAGCCTCCTGAGATGGGGACTGGTATGGGCCTTGTCCAGCAGGTGTACAATTAATTAACCAAAGATCTGGAGTGGCCTCATTACTTATAACCATTAAATAAGCAAATGAGATTCATGAAGGTAAAATTGAAGCATATTCCATTACTGATAAAGAATGGCAACACATCTTAGTAAAATTTTAATCTTTCCCCCATCTCTACAATATGGAATACATTATTTCTAGAACATTGAGCCATGAGTTATTCAGGTTTGCAACCCATTAAACATCTCCCCCTCTTTCCCTGTAATATGCTCTTATTTGTGCCTTGCAGAGAAACACAGTACGGCATGCAATAAATAAATAAATATTATCTGGTGGTGACTCATTGAATAGATCATATTAAGGAAAAGATAACATTAAGGAAAGGCTAACTTTTATGTTCACACAAGATGAACCTCCTGAGGTTGGCAGCCTGAATCTCCCTGCCAGTCTTAGTGCTTTCTTCTGGCAGGCTTTGATCCAAGCAAAGCCCACCGGCTTTAGCAGCATGAAACCCCAACTTGAGTGTCTATCAGAAGGTATCAGAAGGTGACATTTGCATCTCAGCTGCTTGGTAGCCAAAGCAACAGTCAAAGACAAGGATGGATTTGGACTGGAAGTGTTTAGAAGCTCCCTTATTTTTCTGGCATTTTTTTCAGGGGCCATGGCAAGGCCAGTATTTAGTTTCTTAAGGCATTTGCTCGTGAGAAGGGAGTGGTGCTGGTATTTGATTGCTTGGATTGTCACTGTCACAAAGCAGGAGGGTTTTGCTGTGCTCTTGTGCCACCCTTGCACTTGGTGCTAGCAGAGGATGCTGTGCTGCCTGGGGCTTGGGCAAGCACTTTGCACAAGCAGCGGTGAGGGCACAGGGAAGAGCAAAATGTATGTTGTTTTTTTTGTACGTGTGTTCTCCTCATGGCCTATCTATTTTATCTCTGTCTCCTTGATTTTTAGATGAAAATCTTTGACAAAAACAAAGATGGACGGCTGGACCTGAATGACCTGGCAAGGTAGGCTTTAATAATGTTGATGGGGTTTTTCAGCTTGCAATGGCAGATCCAGGCAAGATGATGATCTCCCTCTGGGGACGTGCATTTGAATCCTACCTCCTTTCAAATTAAATCAGGTAATCTGGTGTAGGTATCCCAGGTCTGTAATTCATGATCCCCGTCACAATAGTCTAAGAACCAAGAGCCGGTGACACTGAGCACTGCCAGGACCTGTTTGTGCATCACCAGCACGCTCCATGGTCCATGCTACCTCTGCAATGCTCCTCAGGAGGTGAGGAAGCAGCCAGTGTTACCATTTCTCCAAAAGAAGAATGGCAATCCCCTTCAGCGAGATCACAGATGTGCATTTATTTCACATCCTATATGCAACAGGGATCACAAAGAATTTTTGCTGCTAGTTTGAGGAATGAAGGTGCTACCACAAAGGAGCTTGTGAATGGCAGTAAGAAAGGATTTGGAGAGACAAGGTGAAGACACTCATGCATGAAGCCTGAGGACTCAGTGACAGGCCTCTCTCTGTTTTCTGTCCTTGATACTTCAAAGGCTTTCATATGATTTTCACTGCATACAGATAGAGAGTGTCCCTCTGTCTGTAATGTACGTGCAGTGACTGTATGGGACTTTAAACCTGCAGGTACAGTCTTAAAACACCGGTTTGGGGGATGAGAGGAAAGAGGTGCTGGTTTGCCACTCTTACTTTCTGCTTGGGATCACAACAAATGCCAGCACAAATAACTGCGGTGCATGTGACAGTTTACTTTGACCACTAAATGTATGAAGAGCAACAGAGGCAGGATGGAGAATATCTAAAGGGGGTCACTGGTGCATTTTCCTCTTAAATACAGTTCCCCAAACCCCTCAGTGTGCAGACACAGCTCAGCGCATCCAGTGCCATGGACTCTAAAAACCTCTGCATTATCCGGGCAGCTGGAGAGAGAAAAGCTTTTATTGGTGCTATGAGGGGCTTTGGGAGGGAGGAGGGGAAAGGAGAGGAATTTGCCCAGTCTCAGTGCTCAGGCCAGTACGACTCCATCCTTTACTTTTACAACTACCAATTCTCCCTCCAACGGAGAGTGATAAATTACTCTTTCCTCTAATGCCGCACAGCAATCCAGTTACCAGAAATGATTGTTTGGTAGCTTTCACTTCGGAGGCTGACCAATTCCGTTCTGCTGGACCACCAGAAATACTCTGAGAGAAGCAATAGTGCTAAAAAACACATCTACCGTGAGCCAAAGGGTGCCCACCATCCGCCGTCAGACAGGGAGGGAGGCATGTGTTCCTGTAACAGCCCTCCATAAATAATCCTGCAGGCGATTTTCTTTTTTATAGGCCTATAATCTAAAATCTCTTTGCTTTACGAACCAGAAGAGTTCTAGTTTGTGTGCAGATGATAAAGCAGAAAGATCATAATTTAAATCTCTCTATTCAGGATTCTGGCCCTCCAGGAAAATTTCCTTCTTCAATTTAAAATGGATGTAAGTAGCACTGTTTTTTGATGCATTGACCCCATCTCTCTCAGCTAAGATAACCTGGTCCCAAACTTGAATCTTTTTATTCTTTCTTTTTCATTTGCTTGCCCTCTCCACATATAGGCCTGCAGCACAGAAGAAAGAAGGAGAGATTTTGAGAAGATCTTTGCACACTATGATGTTGTGAGTCCCAGAGGCCATACCCTTGCAGTCTTTAAATGGCACAGATTTAGCGTATGCTGGCAAGACTTCTTCCTCCCGTTGGGTGCTGTGGGGGTCACTCAGGAGCTGCTGCTGTGCCCGAGCTCATGGGCCAGAGGAGACCAGGAGCCAGGCTGGGGGGGTGAGGTGGGGATGGAGGGGAGTGATGCTTAGAGACCTTGTGGTAAAGGACCTATTTTAACTTTCCCCATCGCTATGGCTGGCAGTGTTACATTAGCAGTATCTCCCTGGAGGAGATGCAAGGGATGTAGAGGAGATGGTGGCTTTAGCTCTCACAGTCTGTGGCAGTTTGGGACCTGCATCACCACCACCTTGAAAAATAAAACCCCTTCCAATACTGAACCAAGGGTTATTTAGGGAGCCTGGCCCAGGACAGACATGGCCACCTAACTGCCTGTTAGAAATCAGCAATTCAGTGCCACTCCTGACAGCCACACAATTCCCTCAGGATAGTGGCCAGCAAGTCTCACAAAATGGTGGGAGATGTTGCTTCTGTTTGAGGGGAAGAGATGGTTTTGGGAAAAGGAAGGGATCTTAGATATTGGATATTAGGGAGAAATTATTCACTGTGAGGGTGGTGGAACACTGGAACAGGTTGCCCAGAGAGGTGGTGGATGCCCCATCCCTGGAAACATTCAAGGCCAGGTTGGACAGGGCTCTGAGTGACCTGGTCTAGTGAAAGATGTCGCTGGCCATGGCAGGGAGGTTGGAACTAGATGATCTCTAAGGTCCCTTCCAACCCGAATCATTCTATGTTTCTATGATCTTTATGCTATAAAGCTCAGTGACCAGTTTTTTACTTTCTGGAGCATTTTGATGTTTCTTCTACCTTTCAGAGTAAAACAGGAGCACTTGAAGGCCCAGAAGTGGATGGGTTTGTGAAAGACATGATGGAACTGGTCAAGGTAGTTTCATGGTTCTTTCTATTTACTAATACCCTATATTTCCAAGATGAAGGTGCTTGTTTTGGAAAGTTTTGTAAATAGAGAGGCTAGTGAGAAATATCACTCTGATCAGCAATAGAAATGAATGTCATGGTCTCAGCACAAACACTGTAGAGTATTTTGCCAGATAACAGAAACTCTGCCTGACACCTTCACTCAGCAACTCTATTTAAGAAAGGTCCATTCTAACTCGTACTCTGAATTAAGCAGTTGTTACAGCATCATAAACTGTGTCGATGTGGATCAGTCATCAGAAGTTCTTCTTTCTTTTGTTTTCACTGTGGATATGGTCCTCACCAGTATAAGCCCATGGTTCATTAGCTCATCACAGGGCTACACTTGAAAATGACTTGAGCTCTACCCCTCATCAAGAATACCGTGCCCAGTGTGTCACCAGTTTCTTACAGACAGCAGAGTCCATCTGCATTGGGTTACCCTGAGTTTCCAAATGCAGTTCAAGATACAGTTTTTGATCCAAATATAGTCATGTCTTTGGTGCCCTCTGAGCCTGAGTTGTTGCATTTCCACATGATGTGGATCAGATACTGATGGCCTTGACCAAGCACAAAAATCATGTTGCATTTATTGACAGTTACTCACAGTCCCATACCTCTTCTGTTTTTGCAGGGCATCCTTTCCCCATTCTCTGTTCACTTCCCCACCTCGTATAAGCTGATGTGGGATCAGGCCGTTTGGTCCCTCCTCCTTGGGTGGATTTCCCTGCCGCGGCATGGCCTGTTGCTTTACAGGGCTGGGGAAATCCAGAGCCATTTTTCTCTCTCAGCACTGTTTTTCTCTTTTGCTTGCAGCCCAGCATTAGCGGGGTGGACCTGGACAAGTTCCGCCAGATCCTACTCAACCACTGCGACGTGAACAAGGACGGGAAAATTCAGAAATCTGAACTGGCTTTGTGTCTCGGGCTTAAAATGAACCCATAGCCAGGAGAGTGCTTGTGGTTGTGTTTCCCTTGTGAGATTTGCCTGCTGCTCCTCGTAGAATTGTGTCCGTGCTGCCGGGTGAGCAGTGGGGAGCAGGGGCACCACACCGTGGGGCTGGAGAGTGGCTGCACAAAGATGTAGCAGAATGGGATGTGCATGGAGGGCCTCCCTGCTCCATCACTCCCTTTGTGGTGTTCACTCGCTGCCGCCGCTTGTGGGTCCCCTTAGCAATGTCTCTGCCCACCAGTACACCAACTTCTCAGAAAAGAGATTGCTGTTCTTCTCCTGCCCCCCAGGAAATGCTGTCCTGCCCATCCCCTAAGATAGGGACAAGTATCTCCTTAAAAACACCCTGTCAATGCTCTCAGAGTGCAGCTACTAGGTGTTTCTGATGGTCGCCTTGTGTGTGAAGCCATTACTTTGGTGAGTGTCACGCTTTGTTTGTGCATTTAAAATATTGGATAGATGACAGTGTAATTTGTGCAGAAATAAAAAAAATGGCAGTAGGATTGGAGTTTATGCGTTATGTATGGAAAGCCATCTGCCGCAGACTGGCAGACCATACATTGTAGTCATTTTATGTAAAACACATTAAATGGCAAGAGGTTTTGTGATGCTTGTCAGCCTTTCTTCCAACCCAAACTGAAATAATACACAAGGTTTCCATAAACTGAAAAACTGGAAGGGCAGAAGCCTAATTAGAGAAAAGCTCTTAAGCACATGCTTATTTTTTAAATCCATAAAAGTTAGTAAATACTTGTAACCTTTACTGAACTTACAGCTTCCCATCACTCCCAGGCTATTAAGTATGAGCCTAATGGCAGCAGCATTATTTGTGCCACATATTTCCCTGTTCCAAAGGCTTTGACTGCATGTTCAGAAAGTGCCACACCTACACTATCATGCCCAAATAACCCTTTCTTCATTTCCGAAGAGAAAACTGCGGAGGAAATGTTGTTGGAAAAACTCCCACACATTTCAGCATGTATGTCTCCTACAGATGAGAGACCCAGATTTGACACTATAAGTGTCTTTCTGGTTATATTCTTTGCACAAGGCGGTACAATGAAACACACTCTTTATACTTGATTTTATAAAAATTAATCAGAAATTACTTTCAGTTAGCATTAATAGAGGTGCAGATGCTGGGTTAGTAAAGTGCTTAAGAACATACAAAACTTCAGAGATGTGCTCATTTTCTATTTACGTTGATGGTAAGATCACCGACCGAACAAGTGCTAAGTGCATCACCAACCATCTTTTCATTGTACCTCCAACAGCATGTGACTTATCAGCCAAAATAATTATGCCTCTAAGTATATTTTTCTGTTTCTCTCTTCTTTCTGTCTTTGTACAATTCTCATCGTTATGATTATTTTCTTAAACTACAGTTTCTATATACTTTGGACATGGGAGCAATTTCTATACCATCTCCTACAATAGATTTCCACTCATAGATGTCTCATCTTTATACTAATTGTATTTTTCAGTTATAACAGGTCCATTCTGTTTTACCCCTCTTTAAAGCTATTAATATCAGTAAACCTTTTTCTCATGTATTAAAGTATAAATTTAAGACTATCCTGCCTTGCCTGACCAAAAATACAGCAACTTTTAACCTAAAATTAAAATAATCTTTTAAAGACTGGATAAAACCACAGATCTCACTTGAAAAAATTATACAACAATTCATCTTTATTGAAACCTTAAGCTTGTTACACAGAATCATAGAATGGTTTGGGTTGGAAGGGACCTTCAAAGGCCATCTAGTCCAAGCCCCCTGCAGGGAGCAGGGACATCCCCGACTAGATCACGTTGCTCAGAGCCCTGCCCAACCTGACCTTGAATGTTTCCAAGGACAGGGGATCCACCACCTCTCTGAGCAACCTGTTCCAGTGTTCTACCACCCTCATTGTAAAAAATTTCTTCCTAATATCTAATGTAAATCTACCTCCCTCTATTTTGAAACTGTTATCCCTAGTCCTGTCACAACAGGCCCTACTAAACAGTCTCTCCCCGTCTTTCCTCTATGCCCCCTTGAGGTACTGGAAGACCGCTATCAGGTCTCCCCGGAGCCTTCTCTTCTCCAGGCTGAACAGCCCCAACTGTCTCAGCCTGTTTGTTCAATTGACACTGAGCACTAATGAATTTGATATGTCGGTGTCACAATATATTTTGCTTCTTTTGTAGAAATCTGGGATTTTTTAAATACTGACTTTGGTGAAGCCTTCCTTTCTGCAAGTTCACACAAATAGTTTTATTAGCTTTAAAAAAGTGAGTGCACAGCCTTCAGTAAGTGAGTTTACAAGAGCATTTTATAAAACATTAGCAAAAAGCAATTGGGTATCGTAGATTAAAAGTTTACATACAGAACTCAGAAGAGGGAGTTTTTTATAGTTTTTTTTTTTTTCATTTAGTCCTATATTTCCATGAGGATATTTTTTGTCTCCTAGAGAGCAGAAAAACAGGCATGCACGCTGCCTTGTTTGCAGGGACCATGAGAAGTGCCGTACCCCAGTGGGACTCCGGTCCACATGAGCTACAGGTCCTCTATAAGCAAAACAAAATGTCAGGAGATGCAGTGGGATTTCAGCCCACATTGCAAAGGTCAGCAAGGCAAATATTAACAAGTCATGGTCTTATAACCCTCTAGCCTCTAAAAGTCAATGTTATTGCAGGAGGCAGGCATTTTGAGACTTCCCGTGGTGAAGACATGTTCCTTGCTTGCAGAGATTTTTTTTTATTATAATTATTGTCTCTTTGATAATGAATGATCTGTAAGGTCCTTTGCTCTCATGCTCTGGTGATTTCATCGCTTTAAGCTGCTGTAGGTATATAGACAGGTGATACATTTTAATGAAACATAGCTGTTGGCTGTTTTGCAAATTCAAAGCGTACTTTAATGTGCAGTGTGGAGTCTCTTATGTACCAAAATATGAGATACTATTTCACATTTGAATGGTTACATGAAAATACCTGTTTCGCATTAGTTATATGAAAACATCTTGCCCACAAAACCAAAACCACTTATACACCGTGATACCTTCTGTGCAGTAAATATATTGAAGGTCTGCAAAGAAGGTTGGGGGCTGTTCAGTCAGTGCATCTTCTACTAACAAAATTCTGTGGATATCACATTATTTAGGAGCCTGCATCTTGGTAACTAGAATTTGAATAGAGAAAGTGAATGAAAATATTTTCCAATATATTTTCTCTTGGTATTTTCACATTTTTCTCTAGAAAACAGAGATTAAGGGATTCCATGTTTTCTATCTCTTCCTAGTATGCAAATTTACTGAAATCAACTTTAGCTGACTTATATTGTCATATTTAACAGATGTATTTCCAAAAGACATTTAGCTACCTCAAGCGTAGTGGTCAATATGCACAGTGCTCCCAAATGCGTAATTTTATGGTTGCTTTTCTTCCTTTGCTTATTTAATTGGCAAACTGTTGGATCTGGAAATCGATGTGTGGATTTCCTCAAAGCAAAGCTGTTGCTTTGCCTCCCCTTTTGATGTAAGTTATATGAGATCGTGTCCTGCACTCTTGTCACGCTCCCTGCTCATCTTGGCCCTTCTCATTTTTGGCATTTGCCATAGTTTTTTTCTGGATGACTTGCCAGGATAACTTTGTTCAGGAGAAGCTGCCTCTGACAGCTTCAGTTGACTGTGTAGAACTGATACCCATGATAAATCAACATTTATAGGGTTTTTAACTCAAATCCATCCCTCGTTTAAGTTCATTGGTTTCACTGGAAATGATAGTACAGAGACACAATCTTTTCTCCTGTCATTTTGAACCTCAACAAGCTGCTTGCTCATCCTGAGCCATCACCATGGAGATTTGCCACTGCAGATCCTCAATTTCCTGAGCCAGCCTCACAATCCCAAATTGCTCACATGTCAGTTTGTCCCTTGGTCTGTGCAATTTCCCCCCAGCCTCCAAACGAATCCAAATACACACATTCACCTCATTCCTCAATCTGAACACACTCCAGCAATTTTACATAACTGACACCCAAACTGGAACCAGATGAGACATTTACAAAGCATAACATTTAAGTTTCATCGGTGCTTTATTTTCAGATTTTTAGTAAAAGACTTCTCTCCATTTATTCTCCCAAAACTGCTTTAAACAACACAGGTGAACCTGCCTGCGTGGCTTATAAAAACTGCTTTTTTATTCCTTCTGAAAGCTGAGAATTGAGCATCAACCCCAAAGAAGGGCTCAGAGCACAGGAAACCAGCACGATATTTTGATTAATCTGCTTTTCTGTTTGTGTGGCAAGAGAATAGTATCAATATTAACAAAAACTATTGTGACTAAAGCAGCCAATAAGACTATCAGAGAATCATCTGCCACATTATAATAGGAACCCATCATGAGAAACACCTTAATTACAGCTATTATCTCTTAAAATGGCTGGGTAACTCTTAGATTAATCTGATTTGAAAGAGAAAGTTGCCGTGAGATGTTAAATGGGGCTTTGCTGTGTAATTACATGGGGTAAAGTAACTATGAAAGTCATTTTTGTATGAGAGTTACACTGACTGCTAATGAAAAGCTCTCATTTTCTGGCACCTGTATTTTCAGTAATTCCACAGAGAATTGTGTCTTATTTTAAGGAATATTTGCACATGGGAAAAGGGGGAGAAAAGAGTGCCAGTTACAACCATTGTGAGAGAAAATAAGGGAACCATTTGCCTGATGCCAGGAGACATCTACAGGGAGCTCCCGCTGGGTCCCAGAAGCAAAAGCATTTCCCTGCCCTCTCTCTCTTAGCTGACCACTGCCGATTTTCACAAGCTCTTCCCACAACAATGTGTCCTGCTGCCCACCTGCCATATGCTCAGCCTTTATGCTGGCTTCAGGTGTTACCCTTCCTCTTGGATTTGTTCCTTCACGTTCACTGTTCACACTCACACGCTGTTCGCTTCACATTCACACATGCCCTGCTGCTGTGCTGGAAACTTTGCATGTGTGATGGGAGAACTGGAGCAGATACATCCACCCAGGAAAAGTGACTGGCATGATGGCACACACAGTGCAAACAAATGCTCAAGCTGCATCTCTGGCATCATCTGGCATCTCTTTATCATAGAATCATGGAATCAAGGAATAGTTTGGGTTGGAAGGGACCTTTAAAGGCCACCTAGTCCAATCCCCCTGCAAGGAGCAGGGACATCTCCAACCAGATCAGGTTGCTCAGAGCCCCGTTCAACCTGGCCTTGAATGTTTCCAGGGATGGGGCATCCACCACCTCTCCGGGCAACCTGCTCCAGTGTTTCACCACCCTCATTATAAAATTTTTTTCCTTATGTCCAGTGTGAATCTGCTTCCTTCAAAACCATTACCCCTTGTCTTTTCACAGCAGGCCCTGCTGAAGAGTTTCTCCCCATCTTTCTTACAGGCCCCTTTTAGGTACTGGAAGGCTGCTATAAGGTCTCCCCAGAGCCTTCTCTTCTCCAGACTTTTCTTTACATTATCTCTTTCAGGAAAAAAAAAGAATTTGATTTGATTTGACGGAGTCACCACAGCCTTTATTATTATTATTTGACAGCGATTATTATTAGGCAACATGGCTGCCCCATGGCTCAGAGAGACCTTGTTTGGGGTCCCTGCTCCGCCCAGCATCGTGGCTGTGAAGCTCAAACGATTTCAACCTCCTCAGTCTTACCAGAGGAAGGTTTCTTTTGTGGATGATGAAAGCACGTAAGAGCATGTTGTAAATTAGACATTTTTGTTTGAAAGTGTACTTTCAAGGGATATATTAACAATTATGGCTGTCATGTTCCCAAACAAAGGAGAGCTAAAGGTGCCCGTGCCAGCCCAGTGTGAGAGACTGCATGGGCTGCACTTTTTGGTAAACCTCGTCACCACTTTGAGGTCCTCCTGCACCAGACCCTGGTATCAAAGCCCAGGGAAGGATCTCCAAGTGTTATGGAGGAATACAGGGAATTTAAGCCCTAAATTAATTTCAAATCCCGCTATGGTCCACATCTCTGTATAGTAATATTTGTACCAACTTTAAAGCTTTTAAATCTGAGGGTTCCTAAATTAAGTAGTGCCAATGCTAGAAAGTGGCAACGCCAAGGCTTGCTCAAGGTGACACTACAGTCAAGTACCTCTAGCTCTGAGGGACACTGTTATTAGGACTGTGTCTGCTTTACATGAAAAAAAGGGCAGTAACACACTTGTCAAGGGATTTCTTGCAGCTGGTAGAGCTAAGGAGAACATGTTCTCGTTTTTTGATTCCCTGCAAAGTCTCATGTAAGATATCACTCCCAACGCCTCACAGAGAGAAGATGCACTCAGAAATGCTGTTTGGGTGCCTGTTTGAACAGATTGCTGTCATCTGGCACTTTGGCTAACATGTCCATAG
This sequence comes from Chlamydotis macqueenii, assembly GCF_036417535.1. NCBI lineage: Eukaryota > Metazoa > Chordata > Aves > Otidiformes > Otididae > Chlamydotis > Chlamydotis macqueenii. The sequence continues at coordinate 99,482,233 of NC_141557.1, read as the reverse complement.
CTTTGAGGGTGCAGCCAAATGCAGTTTTTATATACTGTTGTTAATCCTTAGGAAACAAGTTCATTTCTCTAGACGATAAAAACTAGGAGCCCGCAGACTGCCAGGGTGTTCTCCGTGCCAGCAGGGGCGAGGATGTACCTGGAGAAATCTTGGGTTTAGATGGGGATCTAGGCAGGAGCTGGGCAGCAGAGCCTGGAAGAACATAGCACCTGTGGTTTAGATGAGCCCTGCTTCAGCTGACAGCCAGAGTGAGAGCAGCCAGTTGCTGTGGCTTAGGACAAGAGCAGCAATTTCTTCAGACACGCTAACCGGATCATCGGGAAACCCATGAGCGCACATGAAGTTCAGGCCAATCCATTTTTTTACGTCTTCCTGCAGGCGAAGAGCATGCACGCAATGGCTCAGATGACACACGGTGCTTGCCAAGGCGCCACAATAACTTGATTGTTTGCCAAAGACCTAATTAATGAGGTCATCAAAGGCAACTGTTTCCTCCTTCCTGAGGACTAAATGTGCACAGAAGCACGGGCATGAGTCTGAGACGCTTCCTGGCCATTAAGCTGAGAGTGATCCTCTTGGGTTTGGGCTATGTAGAAGCTCATAAACAATTCTATGGATACTTCCATTTTTATTGTAAGCCATAAAAAGCTAATAAGCATGGCATATTACAAGGACCTTAAGTGACTGATGCAATGACAGGATGACATTTAGAGACTCATTCTAGAATTTATTTAACTGTCTCCATATAACGTAGAGACGGTATTTTTCAGCAAGGAGTTCTTTTTACTTCTAAAGAATGGAAGATCCTACAGGCTTACCATTAATGACACTCAGATAGCTGTGTTTTAATTTTTAAGAGCCAGAAATTGCCTAATTTTAGAAGTGTCTGATAGGTGTTATTTTTAGGTTCCAGTAAATTATGGTGCATTTCTGCCTCCTCCCTGCTTGCTGACTATGTAGTTTAGCATGTGCTTTCCCCGGCCACCACTTCCACTCTCCTGCTGGTGGGATCCCAAAGTGCTACTGCCAACACCTGGCATGCAGTGGTTACAAACCGGGCCACACAAGATCATGCAGCTGCCTTTAAAAACCTATGAAATCTCTGTTTTTTTCCTGTCTCCTCTCCCTGCCTCCCACCATCTTTTCCTTGCTTTCCTATTTAAAGGAACCTGTGGGATTCTTTCTTTCATGCCTGCTGGGTCCAAAGTTTCTGGGCTACTGTACCCACAAGTCTTGCTCTGCAATGCAGAGAACTAGGGCTGTTTATTACTGTATTTTTTTTTTTTCCGGAAAGCTGAGACTCTCCTTCAGTGTCCCTGTTTCAGGCACTGGGGCGATTCCCCGCAGCATGTCCCTGATGAGAAAGTGGGAAGAGCTAAAAAACAGAGGCTGTACTCGTGAGCCTGCTGAGAGATGGCAGCAGTACATGCCATGCCATCACCAAATACACATCCTTGCCTAAATTCACACCTTGAGGTGCCTCTGCTGATTCTGCCAATGGTGGAATTCCCCTTCCCCTGCACTTGGAAGATGCCTCTGGGGTGTTGGTTAAAATCTCACCAGGCTCTCATCAGAGCTTGAGCTCAATGAAGCAGGGAGGCATGTGACTTTTCAGTCCAGGTGGAGAGGGGAGCCATGAGGGATGGCAAAGGGCATGGCCCTGAGGGATGTCTGAGGCTTCCCCCTCAACTTCTTCTTTCCACTGCCTCTGAGGTTTCTCGTGCTGAGGCTATCCTCCGCCACAACCTGAAATACCAATTTTGTTGGCCATGCTCCTAGTTTTTAAGAGTTCTTGTGATCCTGATGGTTTTTTGGAGGCAGGGGTGGACGCTGCTTGGGCTCAAGCAGATAAAACTGCATTGCTGAGAGTGTTCCTGACCATGTAAGACCCCCAAAAGCTGTATATGAGGGGCTGCAGCAAAGGAGCTGAGAAAATTCCTTGTACCTCTGGCATTTCAAAGCAAGCCAGGAGTGATGACGACACTGTCTCTCAGCTGGAGAGAATTTGGAAAGGCAGCTTCAAAATGCCTCTTCCCCATGCACGGAGCCCCCCAGGGCCGCCCAGAGAAATGCTGCAGCCACAGAAGGAGCAGGTAGCTGAGGAGCCCAAAAGTGCTCAGCATCCGCCACGTGGCTTTTCCCTCATCCATTTTCTGTCGAGTACCTTACAGAGGAGAACCAGCAGTGCATGACCGACGGCTCAGCACGGCACCCTTCCCAAGGGAGGGGGTGGCTCACACCAGTGGGGTGACTTTTATGCTGTCTTGAACTTCAAGCTTCTTCCTGCAATTCATTTTTTCCTTAAAAGATCCATTAAAAAATAATTCATAATGGATCTATTTGTTAATGCTGATTTTTGCCACTTCATCATAGAATCATAGAATCATTTAGGTTGGAAAAGACCTTTAAGATCATCGAGTCCAACCATAGCTTTTAATTAAAAACAAAAAAAAAAACAAAAAAAACCCCTCACAGTAAAATTCAGTGTTAATGCCATAATAAACACACAGAAATATGTATCACTTCAGCACAGGACACTTATGGAATAGATAAGAGCAATCTTGCTAAAGTGATAAATTTGGGAAGCAAGCAGCAGCTGAGACAAAGTCCCATAACCTTATTGGAGAAGCTTTAGTGACCACAGGCAGCAGTGAGACAGTGCTGCCATACATAGTCTCTCTCCCCAGATCTCCCTACTGTGTTGGAGGGACATCTTTTGGGGAGGTGCACCTGGCAGGACTAACACCTTTGTGTCCAAGCGGTCACAAGCCCCAGCGTGTTTGCAGGTTTAGAGCTCCTCTGTTCTTGGGACTTGTTATCACTTTATTAGTCCTGTGCCTGTGTCTGGCAATGCCTCCGGTTGCCTCTCAGCTGCTGCTCTTCCTGCCCCAGCTATATGATGTCTTTCTTTAGCTTTGCAAACAGACTTTCCTCCACTTTTTTGATCTCTTGCTGCTCTGCTTAAGGAGTCTTAAATCACCCCATGGCAACTACTGTCTCCAGGGGATTTGGGGTTCAGCCATGGGATATGGGTGCTAACCGTGCTCATGCCAACCACAGCCGGCCAACAGCAGCATCGCAGAAAACACAGGTTGATTTAGGAAACAGCTTGGGAAGAGGACATCTTGCGGTTTCTAGAGATGCCAGCTCTGTAGAGGCTGTTTCACAAGGTAGGATATGATGTATGCATCTGCTCCATACAAAATGCCATGGATGATCCCAGCCGGGAAGAGCAGTCACTAAGCAGGGGCCATTCCCAGATATCACAGAAATATCTCAGGTTCATCTATGGTGTGAGCAAGCTGGCTGATTTATCAACACCTACATTCACCCTTTCAGACGGCACAGCCAGACATTTCCCAGATCTAATTCTGTCCTCATGTCAACCCTTGCAAGACCATTAATGTTAACTGAGGAGAAATCCAACCTCATAGCTGTAAGGGGCACCACAGTTTGGTTGAACTCGATGATTTTAAGGGTCTTTTCCAACATAAATGACCCTGTGAAATGATTCTATGATTCTAAATGCAATAGCCTGGGATATAAACTCCCCTGCTGAGCTGTTCAAAGCCAGACAGCAGTGTAGGTGCTACATCAGGCTTTGAGGTGCCCAAAGCCTTTGCTGAGCAGGTGAGATAGACAGGGATCCCCACAAGGCGGAGAAGCACTAAGGAGGGACGAGCTCCCTTCCCATTAACCAGGTGGGCACTGCTCTTCCTCAGCAGCGGTGAACAGTTTGCCAAAAACACAGGAAAGCAGAAGTCCCCAAAACCACGTCATGTGTGGGTAGAAATGGATGTGAAAAGAGTGATGGATTAGTCGGTGATAAAGGTGTTGTGTACCCTATTGGAAGAATAACAAAAAGAAATGTCTTGTGTTAGCATCCTCTGTGTGTGTGTGTTATCCTCCTAATAAAATATCAGTACGATAAAATACAGTACATAGTTGTCTTCTCGAGGAGATTGTCTGTTTTTTTTTTTATTATTATTATTTTTAAAGGCCAGCTCAGTAAGGAGCAGTTTCCTACCACACTGTTAACTTATTTTGAATTTTAGTAGGGAAGGATCCATACAGCAGCCGTCAGCTCCAAATTTCGGCAGCCTCCCTCCATCTCTGTATTTGATCCATCACCACAGCTAACTTGGTGTCCAGCAAAAAATAACAGGAAACTCAGCTTATTTTAACAGACATAGATAGGCCTCTCAATCTCCCAGACATAAAAGACTTCTCACAAATAATTGGTGGTGAATAATTGATGCAATTAAAATATCCACTTTTCCTATCTATGGGAGCAGACAATTCATCCTGACTGCTTTAGCACTTTCCAGGGTATCTGTGATGAGCTTTGTAAAGCACACTGTACATTTCCATTTTCTCCTTCAGATAAGTTTTATCATCGGGCAAAGGGCTTAAGGAATTAATTTAGCCCATAAGTCTGTCAGGCTTAGATTTCAGTCTAGGAAGAATTGGAAATTTTTTAGATGTCAAAACCTTCCCTTTAAGGGCTATGTAAGCCTGCCATAGGAATCCTCCTTCAAAAAATGAGTGGGCTATAAAACCCAGTACTTGGGTACAGAGCTGACGAAGCCCACCGTGAGCTGCACCATTCACCTGTTCTTTATCCTGTTTAATGGTCATGTTTGAGACTTTTAGGCCCAGCCACTCAATAGGCATGTGTACACATGTTTTTATGAAGTATTATTACAGTATGGGGACTTCTTCAAAAGACAGGGAAATTGGTGATTGGTTAGCTTAAATTGCTGCACATTTCATTTAAAAGTTCTGTTACAGCTACTTAGAGCATCCTGATCTCAATTCTGCTAACATTCCTGTAAACTGCAGTACTACAGCTGCATAAAATCATCGCACTGCATAACATCAGCTTTGAAAAATTTAATCTGGCTTTGACAAATCATCTTTGTCTGGCTTATTCGAGTCCCCAGTACAATTTTCCAGTGTGGACTATTTCACAGTCTTAAAATTCACTTACTGCAAGCAAGTGTGAAAAGCAGACTTCAGCCAGTCACAAACTTAAAGAAAAGAAAGAACTGAGTTCAGTGGCCAAAGCACTTTTAAATTGCAGCCAGTACTTAAGGAAGCATTTTCACATCTTCATGTCTACAGAAAATTGTGCACGGGCCAATATTAAGACAAATTAGCTCTGGGCAGGCTCTGTCTCATGTATGTCGGAGCTGTTTTCTTCTTGTCAGCACAGAATCTATACGTCTTTTAGCTGTACATTAAGTAACATAACCAGTGTCTGTCCTGCATAGCTCGTCTTCTCCCTGCTCGTTTCGCAGGGGAGCAGTTAGATGTGCGGCTTTTCAGTGCGAGGGGATTTTGTAATGGATATAAAGGACTGCCAGGAAAAGCAGCCAAAGTTCACAGGTTAAATCAGTCCTGTGATCTCTGCAACAGATGTGAGCTAATTAAAATTAACATTAAATGAAATTAACTCTAAATGAACTACATTATATTTCAAAATAGACTCCACTGACTCCCATTTCCTTTCCTTTATGTTTTCTGTTGGTAATGTTGCCACTTAAAGGCCATGCTATTTATGATGCCTTTTCAGGATATTTCTTATTTTGTCAGTGCCCTCTAAATCCAGATGCATAGAGGCCTCTGCTTGCATGGCCGAGCACCCTTGCCCACAGACACGACTCCTCGTGCAAACAAGCATTTGAAACCAGAAATTAGAAAATTAGATGCAGTTGCCTCATGGCACTCATAGAAATGGTGATTTCATGCACAAATTAGAGGTTTTTGCAAAGGTGCACACATGGAGCAACACAGAGGGAGACGTGGTGAAAATGCCACCTGCAGAAGATGTGCTGTATGCCCTCAGCACCCAGGCTTCTGGGGGTGGATTTTGGGATATTTGTTCCTAGCTGGAATCTACTGTTGTGCCTGCAGTGGAGTGCACAGCCATCCCTTTCTGATCTGCAACTGCAGTTAAATGCATTATATTTAAATCACTGTGTGCCATAGTCAGGCTTCTCTGCTGGTCTGTGGGGCTGATAGAGCTTTTCATAACTTTGCAAGGACTTTTTCTGGGTTTCTCTTTGAAAAGGCAGGTGTTGGTCTCTTCTCCCAAATAACTAGTGACAGGACAAGAGGAAATGGCCTCAAGCTGAGTCAGAGGAGGTTTAGGCTGGATATTAGGAAACACTTCTTTACTGAAAGAGTGATCAGGCACTGGAACAGGCTGCCCAAGGGTGTGGTGGAGTCACCATCCCTGGAGGTGTTCAAAGAACGTGTAGACGTGGGACTCCAGGACATGGTTTAGTAGGCATGGTGGTGTTGGGTTGACGGTTGGACTTGATGATCTTGGAGGTCTCTTTTAACCTTAAAGATTCTATGATTCTGTGATTCTATGAATACACAAAAGCAGCATCAGCGTGCTACATTCAGCCAGCTAGAGCCACATTGATCAGAGTGCAGCTTTTTCCAAGCAGGATATGGCTGATAACACTTTTAAAATATCAGCTTAAGCTTGTCTTAGCCTTTATTTCACAAGCTATGTGCTTGTTTGCTAACAGCAGCCTAGGAAGATTGCTATCCAATCAGCAGAGCCAGAGGTGATGTTTGTAAGATTTTGACTGCAGCACAAGCTGCCTCTTGCACCTCCACCCTGCAGCACATCAGCACAGATGTGGCTGAACATCTCCTGGCTGGACCCAGCAGTAGTGCAAGGATGGCATCTCGCAGGGCCCAGCCTGTGCCAAGCTGGGCTCTTCTCTCATGTCAGCCCAACATGCCACTCTCCCACCAGTGTGGGAATCCTCCCGCCTCGTCCTCAGCTTCATTTCCCAGGAGGCAACTGGTCCCTCTTCATCCCTCTCGTTTTTATTCTGTAAAGGGAAGGGGGATGCACTGGGGTTCACGGGGCTTGCAAGCAGTGGGGCAGCAACCAAACACGGTGAGGGTGTTGGTGCTACATCCGCAGCTCGGAGACTGCTCAGCTGCTGTTTGGCAGAACAGAAGTAAAAAGCCTTTTTATCTTGTTGACTAGAGATCGCAGCTCAGCGGCACGAGCTTTAAGCTCTTTTCTGGTCTGGGGCTAGAGTGTTTGGTTAATGCTGCAAGTGCTATGTTAACACACTCCAGTTGCTCACAACTGATCAAACTTGGAGTAAATATTTTACAGAAGACACTTGAGCATCACTGTAAGCAAGCTCCTCATTTGGAGGGTAGGAGCATATCCGGAAAAGTCAGGACAGATGTTCTTAAAGGCTGATGGTTAGCAGTAACGAGATATGCTTTACTCCTACCCTGACATCAAAATAAATCATGCATTCCAGATTTTTTCCCTGTTTCTTATCTATCTTATTTAGCTTGTTTTGCTAAAACAGATTAATACTGCTGCTTACGTTTGTATGAGGACAGAGCCACAACCTGCAGGTCTGCCAGACTTTCCTGGCTCAGGAATGCTTTCGTACCAAGGAGGCATTAGTGCCGGTAACAGCTGGGGTGTGTAACAGGGCTTCACAGGCAGGAATCCAAAATTCCTTGTAACTTGAGTTAGGCAACCCCAAATTTCTGGGGGCAACCTACATCAGTCATATATTGCTGCATATAGTGGCTGTGTATATGCAAATATATTAATACATGTGCACAGATTAAATGCCAGACTTTCTGTATAGTATCTAAGCATCTGCATATTTATTTTATTTGAGGTTGCATGCACTCTTCAATCAAAACCAACCCAACAGGGATGGCTTATTGGGAGAACCAGGATGGAAGCACGCATAGGGTGCCAGAGACACAGTAAAATTACCCTCTAAGCAATTCAAGTCTTCTGGAGGTTTGCTTTACACTGTAATTTAGGATTTCTAGCGTAAGCAACTCAGTCAGACCGACATTTAATTTTGATGGTTTGGAACTGTGGAGCCACAGTGGAGCTGGAAATAGCTGGCTGCCACCAAGTCTGGTCGAGATCACTCCAGCAGCCAATTTCTGCTGTTGGCAGGGGATGAAGGCTCTGACATCCCTTCTCCACAACTGCAGGACTAGGCAGCACACATCCACCAGCCACGTGGCTGGCGAACTCCGCAATGCTGCTGGGTAGAGCCCCTGAGTAAACAAGGTGCCTGGCATTAACAGCACCTTTCAGACAAACCAATCACTAAAGCTATCCTGCATCATTATTAGTGAACAGGTGGTAATTATTAGTAGCAAGTAATTATTAAATTAGGTTTGAAAATCTTGTTGTGCCAGCTCCTGAATCAATACACCCTAGGAAAGACATCCCTGCCCCGAGTTCTTACACCCTTGTTCGGTGTCTGCTCCCAGGGTGTGGCCAGAAGAAAACACAAAATACCTTTTGAGCTTTATAGTTCAGTGGAAATTCTGTAGTAAGCACTTGCAAATCCTATGTGCCCCTCAGCCACTGGATTCCATGACTCACAAAGGTGAGCTGGTGCAGGGTAAGTTTGCAAAAAGCCTTGCAAACAAATTTTGAGAGAGTATCACACCTTATAACAAACTTGTAACAGCCCAGGAGTTCCAAAAGGAACCTAACATGACCAATTTCATCTCAGCTCCAGGCTCCTGCTTGCTTCCTGCAGCCAGCAGATTGCTGGGCCGGCCTCCATTACTATCCCTGTAGAGGGATCAGCACGTCCAACATTTTGAAAGAAAGTGTGTAAAGCATTAAATAATTGCAAAATATAGTGAGACTAGGTGATGACATGCAGATGAAAAACATCCTTTCACCACGTTTGGCCTGATTGGAATTGTTTCTGTGCAATTGCAACGTGGATTAAGGACAGGGCTTGGATTACATAGCATCATGGTCCCAGGGGACTTGTTCAAAGTTATCTTCATATAAACATTGCTGTGTACAGTGTAAAACAAGAAAAGGATTTCAATCCATTTCTGTCTGGATATGCTTTCTCATCACAGAAATCACCACTAAAACTTCTAAGTAAAAAAAGTATCCCACCACCCCCAGGACAGACAGCAGCTTTTTCTCAGGCTATCATCAAGGACTATTAACAGGCTAAGAAGGGCTAAACTATCTCTCATTATGGCTTAGCATGGCACATGTAAGGGCTTGGAAAGTCAGCCTGAGGGGGGTGACCCCAGTTAGGATTCATTTTGGGAGGCTGGAGTGGTCTGCACTCTACTTAGGCTCCTGCACTGCTGGCCCTTTGCAGCGTGGTGAGGGTCTCCTTCTCCTCTGAATCCTGCATTTTAAGTGAAGATCATAAAATGGCAAATCCTCTTGAGGTATGTGCTCATCAGCCAGTTGCAAAAACCTGCCTGAGCAAAAGCAAAAAAGACACAGAGGGTCACAGCATGAATCCTAAAAATATGTCGCTGTGAGGTCATTTTGCAGGCCTGCTTGGTTAGAAAATCCATTTACCCTCTGCTCTGATGAAACACTTGTGTCCAGCTTGTTCCCTTAAAGCTTTGCGTTGGTTTATGAAATGTGCTATATTATTTTGCCTGGGATCATCTGTCCACTAACCTTCAACATCACTACTGTCAAAGTAATGGCATTTAAAAGGTATTGCCCCAGGGATGCCAAATTAGATCAGGGTCACTGCCGTGCCAGGCACTGTACGTGCACGGAGACAGCTGCCTGGCTGGGAAGATTTCAGACACTTTTTCTCTTAACCTCTTCCTACCAGACCTTCAGACGCTTGCTGAAGACTGATGACGACTGTGGTAGGTACTGTCAGCATCTGGCTGACCACGGAGCGAGGACATTACGTGTGGCTGGGAGGAGGTAGAAACACCCTTGCAGCCACATACGGCTCATCGTGCCTTGCTTTAAACGTTCAACCTCGGCCTGACCAGAGCTACAGCCAGGAAGGCCAAGTAAACGTGTTCCAAGGGCAGGAACTAAAGAGCATCACGGAGAGCCCTGTCTGTGGGGGTGACAAGATGGTCCCAGAGGGAAGGGCTTAAGCTGCAACAGCGCTCTGCGACAGCCTCATCCACAGCGCATGAAATTCAATCTGTTACGATGCAACTGCCCTGCATAAACTATAAAGGGGAAATTCACTCGGCCGGTGGAAGCACTCTCTGTCCAACTAGCCACAGATCACTTTTCTCCTCTAAGCAAACACCTTTATTTCACTCTTTTCTTATGCTGCTCTCCTTCACACTAGCAAACATGTTAATGTACTGAGGTCCTTCTTCATGGTATTATGGAAGACTATTATTCCTGAATTGGCAAGAGGAGGTGCTGAGGACATAGGCAGGTATAATTTCTACAGCATCCACAGACTGGTATATTATCTGTTACTGGTTGCTGGAAACAAGTTGAGCTGCTTCCTTCACCTCCAACTGCGGCGATCTCTCTCTGATATAAAGGTATACACACTGCAGCATACAAAAGCCTAAATATATAACCTCTCTCACTTCATCCGAGCCTTTTCTGTGCTAAGAGGTTTCCAAAGGCTCTAGGGAGACCTTATTGCTGCCTTCCAGTACCTAATGAGGGACTGTAAGAAAGACAGAGAGAAAGTTTTTAGCAAGGCTCATCGCGCTAGGACAAGGGGTAATGGTTTTAAAATGGAAGGAGGTAGATTTAGACTTGATATAAGGAAGAAATTTTTTACAATGAGGGTAGTAGAACACTGGAACAGGTTGCCCAGAGAGGTGGTGGACGCCCCATCCCTGAAAACATTCAAGGCCAGGTTGGATGAGGCTCTGAGCAATCTGATCTGGTTGGAGATGTCCCTGCTTCTTGCTGGGGAATTGGACTAGGTGGCCTTTAAAGGTCCCTTCCAACCCAAACTATTCTATGATTCTATGAAGGCCACAGATTCACCACTGCCTTTGACTGATATTAATCCTTACAAGGTAATGGCAGGGAAACCCCTCACTGACCACACAGAGCTGTAAGGTTACATCCCTGTGGAGAGGTGCCTGGAGAAGCAGTCATGACACTCCACCTCCTGCAGAGACCACATAGGGAAGGAGAGAGCTAGGCAGACAAAATTGTTCTACTTCAAAATGGCCCCCAAAGGATGCCCTGGGTCAAGATACTCTGTGGCAGGTGAGTCAGTAGCCCTGAAGGGCCAAAGTTGATTTGATAAAATTTATTTCATCTCTTCAAAAAAGCTGCACTGAGTAGAAAGCTCGGAGGAGGAACATGTGTCTGATGTTAACAGCAATGACCATTTTTCCAGTAAAGAGTGCTCACTAGTCCTAAGCCAAATTTTTAGACAGTGTGAGCTAGTCTTTTATAATATTTGGTAATATTAGTACCCTCTCTTAAATCCTAGGATGTAGTAATGGTGTAAAAAAAAAGTATTACTCATTTCCATTCTGTTACTTTTAATTAACTTTGGGATTCACAAATGTACCTTTTCTCCATTCTTAGAGGAGCTGGGGTGCTCTTGCTGCTGTGTGGTGCTAGCAGAAACACCAGGATCACCACAGGTTTCAGTTACTCACACCTCCCAGTTAACCTACACTGTAAAACTGCCCTGCCATCAGTAACATCTTTAGTTGTACAAAAGTAGAGGTGAAGGCATTTGGGGAAATGCAGGCTCCTTCAAAGTCCTTGGCCATTGCCTTTCACACGAAGGGCTATATCCAAGTCTCCTGCAAGAAGTGCCTCACCACAATGTCCCAACTCTGGCAGCTAATAATAAGCTGTTCAGACCATTTGCTCTCAAACTGCCAGGCCAAGGCTACCTATGGCGTTCATAGCAAAAAGTTGGTATCCTAATAAGACGAAAGCCTGTAACAGAAGATCTACATGCTTGTTCATAGCTTCGCTCCTAGGGTGGATAGTTGCACATGGACTTCTGTAGGGCAGGGCACCAATTCCTTGGGGCCTGTACATAGGCTTAGCTATGAATTCATAGAAAAGGCTAACAAAGCCAGCACTGCTTTTCTAACTATAAGCTCCAGCTATTCGAGGCAAACACTGCTTAGCTGCAGTATCATGGACTTAATGTGCTCATTCAGTTAGTGGAGTTCTCTCAAGGCAGAGCAATGAGAATGGAATTCAAAGGACACAATTTGCCTTCAGAGCTATTTAGATGCTTCTCTGCCGAGCAGCTGTCAAGAAGCCGTCAAGAACAGTATACACATGACAAAACTCACTAAGCGAATCAGGAAAGCTCATTGCAGCAAGTGAGGCAGATGCGTGTGAGGCCTTTGCTTCCCCAGGGCCGCTCGTCCTGGCACCTGAGCAGAAGCAAATGCATCGTTGCTGATAAGCCTAGGCTTGCTGTGTAACCCAGTTACTGTACTCTGGCTCATTGTCGCTTTAGGCAACTCCTGTCTCCAGTCCATAAGAGCTTCTCTGGTAGCATTAACACACCCTGTATGTAAATGACTGCAATACACTCTGGGAAATAATTATTTGCTCACTTTTAATGAGGCATACCAATAAATAAGCAGATGCTAATGTTGCTGTTAACGTAATGTTTAACTAACTCACTTAAGTGTAATTAACTGATGACAGCTGGGTGAAGAAACTTCCAGTGTCCCTTTTAAAGACAAAGATTTAAAACCAGATATGAGCAGTGAAGGCAGTAACAATCTAGGCTTGCTTAACTGACTACTCTCACTCATGGCCAGGACATCTGCTCGGAAGGGCAGCCGAGTCTCGATGCGCTGCTGGGAAGGAGGGCGCCCTGGAGCATGCCACTTCCCAAGGAGCTCAGCATGAGGCTGCAAACACCCCACAGGGATATCGGTTGAACATCGCTGGCCTAGAGGTCACTAAAGCTCTTCATTTGATTTCTTGCCTGTAACCTAGAGATAAGGTTCTTGCTGTGACAAATGCATAGGAGATGCATAATTGGGCTTCCAGTGGCACATGGATGGTGTAGTTTTGCTTAGTATGTAAGATTGAGGTTGACTGAACTTGGCCTTTGCCAACCAGTGTCTTAGCCTAGGGGTATCCCTTCATCATGCCTTAGATGCCGTAGTCTAATTGCTGACAACGTTATATTTGTGCTATTTGATTCTTGTGTTGCGTACATGGAAAACAAGCCATTTCAAACCGCAAAGCACAGCTGATGTAAATAAGAAAATATAGTTGTTACCAGGAAACAGCTTAACAATATGCAGTGCAACAGGAGCGTATGCAGAGCAGAATAAGCCCAGACTATAATAAAGCGCTAGCAGGAGCCGTGCACAGGGTCGTCTGCACCTAAGGGACAGGATCCATAAAAGGAAAGAATGGTTATAAGTAAGAGTTTTTTCTACAAAAGCAAGGCTTCTACTGCCCTAGAAGGGATGAAGTTTGAAATGGGTTAATTGGACAACAGGGACCTCTCAAGGAGTTTGGAGATCAGCCATCAGAACAGGTCTAGATGGAACTGGTGATGATTACAAGATGATAACCTCAAAGTAGCAGGAGGCCATCAGGTGTCCTCAGCTATGTCACATGAAAAATTTGGGCAGTGAGAGTGGCTGTCTTTGTTTGAAGGTTTGATTAGATAGCAAAGCTTGCAGGAATGCCCCTTCTGATTATTCTTTTCTACTGTTGATTTACTGTCATCAGGAGAGTTAAAAATTCTCCTAGGTTAAAGCAAAAGCGAGCCTGTTCTGCTGTCTTGTGAAAAAAACTTCTCTGTTTTTACAGCTCTCTCAAGGTTTGATGAAGGTACTGAACAGCTGCAAGTCATGTCATCTCTCTCCCTGGTGCTTTGTTGTAGAGTTACTCTTTACTGTCTGGTATCATCTCCTTAGTGTTATGTATGTTCACTGCAGGGCTGAGAAAAAGAATTTTTTTGCAGACCTTTTCCCTTTCCTTGGCTAGATATCTCCTTTTCTAACTCATTTCTCTTCCACAAAACTAACTGGGGCCAGATAATTGAGTAAATTGTAGGTATTTGAAAGAAAGGAGGTTTATATCACACATGATATCGTCTTTTGTACTTCCTCCACACTGTGTAATAAGCTATTTTACGGAAGCATTAGACCATAGTTCTAGAGTAGGAAAGTTCATAAAAAATTTAAATTGGTGAATGGTTGTGGTAGCTTATACAAACTGTGTTATCACCAAAGTTTGTGCCAGTCTTCAAACTCCAAACAGTGGAAGGATCCCTACGGGAAGGGAATATTTTTTTTCCTTTTTTTTTTTTAATTTTATATATAAGTTTCCCCATGGTCCTTCTTTTAGGTTGTTTATATTGGAAAAGCTTTTTGATCAACAAGTGCTGGTGGGAATTCTTTCTAACCTTGTATACTGTACACCTTGCAGAGACTGGGAGAGAAGGAGGCATTGAAAAAGGAGAATCTGAAGGGCAAAGTAAACCTGGATCACAATAAAAGGACTAACGGGACTTACGCACAGGGGCCTCTGCATCTGAGAGATAGGAAAAAGATCCAAAACAGAAAGAATGAGTTCATTTCTTGAATGGAGAATGCCTTCATTTTATCAATATTCTCTTGTTTGTGCAGACATCTTCACACTAATTAACCTGTCAAAAGGCTCGCTGTGCAGGATGAGTAGAAATGTAGTCAATCCTGAGTCTAGAAAATCACTGTGCTCTTTATCACTTTCCCAGTTAATTCTGTGCTGATAATGACTTGTGTCTCACTGCAGAAAAACTTTATATTGTATTGAACCATTGGTCAATTCTGCCTGCCTTCCCTGAAAGACTACCACAAATAATTCTTTCTTGGTGGAACAACCCATTGCTTGCTTGAGGTCTAAGTCCTGCAAACATGTAAGCTTGTATTTAACAAGGCTCTGAGCAACCTGATCTAGTTGGGGACGTCCCTGCTCCTTGCAGGGGGATTGGTCTAGATGACCTTTGAAGGTCCCTTCCAACTCTAACCATTCTATGATTCTATATTCTAACTGTGCTCTGGCTTCCCATCTCATTGACGTCAGGAGAGCTGCTCAGATAGGGAAAATGAAATATTTCTGTGCACTGTAACAATACAAAGTTTTGCCCTTGCTTGTGCTATCAGTCCTGGCTCTCCAGAGTGCCTGAGGAGGCAGAAGACTGTCCAAGCATAGATGAGCCATGAAATAACCCCTAAACAATTAAGGGAAAGTCCCACTGTGCATCCACAGTCTTGGCTTTCAAGTGCTGCTTTTAACAGTGTAGCTAGAGCTGTTTAAAAAAGCAAAAGTTTTCTTTGCAAGAGGGAGGATTTCTGTCAGAAAGATTAAATCACTCATCAAAGAGGCAAGACCAAACTCAGTTACAGGAGGTTTCCATTCCTTCTGGTGCGCAACTGCTGCAGAGAGACAAACACTTTAATGCCGGCTGCTGATGGGAGAAGGTCAAAGCCTTTGGCTGAGGAGGGAAGGCTCCCAGGCACACTGCCTGCAGCGTAACAGGGAGGCAAAGGCCGCTGAAGTGGTTGTTTCTGGCATGATTTATTCGAAATAACAGAAACTTAGTTGGAAAACACATGACGCAGTCACAGGCTGTGTTAGTACAAGCAGGGGGAAATAGAAAGACGCAGAGGCTGTCGACCATCGAGGTATCCCTGTGTGTCTGAAAGTGGATCATGATGGAGATGACTTTGCTTTGGGTAGTCTCAGACATACCGGCAGACTGCCAGAGGGTGAGGTTTAGGGATAAACCTGTAATCAGCTTTAATTCCTCTAGAGAGGCTGGTGTCCCCTAATCTTTGGGGACCTCTTGCTTTTGTCTTTATGGTGGCTGTTCTGCTAAATCAGCTAATGCAGTGAGCTTCTCTTACTTGAAGATTTTACTTATTTGTACAGAGCAAGTGTCCCTGGAGCAGAAGTCTTCCTACTTGGGACAAGGGGTCTGAGTTGCTGCCCTTCTCCCCACCTTTTGTGACTGCAAATGCCCAGGCCAAGCGAGTGCACGCAGTGCTTTGTGCCGGGATGGGGAGCGGGGGTAAAGGGCTCGGTGAGGAGCTGGGAGCCTCCTGTCTCTCCTTGGGAGTCAGAGCTAGAACCAGCCTGTGCGCTGCGAGCCTGAAACCTATATCCTCCTGTTGAGGGTCGGGGGAAGGTGCAGAGAGGTATCTGGTGACAGAAAGACAAAGAACACCAAAAGCTGGGGAAAGAACATTGGCCTCTGGCTTTGCCCCAACCCCTTGCTCAATATGGGGATATAATGCCAGTTTCATCAGATTGCCAAAAGGCGGGTGTTTGCCTATCTCCAGGTGGTGACTGAGCTAGGGTTGCCAAAAACAAACGTGCCCCATCCTCAACGTGGACATGCAGCACTGCAGAGGTACTTCTCCCAGGCTGCGTCATTTGCTCATGCAGACACAGACACCTCCTCAGGTCAGGAGTCTCTTTCCCAGGACAGCTTTGCTTTTGTAGAGCAGCAGGAGCATCGTTAGCCACCCACAGGGGCGATTCCCATGGAGACTGGTCGCCTGTCGGCCTCGTCAGAAATGGCTATACTCAGGACTGGGCAGATGCCCACAGTATGGCTGTGCATACACTATCATGGGCATGCCCTGATTGTACCTTTAGATATCACATGTAAGGATCCTTTACAAAGTGATACAGACCTCATCAAGAAATTTAGATCCCAACATAACCTATCTTAATAAATTTGTAGCCATTAAAAGAGAAGCTGGTCCATGGTCTTAGCTTTTATTAAAACTAAGTTATAGTAGCTTTGTCATAAAGACATTTTAAAAAAAAATCTTTTATTTTGCTTAAAATATTCTACAGAAACATAAGTTACTTAAACACAGCTCTAGGCCACAACAGTTTAGGAAGCTCTTTCCCCGCCCCCCCAGAGCAAAAACTGAATTGGCAGGTGGAGCAATAGGTTTCTTTCTGAGCTTTTGGCTCTACATCTGTAACTTCCTTGTGTGCAATAGCTGGTCATTTGTGTCATGTTAAGAGAAGTAGCGTGCTACAGAACCAGACCTGGAATATCTTGTACTTAACCTGCATCGGTGGAAATGACCCTAAAGTGGACAAAACCATAGAGAGCTGGACCTGTGAGTGCAAGAAAGAAGCACTTGGCACAGCCCCTTTACTCTGGTCATCCCCCGTCTGTGATCTGCTGTGCTGTGTCTTCCAGAGGTGTGGCTGCACCACACCAATGTGCAAGTTGGCATTTCCAGGAAACAGCCTCACGCCAATTTCAGCATGATGCTAAAGGGGAAGAGTTTGGTGAAGACAAAGAGCGTGGGCTTGGAGACATTGCACGTCACCTGCGCTCCCCTTCCCCTCACGGGTGGATGAAGCATGGGCACAGGGGCTTGAGGAGCTCTGCGCTGCTGGGGAGGGACCTGCTGCTGAGCTCCAGGGTGGGGGAGCGCAGGGTCCATGCTCAGAAACAATTAGTCCTGCAGTTCAGCTCAGTTTAATCTCTTTAATCCTTTCCTCAGCTGCTTGTTAAACCCACGGAGAACAAAGCACCTTTTATTTTTACTAGAGGCTGATGACGAATGGTGTCTTAATTGCGAACGTCTACCCCAGAGGGAGACAGATTACCTCTCCAGCCCCACTTTGGCACCGAAGCACTAGCTGTTAGCCACCCACAGGGGCTCCATCCACATTGCTCCCAGCAAAAGAACCACATTCAGCTGTGTTGTCTTCTGTTTTCTGCTTGCTTTTTAAGCTGAAGAACACATAGATACAGATGTTCATTTACAAAACAAAACAAAACAAAACAGACTTCAACAAAACTGATTGTGTAAATGTTATTGAAAATCTATATTTGATATTTTTCCTGTGGCCATATGTTTTCTCTCATTTCCTTCACTACTATGTGCAATTATTTACATACTGCATATAAGTCTATCAATCAGCATCGTACCTGCTGATATGGTTACAGATTATATTTTAAACTGCTCATTTATAGTGGGTGCAGCTTGCCTGAAAAACAGTCCCATTAAATTGCTTTTGGACAGTGGATGTTAAGATAGTATTCTCCAGTACTCAGTTGAGGCTCCAGTATGCCATGACCAAGGACACCGTGCCTCAAAAATGGTGTTTATGAAGTTGAAAGCCTTCCAGGGCTTTTTTAATACATGTTAGTCAATTCAGTTATAGAATCATAGAATCATAGAATGGTTAGAGTTAGAAGGGACTTTCAAAGGTCATGTAGTCCAACCCCCCTGCAAGAAGCAGGGACATCCCCAACTAGATCAGGTTGCTCAGAGCCTCATCCAGCCTGGCCTTGAACGTTTCCAGGGATGGGGCATCCACCACTTTTCTGGGCAACCTGTTCCAGTGTTCTACAACTCACATTGTAAAAAATTTTTCCCTAATATCCAATCTAAATCTACTTCCCTCTATTTTAAAACCATTACCCCTTGTCCTGTCGCAACAGGCCCTACTGAACAGCCTCTCCCCATCTTTCTTGTAGGCCCCCTTGAGGTACTGGCTCTCCCCGGAGCCTCCTCTTCTGCAGGCTGAACAGCCCCAACTCTCTCAGCCTGTCCTCATAGGAAAGGTGCTCCAGCCCTCTGATCATCTTTGTGGCCCTCCTCTGGACATTCTCCAACTGGTCCATGTCCTTCTTGTGCTGGGGGCTCCAGAACTGGACACAGTACTCCAGGTGGGGTCTCACCAGGGCAGAGTAGAGGGGGAGAATCACCTCCTTCCACCTGCTGGCCACGCTTCTTTTGATGCAGCCCAGGATGCGGTTGGCCTTCTGGGCTGCAAAGGCGCATTGCCGGCTCATGTTGAGCTTCTCGTCCACCAGCACTCCTAAGTCCTGGCCTCAGGGCTGCTCTCGATCCATTCTCTGCCCAGCCTGTATTTGTGCCTGGGATTGCCATGACCCAGGTGCAGGACCTTGCACTTGGCCTGGTTGAACTTCATGAGGTTGGCACGGGCCCACCTCTCCAGCCTGTCCAGGTCCCTCTGGATGGCATCCCTCCCTTCCAGCATGTCAACGGCACCACACAGCTTGGTGTTGTTGGCGAACTTGCTGAGGGTGCACTCTATCCCACTGTCCATGTCGCCAACAAAGATGTTGAACAGGGCCGGGCCCAACACAGACCCCTGAGGGATGCCACTCGTGACCGGTCTCCACTTGGACATTGAGCCGTTGACCACCACTCTCTGAGTTCGGCCATCCAGACAACACCTTATTCATCGAGTGGTCCGTCCATCAAACCCATGTCTATCCAGTTTAGAGAGAAGGATGTCGTGCGGGACAGTGTCAAAAGCTTTGCACAAGTCCAGGCAGATGATATCCATTGCTTGTTCCTTGTCCACCGATGCCGTCACCCCGTCATAGAAGGCCACCAAATTGGTCAGGCACGACCTGCCCTTGGTGAAGCCATGTTGGCTGTCACCAACCACCTCCTTGCTCTCCATGTGCCTTAGCATGGTTTCCAGGATAATCTGCTCCATGACCTTGCCAGGCACAGAGGTGAGGCTGACCGGCCTGTAGTTGCCCGGGTCCTCCTTGTTCCCCTTTTTAAAAATGGAGGTTATGTTCCCTCTCTTCCAGTCATAGTTCTTTACACTGGTTGTATGATTCAGGATGCAGTGGAGCACTAGGGTACCTGAGCCTGGGATCTGCTCCAAAGGGCAGGAGGTGGAGGAGGGCTTGCAAGCATTGGACCCAGTTCTCTGCAGTGATCTGTCTGGAGCACTTTAAAATGCAATGCAGATGTCTTTTTTTTTTTTTTTTTTTTTTTTTAATTAAAAAAAAATATGCAGACTGACCTAATAGGAAAACCCTAGTTTTGAAATAAAGTTAAATGAGCGCAAATACTCCATGTACTAAACCAGTCGAAAGGGAAATAAGGGTCTAAGTTTACCGTTCTGTTTATTATAAGGCAACATGCAAAGATGAGCGACAGGCAGCGGCCCCATGCTGTCGGCTCAATAAACCAAGCTTTTGTGTGTCTTATCACATTTAATTAAGGCCTGAAAAACTTGTGGCCAACAACACTTGTCATGGCTGTATTCATTTGTAATTAGCATGTCAATCCTTTCTGCTTAACCAGCTGCCAGTCTGAAAGTCTATAGCAAGCCACCATCCAAAACACAGATTTTTGGATGCTGTTGGCTGTTAAGTCTTTATACCCCTGCTGAAAGAAGAGGTGCCCTCCCCAGCATTCTTCATAAATATTCCTGACTCTTCTTGCCTCTGCTATTGTGTCTTGCTTGTGCAGGTTTTGATTATTCATTTCTGAAAGCAATTTTAAACATCTGGAAGCAATTACCTTGCTTTCAAGGTTTTCTTTTTTTATACCTGACTCTTTTTTGCACTTCAATCAATTTCATTCCGGCACTGGGGACTCAGAAGAGCCCCTTGCTGCATGTATCCCAGCACACGTGAAATAAAACATCAGACTTTTCTTGCTGCCATAGGGCAGGTTTTATTTCAGCAGGGCAGGTTTTATTTCAGCTTAAACCTTAACTTACATTCTCAGGCCTAACCCATGGGCTCCTGTACAGCGGTTACTGCCCAGGGCAGGCTGTGAAAGCCTGGTGGGCCTCCATGCACTCATCCAACAAGACCCATGAGTCCTGAACCAAAAAGCATTGCATTAATTCACTATTTTTTCAGACTTTCTGCAGAGGAGGTGGCGCTGGGGTTTCTATGGGGACCTTTCCCACAGGTCTGCCAAGGATATCTCCATTACAGCCCCATGTCCCAGCATGGCATCTCCCATTGAATCACCCTTTTCTGAATATTATTAACAGCTTGAAAGGATAATCTCTAATGTTATTAGAAAAAGAGAAAATATTTGAACTAATAATGTCATTTGCCATTGCTTATATCTTTGTCTCGTATTTTCCACTATTGCAATATATAAAAAATCAGATACATTTTTTATTTGCATATTATGTCAATTGAGTACTTCTACACAAGGCATTAAATACGACCCTCTAGCTTTATCTCCAGGAGACAGAGCAAATATCCCCAGATTGAGGGTAACATAGGGCACTTTGCCTAGTGTCTGAATCCAGGAGTAATTTGGAAAAGCTCTGCGGTGTACCTGAGAGTGTAATTCTTTCTCTGCCTGCGTTTTACTCCTCTCCTTCTATAGAAAAAGTTTGGGTGGTTTTATTAGAAATCTTCCTGCTACCTATCCTAGTTTCTGGAACGGTTCTGTGTGAAAGCTAAAAGGAGATAGGAGACGTTTCCCTCCTCATTGTTTTCGAAGCGGCCTTGGCATCAGTTTTGCCTGTGGAATGCGGGGGTACATCTGCTCCGCATCAAAGCTCATTCCACATTTCTCTGCCCTCTGTCATCCCGTATTTGCAGTACATTCCCCTCTCTTTCCTTAATTTTCCTTTCCTTTTTCCCATTCTTGGCAAGCTTCAAGGACACTGGAAATTTCACCATTGCATGCATTACAAAACCAAAGAAGTCTTTGTTATTTAAGGATAATCAGAACAATTTCTGATGAATTTTCAGCACCCTTGCATGTGACCTGGCTTACTAATGCTGTTATTGATATAATTTCCAATATAAACTCTCTCCATCCACTGTTTATTTTGTTAGGTTTTGGTGAGCTTTGCTGCAGATCTCCAGATGGATTGCAGTTTACATTACAAAGGTACCTTTAACCCTGCAACAGCAAACCTTGCTGCAAACTGCAAGTTTTCCTTTTGTTTACAGTGCAGAAGGTGCCAAAATCCACACAAAAATAGTGTGGCAAACCTTGATAAAGGTTGAACTCATCAGTATAGCACACATTTACTAAAAGGGCATGCTGCTGAGCTCTCTGCTAGCGTAGTATAGAATCACAGAATCTTTAAGGTTAAAAGAGACCTCCAATATGCCTACTAAACCATGTCCTGGAGTGCCACGTCTACACGTTCTTTGGACACCTCCAGGGATGGTGACTCCACCACTTCCCTGGGCAGTCTGTTCCCGTGCCTGACCACTCTTTCAGTAAAGAAGTGTTTCCTAATATCCAGCCTAAACCTCCTCTGACTCAACTTGAGGCCATTTCCTCTTGTCCTGTCACAAGTTATTTGGGAGAAGAGACCAACGCCTGCCTCCCTACAACCTCCTTTCAGATAGAAGAAGCATAAGGGCAGATAGCTCTGCAAGCACAGATGGGTCAGCTGGGCCTACTTCATCTTGCCCATCTTTTATCCTCTTCAGGCTTTTTAACACTTAGCTCTCTCAGAAAACAGACTTGAGTCCTGGTCCTTTTTCTTTCCCTTTTGTTGCCTTGCTTGTCCAGGAAGGCCACTCATGGGTGTAACAACTGATCAGCCTTCAACAGCTTAGACAGTTGCAGCGCTGAGGCCACTATAAAGCTAGCATGGAAGAGAGTCTGTGGTTCTTCCAGGATTCATCAGTGGTGTGCTTTTTTGCAATCCCCGTCTGCATTACATTTTGTGCCTCATTTCCAGTCTGCTTTTGTTCTCAAGAAAACATAAACTCTTTGTGCCATCACATTGCTTTTCTTGTCTATCATCAGACAAGCGGTAACCGGTGGGAATCCATTGTGGACATTCACCAAGTCTCCTCTGAGCTCCTTGCTTCTGTGCTTTTGAATTTCAGGGAAAAAAAAACCTCTACCATTTCTATTCTGAAATGAAGAAACATTTCAGTTTTAATCTTGCCTTTTAGGTCGTGCTGCTCTCCATTGCACTGCTGGTTTCACAGAACACAAATAGTTGGAATATGCCATCTATGGGCCTGAGGAAGGCTTGCAAGCTTTAATAATTGGTTATACAAGGCCATTCTGCTATGTAAAGAGGAAGGCAAGCTGTATATTCCATTAAAGAGGCAACAACAATGTCTGGCGGCAACTCTCAGCCCTCATCTGAAACCACTCCCATTCTAAATATAAACCTGCATGCAAGTGCTTTCTGTTAAGAAGCAAATATTAATTGTGTCCTATTCGATAGCACTTTACGTTGGAGATAGAAAGGAAGAGTAGGAGAAAAAACACTCACCTCATGCTTTTTTGTTTTCACTAAAGATTCAATGTGTTGTTCGTATGGGTTAATGGCTGACTTCACACAGCTCCTTCCGAAGTCCTGGCTGCTGAGCCAGCCTAAGCTTACCTAAGACCAGAGCTGGACTTTCTGTTACTCTTCTCAAAGTCATGTTCGGGGATAAATAAGGCTCATTTGGCTGATAGCACCTTTTAAAGCTAAACAGCATTTTGTCCAGTAAAAGGCTGCAAGGTGAAGACCTCAGACACAGCTAACGGGGATCTGTGCAAAGAAAGCCATTGCTGAAAGTGCACAGCATGACGAATAGTGAGAAATGTCAGTAAACTGCATGAAAGCACATCTCAGCATCAGTGACGAGTATTTAGGACGGGACAGACTAGTATTCATATTTGTAGGGCTGGATTCACAGCCTTTCACACTGGATCTGCCCAAGGATTGGTAGACCCAGAACCTGACCTTGAGCCACGGTGTGCACTTCAGTGACAGACCAGAGGGGAACAGAGGAGTTCAGGCAAAGTGGTCAGTGCTCCCCATGATTCATGGCGATTACCCATGTACATGCTTTTAGCCCAAGGTATTTTGAGTTAAACTGAGTAATTTCAGTCAACCCTCAATGAGAGACAGTTAGCTGATCAACTCAAATCACCTGAAATTTGTTTTGAGCTTAGAGCATGCACAAGGACACTCACTATGCACAAGCATGATCCATGGTGAGCTCCGAACATCTCTGGGCCTGCAGTTCCCCACATTACCCAGTGGCCTAAATTCTGCGCTCAGCTACTGTTGCCTATAAAAACAGATACATCATGGACTGAGATAAGCAGAAAGTGGTTCATGTCCCCATTTATGTCATGGCCACCAGGAACTGATCCAGTGAGACAGCAAGAATATCAGCCAGCATTTTCAAATTTGGAGTCCTTGGTGGAGGCCCTGAGATCTACATTTAGCACCTTGTGACAAATGGACATCGTCTCTCCAGCATCTCTCAAGAGAAAGCAACTTACTTAGGTTCTTAAATATTCTAGGCATTCCAGTCAAAGAGGTCAGCTGTTACCGTCTCCTCAGAGGTTGCCTATCAACAGTATATCGAGCAAAGTTTTTCCTGGAATGAGCTTGTTGCTTTGCTTTAGAGTTTGCCTTAAGTCTGCGCGGTTTGTTCACTGACGCCAGAAAGGTTGTTCTCAGAATAAAAAACTAACAGAAAAAAAAAGTCCCCAAATTCTCATGGGGAACAATAGTGATCAAAATATATTTCATCAAAAATATTACAGAGGCACGCAGTAGAAAATGCACTAGCAGGTACTTTGCAACAGACGCAAGACACCAAGAAGTAAGCAAAGGAAGGGGCCCCAGGCCAGAAACACTCAACCTCCTAATTAAATCTGCTGCCACCTTCTGGAGTAAGGCTCAGTTTCACTAACACGCTGGTGTGGCTCACTGGATGCTCTCTCAGAGCAAAGGTGATGCAAAGCCCAGATGTCTTCTTCAGCCGTCTCCAGGTGGTTCATGGTTACCCCTCCCAGCGATGCCACCTTGATGTCAGTAGCCTTGAGAAATACTGACCAAGTCAATTATATGCACTAAAGAGAGGGACAAGGCTGCAAGGAGAAGGTTTTTAAAGGTGTGTGAGAGGTTCCTATAAATAGCGAGCTAATCTGCAGGGGGCAGCCGCTCTGCACTCTCATGTAATTGCTTCTGAATGAACATGTTCCTCAGCAAAGTGCGATATCGATTCTTCCAAAGCCATCCCTGGTACCGGCTCCCTTGCTTGCCACAGACACCACTGCTGTCAGGCTCCTTCTTTATGCTGCAGCTGATCCAACATCTTTGACCTGTTACTCTCTCCCTTCACATCCTCAGACGCTGGCAGTGTCTAAACCACGCTGATTTTCTGCACAGCCTTACTCAGCTCATACGCATATACAAATATTCAGCTTTTGCTGAACTCCTAGACAGCTGAAAGTTCTCTTCTGGGCTCATACTGCTTTCTTTGCATCCCTTACCTTGTTCCCATTTCTCAACAGCATCAAATGCATGCATTTTCAAAGCCCTTTCATAAATGAATTAAGGATCTGGTCTCCCTTTCTGGCTACACATAATCAGACTCTTGAAGATCTTCAGTTATGGGCAGAGCCACCAAGAGGACTGTGGGTGTCCACTGCTTGTAAATTAAAAACCTGAAAGAATAAAATTATAGTTACTAGCTGGACTAAAATCAGTGCCAGTGCTCCTCCTCATTGCATAGCTCCACAAGGAGCTCCACAGATAACCACGGCGAGACTCCTCTGAGCAGCACGAGCTTCAAGTCTTCCCTCCCTCTTGTCTTCCCCAATGCACATAACTCATAAAAGAAGGAAAGCAGGTGCAAGGAGGATGTCAGGATCTATCACAGCAGTTGCTAGTGCCTGTTTTGTGGAGCTCTGACCTGTGACTCGAGCCATGTGTGTAGCTTGAAACAACACGGACACACCACCGCTAGCAAAGCTGTGCCGTTGTGGTTTTAAGCACGAGCCTGTGCTCCTGCAGAAGCCCAAAGTTAAGTGGGGACAGGGGTCCCTATGTCTCAGGTCGGGCTTCCCCCTTTTTATTCTCGATTTATTAGATGGGGCAGGTAATTTACTGTGGAACTCTGCTTTTTAAATTTGTATAGTTGATGGAAGTGATGCTTACAGTATGTCTGTTATTACTGTTATTACAGTATGCCTGTTCCAGAGGGGTAAATAGTAGTTGGCTTTTTATCCACACATAAACATTTTTCTGGCACACGTGTTTGAAGTAGCCATCCCAGCATTTAGGTTTCCTTATATTTAATTCCTGTATTTCTCCTGTGGGTTGATTTAAGAACACTGAGGAGGGAAGAGTTGTAATTTAGTAAGTACTGTAATCTTTCCAGGGACAGAAATGAGATAGGATGCTACATGTGTGCTTTTAGGTGGGACACAGGAAGGCAAAAAAAAAAAAAAAATTAGAATAGAATAATAATAACAGTTTTAAAAAAAGCAAAGCTCAGGTTTGAGACACTGAAGATTTTTCCACAGCAGTTCACCTTTATCCACTCTAAATGCATTCTTCCAGATGTATGCCTTAAGCCTGATATGTGTAAAACATAAATCTAAACCATATGCTTTGAACTGCTGGGCCTGACAGTCTAAAATATCCAAGGGACCACAGGATAGAAATCTCATTATGGCCTGATGGCTGTTGTGCAAACGCTTTAAGTTCATATTTTATTTTTACCCTAACGATTGTGGACGTCAGATGGAGAGCAGAATGCTAATGTTTCATTCACTTGGCAGGAGACGGCTGTATATCCCTGCCCGCTCAGTGCTTACATGTTTTGCTGCTTGATTTGCAGCTGGCTCTCTTCTCCTGCTGCATTGGCGAAAATACCAGCGAAACCCAATGTTTCCAGTCGGCCGGGCATACAGCCGATGGAGCAGCCGCTTATTAAAAGAATAGCCCTTGGAAGTGTGAAGCAATTAATGCCTTTGTGAGAGTGATAAAAGGAATAACAGCGGTGGGGATGCAAAGGCTTCCCGAGGTGGCAGTGGAGCCACGGCAATGCTGGTGTTGGAGCCCAGGGCTCTCTTCTCCGGGTCTTGGCTCCGGACATCTCTGCCCTGATTCAGCCACCGGAGCATGGGACAGGCCCTGCTCTCGGGTGACACAGCCCACTCCAGTTCAAAAACAAGCACTTTGGTATTTTATTCTGGTTTCTTTGATAATTTCAGGTTCACACACCAAAAATAGAAGTGAGCCATTAAATTGTGGGGGCTTTAGGGTGCTACCACAAATGATGATTTGTTTTCCTTTATTTTGCAGTCTCGCTGGCACGCCACTTGTCTCATTTTACGGTTAAGAAATGTGGTCCTCCATTACACGGTGCTTGTCACCTAACTCGAGACAAGCTCTGACATCTCCTTTTGTTATTTCTAGATGAATAAAATGAAGAAACAGCTGGTGTATATGGAGGAATTACACACATCTTGTGATTTCAAAAGAACTACATCTTCAGCTGGTCTTTACGGAGGAGAATTTTTGCTGCTTTAGGAGTCCTTGGACATCTTCCATTTGAGGCTCTGTGGATCCAGCCGATACCCCGTGCCTCCCTGCCCCTCTGTGCTGGGCTTTCTGTCTGCTCAGTAAGTTTTACCAGTACCAGAAACTTGGAAATTGTAATTTGTGCTTACTCATGAGAACAAGCAACACCTGCAACAAGAGTACCTCCTCCTGAGTAAGAAACTCCCCACTTTGCAAGGTGATCAGTCTTGCCCATCCTTCCTTCCTGCACCGCAGTACCTGATTTGGAGTTGCCCCAGAAAGCTTGGTTTAAAAGCTTGTACCACGCTTGGTGATGGACCACTTTGAGCCCTTCAACGCATTGGTACAAGCCCAGCCACAGGGCAAAGGATTAAAGCTTGTGCTTCAGGTGTGTGGCTCAGTCTCAGCCAAGACTGTAAGCCCCACCAAAGTAAAGGAAAGATGTGATAAAAGTTAGTTAGGTTCTTCTATATGTTACCAAGCAAAACACCAGTCTTCATTGTCATGTAACAAAGTGCAGCAAGTGCTTCATGGGCATGACTTGGAGATTGGTGAGAATGTGGACAGAAAGTACTGCAGTAGGCAAAACAGGGTAATGTCATTCTTGGAGAACAAATCCTATGACAGACTCAGAGAACAAATCCTAAGCAAGAGGGAGCAGAATAACACTACGTTATTTTTTAAGTTGTTATCTACCAGATAAGCCAAATGTCTATTTGAAATTAACAGCAACATTGGTCAAAAAATCTCCTTAAATCTGCTGGAGTCAACAGAAAAGAGGGTCTGGTGTTGAAATGTCTGCCAGATCAGATTTTATGTCTGAATATGAAGATGTCCAAGCAAATAGTCATAACAAAACAAGGTAGCCCAAATGCCATGTTAAAATATAGAAATATTTTTTCCTCCCTGTTCCCGCTCTTGCAAATAGTTGGTAGGTGGGGTAAATGGTGTATGGCTCTTTCATGCCTCGGATGCCTCCGCTGCTGGCCGGAGACAGCGCAGTGCTCCTCGGAGCTGGCAAGGAGAGGAGGAATTCCTTTCGTAACATCTGCCTACGTGACGGTCCTGGAATTTGCATCTTCCCTCAGCCTGCTTTAGCTCATCTCCCTGCCTTCTTAGCATTGCCTTCTTGTCCAGCAGATAAGAGCACATTTCTGTAACAAGTTTTGCAATTACCCATCTTCTCAGTTTTCTTTCCTGACCTTTAAAGGGGATGCACCGAATAAATGCCTTTGTACAAGAGACAGACTTTCTGCTGGGTGGCTATTTCAAAGGAGCAAATATGATCTTTTCATAAATACCATGTCAGGCCCATATAACTCACAACTTATTTATGACAGTCCTAATGCACACCGTGGAAGCTGGGGCTAGTGTTGCACAAGAACATTCAACTAAAGCATTTCAGAACTGTGAAGAAAAGTAGATTATTTGTTAAGCATCTGGTCTTGGCATTCAAAACCCAAACTGGTCACCTAGGTACGAGGACAGAAAATTCTTCTGTGACATTGAGTCTATCAGTTTGTCCCCATTGACCAAATATTTCAAGCCTCCTTCAAAGCCTTTTGGGGTTCACACATCCCCACAGGGGTCACCTGAACTGGACAGAAAACAGCTGTAATGAAAATCTTACCCAGCTTTCCCATACTTTGTTGGCTGTCATGATATCCTCAGGAGTTAAAAATGGCCCCTTTCCTTTCTTTGGTGCGTATCAGCTCCACGCTTGTGTCACCAAACCTGGGCAGTGGGAGGTCAAAATAAGCCCCTTATTTTACAGAGCAGCTTGGCATGGACCTGGCATGCCCTTGCCTAGGTGGTAGCCAAAAAGTACTATTTGTTGGGAAGCACAACAGAGTCACAAGCATCATAACTTGTGTTAACCCCTTCATTTCCCACATAAGGCAGTTTATGGGAAGATTTTTCCCAGTGTGGAAAAGCCATGAATTCAGAGCATCATGCCCCATTCTGGCTTCCCTGCTATATACATGTAGCATAAATAGCTAAATCTTTCTGCGCTCATCTGTCTTTCTCTGGTGTGCACACATGTGGTAGTTTGTGAATGCTGAGGAGATGGTGGGTCCCGGTGCTCCAATGTGGTTTGTGTTCAATGCTTTTGCTCACAGTTTCTGTGATGAAAACTTAGTGTTTAACTCTAACAGATTACAGCCAAATATTTTATACTTAGGAGAAGCAAGGAAACCAGTCTAGGGGTTTTTTTAGTCCCACTGAATGTCGCTTGGCATTTTTAGAGGACTGGATGCTTCTTAAAAGCATGGCCCCAAGACCTTTGGTGGAAGCAACAGAGATTCCTGCTATTTGTCCTTAAGATGCGAAAATGATCAAGGTCCTTTCTGCCTGCTGTCATCCCATGCAAAATCGATAGCTTTTGCTACATCCTGAGGCAAAGGCTGGCATACAAATACCAAACGCATGAGAGAAAATAGTTAATGAGCAAACTGCATAGCATTTGCTTCGCTCTGTGCTTTATGGATAAACGCTCACAGACAGAACTTGGTCTAAATACCTCTGATATAAGATAAACTGCCACTCAGGCTAAAAACACTTGTGTACTCTGCACCTCACGGGGCCTAATTTTGTTTATCGAGACACAGTAGGTGCTGGCACTTGCTGCTTGGCTTTCACCTTTAAATCTGACTTTCATAATTAGTGGCCAGACTCTCTCCATTATTTTGATTTGATTTAAACATCAACTCTTTTTGGTGGTGGAAGTGTTTTAAAAGCAGAAACTCCCCAAGAGATTTCTGGGGGATAGAAAGCCAGCTTGCTTGAGAGCAAGTATAATAAAATTGTGAATAACTGCTTTTTTTTTCCTGCAATTTTCAGAAGGGAAGAATAAATCAGAACCACAAAAGGGATGTTATAGAGTCAACAGAGCCAAAAATAATTTCGAGTTTAGCCCCCATTGAGCTATTTCTTCTTTTCTCTGGCAAGATAAAGTATTTTGTGGCTCTCTATTGACCCTCCCACCAATCATCCAGAAAGCTGTACTATCTTCCGAGCCTGGGGGTAACTTCATTAGTACTCACCACATCTTATTTGAATTACACATACAGTTGGGTGTTTAAATTACAGGAAGACTTTGTGTTTAAGAGTTTCCGCATCATGCTGAGGCTTGGGAAAAAAAAAAAAGTCAGGTTTGACACATAATAGGGATTGATGTGGTACTTCAAATGCTGGTGTTACTGGAAAGGAAGGAACTTCCACAGGAAGAGCAAGGGAAATTATACAGGAATCAATAAAGGATGCTAAAAATAGTGTTTGATTTACCTTCCATGTGAGTCAAAATACCCTACTCAAAGGATGCACATGCTTGGTCTTGGCTGGTATATTCCCACTCCTCTTACCGGTGTATAAGCTTTCAGGATTTCCTCATAAGTTAATGGAGAGAGACAAACATCTCTAGAGAACAGTTCATCCCACCTACCTAAGGAATTGCCAGGAAAAAAAAGAGATTGCTGTAGAACCTGCCCTTTTCCTAATTGCCATCAGTTTCACATGCTTAAAGTCAAGCATGTGCTTAATTGCTCTCCCAGAGAGAGCTCAGGGCCTGGCAAGACTAAACTGCTAGCTTGGAGGAAAACAAAGAAATTAGCAAATATTCTGGATGAACCTGATGAACAAAACCGGGAAATGGGGAGAGCTTGCCTGCAAGGATGATGAGGTTGCAGGCTCAGAAGTGTAATAGGTCCCAAGAGAGAGAATGTGATTAGTCAGGTAATTTACAGGTAATAAGCTTTCATCATTTTCTACTTAGCATTAATTTTCTAAAATGTTGGGTGGGAGATTGCTCAGAGGGGAGGAGGGAGGTAGTGTCTGGGGACAGGGACAGGGACAGGGACAGGGACAGGGACAGGTCTAGGTCTAGGGCTGGGGCTGGGGCTGGGGCTGGGGCTGGGGCTGGGGCTCCTTCTATCCATGAGGTACCTTGGTCTGCACCAGCACAGGACAGTCACGCTCATGAAGTGTGACTAGGCAAAGGGGAACCCACCACAGTTACAGCCATTCAGCTCACATTAGAAAAGATTAAATCCTCTGGGATTCGAAGCAGGAGCTTCAGCTCGGAAGTTAACGGGGATTTTGGCTGGGCAAAGCAGAAGCAAAACTGAGCCACCCGAGTTCAGAGATGCTGCTGTTAACCAAAGCACTGACAAACAGTGGAGTCTGTGGCAGGGAAAATGACAGGTGTATGGTTAATTTTGGGGGAGGGAAGGGTGTCTCTCAGCTTCCTTCACATTTGGGATGTTCTTAACATTTCTACGCTGTAGTTGCTCTTGTATCTGACTAGTAAACTGATGAGATCTATCAATTAGACCTGCTTCAAGCCCATATTACATGAACACTCTTGAAAAACAACAGATGATATGATTGCAAAATGCATTAGTACCCGAGGTCCTTCAGCAAAATGTGAGAAAAGACGGTTTGGGTGCAATTAAAAAGGAGATATTTGTTTCTTAGACACTATTAAAGCCTATTACACAAACTCCTCAGGGCTTTCTGTGCTCCTTAATGGGGATTGTGTGACTAGATTGAGAGCAGTACAAGGCCTTAAATTTGAAGATTATAGCCTGTAACAAGTCACAGAAAGTTTTTAACATCGCGCCTGTTAATCAGCACCAGACAGACATGTGCAAGAAATAATACCCTCCCTGCATGCCCCCCACCTCCAACCTCCCCATCTTGCAAACAAAAAGCTGCAAGAGCCAACAGATCTGTTCTGGCTTGTTTTATTTCACTTTGTGTTTATTAAAATGCTGTGTTTGCAGTTTATATTTCTTGGCACACTGTTATTTCAATGACATTTAAACAAGAACAGCATAAGCAACAGGCAGACTGAGAGAGTAGCTCATTTCATTCCATGTTTCGGAAGGATCCTATGTAGTCTTATAATCATCAGTTATGTTATCTATGCTATTTATTTGCTTTTGATTTACTTACTTCAGAGGGTGAACATAAGCTCAGCTGCTTCCCTTTGTTTTCTACGTGTTTCCACTTTCAGTTTCTCAAGTACTAGCACGACAAATAGGGCAACAACCGAGTCTATCTACCAAAAGCAAATGTTTACAACCCAAAAGAATTGTGTGCGTGGATGTTTTAACTCAATAGCAAAAAAATCTTCACTAAAAACAGGGTTTGTAACCTGTGATTTCACTTCCTTCTCCTCCACCTCCTTCACTCCGCTTGGTACAGAGGGAGTACCGCTTTGTCCCCCGGCTGATAGCTGCTCACTTATTCCTGTGAGCTTTTGACAGGGCAGCAGAGGAGAGTGCCTCAAGCCCTCCACAGATTGCTATCATCCAGACCATCGCTGCAGGCATCTGGTTTGATTTGGTAAAGCCCCTTCTTACCACCAGTTCCCAGATAGGTTGTTCAGGACCATTCAAATCAAGCTGTTACCTTCCACTCTGTACAAGTTGTAGCTATGTCTGTACAACTAAATTAATTGTGCCTAGCACCATTCCCTGGCACAAAGTGCCCCATGACCACGTATTTAACCTCTCCTACCCACCAAAGAGTGTGCCTATACCCAAGCTGCCTTCTGGGAACGGTCCCTGAGCCAGGAGCAATTTGGAAGACACTCTTTGGCAGGAGATATGCTAACAATTTAACAATACTTTGCAATTGTTCAACAACTGGGACAAAATTGTTTAACAGCAGGACAAGCATGTTCTGTCTCCTGGGAACAGTCCCTGGTATTGTTAGTGGTGGTGTGCCTAGGGTCATAAGCCAAGGTCCGCGTGTGACTCCTCTTCCTGCTGCTTGCAGAAGCTCTGCTTGCAAGTCCCGCCCTGAGTTCCAGCCTTGTGTTCTTTGCTCCCAGAGCTGGACGTTTTTAGCCAGGCAGCACAAGCCTGGTGTCACCCACAAGCTGCATAAGCCTCATCCCTTCACTCTGTCTTTGAATCAGTAAGCCCATCATGGGACTCTAAGCCTCCTTAATAAATGAGCCCTTTTTATGAAGTACTGAGCATAAGCAATTTCCATGCAATCCATAAAACTTTTTCCTGAACTCAGGAACCAAAGCTCAGTTGACTTCAACGGTACACAGCCAGCATCACAGCTGTGTGGATGCTCTGCTTCCCTGGATACACGGGTGCCTTCATGTGGTCAGGATTCAGGCTCCAGTTGGAAAACATCAGTTTTGAGATAAGCAAGTGAGCTGTGCAAGGCAGCTTTAGCTCTGCCTATCTGCTGAAACCAAGCTGAGATGAGAAGGCAAAATGCTTCCTTTCCCATAGCCTGGCAACGATAACATTTTTCATATCAGGTCCTTTTAGGAAAAATACATTATGCCTGCATATTTTATTTGGATGGGAAACCAGTTTTTCTGACTACTACATCTCCATAATTTCTTCCCTCCCTTGTCAGCGTCTTTTTTTCCATAAGCTCCGAGAAATGAGTAGTTCTTCCCTCTTTGTCACTGGAAATAAACAACTGTTCCACGTGAGCTTGCGCTTCAGGAAGCAAAGCTGAATCTACAGTTCCCCAACACATTGAATATTGAATGTTGGATCTCTTGGGTGTAAAGGTGCTTTCTCTGCCCTCTCAAGGGTGCAACCAACGGTGAAATGCCTGGCAAAGGTCAGTGAAAATTTTAATCCTGTTATATGTAAAACCCAGCATAATTCCAGGGCAGGCTTCACTGTCTACCAAGGGCTCCCTCATCCTCGCTGGGAGCCCTGGATGCCTTTCTTGTTCTCCACTGGGACATACAGGCTAGCCATCTTCTAACGGTTAGGGAAGCTGCAGTGACAGTTAATCAGGCCATAGTAGACCCAACGTACGTTAATGTAAAAGTGCCAAAACAAGGCAACACATTAACCCCAGCAGAGCTTTGCCTTCCTCTTAAAAACAGAATTGGGAATGCTTTATACCAGACTGCCCAAATAGGTGGGGAAATTGGAAAAACAGTCAGAAATTATTAGGACTTGGTAAAATGAACAGAAGGCATTTGGACAGTAAGTGGTCTGTGTCCTGAAAGAAAGAAAATCTTGTATCAGGCACTGACCAGATGATGTGTACATGCAGATGGAGAAGGGATGCTGAAGTTTCGGGTGGTATGTTGTGAAAGGCTGGAGGAAAATCTTATCATGGTGTGGGGCCTGGTATCAAAGGCTGAGTCTGAAATCTGAGTCCACTCTGATGTCCTACCGTTGATGCTGAAGAAGACACGAAAGAGCTGAACTACAGGTTGCAGCCAGTCACGAACAAAATACCAACACAGACATGCTACCAATAACAGAAAAGCTCAGTCCTAAACTGGAAGATGCTGTTAATCCGGAAGTTATGAACCCATATTGTCAGTGAAAAGGGGGAAAAAAAATCCCTATGGCTTTCTTTTCTTAGAGGAACCATATTCCTACCACAAAGTCACCAGGTTATCTTGGTTATCCCCAGCTGGGGAAAAAAGGACATGAATTGAAATTGTCCAGGTTGCCATGTGGAGAAGAACGACTTTGGGGAACACTGAGGTAAAAGCGAGGAGCTGTGGCCAGCCATGGTGGTCAATTCAGTGCCACCAGCAACCACACAACGAAGCAGTGATGGACAGCAGAGGAGGCAGAATACGGGGGATCTAAAAGATGCATTTGTCTAAAGCTGCCCATTTCCATCGGCAACAGACCTGAGGTTCAAAAAGTGGGATCATACTGGATGAAACCTGAAGGCATCAGACAGCAGTGTACTAAGCAGCTTCAGACAAATCCCTACAGGAAGAAATAAACAAATGAGAAGGATTCTTGGCCTGGATTTGATTTTCTTCCATTCATACAGGTTCATTAGCAGCCAAAATTGTTCTACAGGCAGCGCAGGCTCTTCTTCCTCACACTGCTTTTCCAGCTTCTCTGATAGGAGATAATGAGTAGCCAATTGTCTTAGGCTCACTAGCAGCATAATTTCACGTTTTAACTCTCCTGCTACTGTGTCTGAGGCCCAAATCCTGGCTTTCCAGTCACTGTGAACTAACTCTTCCTGTTGTAAGAAAACTCTTGGCAGTGTATTAAAGAGAAAAGATAGCTTCGGAGATTCTTTTATCTTTTTTTTTCCAGGAACATTCTTCACTCATCCACCCTGAAACTAATTTAAGACGGGACACCTACTCCTGAAATCTGGTGGCTGCCTTAAAAACTAACAGGTTGGAAGGTGCTGCTTATCTTCTCAGGAGTATTCAAATCACACATGACAAGCTCAGTGACACAGAGTTCATTATTTATATTTATGCCTGTCACCTACTCCTTCACTTCATCTTTTTCCAAAACACCTACAACTGGTAGCACATTTTCCAATAATAATTTGAAATAGCAAAACTAGACACTTCCCACTATAATCTTCAGGAAGAAAAATGTAGGTTTTATCAGTATTAATTCTTAGCTGGCGCTTTTCCCCAAGAATTAGTTTTCCTAAGAAGTGGTTTTGAGGGAGCTTTACAATATAACTTAACACATGCTGCCCAT
Organism: Chlamydotis macqueenii; assembly: GCF_036417535.1. Taxonomy (NCBI): domain Eukaryota; kingdom Metazoa; phylum Chordata; class Aves; order Otidiformes; family Otididae; genus Chlamydotis; species Chlamydotis macqueenii. Next base: position 99,446,950 of record NC_141557.1, on the reverse strand, counting down.
TATTCCAAATTGCATACTTTTTAAGAAAAGAGAAGACCAGCATCCCGCCAAAGCATACTTCACACTTTTCTTGCTTATGGCTATTTTATAGACTGTAACCTTTCTAAGGAAGCACAATCCAGCAAATCTAGCCAAAAGGACTAGCGTTCCAAGCAGTTATTTGTAGTTCAAAACAAACAGCAAAAATTGATCCCTGATGTAGCCTTGCTAGTGCTGTGTCAATGAACTTCCAGCCCAGAGAACCTTGTCTTGACCACATTTCTTTCCCAGTTGCCCCAAATGACAGATGGTGCATTTCCACAGTCACTACACTGTAAGTAGAAGAACAACCATACGTGCAGCCTGTCATCTCTGAAAAAAAAGGTTAGGAATGAACACAAAAGCAACAACAACAACAAAAATAATCCAGGACTAGGACCAGCATGCAGTGCTGCTTTTCCTGGTGTGCTCTTCCAGCTTCTAGCAATTGGCAGCACAGGGTTTTGAGTCAAAGGACATATCCACAGCTCTGTGTTTATTAGCCTTGATAGCCTTTTTTCCATAAGTCTAAGTGCTTTTGAATTAATTTAATCTTCTGGCCTTCACAGCATCCTGTGGCATCCCACTGTTTAATGATGTGCTATGGGAGAAAAATACTTTCTCTTCTTTGCTTTAAACCTGCTGTCTGATAACTCCATCTGAAGCTTCCTAATTCTTCTGTTATGATGAAGTGTTAATAACTACTCCTTATTTGCCTTTGTTGTTCACTTAATGATTTTATAACCTCTCCAGTTTCTCCTCTCAGTCCTCTTTTTTTCCCAGACTGCGGAGCTTTAGCTCATCTTCTGTAGCAGACAAGCTGTATCACATACCAGATATTCAAGAGAGATGCTCACTGTGGGTTTACAAAGGCGTTGGTGAAGCTTTGCCCCTTCCCTTCTAATAAACCCAAGAGTTGATTTGTTTTTTCAACTACTACTGAGTGCTGAACCAACGTCCCAGGAGACTGTTGTTTTAGAAACTGGTACTAACTCTCTGCACAGTGATTACCCAAACGGCCTCACAGAGTCCTTACTGCCCCACATATTTCATACTGCTTTGCATTAAAAAAAAAAAAAAAAAAGGCGCTGGAGCTGCTTTTCAGGTGCAAGCTTGCCAGCAGGAATTCCTAATAGAGGCTACCTGCCATATACAGCCAACACACCTGAAATGCGGTGCGGAGTGTCCAGGCCAGCTGCAGTGGGCAAAGAGAGCAGCCTGCCTCGGGTTCAGGTTGCCTGGTGTTTCCTGGCGCGAGATCCTGCCTTCGCTTTCTTGCAGCGTTGCCAAAAGTGAGCGAGCTGAAATCTTCCCCGGCTGCCTCCCTCAGGCTAGTTTAGTCTTGTTGGGAGTTGATTTTGGTTTGGGATTTTTGTGGTTTGGAGGTGGCTGTTTGGGATTACTTTGTATTGTTTGTTTCAGGTAAAACGGCTCCACCATTGCCAAGGAAGAGGCTAGGGAATGTACCTCTTATCCATATTTAAATGAAATAAATTGTGTGATCTTTCATTTGGAAATTACTAATGTTAGCAGGACTTGAGAAAAAGATTGGATATATGCAGATAATATTTGCCCAGCATTTTGTTGAGCAGGAGACTTCCAACAGTGCCACTGACATGCATCTAATTTTTTCCAAACCCTGAACCTGTGAGGAGTCCTTGTTTGTACGACTTTCTTAGATTTGAATGGTTAAATTTGCAGAAAACCCTCCCCAGGTTAGTCAGGCTTAGCTCCTGCAGGTCACACTGGGCCCGGACACCCAAATTGGGTAGGAGGCCCGTCACTCCTGGGAACACCAGGAACCCCAGGCTTGATGGGAAACAGCTCCAGGCTGCACTAGGAGAAACAAGCATCAGCCTGAGGAGGAGGAGGAATGCAGTGAGGCAAGGGAAGCTGAGGAACTTCAGGGAAGCAGCAGGAGAAGAGCTTTATTTCTGTCCTTCAGCCTGACTCCAGCCCAGTGAGCTTCCAGCCCTTACCCAGAGTACCTGACTTTGGCTCTCTCCCATCCCTGTGTGTCACTACCTCCAGCACCTCAAACACCAACAAGGTGGATCCCTGCTCTGCAGGTAGGCATTTGCCTAACAAGTTACAAGTCTGAAATATGGAGCAGGCCAAATCCAAATACCATCATTCCCCACGACAGACAAAAAAACAACCAGGACCCATCAGCATTTTGCTGACTCCTCCCCATCACCCAGTCTCCAGAGACAGCTTTCTCCTGGCACCCAGTATCACGAATAACGTCAGATCCCAGCCAGTCGCGTGGCGCCAGTGCAAAGGGAACAGAAGCCAAGGCCGTTGTGGGAAAAAGGCCATTGTTCCAAAAAATTCAAATGATGTCACTCTACTCCTTAATGGCATCAGTAAAACATCCTTTTCCAATGGCATGTGACTCTCTCCACAGTTGCCTGCGGTGAGGGTAGAAGACATGGAACGGATTAGTCTGCTTTTTAGAGGCTAGATGTTTATCACAAAACACCATGTTTCAGCATAGTCTCCCTTCCCCCACTGGACACGGAGCTGAGTGTCACCATGGTGTAGGGCCAGGTCCCTTGAGAGACCTCACCTGACATGAGGGTGTGTGGACAGCAGTGATGACTTGAGCGTGCCTGTTCTCAGGGGGAGGAGAACTGCTCGTGCTCCTCGTTACTGTACTTCCACTTACAGGTCGTCACCATTTGCATTGTGACATGTGCTAGAAATCTTAATCATGGGTTGTGGCCCCAGTGGTGTAGGCATGAACAGACGTAAGAGTTACATTTCTATTATCTTAACACCTTTCCAGCAGGGTGTTATAAACACAAGTTAATTAAGCCTCACGCTAACCCCATGATGTGGAGATACAGCTATTATTTTTTTCATTCTGATTTACAAACAAAGAAGCTGAGGGACCAGCTTATACCTGCTACTTGGTCCTGAAGCCCAAGCCCAACCCCTGGCCCCCCTTTCTTAGCCGCTAGCTGCCTTCCCATCTGCCAGAAGATCAACACGTTCTGGCCTGTTGCTGATCAAATTAACAGATCATCTACTGTGCCCCTGCAAAATCCTAAAAAAAGTTTTCTTACAGAGATGAACATCATGAGGAATTTCAACGTGTGTTACTTATCCCTACCTCAGTGCCTTGGAAGCACCTCCAGCCTGGGCAGCCCCCTTTCAAAAGCCCGAGAGCAAGCCATGGCCTCACCATGGTGCACTCCCAAACGCATATGAGACCCCTACCCATATAAGTCATCAGGCAGGTGAGGGATGACTCTTAACTGTCCATGAGTTGTATCTCTCTGTCATTGCCCAGCACTTGGCCCTCATGCTGCTTGCAGCTATGGATGAACCCAAGGAGTGAAAATCAGACCTGTCTCCTTTGCACCCTACAGACCCTCCACACCAAACTGCCTGCACTGTGGTAGATCCCAGCCAGCATGAGAATGTAGGCAATGAATGACGGATGTAATACCTGTGCCTTGTGAGAAACATCCTGGGACATCAGGATGCTGACACCTTCCAGTGATGCATCCCAGAGCTATGTGTACAGGAGGACTGCAGGAAAGAGCTGGCACAGCTACAGAGCCATGCTGGTGCACCAGACACGCTTAGGTGGACTTCAGGCAGGAAAAGGTGGAATAAGGCTCACTAGGTATCCTGCCCTCCTGCCGAACCTTCACAGGAACAGAGGAAACATCTTCAGCCCGTCTTGAAAGATATCTCGCTTCCAGCTCTCTTGCCACTACTCATGAATTGGGTCCTTTGGGAGCCACACAAATATTTCCTGGCTTCTCTAGCTATGAGGAAGGGGCTGGAAACAGGGAGACTGGGGCAAACTAGGCTTAGTGGGAATCACTCCCTGCTTGCAGGTAAGCCACGCACACCATCAAGGCTGACTTCTCAGCCAAACAATGTTTGTTTCTGCAGGCAATTATCCCTTGAAATTGCATTTTATTTTTCAGATCAGTTTATGAAAGGAAAAGCACAAGGATGAAACTTCAGGTTTTCCTGAGCTGTTAGGGGAATCTTGAACAGTCAGATGGAGAGATCATTAAAAGCACTTTAAGGTGACTCAAAGCAGACACTTAGAAATTGAGATATGCAGAACTAAGCAACTATAAAACCCTTACCTTGAGTTTCCAGAAGTCCTTCACAGTACTTGCTAAGCAAAACTTGCTGATGTTCACGGTGATGACAAAAATCCCAGGCACCAGCCCACAGTTAAAGGAATCTCATGAATTAAATTATCTCTCTTTTATTTCATAATCTTTTTATTGCAGAATCACTGGTAAACTGGCCTAAACCTAGAGGGCTGCATTCAAGCTCTTCAAGCTCTCAGGGGAAATGTTGTGGTTTTGTTTGGTGAGGGGGGGCCCAAGGTGATAGCTCAATTTTAATCCGTCAGTTTTGTGGTTAATGTTTTTGTTATTTATTCATTTATTGCGGATTTAGAGGAATTGGCAAAACTGATCTCAGAGAAGGCTTAATTGAGGAGTGACTGCTGTAGCACTGTACTACTCTGCAGTGGCCTTACCAGTCAAAACAGTACTTAAGTAAATACACCTTGACAAATGTGCAAACTATTATGAAGCCCTTTTTACTGGTGTCTTGTATTTTGAAGAAAGCCTTATCATTGAAAACTGAGGCTCCTTTGTTGAACTGCTTACGCTGGTGAGATACAGGCAGTACTGTACTTAGTGGGAATGCTGTTGAACAGATGGGATCCCTGTTTTGCACATGATTCTGGAATGCAATAAAATTGTTTGGTTCTGGGAAACAGTTTTTCCTCCCATGACACTATCAAAATGGCCAAAAGGCTTGATTCTGAAATCCATACTCCCACAAGTAATCCTCGTTCATGCTTCAGGAAGACGCAAGTTACGAAGGAAAAAAAGAAGTACAGGAACATCACCCTTGCATACAAATACTCTCATTTCCTGATCTTAAGAGGGTGCAAAAGGGAACTTGCTTTGGGAGGAAACAGATATAAAGAACCTACATACGTTGCTAGCAGCAGAAACACGGGAAGGAAAATATGTAAATGTACCGCAACCAAAAACCTGTGATGACTTCAGCAAACTGGCCTGGAGAAATGGTGTCAGGAATCTTCTCAGAGATTTCTCTTTTCAGCACCTTGAGTCAGCAATCCTGAACACTTCCCATCCCTTGAGATCTCATGGATGATATTGGTGTAGGACAGAGGTTAGACCAGAGATTACAAATATTGGCCCTTCAGCAGCAGAGGTCAGGAGAAGTCACTTGGCTGAAACGCATAAGGCCAGATTCTTGGCTGGTATAAATCATCGTGGCCCCAAAAAGAAGTCACACTGAGGCCCTGCCGCTCTACACCCACTGAACATCTGGCCCTCAGCCTGTGGGAAGACGATATAATGTGCCTTGTGCTCCATGGATTTCTAAGCAGCTGCTTTGAAGGGCTCCTTCAGGACTCGTATGAGACTTTTCGCCCTCGCGGAAAGCTCTGGTAGGAACTGATTGTGCAGAAATTATTTAAGACTTCAGTTTTTGCAGGGTGCCATGGCACGATGAAAGACATCTCTAATGCAGTAAGTCGCGTCTTGGCAAACCTTTCCGCAAATCAGGTGGGTGAGGAAGAGATTATGTCCAGTCCCAGGCAATTAAGAACTTCACAGTGCCTTTCCGTACGGGACTTTGCTTCAGTAATTCTGTCAGGATCAGGTGATTTCAGCCTGGTACAGCTCTGTGCAATGTTTGGCAAACATCAGATGGATTTTGCTATGTGAATGTATGTGACCTTTCCCTTTAACCTTTTTTTTTTCCTTATTATTATTAATCAGGAACTACATCTTTGTAGTTCTTTATCTGTCTTTAACAATCTATCTTATCTTTATCAATCTATATTTATCTTAAGTCTGCCGCTGGTCTAGCAGATCTGCCAAAAAAATCTTGCAAAGAGCAGACTTTAAAAGTCATCTGACCTTTTTTTTTTTTTTTTTTTAATTAAGAAGCCTTCAGCTGCAGTGTGTTACATTTTTTAGGGATTCAAGTCAGTAAGTGAACAGTCAAGGTTCATATGTTGTATGACTTGCGCAGCTAGGACAGTTTCTTATCAATTTCCCTTATTAGCAGGAGAGACTGCTAACCACCAATTCCGAGGGGGCTTGACTAGCACTTTGCAAGCTAGACATAGTACCTTACAAATTGCTTAATGCTGAAAATCAGGAATATTTGGGTTATTTAAAGTGATCTTTAGTCAATTCCCAAATGGAAGTTCTTAATAAACAATATTTTCATGAAGATTCTGGTTGCTTCTTTCAGTTAACTGCATTCCATAGCAGTCTAAAATCCTCTCTGTGTTTTTGGTGAGGGACTGAGTTAGGCTGGGCAAAAGTCGTACTCTCCTACCTTGTTACCAAACCCCATGCTCCAGCTGCCAGGGCTAGCAAAGGTGCCAGATGGCATTCCTGTGAGTTAAATGGCTATCCGAAGGAGATTAAACCCAGTTTGTGACTGAGAAGAATTGCAAAGGGGTGCCACGGGCAGGTTTCTCTGTTCACTGACCAAGTTGGACAAGCACTTGGACCATAAGCAGAAGGAAGGCGTGATTGTGTCTTCATAATAGCAGCTTTCTCTTATAGACATTAACTTTGAGAAGTAACAGTACTACTTTTCTTTTCATTTTATTAATTTAAGGAATATCTGGTCAGCTTAATTCCATTAGAAAATTTGGGAACTACTGCAGAAAAATTACTCCAGTGTCATAGCGTGTGTTTCAGTAGCCCATTCACAGTTTCACACAGAAAAGGTGCTTGGGAAGTTAAAGATGATGCCAACTTCATAAATTATTTGATAGTACTGGACTAATTAGAAGATGTATCCTGCACTTTCCAACTTACAATTATGCTTTAATTTACTGTAGAAGTAGGACCAACAATAAAGGGACAAAGTGAAGCACAACTTTCTCTTGGGGGAAGAGAACCAGACAGGCTCTCCCACACCCCAGGCCTGTGATCAGCAGTGCTGCCTTTACATCAATTATATTTTAAAAGTATGTGCGGCCATCACTCTAATATCATAGGTAGCTGCTATCTGCACAGCAGCTTTAATCTAGAGACTTAAAGAGCTTTCTGAAAATTAACTCAGAGCTTCTTGAACAGCCATTGAATGTCCCAAACCCATACTACCAACCAGTGAAATCACCTTCTTTGCCATAACCTCTGCTCTGTCCCTTTTTCTTCTTCCTTCTTTTTTTTTTAATTAGTCTTTGTTACACTTACTATCAAGCCATAAAATCATGCAGAGGACACAGAAACCTTGCTGTGCTGCATGATTTGTATGAGCTACCGCACGTAAAGTTTGTGTAGATTGCAATGTTCCATGGCAAGAAATCACATTGTAAACAACATTTTTACCCCACTGGAAGGAAAAGGACCTACTTCTGGACAACTTGTGGAGGATAAGATCTATTTTTCTGCTGAAATGAATGACATCTGGGAAGCATTACTGCTTTTTCATGTTTTTCTCCTTAGTTAAGAATGGAAAACCAAGAATCAAAACAATTGAAAAGGAGAAAAAAATCATGAATTTCAGGAAATACATGTGCAGAACAAATCTAGTTTGACTATTTCTTTATTTTGTGGGCAATGTCTTATACTGGTGATTCATACAGCCAGAGCAGACTTTGGGGGCAGAAGAAGGAGTATGATCCTCTCTCCTCCCTCCTCCCACCCCCAAACTCACACCTGCAAATCAAACTCACCTTTGCCAGCCTTGCAAAGCACTGTAGCTCTTAACCCCAATTTAAGTGTTATTTGGAAAGAGGACAATCGAGCTGATACCCACCTACTCCCTATCTGGTGATGCTCAGAGTTTGGCTGCTGGGATTGTGGCATCCCAGCAGCTTTGGTTCCTGAATTATTTGCATGCTGATACACGTCAATACATGACCAGTTATGTTATATCCACAAGTTAAGCCGAAGGTGCAAATTTTTGGCTGACACAAGAGCATGTTGATCTGATCTGCTGATGCCAGGGTACCTGTGCGCTGATGGCGTGGGGACCTTTCCCTGCTCCCCCTGGCACGCCAGCAGCACTCACGCTGCTCCCTTCCTGGCGTTGCTTCAAAACAAAAGAAAACTGAGCTCTGGCAGAGCTTCTGGCATCCTTTCATGGCCAAGTTCTCACCTCCAGTGCTTCGTCTGGCCTTTTTGAGGACACATGCCTGTTCAGAGAGAGTAGGTGACTGTGGTTTTCCCCCCTGCTTTTGGGCAGAGCTGTCACGTGCACCATCCTGAGACCTCTCGGGGCATGGCCAGCCACCAAAGGTGACAGCAAAGCCCAGTGGTAGGGTGGGCACCAGTAATCCAGAGGGAAAAAAAAAAAAAGGGAAAGGACATTGGTAGGGTGGAGAGCAGTGCTCTGGAGAAATCCTGGGAGCTGCAGTAGCAAATGCCCATCTCCATCCCTACCTGTGAGCTCTGCAGTGTAGCTCAGCAGGTGCCGTTCCCTCAGCTACAGCTCTGGCCTCTCTTCTACGGGTATTTTGTAGTAAAGTCATGCAAGAGGCTTCTTCTCCTGATAGAAAGGAAGCATCTGGTTTCCCCACCCCTTGAAAACAAGCACCCATCTCTCTCCCCCTTTCTTCTCTCTTTTTACTGTTAAATGCACATCCATCTCTCGAAGGCCTGAAGGTGAAAGCTCTTAAAAGGAAAGAAAAAGAAGATGTTTCACCCCCACGAGGGTTGGAACAATGGAAAACCACTGAAGCAGCAGTTCTCCTGTCCTGGAGCATCCACTACTGCTGTGGCTGGCCGCATTATCCTTCCTGCTCCCCTCTAGGTAGGCTCCTGCACAGGGGCAACTGATGTTCCCTGGCATCGTCCTCTGAGCTTGATGAAGTGGAAACCATCCTCGCTGTGGCAGGAACACAGCTTGCTACAAACCAAACAATAGCTGTCATCCTCGCTCTCCTCTGCTTCGTTTTGGTTTACGTTTCAGGAAACCGAAAACAATCTGTTGTTGCAGTAGCTCCCCCAAGACCTTTGGACTTGCTGTTTGTAATGCTTGCAATTTCAAAAATTCAGCATGGGGAGGTGAGGAGAAAAATAAATCCTTGGATGTGAGACTGGGGTATTTTTTCACCTTTCAGAGCATGTAGACGGCTTGTTAATACTAACGAGGCATGCAGCTTGTCGGAGGGAAGCCCCTTGCATGCTGAAAAACAGCATTGCAGGAGCGCGAGTCAGGCACATATTGCAGCACTTTTCATTGGCTTGGTAAATAAAAAGCTTTGAAAACAGGACTATCTGAATATTTCTTAAATGACCCGTTAGAATCCCTGGGCTGTGGCATCCCTGCCAGGTTTAGGGCAAGAAATAAGGGTATTTGGTGCACTGCTGCACGCAGGAAGGGGCTGGGTGAGAGCAAACGTGCCCCTGCACTCCGAATGCATCTGGGGACAAGGCTGCAAGGAAGGCCTCAGAGACAGGCACCGATGAAGAAACAGCGATTTAAAAGCTCTACAGGTCAGAAACAGGGTAAACTAACTAGGGATTACCAAAACAGATGAAGATTTATAGAAATTGTCAGAGGAATGTAGTGCCCTTGGCAAGCGATGAGAAACAAAACAACCACCCTGAAAGGTGCCTGAGCAAAAGCAGTTAAATTAAAACCATCTTTGAGACCAAGTTTGAGGAGGAAAACGGTTGGTAGGGGCTGCAGCGCCTGGTGCAACCTGGGGCTGGGGCAGCCTGGGAGCACACACAGCATTTTGGTTCCTGCTGGTATATGGCGCTGAAGTCACTGCTCAGCACCGCACAGCACGGACACGGGAAGGGGAGGCAAGAGAAGAAAGAGGTTTCTCAAGCTGTCTTAATCGTGCCTCTGCTCTGCTCTGGAGGAAAGGGATTAAACCTTTCTGGGAGTAATTTGGAAATGGGGAAAAAAAATTTGTGTGTTAGCAAATTCACAAAAATGGACCAAACTGGATTTCAGTGAAGCTTCACTGAGAAACATTAACTTTTCATAAATCCTTACATAGTATTAATCAATAATATTAATAAATATTAAATTATTTAATAAATAATTATATAATATTATTGTATTTGTCTCCTAAATTGAAGTATACAGACAATTTTTCATACTGTGACCCTCCACCCATGCATGCACCTATTTTAGCCCAATCAAGGAGCTATCTGGAAATTGATCATTCCTTGGATCAGAGTGGCTAAAAATTGTTTATACTCATTTACAGAAGAATGGATATTTAACTCAAATGGGATTTCTGTTAAGTAAAACACTTGTATTTTAGAAGTCTGTCCATCATTACATTTGACATCACGGCAACATCTATTAAAACCTGAACAAAAATAATTGAAATTAAAATGCCTTTTTCAGGTTTACCGATGGGATTTTTTAAAGAGGCAAACAGATCAAATGAGAAAAAGCAGCAAAAACTAAATTTTGTTGAAGTGATTTGAAAGGAACCTTTGCTAGCAACAGCCTCTTTGGAGGTATAGAGTATATTTCCTTCTATGAGTGTATTCACCTTGTTTACTGCAGTGAGTGTTTAATGCAACGTTGAGAAAGTGAGCAGGAACAGAACAGCAGAAAAGCAGCTCCTCTTAAAGTGAACTAAAAAAGAAAACAAAAGAAGAAGACATGGTGATCTACCACTTCTAAATTCTGGAAGGACAGAGAAATAGAAACAACATTAGCTCCCCTACCCAGACACAGTCATTTGTGTCCTCAATACACCTCTTCGCTTCAAAGACGGGGCAAATGAGAAGGGGAGGATGGTGTACTCATGCAGTGGTGGAATCATGAACAGGATCTTCCACGGCTGCTGCTGACAGGGAAGGGAGCGTGGAAGTCCCCTTAGCCCTGCTGGTAAATCAACCCGTCTTACGCGTTGAAAAATGCATCTTTATTCTTTACAAATCCAGCATGGCTTACCAGCTTTTATCTCACCCAAAAATACTTTTTCTTTTTTTGTTCATTTTCATTGAATTCCCATTCTGGTTTAAACACAGGTTGTAGGCATTATTAGTTTGAAGAGTCTTTATTAATATAAAAGTGATGGTAATGAAGCATATGCAGTCCCTGAAGGAAGCATAAAATTAAAGAAAAAGACAAATGAGTTTAATCTGTACTTCTCAAATGAACATCACAAATGCAAGAAGTATCAAATTTAATGTTAAGACTGAAATAAAATTGCTTACTGATTGCCAAATGTTGAGAACTTGCTTTTTCTTAGAAAAAAGAAACAAACTAAAAATGTGAAACAAAAAATAATACAGAACTTTCCTTCTCTGTGGTGTTGATTCTGAATTCAACCCCATCACCACGTGCCTGCAAAGTGGAAGAGCACTCCCTCGGGGCTCTTTCCTGGCCCAGGAGGTAATGCAAACAGCAGGGTCCCTTTGCGAGGGTCAGCTGGGGGACAGGTAGGCTGCAATACCATCCCACCTGATGTCCCTGCTGATGCTCCCAGCAATGCGAACAATACCAGTATTTCCCCCGCTGGAGGTTACGTGACTGGACCTGTCCTTCGGCTACTGATTAACTTCACTCCCATCAACTGGCCTGTTTGCTCCAGATGTTGAACCACTAAACCGCATGGATCCAGCTGCTGGATTTCAAGGTCCCTCTTTAAATGGCAACATCCCAAAAAGAGATGTTCAGCCCCCGAGCACCCCGGGGATGCCTCATCTCCACAGCTCAGCCTTGGCAATCACAGCAGGGAAGCAAAGCCGCTGCATTGTTCATGCTAAGATAAAAAGAGGGAAAGATCAAGTTTAGACAAACATTTCCTTTCGCAGCTCTCTAGACTTTATTTTTCCAGTTTAACTTACAGCAAGCCTTCCAAACACAGTGCAAGCCCAGGACACGTGGCAAATGTTAATTTCAGATCCATTTTCCAATAAGCTGCAGCTGGTTTGTAGTTGGGGCATAAGCTTTGATCCTCCCACTCAGAGTCACATGGAAAGTCAACATAGTTCTTTTCTTTTTTCGCCCCTAAATTGATGGGTATTCCCCATCACTGCCATCGACACCCACCCTGCAGGCCTGGAGATTGGGAGGTGGGTGATTTGTCACGTTTGCTCCTTCCTGAGATGGGCAGACGATCCTAGGAGATGCGGAGCAGTAGAAAACTGGTTGCACAGGTCTGTGCCCTCGTCCTCAGCTCCTTCACATCGATGTTTTGGGCAGGACCGCGTAGGAAAAATACCACCGTCAAAGGCTCTCAGTGACTAAAAGAAACTGACTGAAGGGAAAAGGTCTGTTGGAATTGTAAAGGTCCTTGGCAGAAGATGGAAAGAAATAAGTTCCTTCGATATTCTCAAATTAGTAGCCTACCTAATTAATTAATAAGGGCTGCTAGCAGAGGGAGGCAGTCTGCTAATGTACTTCAAGGAGGGAGTGGTGGAAACTCTCCTCCCAAACTTGACAATCCGTGGTCTCAAATTAACAACCTGCAGGGCTTTCCAGATCCCCACACTCTTCAGGAAGAACCTGGGAACAAGCCTGGGAAGCCCGCGGGGGTCTCGGCGGCACACGGCCGGCATCTGCCAGCACCCCTTCGCTCGGGGGGTGGGGGGCGGGGTGCCCACGGCACTCCTGCGCCCCGGAAGGGCCCATCGCACCCCGCTCCGGCGGCTGTTTCGGGGTTATTTCTGCACCGTTAATGGTTTTGGCCCAGCAGCCCCTCCAGCCCCGGCCACCACCCGCCCTCAGGGGGCGCGCACGGCAGGTCGGCCCCGCACCCACCCGACTGCGCGCAGCCGGTAACAGGAGCGATTCCCGCAGGAATTCCTGCGGCGCGGCTACCCCCCGCCCCCTTCGGCTCCATTGCAGCCGCGAACACGCGTGGGGCCTGGCCGCCCCGGGGCCTGGCGGCTGCCGAGGGGCGGGGCGCCACCGGCGGGGCGGGGCCAAGAGGAGGAGGGTGGGCGTGGTGGTGGGCGTGGCCTGCGGGCCCAGGCGCCCGCCCGCCCACCGCGAGCGGCGGGCGCGCGGCTGAGGGGAGCCGGAGCGCGAGCCCAGCGAGGAGGCTGCTCTCATTGGCGCGCCGGGACAAAGTGGTCGGAGCGGAGCGGAACGGAACGGGAGCGGGGCGCCGCGTGCCGCCTGCCGCGCGCGGGGCGATCGGCTCGCGGGGGCGGCCCGGGGGCGCGCGGCCCGCGGCGGGCGGGAGGAGGAGGCGGCGACGACGACGGCGGCGGCGGCGGCGCAGGGAGAGAGGGGGGAAGGCAGCGGGGCCGGGAAGATGAACCGGAGTTTCAACAAATCTCAGACTCTGCGGTATCTGGAGTGCAGCGCGGTGGAGGTGAAGAGTAAGGTAAGAAAAACGCGGCGCGGCCTCAGCCGGCGGCGGCCGAGTGCACCCCTGCCCGGCCCGCTCCCGGCGGCTCTCCCGAAGATGAATGGAGCCCCCCCACCCCGGCATCTCTCACCGCCCATCTCTCCCCACCGCCTCCCAGCCCGGTGCTGCCGGAGCCGTGCTCCAGCCGCAGCCCGGAGAGCGTTGACGGGCTGGTGGCAGCCCGCCGAGAGGCGGGATCCCCGTTCCGGGCGCAGCTCCCGGCGAGCCGACTCTGCCCGGCGTGAGACGGCGGCGGCGGCGCGACCCTTCCCCGCTCGCCCCCGGGGTGGCGGCGGAGCCGGGGCGGGCGGGCCCCGGGGGCCCCGCGCTCGCCGCTCCCGCTCGATCTTTTGTTTCTCCGCGGGGACTTCGGCGCAAACTTTGTGGGGCAGCTCGGAAAGGGCCGGTCGGCTCGCCTGGCGGGAGGGCTGGGGCGCGGGCCGGGGGCGGCGGTGGGTTGGGAGCGCAGAGGTCTGCCGGGTGATGGGGCCGGGTCCCCCGGCGCGATTTGGCAAGAGAAGCGGAGGACTGGGAGGGAGAAGGGCCGGGTCCCCACGGCCGGGGGTAGCAGCACCGAAATCCTGCTGCAGATCCCAGTGGGAGAAGCCGGAGCGAGGCCGGTGGGAAGCTTCACCTTCTCGTGGCTGTTTTACCAGGTGTTCCCTGGGGGTGCCGGCACCCGCCATAAGCCAGCCAGCTTTTGCACCCTTGCGTGGTTGGGGAAGGAGCTGTGATCTGCAGGGGTGTCGTGGGAAGAAACAGCTGTCTGCTGGAGCTCGGCTTCTTAAAAGTGATGGTATCCCTTGGTTATGTCTGTGGTTTGTATTGCTGAGCTCTCCTCGAGAGGCTCTGGTCGCTCTTGGTTCAATCAGCACATAAAAATCTTTCCTTCCACCTCTGTGTGCAAAAAATAAGTAGCATTCGGGCAAAACTGAGAAATTTCTCTGTAAGCTTGTGTTTTATAAACATATAACAGAAAAGTGCCTAAGTAGAACAGAGTATGGAGCAACGTTGGCACGTTCTGGAATTGTGCACAGCCCTGTTCACCTGTTGAGACAGTATCGGAGGTGATGTCTTTAGGACTTTGTGTGCTTGGTGCTCCCCATTTTTGTACCTGGCTGCTGTTAATATTTGCATTCAGATCAAACAGCCTTGAACAACACAAAGACCTGAGGCTTCAGTGGGAGAACTACTTTATGTCCAAGGGACTCTCCAATCATTTCTAAACGTGGCACCTTAAATGTAGGTTGAGGCCCTTATTTCTTAAAATCCTGTTGCCACGTGAAGGGGCTCAGCTGGCCTGGGAAGTTCCATCGTGCTTCTGTTGCTGGCAAGTTTTAGCTCAGTTTTTACTGGTTCTGAGGTGTAACCCACTTCCAACATTCATTGTGGCCCCCAAATGCTCAAGATCCTGTTCTGTAGTTACTGAGTTGTACCCCATGCAGCTGTATGAGCTTCAAACTAAAACCTTCACCACATATAAGAATTTTTTTTGAGTTTGTCTTCTCTCTCCTGCTTTAGTATTGCCATAGCTTGAGTTTGTTCTTTTAACAATTAAAAAGCAATGAACACCTCATAGCTTACAGCTGCAGGAATCCTGTAAATGAATCCTACGTAGTTGTGTAGACACTGAGTGATTTAGGGAGGCTGTAAGTATACGAATGACTACAGACTTAAGGAGAGAAGGAAAATAATCTTCTGTGGGCGAGAGGGTTTGCTGGAGGTCTTCTGTAGCTCAGGGTTGTCACTGCTGATGGCCCAGTAGTTACTTCAGAGAACTCTACTGCATTGGAAGGAAACTTAAAATAGAGGCTAAATTCAAAATATCCTACTGAGGGCTTACACCCAGTGATGATCTATTAATCTGCAGCGTGGGTCAGTGGAGGTTGTGCTGTTGAATTTCCTGGTGCTGGTGGGGTTACACTGCTAGTGTGTGCACTGCTTGTGCACAACAACATCTAGAGTGTTTATGTAGCAGGCTGTTGCAGGTTGTTGCCAAACAGAGGTTGGTCCTAACATTGCAAGATGGTTTTCTTTTGTCTGTAAAGCTCATAGGTTCCCTCTCACGAAGTTACTCTTCAGTGGTTAGAAGGAGATCCAATAAAAAGCTCTGGCTGATGGTACCTGGGAAGGTACTGTATAGAGACCTTATGGCTCTTGTTAAAACATGGTAATCTTGTGGGGTTGGTTGTGATGCTGCAGTACTGTCTGTCTTGACCCTGTGGTCAACCCAGGACTGGGTTGTCCTGCTGCAGTCATCTAGAAATATGGATTGATTGGGTTTTTTCATTGAGCGGACTGTACAAGGCTGGGGAAACAGATTCAATAATGCTGCTTTTGGTAGCCCTATATAGTCAGCCTTTTAAACATTTAGTTGCCTGTGTTTTGTAAGTATAAGGCCTGTCCGGACCTGCCTGAGAACTCGAAAGTTGAGTCTGAGAACTCATGATTTTGCAGCTATCGCCTGGGAGCGCAGGCTGCCAGGTGAGTGGAGGTGGGTGCAGCTCAGCCTCTGCGCCGGGGCATGCTACTGGCTGGGGATCAAGGGATTCTCAGGTGGCTTTTCAAAGGCTGGGGAAGTGGCAGGCCGTGGGCAGGTGGAATCCCTTTTAGCGGAGGAGCTGGGTGTGAGAGAGCGACGCTTTTACACAACGGTGTGAAACAGCTTTTCTCCTTCTCTGAAAATAGAGTTGGACGTGAAGGAGCTCTGGAAAAAAAAAAGCTGTGGGGAGTCGGATGGGCGATAGTCTGCAAACATTGGGTTTTTGATATCCCTGCTGCTGTTATGATAACCAGGTGGTTCCTTCCTTAAGGATAAACCGCCATCCAGCTGGTGTGTTACATTAGTCATGATTCAGAAATGGCTCCTGCAAAAACTGACCAGGATTTTCCTGGATTTCGTGCATTTCTTTCCTTTTCTCCAAAATAAAGTTCTTGAAAGTTGGTTTGTGCCCTTGATTATCAGAAGAAAACAGTTTGTCAGATCCTTAGTACCATACTAGATGAGACACTTCTCTGGCAGTCACCAAGTATCCTTAAATTTTAAGATTCCTGATGTGTGTCAGAGGAATTTTTTTTTTTAAAAAAAAAAAAGGCAGGGAGAAGGAAGGAGGGAACATCTTAGTGGCTGAAGTCACTCCAGTTCTTCAACTTCCTTCTGTGTGCAGTTTTTGGCCTTTCAGCACAAGTATTCCTCTTTCCTTGTCCAGTAGATGTGTGAGCTTTGTGGATGATTGAATTTCTAAACCAGCCTGTACCTCCTCTGGATGTAGCCTGACCCATCACCCCTGCCGGGAACAGTGCCCAGAAGCATGCTTCAGCTCCTGACACTTGTGTCTGTGGATATTTTAATGTCTTGTGGCTACCTGGTGGGAGCATTCACAGTGATATGTTCTCTGGTGACATGCCTTTGCAGAAGGTTGAGCTTTGTGATGCTGCGTAATAATACCTCTTGGTGTATGTCAGGTCGATTTCTCTCTGGGTGACTGTAAGGTGCTGCAGAAGCCTCTCAGGTTACTGCGCTGCAGCAAATACTGAAGGGGAAAACAGAGAATCAGCCACCTGTGTGCACCTCTGTTTTCAGACATGGCAGTGACCAGATCGCTATAGTCTCCTGCTTTAAGAAGTCCTCTTCCTTTGGGCTCAGTGCTTCCTTCCTTCCTCTATCTCCTCCCCTGAGAGCTGGCCTTATAGTCAAAAGTCTTAAAAGCTTATTGCTTAGATAGGAAAGCAGAAAGATAAACAGAAACCTGCTTAGAAATTGGCACATCGTAGGAAAACATTAATTGAATTGTAATTACACCTTATCCCTTTTCTCCCATCTTTCACAGCAGAATACATTAGAAGCTCAGTTCTTATCTAGGTGTTGTCTGTGTAGCTCAGAATTAGTGTTTCAGCCCTTTTAGACAGGATCTGAAAACATTTTATCTTGCTAGCTTAGAACAACTGTGTATTCTCATGTGTCTAGTACTCACTGGCTCCTTTCCCCCATTGGGTGACAAGTGAAGTATCTGTCCCCTCTGAAGAAACTGCCTCTAATCTCTGAAAAAGGTTTCCAGATGACCCTTTCTCTCCCAGCGCATGCAATGTGTGAGGCTTTTTTTGTTTGTTTTGTTAAGAATCCTGCCTGTGGCCATGAGATCCCGAACCTATTTTTCATTTTCTCTCCTTAGCTTTACAGAGAGTTTGTACCCCCTCTCCCCATGAGTGTAAGCCTACAGAATAAACACTTTAAAAATAGCAATTCCTACATCAATGGTGATACTTCTCTTTAATTATAAGTCATCATATATCCAATCTTCTCACATTCCACTCTGGGTGAAAAGAGATTTTTTTTTTTTTTTTTTTTTTTTTTTTCCTTCTTGAATTGTATGTAGAGCTTTTCAAATAGGAGGGTAGCTACCAGCCCAAGTGTATATTTCTTTTCCAGTCACTTGGATATTCTGGAATAGTAGAGGTATAAGATTATCTCAGGCCTTTAAATGGTAGCCCTTTGAAATGTTTGTGAAAGTGTGGGGTGGTTTGTTTTGGTTCCCCCCCCCACTTTCAAACCGACAGTTTTATGTTTCTGGCTTAAAAGCAGCAGAGAACTATTTTTCTGCTGCTACTATATGATTTTCTGTAAGCTGTATATATGAGTAAGATTTAATTTTCATATTTTCAAAAGTGGCTAAATGCACTCGTGGTTCCCTGAAAAACAGTCCTTTGGAAAAAAAACCCTTGTTGCTGAACCCTCTCAGATGATGTAACTTTTGATAATGGCTGAGAATTATAAAAGCACACCTACTTGACTCAAGTGCTGACTGTGACACTTCTGCCTTATTAATAGTGTCATGTTTTCTTGCATTACAAAGTGATTTACAAATTAACAATAATGTGACTAACATCTTACTACTATAAACAAACCCATTAAGATAAATATATACAGTTAACTATAACCATATTTTTTTTTCTCTCTTCTCCCATCCTGTTTTGACTTTGTTCCAGTAAATGTTGGTGTTCAGATGGATGCTGCAAAAGGATTTTTAATCAATTTTCAATCATATTTTGATGTTTGAAAACAGATATGATACAGACATGATACTGTAAGGGTGCTTGAAGAGAAACATGTTTGGGATCAGCTATGCTCTGTGCTCTTGAGAAGTCACTAGTGGATAAAATGATGTGTTTTGGTCTTGGGCAAGTGTACAAGTCAGTGCTTCAGCAAGCCCGCTCAGCTGCTAGATTGATGTAATAGCCAAGCAGCTTGTGAGCGGTTTGTCCTGCTCATGTGTTGTCTCGTCTTTTTAGGAGTGTACCTGTGCTAGTTACATAAAGATAGCTCTTTTAAACCTTTCACATCCTTTCTCCACCCACCTCCAGAATTCACCAATACTGCTCAGACACCTTAGCAGTATTGTATGTTCATATGACCGTTTAGCTGTTACAGTTATGTGCATACATTGTGTATTTGAAAGGTATAAAGTATGACACTGAGCAGTGTTACAACTAACAATGGCGGTAAGAGCAAACTTGCTTTTACCAGTCCCCTGTAAAGAGATTTTAAAGCTCTGCTTCTTCTCTGTGTGGTGTTAACTAAATGACAGAGGTCTACAAATTGTGTTTTCCAGCCTTTTATACTTTGATTTCACTCTAACCTTGAAGCCTTACAGGCCTTCTGAAGTCTTAAGAAATGTGTTCCATGTGTAGCACACTTTAAAATTGATCAAAAAGCATCACTCTCTTTAAACTTACAGGATGTTAAAACAGACTAAGTCTGCTTAAAGCAGTACTTTAGATTCTTCCAAGTTAAGGTCATACTTGTCATACCTAGAATAAAACTAAAATAAGTGTAGTGAAAAGCCCTGTAACCAGCTGATTTAACTTCTGGTTTTGAGCTTCAAAACACGTTTGATTATATGCAAACCAAATGTGGCACAGACTCAGAAAACCGCAGTGCTTCCCCCTCTGAAATGAAAACGGTATGCCACAGCAATAGCAACTTGAGAGGGTCTGGATGGTTGCAAAATGTGTCAAGAGAAAGAGACTACAAATGTTCCTCTCCTAAGAAATCTTACGTCTTTTCCTTTCCCTCCCAGTTTGCTGAACTTCTGACAGCAGGTATGGTATTTATTCTGATGTGCTAAATAGCATCTACTAAACTTCTGATTGCTCTTTTATTACAAATCTTTGTTTTTCCTAGTAGGATGACTTTCTGAAGTGGTCATACCTGGTAAACTTAAGTCTGTCTTTAAATGGTGAGGTGACTGCAGCTTAACAAGTTACGATGCAGCAGCTGAGCCACAACTGTTGGTCCTATGCATGCTTGCTGCCCTTCACAGATGAGAGGCAAAACTTCACAGCTGAAGAGGTGTTGCACAGACAAGTCATTTTTCCGATAGTTCTGTTCAGGTGAGAGCTGGAATAAGCACCACTGGTGTAACTATCTTCTCTGACCTGTACTCTAGCGCTATGTGATACAGGGAAGGCTGGGACACGTGCTTTGAGTTACCTGGCTTGACAGAGCATGGGATGGAGGAGGGTATGCTCTGGTGCTGGGGTTTTAGTCTCAGGTCCCGCATAACGAAAAAAAAGGTCAAAGTCTAGTTACGGAAGGGTGATAGTTCCTCTGACAACATTCCCGAAGTTAGTGTACTGTTACAGGCTTGGGTGCTAGCTGTGCTAACCGGATGGTTATCAATATCCTTACGATGCATTGATGGAAGGCTAGGTCTGCTACCTTGTGTTTCAGCACCTCCTGTACTCTCCTATTCTTGATCCTGCCTCCAGGTTTTTACCTTTGCTTTTGTAATCATTTTTAGCCTAGTAACTTAGGAATTTCCAATCTGCTTAAAACTTCATCCAGCCAGTCTGTCTTATGCGAGTAGTCTTCTGAAGTTTAGTCTCGCCACACTGAAACAGTCCTAAAGACACTGAACAATGGACCTTTAATTTGCTGAGGTGCTCTTTAAAGTTGAAAAGTTGTTTACAGCCAAGTCAGAAAGGAATGTCTCCTGTGTGAGGTTAAAATACCTGTGGAGGCTCCGTCAGGCAGGCTGCAGAACTAGCCACCTCCAAGGAGTTCTTCAAGGGTGCAATTAATAGCGCTGTCCTCCATAGTCCCTTATCATTCCCTTTGTAAGCGACTTTGCGTGCCCTTAATCTGAGCTTTTAGTAACCAAGAAACGCTCTTCCAAGGATTGATTGCTTGCCTCTAATTACCTTTACAATGCAGGCCAGAAGTTAAAGATGAAATGTGTCTTTGGAGACCTTCACTCCCTCTAAGTGAAGGCAAAATCTCCCAGTACAGAGGTAGTCCCGTTCCCATTGGAAATTCCTGACGTTAATTCAGGCAGAAATGTCTGGGGCAGGGTGTGGTGCACCAGCCCCAAGGCTACCCAGCCTGGGGCCATCCCTCCTGCTTCCGCCCTGCACAGCTGTTCCCAGTCCCCTGTCAGGTCTGGCTAGGTCTGTGTGTGTGTGTGTGCATCAAATTACTTCTGTGCAGCTGTTTTTGGCCCTGAGCTCATGGGGAAACCTCTGGCAGAAGCCAAAAGGATCTTAAATAAGTTTGCAACCAGCCAAAGCCCTTCCAGTTACAGGTGTCTTGTAACCATGCGGATATCTCTTTTAGTAAATGCTCAGAAAATGGTTTACTCTTGCTAGAGACCCATACTAGAGCAGGGCTGCCTTTCTGCAGGAAGTTAGGCTCACGGGTTTGTCTGCTGTTGGCAGTGTTGACTGATTCAGTGGTCCTTTGTCCCTCTGGGTGGCAAGGTGCCAAATGTTCCTTTCCCCCTTGTGCTGACGGTGACATGCCATGGATATATGCATCCTGTGCTGTATTTGTGCTAAAGCTGTGTGGTGTGATGGTGTGTGTGTGGTGCTCGATGTTCTCTGGAAAATACAGGATGAGTTTGGTCTACATCCTTTGCAAACAGACTGTGGGTTGCTCCTAGAGATGTAGAGGACTGAAAGAAAAAAAGAAGAGATTTGCTTTTGGAAAGGTAGACCAACCAGTTAAGGCAAGGATGTATTTTAAAGGCTTTGCTGTGAACGACTGTGTCTTGAAGGAGAACAGGACTGGGGGTTTAAATATGAAGAGTTGAGGCAGTGAGGAAGGCTGTCACTGTGTGCTGCTTGGAGGCAGTACTGACTGAGAGAGACAGCAGCTACGTGGGTGACCTAATAGGAGAGGAGGTACTGGAGCAGGGGTGGCAAAGAAAGGGATGATGATTTCAGAAGAACAGACTGGGAAAATAGCTTTTGTGGGTAGTTATTTTCACAAACTACCACCAACTAAGGAATAGTGTTTAGGAAAGCTAGGGAAGAGTACAGAGCAGCAGTCAAGGCTAAGTCCAGCTGTGCAGATGAGTACCTGAATGGTGTACATGAATTTAAGATATAGGGCAGAAAAGATCTGGGTAATTAACATATAGATATATGCTACTGCCTGGATGAAGGGTGGTGCTGGAGTTACAGGTCCTGGGGAAAGCAGCGTAATGGTCCTGTGCCCAATAATCATGGACAAAGGTACGTGAAGCAGGGAAAGGGGTAAGCTTTACTTTAAGTTGCCCTTGAGTTGGCAGCTGAGCATGTGTGAATAAATCAATAAGAGCTTGCATGGGAGATGTGTCTCATGAACAGAAGTTCACCTGAGTGATGGGGACAGAGAAAGAAGCTGAATTTGTCTTCTGAGTAGATGGAGAAGAGAAAAAGTGTTATCATGGACTGAGCCTCACAGACCACTGGAGAGGGTTGGAGAGTTGCAAAGGCTGCTCTTCAAATGAAGAGCAGAGACATGAAGCATTGTGTCCAAGAACCATGAAAAAGAAGGGGAACCACTAAGTTTCTCCTGGGGGAGAAACTATTCTAAGAATTGAAGATATTAAAACATGGCTGTATTTTTATGGAGGAGTGAAAAGGGAGAAGGGTAGGAATATGGCATGATGCCTATCAGGAAAAAAGTTTAGAGGAGAAGGTAGTAAAATTGTTTGTGATGGAGTTCCTATGAAGGGCAAATAGAAGAGAGGCTATCTTGCTCTTGTGACTGTCTCTTGGAAGAAATAGCAAGAGGTGAGTAGGGGACTGAGCAGAACACGAAATCCCACACTTGCCACCAGCTTGATCGTTGGGATGCAGCAGAGCCGCTTTGGGGCAGGTGTTTGAAGGGGATAATGGAGAACTTGTTGCAGAGGACATCTGCTTGTTTGGTGGCATCTTGCCACTAGTGACAACCGGTGTGAGACTGGGAGCAGAGCAAGAGGGTGCTGGGTGAGCTGGAGAAGACACAGCTTGGGGAGAAAGAGGGAACAGAGAAACACAGACGTGAGTGTGGCAGCAGAGCTCTGAAGTCCCAGATGAAGTCAGCCAGCACAAAACCATTTACATTCAGTCTTCTGGCCTCTTCTATCTTGGCCTCTGCTCCTTCTCACTGATAAAGCAGCCCTGATCAGGTCTTTCTCATTTTGGAAGTCTCGCAGGTACGCAGAAATTACAGTCCATGCAAAGATTAAAGTGTTGGTTTTTCTTTCTATTCCTGATACTTACTTCATGGGAGAAGTAGATGGTTAATGTAATTCGTGTTTATTGCCAAATGTTGCTCTTTGATGTTTTCTTATTACAATAGCCTGAACTCAAAGCCAGCAATGAACTGGCACCTCATAAACACAGGGCTTCTTTTTTTGACCCTGTAAACTTCTTGAAATGTAAAATTTAAATTAAAAAAAAAAGTTGGTCTCTTGCTTGCAAATAACTCTTGCGTTTCATTTCGGAAAATAGCAGCCCTGCAAGTAAACAAACCTCAAAATCATGTTCCCTCTCCTCTGACCTCTGGTCCCCCCCCTAGCCAGAAAAAAAAACAACCAACAGTTGATTGGTCTTAGTCAGTCTGTGTAAGTTTTGTTCGGTTAGCTGTGACTTTATTCTTCTTTAACACAACTTTAATCAGAACACTTTTTTCTGGGTTTGCTGATTTTTCTTGGCATTTGTTTTTATGCAGGGTTCCTGCTTTGATGTGTAGCATTTTGTTGTGTGCTTTTTGTCATCTAGCTGCAGGCAGCAAGTCTAGTGGCCAGTTGATGCCTGGGAGGATCTTGGGACAGAGCTTATTCTTGGTGAAACAAAATGTACAGTTATTTCTATTTTTTTTTTCAGTCGTAATTAGCTCTATCAGACTAAATTATTTCAAGTTCCTGTGGACCCTCCTGTCCTCTGATTTCTGCAGTAGTAGATGCTGTATTTGCATTAGATAAATAGGTCAGAATAATTTACTTCATTATGGAAAATAATCTGCTTGTTAAAACTGTTAGTTTATCAAACATTGTAATACTGTATTGTTCTGGCAGAGACTCTGATGGCAGACACCAGTCCTTGTGTCTCCTTCTGTGGAGAGATATAGTAAAGACGAACTTTGATTGTAGCTTAGAAAAGCAGATAGTCATCTTGGCTATCTGTGTAAAGCCCTCAGAATTTGTAGTTTCTGGAAGATATGTGGTGGATGTTATCTTGAAATCCTGGCTGAATACAATGCAGAGCACCCAGTCTCCAAGCTGTGCGGTACTGCAAAACCTATTATTACTCTGATACTCTCTATCAGCTTCATTAGGGATGATGAATGAATGGTCACTGCTGAAGCTTTTTTTTTTTTTTTTTTTTTTTTCCTTCCCCTCTTCTGAAA
This sequence comes from Chlamydotis macqueenii, assembly GCF_036417535.1. Lineage (NCBI taxonomy): Eukaryota > Metazoa > Chordata > Aves > Otidiformes > Otididae > Chlamydotis > Chlamydotis macqueenii. The sequence continues at coordinate 99,422,951 of NC_141557.1, read as the reverse complement.
AGGCCTGCTGACAATGGTTGCTGCCTGTGTATATGCATGGGGGTGAATTAATCAGCCAAGCTACTACTACAGTAATACTAACCTTTAAACAACAAAACATCATCCACATTATCTGCCTAAATCTCTTTTGAAGAGACTGTGGTTTTCTTCCCTTCTCGTACTCCTCTGCAGAATCATCATCCAGCTCCCTTGCCTTCAAGGGCTGTGTAATGCAAAAAGTACAACTGAAATTGCTTGCTTTTGTTTATCATTGTCCCATTCTAGGTGAAAGAAATTGTCTCTTGGGCTTTCCTGAGGCTGAATGTGTGAACGAGTTCATTTGTCTATACAGCATTCACATCAGACCTCGGTGCCCCAAGTCTGCAGTTGCATCTCTGTGAGGGGACTGTTACCCACATGTCTTGCCTTACTGATACAATCGTGTTGAGCGTGCCTGTGGGGCTTAGGCTGGGAGGCCTGGCCCATTCACTAGTTGTCCTCTCATGTGGCAGCTTAAGCTGAACTTTGGGTTGTACCAATGTGTAAATAACCATCCTTGCATCTTTCCTCTCTCCTTCCCCGTGTCGCTTTCCTGCTGAGTGGTGATGCCTCCGCACAGGAGCTGGCCTGTGTCTTGGTGTGCGTGTTGGGCAGAGCAGGACCGATGGGGTCCCCCAGCAGACAATGCAGGGCAGGTATCCAGGTGGTTGTATAGGACAGGTGTGGTACTGGCTGGGGTGAGACTGCACAGCATCCTCTTCCTTGCAAATACTGTGCATGCTAACAGTCCTGAATGAGTTGTCTGTCCAGTAAACAGATGGTTACTGGGACTGGTGTCTGAATATCCTGGCCTGTCATGTTTTTGACTAAAGCAAGCCTGTGTTCCTGTTCAGGTGCGCGGAGCAGGAGATACAGCCCTAACAAAGCCTATAAAGATCTTCCTGCTCCTTCAGTTTACCGTGTAGATGTTAAACTTGTCACTTGAAGATGGTTGCTTCTTGTTTGAATCTAGGGAAAAAGAAAGCTAAGATAATTTTCAAATAAAAAGAGCTAAGCTTTTTTTTCAGTTTGAAATGTGTCAACAGAAGTAAGTTGCCACTTGGATTTTTCTGGAGAGGAGCAGGAAGGAGGACAAAGGAGGAGTGTTCTTCCTCCATTGGAACCAGCTGTGGTTTGGTTTTTGTGCATTTGGATGGGCAGTCTGAATTGAAATCCAAACTGGAATGAGCAGTTAATATTACAAACAAGCAGCATAAATTGACTAAACACACTTACAGATGATCAGAACTAGGCTTTGATGCTGAAGAGTGGGATTTTCATAACTGTGGAAGTAATTTGAGAACATGCAACAACCCTACTGGCTTTGGGTGCAAGCATTTTTTTCCCTTGAAGGTGATTATGGTGATGATTCATACTTTGTTAGTCTCAGCAAAAGAGTGACTTGCATATAAAAGTTGATTTAACTTCTGAGAACTTCTAAATAAGTTATTCTCCATTTTGAGGAAGAATTTACAGAAAATTATCTGGGTTTTTTTTGTAGGGTGTGTTGTTTGGTTTTTTTTTTTTTTCCCTTTGTTTGCTTGTTAGTTGTTTTTGTCTTTGGTTTCTTGCCCTGGTATTGACTGGCTTTGCAAATGAGAACTTCCATGAGGTCCTAGTCATGACCTTGCTTGTTCTTGGATTTGTGGATGTGGTTCCATGCTTTCAGGAGTGACTTGACATGATTTAGACATACAGTTGGTGAACAATAGTTTAATAGTACTATACAGTCTGAGTTAGGAAATTAAATATACCAGAAAGATTATTTAAGCTACTTAGTTAAACTAGATGCCTAGTTTTTCCTAGATGCCTAGTTTATCTAGAGATGTTTTTTCACTCTCTTTATTTCCTTGATTAGAGAATCTAATATTTTTCCTCCTGTACTTCATAGCATATTTGGATATCAGGAATAAGGTCCACTGAAATATTTTCCTCAATCACTTTCTGACTTCTTTTAAATAACTTAATGGATTTATAACATTTTCAATTGTCTTGTGCCAAATCATACCCTTTTTATTTTTTTTTTTTTTAATAGCCACTTACTGGTCTGTAAATCTGCAAAAATAAAAACCAGTGGATTGACATAAAAATTAAACCCATGAAAACTAACTTGGAATAAGAACTTTCCTCCTGCTGTATATATACCAGGAAATTCAGGGGGCATGTAGAGTATTTCCTAATAAAAATCTGTGCGCTCGCATACCGCACTTCTTTAAAGGTCTTGTGGTTAGGATCCCAGTGGTATTGATGGGAAACGTGCAAAGAATTTTTATAAGGTTGGTTGAATAGCTGAGTAACTTCTTTTGAGAGCAGTAGAGTAAACACTTCTGCTTCATAGAAGAATGGTTCTGTGGATGCACAAGATGATGAAGAATGATAGAGCTTCAAAGTTAAATCCTACACATGCAACTATCCTCTAGAACATTTAATGAAAACTTAATATTTAGAAAATACACTTTCTTTTAAGGTGGCCCACTTGAGCATATCTATTGTCAAGCAGCTATGATTATGTTCTAAAATGAGGACTTAACAAGCTGCTTGTAGACTTGAAAGCACTGATATGTGACTATATTCATCATAGAAAGAGAGAGGCGATACACACCATGTTCACATACCAAGCTAGAGCATTGGACTGTGGTGACATTTGACAGCAGACACTTCTTTTTTCTCTTGCAGTTTGGGGCGGAATTCAGAAGGTTTTCCCTGGATCGCTACAAGCCAGGAAAGTTTGAAGACTTCTACAAACTAATTCTTCACATTCATCACATAGCCAACCTGGAAGTGATGATTGGATATGCTGATGTGCATGGAGACCTCCTCCCTATTAATAACGATGACAACTTCTTCAAGGCCGTTTCAAGTGCTCATCCACTGCTCAGGGTTTTTATACAAAGACAAGGTAAGATGCAATTTCATTTTGGTACCTCAAGGTGAAGAGTGGATTTGTGGTGCCCATTTAAAGGCTGAAATGATGTAAGAAGGACCTAGGAGCCCTCTCACTCCTCCTCTCAGGCACTTCATTACAACTTGCAGGACTTCAGGGCAGGTAGAGGGACTGCATTGCTGGCTATAAGGTGTTTGAGGAATCATCTTGAGCCCCTTCTTTTCCAAGAGGAAAAGTCAGTGTCATGCCCAAGCCTGTATAGTGTGTGAATGCTCACAGATATGTAGTTCTTATTAAAAAAAAAAAAAAAAAAAAGTTGTGTCACAAATTACGTGATCTTTGACTATGTTGACCTGCCAGACAAACAAATGCTGATTCTCCTCTCTGTCCTTACACTAAGGAATGTTGAATCTTCCCATTTTGAATCATCCAGCAAACCATAGGTAGAATTGCCCCAATGTCAAGATGACATCAGATTTAAGTGGCTGTGTGTTCTTTTCCAGCTTTTATTGCAGATATCTGAAACCTTCTCTTTTAAAGACCATGTTTGGCAGTTGCTTCAGATGAGGATTACTTTTTAGAACAAGGTGTCTTCCCCACAGAGCTCCTTAAATACCATGAGAACCTAACACTGTGTTAACACTACCTCCACATTTTTTTAAGTCATGTAGTCACTTAAAGCCATTTAAGCATGGGGCTTTTGGAATTAAAATTTTGTCAGTAGCTGAGTCAGAAATGAGACTTGATCTGAGACTCTGAGCAGTCATGTAGCTTTTTTGGCCTGGACTGTCTGCTGTGTGGGCATTTGTACGATTTAGCAGGAGGCTCCAGCCTGCTTATTAATATAAGCTGGTATAGTGTGTTGTTCAGTTTGGTGTCATCAGATACATGTGGGGCTGTGTGGCCCTTGTCATTTAGAGAATGTTTTCTGCTGCCTTCTTTTAGATGGGAATAAGTATTCAAGGAGGCAGTGGAGAAGAGGGTCTAAAAGCAGTTTGTTTTGTTTGTGTGTCTGTCAGATGAGTGGAATTGTCTGTGGTAGAGTGCTTGGGTTGCTAGCTCTCGTGTCTTGTGCAGAAAATGCAAAGGTGGATGACAAGTCCTATTAGATCTCCTTCCTGCAATGCCTGTTAGGGCTTGTGAATGCTCATGGTGGGTCAAGTCATGAGAAATTGCTTGCATGACTTTGTCATGCCTGTATCAGTTCGAGTTTATTCATGTCTCTGGATCAGTCCTGTTCAAAATGCAGCTGCCCTTCCTCTCTTTGGGCAGACTGCTGAAGCCATGGAGTATCCCTAACTCCATTGGAATAGGAGTTGCCACCGAAATGCTGATTGCAGAAGTAGGCAAATGGGAGAAAACTGTTTACTACATGTGGAAAAAAATGCTCCCTCTTCTTCAGTAGGAGAAATATGCTAGTTGTTGAGGTTTATAACTTGTGACCTTAATGGAAAAGTGCGGTACTTCCTTTTTAAAGAGCTTTTCTTTTACCTGTTGCTCAGTGGAAAGAATCATGCTGACAAGTAAGGAAGCTCATATAAGAGGGAAGACAGGCCCATGGCTCCTCCTCCTCCTCCTAACACACATCTTCCTGGGCTCCCTCTGTAAAGCTAAAGGGAACAGTAGTTTGTGGCCCATCCCTTTGATTAATGGCACCTTTAATAAGGGACTCCTGGGGTTAACATTTGAGATTGAATGCTCCCAAACAATCATGTCCATTTCCTTCTTCTGAGAAGCCGCCTTTAGAAATTGTTCCCTTCAACAATAATAGGAGGTAGTGAAATCTTGTTTGTTGCTTCTTCCTTTGCTCCATCATACACCCACTGTTTTCCTTGTCTTCAGACTAGGGTGATGGAGCAATACTGATCCTTCTGCTGGAGACCTGCCCTAGAGAACCAGGTGATTAGCACCAAGAAGTCATTGTGACACCCAGGGGAGTGTGGTGTGCCTGCAGTGCTTCAGCTCACACCCTAAACTCTGACTTCAGAGGCAGGAAATTAAGCTGACAGGGATGCTAGTAAAATATGAGGCCGGTCGTCTTCTGTGACTTTGAAGGACACTGTAGAGTGTGTGCTCTCTAGCCTGTTGGGTCATGGATCACTGCCCTTTGGTGAGAGAAGTCCTGGCTGCCAAAGGCGTGAGAGAACTAGGCAGAAGTATGCAGGCATGGAAGGATAGAATAGTTGAAGTTCAGGTCTTTTTCTAGCAAAGCAAACTGTTTAAACAATCAACTGCATGGTTAGTCATCTTATCTGTTTTCCCAGTTTATAGCTGGGTTATCTTGTCTATTGTCAAGTGAATTATACAATCTTGTTAAAACAGCTTAAATATTTGTTCCCAGAGTGGCAAAACAGGTAACTTAATCTTTGCACAATAATCAAACAACAATTTGCTAGTTTGATTTTTTTGTTTGCCTAGTTGTTTTTTATCTGAGCTTAGTCTTGCACTTTTTCAATTCCAAAAGCACTTCCCTCACTCGTGCACGTGGCTCGCCTCTGGGGACTGCTTGGACTCTTACATGCCAGGTTGGTGTCCAGGTATGGGATGGCTGGCTGATTCCACTTCTTTCTTTTTGTTCAAGTCTCTTGAGCCCAAAATTTTTGAGGATCACAGCAGCTGTTCCCTCCCCAGTGCTTGTTAGCCAGCCTTTTTGCTAAAGACCTGAATTAGCATTCCTAGTGTGCTTGCAACAATTACTGTTCATACTTTTTGGGGTCTTGAAGGCTCTGGGACGTTTGCAGCTTACGTTTGAGTAAACTCAGCCATGACAAGTTTTTATAGCTCATAGTGATCCATCTGCTGAAAGTATGTGGTGCTTGCTTTTTTTTTTTTTTTTTTTTTTTTTTTTTTTTTTTTTTCCCCTCCTCCAATGCCAAATTACAGTGCAGACAAAAATCCTAATTAGAGAACCAGACTATAAAAAGAAAAGGCAGTTTTCCTTTGACTTGCTTTCCCAGGCTGGAAGTATGGGTCATGTCTTGTGCTGTAAATTGATGTGGCTCTTCTGACTTTGTTAGCACAGTAGTGATTTATATCAGCTGATGCTTTGAGCCCAAGAATTTATTCACTTGGCTGTAACTGAAATCAGGTATATCCAGAACTCTGTGGAAGGTGCCTGCTGCTGGGGAAGGGACGGATGTCCCAAAGACCTTAGAACAATGCAAGGAATTATGAATGTGTTTGACTTGTGCCGTAATAACCGAACTCTTGTACTCTAGCCAAGACGTGCATGAAGGAAGAGCTTGATGCAGTTGGTCGTAATTTTTTCAAGACTTCATTTGTTCTGTGTCTGATTTAAACTATAGCACTTGAGACAGTCTTTTGAATACTGAAAAAATATTTAAGTGTAAGCTATGAATTCAGGTGGAAACAAAGAACAGAAAAACTGAAAGGAGTTAGTATTACATACTGTGAATGCATTACATTTTTCCTTGTATGATTAAATGAAATTATGTTTTATCAAGTCTTTCTTTAATGCCTGTCTCCCACAGGCAAAGTATGTGTTCAAACCAGGCTGTATTGGAGACTCTTAAATAGAATGAAAAAAATAGCAGAATTGTAATGACTTCTTAATTGTAAGCTGGCCTGAAACAACTCTTTGAACTTTGCAAGAGGGGCATAAGGATGTAAGTGGAGGTCTACCAGGTAACAGATTTCAAGATTTCTCCTCTCTTGCTTGGGTTACCTGCTATGGTGTTTTTAACCTAGGAAATTCAGAAACTCCTGGAAGTATTGCAAAATGAGCATGCTGATCAACCCGTAGGTAGGTACTCTGCACAGCACTTTTTCCAAGGAAAAGAGGCAGACCTAGGACCAAGATGCTGAAGTACAGCAAGCATAGTGAAGGAGTGGTAATTTGGCTCTTAATTCTAACTAATTACACCACTGTAAATCCAGACTAATGACTCTGATTTTGGGAGAAGTGATGGAGGCTGCTGATGACCAGACCTTCACTTCCTACCACTCTTGAGCGTTTATAGATTAATGAGCGGTAACAGAATATCTACTGTAGCTCAAGTAGCAAAGAGATGAGAGAGGTGGTGAGCAGCCTATCAGGCCTTGTCTTTATCCTAGACTGAGGTCAAATGAACTATTCTTCTGGGAAGTCTTTTTTGTTTTGTCCCCATCACAACTGGAGGTGTGTGCTTATGGTGGTTTGAGGTTTTGGACCTCTGCTTGCTTTGCCTGAGTTTGAGCAAGTGGCTTTTTTTCTGTAGTGTTGATGAAAATGTATCCCTCAGCAGAACAATTCTGAAAGAAAACTTGAAGGAGTTGAGGTTTGGAAAAACAGCAAACTCACTTAAATATTCCTGCAACCTTGACAAGACATATAGAGTGTCAGCAGGGACTGTGATTGCACATGTGGCTGTTGCGTGAGTACAGCTGCTGTTCCTGTGAATCAACAGGTGTATTACTATTGCTCTTAAGCAACTTCCATAAAAATAACAGTAAATTAATGATTATAGGGGTATATTGTCAATCCTAAAGCAGATTCTAGATCAAATTCACAACCTTCCCATCAATAAAATTAATTTTAAAGCTTTCTAAAGCTTTAAATGGTTTCATGGTAAGTGTCCTTCAAGTAGGAGACAGGTGACATGCTAAAGCATCAGATGCTGGGTCTGTATTTCAGGGTATCTTTGTCAAATATCACACTTCTTGCAGAAACATAAAAGGCAAAATGCCTGAAGAAGCTTGCCCTCCTCACTACATAAAACCAGAACATAGCTGAAGAGCATTCTAACAGCAAATAACCCTAAAACACTCTACAGCTAACTGGAACAGTGCCTTACATAATAATTTAGTAAATGCCACAAATGAACTGCAGCTGTTTTTTGAGGTTGCCTGAAGTTGGAGAAGGCTGATGTCTTCTGATACTTGTATTGTCTTGCATTTTGTGGTCTGGAAAATTGATAGTGTGTAAAAAGCCATTAAGTGCCATCTTCAGAAACTTGTTACAAGTGTCTTTTCTTCTGTAGTTATATTTTAATAGTCCATTACTATAACAGTAAACCAGTACTGAGCACCAGTTGTTGCTTTTCTCCTTGAGTGGTTAGAGCTGCTGTCTACCATCAGTTCTCACTTAAAGCTTGATCCAAAATAAACAGGGGAAAAACGTGCATTCACCTGGTTGGGTTTTGAATTTGCTGTGTTTTAATTTACATTAAATGAAAGATTGGAAGATGCTGGTTTTGTTCAACTGCATGCAGTGACTAATGTATTTAAACTGCTATGCCATACGGCATATTTCTGTACGTTCAGGAGTAGTTTGTAACTCTGCAATTTGTAATTTACCTGGCAAAGTTCTGTTCTGCTCAGAGTACCAACATGTGTGCTTAGCTTTCTTGTATTACAAAATCAGAGCAATCACACTCAGTTTTAAAAGAAAAATGTGCTAATGGGAATCATGCCCAGGTCTGACTGAAAAAGCGATGGTGGGTTGTTTTATTGTCTTTCATACTCTAAGCAGATAATCCCCAGGAATGGTGGTTGGCTGTCTAACCACATGTGTTAAACACAAAAACTGGCTTTGAGGCAGTGACTAAAATAAAACCTTTCCCCAGCTACCTAAAACCTTTAAGTCTCTGGTCAGTCTTCTAGAATGGGTACAGTTGGAAAAGTTTGAGTTGAAATCTTTCACGTAATTTTTCTGGTTCTTCACTAACCTTTCTGTTTATTTTACAGTTCAGGCGTTGATTGCACCTTCTCAAAATTTTGTATTTCTCAACAAGAACAATGTGATTATACTGCTCTTGTTAAAGGCATCTGATATATATTAAATAATAAACCAAGTTGCAGCAAATGTTGAGGGGAAAATACTGAACTGCTGCTGGTCCTGCTTGTGGTTGAGCTGTATAGATTTTTCACAGTGGTTTTATATGAGTCTGAGGTAATAAGGTAAGGGTACAGAAAAGGTGACTTGAAGTCTGCAATTTTTCTGCTCCTGTGTGGGGTGAAGGGGGAAGAAACTCTTCCAGCACTCCATGTAGCTCATTGGCGCACTGGAGGATGCAGCTCTGCTGTTGGTCAGACTGTCCCCAGGCTGCTGCTCTGTCTCCTCTGCCCTGGTGTCACCAAGGGGCTGAGCTCTCTGAGCCAGCTCTTCGGCAGGAAACTAGTTGTTTGAGTGAGGAGCTAGCATGGGATGGGCAGGACCGCAGAAGATTTAAAGCGACTTAACACTGCTGTGAAGCCTCTGCTTCCCTGAAGGAAGAACTTGTCTGCTTGTAGCCTTTAGAATTGTGCCGTGCCACTGTATTTGGAAAGAAGGACACCTAATTTTGTCTTAGCCTTGACAAGATTAGAGGATTGTGGAAGTAGATTTCATGCTAGTGCAGTAGGAACTGCCGCTAGGCTTAAATTAAATCCTTTCATGATTTTTGTCAGGTTTTGAGCTGGAGGGGTCTCTGAAAGCTTGTCAAGCCAAGTAATCTTTGACCCACTCAAGTCCTTTGATATCTGAAGATAAGTAAAATGCAGCTGTTTGTTCCAGTGAAGTCTGGCAACAAATCACTGAAACTTTTCTGCTGCACCTTTCATGTGCAAATGATAAGACTGAGTAATCATTATCTTTCAACTTTATTAAGCATCTTTAAAAACATTGTTTTATCTGACTTGTCAGACATAAACACAAAATAGCCTTGGATTTTTGTTGCTGGCATGGTTAGCGATACCTGGTAGTTGAGCAGAGCCAGCACTGAAGATGCTTCTCTCCTCCTTGAAAAATCCATTTTTAGAGTATGAGGATATTTGATTTTCATCACTGGTTACTTTTAATTGCAGCCAGAACGCGTCGTATGCAAGAATTTTCAGTGAAAGCAGGGGAAAGCGTGTGAAGATAGCATAATCTACAGATAGGCTTTGTGTAGTCAGTTGGTAACTGGTAGTGGGAACTGTTGCAGAAATATGCGCTGCGTAGGTACTAGTAGTTGAGTGTATAGTAAGCATGGAACAGAAGCCTGGCAAAAATGCTGCTGTTCTGTCATTGGTAGCAAATGCTTGCTGCACTTCTGTGTTAAAGCTACGTGGGATTTGGTTTCCGTTTCAAAGTTCAGTAATAAAAACACATCATCAAATATATTAATAATAAAAATAGACTTAAACACTTGATGCTTCTTAAAAATTGCATCAAGCTGGTACCAGCACCACATGTTCTTCTGAATTTAGACTAAATAAACTTGTTTATAGTGGGAACTTGTGCAGCCTTTAATAGGAACCTGTACTCAACTCCATGCTTTGCTTTAGCTGGTAACCCACATAAGAACCCCTTTCTGCTGTCCCTCCAAACTCCTGTTTGTTGTCTTACAGTTGCAGATTGCTGCTCTGACAGTACTTTCAAAGCAAAAGAACCCCCCCAATTTTGTCTACTTAAAGATAGTCTCAAGTGAAACTATTTTTTGTTTTCTTCCTTGGTCTGACCCTTTTTATTTAAGATGGTGAAGCTGCTCTAACAGGTGGCTTGACCATATGAAAAAAGTGGTGAGGAAGAGTTGTTGAATGATCCACCTATGTTAAGGTCCCTATGAGGGAATTTTCCACTATTTATCTTTGCTTACCTTAGTAGTCAAAACAAGAGATTCTGTTTCCTGCTCATGGCTCAGGTTTTTTCCTGTTGTGCCTAGCTGTCATTTCCCTTCTGTAAGTGATGGAAACAAGTACAATAATGAAATGCACTTGTCAGTCTCTTCCTTGACACCAGATTTTACCTGAAGAGACCTCACAAGCTCAAAGCAGCTTTCATATCATGAGGGAGGATAGACTGCATAATGCAAATACAAACATTAACTCAAGATTCAGGCCTTCAGGAGTAGGATTTCTGCTAAATTTCTAAAGTACTCTAAACTACTTAAGTACACTAAAGGACTTTTGACAGCTTAATTGGTACAGTCTTGCACTGAAAGCAAGCATGCAGTGAAGGATGGAACTGAAAAATTAATTCAAAATACAACTCAAAAAATACCACTCAAACCATTTTTTTAATGTGACAGAAAGCTACTCTTCTGTCGTCAGACTGCTTGTGTTGTTGGGACCACACACTGCAAATTTAAACATGAGTGTCAGCATTAATACTGTGTAAGAACTCTGGATATTTTTCAACTTCAAGAGAGAAAGCAGTTTGGGGGTGGCTGAAAGAACTCTTTCTTGAACCTGCCCCTGATGATGATCTGCTCAAATCTTATTTTTTCCTCTGTGCTATGTTTAGAGTAGCAAAGAATCCTGTGGGAATATTGAGGAAACTATTAACCTAGAAAACTTCACTGTTGTTCTTGCTCTTCAGTCCCCTGCCATATGTTGACATTAAGTAACCTCTAAAAACTTCGTATTAACAACTTCTACACCACTCATCTCTTCCTCCCCCCGCTTAATTTTCTTATATTTTTCTGTTCTGCTTATTTCTCCCATTTATTGCTTTTTCTTCCTTTCAGCTCTCAGCTTTCTACTCCTTGCCTTAGTTTGTTTTTTTTTTTTAATTATTCTGCATGGCTGTCTCTCACTGTCTGTTTTAAGTGCTAGAAGAAGGCTTGGAGAACGTTGGCATCAGCGACATGGAGCAGCAGTGACAGAGCGGGTATGGAAATAGCAATTAGTGAGGAAAAACTGCCTGTTACTCTGGGTATTAGGCCAATTCGTCTGCTTCTGTGATTATGCCTTTGCATTAGAAATAATAGAGGAGTTGAGAATTTAAAAAAAAAATCGTGAAGTTTTGAAGGAGAATGTTTATTTAATTTGAGTTTACATATGAATGCAAAATTATGTGCTGCCTGATGTCTGTGGAAGTTGGAGACCTAGAATCCTGCGGAGCTGGTGGAAGGCACCTTCTTGGCATGCTGAGGACACTGCCAGGTTACCCAGCTGCTGGTAGCGGTGGGCTCTAAGATAGCGTTTCTGCCTCTACAGCCCCTGTAGGTGAACACAACTGTTTCCCTTAAAGCTGAGGTGCCAGCTGAGGATTTGAAAAGGCCTAAAGCTATTTTCCTCATCTGTGAATGCCACTGAGGTATGATAAGAGGAGATCTGTCAGTTGTGACCTTGGGTTGGACACTGATGGCAGGCAGCTAGTTTGTTTGCTGTATTAGCCTGCTTTATTGCTGCTTGGTTTTCATTCTGTCAAGCAATTTGGTAGTTTAGTAGATATGTACCCAGCAGATGTTTACAAAGATGTATCCAGCAGATGTTTACAAAGTAATGTAATCTTTACATTTTTGCTTTTGTGTACTTACTAAGGTCTAGTTTTAAATGCTGCTGGCATGAGAGGAAAAAATGTATTGTGTTGACCAGAAAACAATAAAGTTTCAGATGGAATTCCTGCCAACCTGCAAGAGTCTGAATGAATGAATGAATGAATAATTTATAACAGAGGCCATAAATAAGTCCAAGGGTAGTGTCTTTGTGGCTAGCAACAAGAAAAAAAAATGAATTCCCTAAGCTTGCATTCCTTGAAGCTGCATAATTATAACATGCCTTATTCTTTTGTAGAGGGGAAAAAAATAAAAGTATAGCACATTGGGAATACAGTACTGAACAAGACATTTTAATTTTTTTTTTATCAGAACAATTCTTAGCTGAGATACAGAATCTCAATAGCAGGAGGAGTGATAATATCTGCTGTGCTTGCATTACTCTTCAGTCACTTAAAAGTGCACTGGACACTTATGCAATGTACTTATTGCTTTTAAAACATCTGCCTGACTATTAGAGAGAGAAGAGGGTCACGTACAGGGAGCTAACTTCATATTTATGCATAAAGCCCTGGTACAGGATTGCTTCACAAGCCTGAATTGTCTTTAAATCTACAGATGACCTTCATAGTGGGTTTTACTTGTACCTCTCACAAAATGTGAGATTCTTGTTTCCATTTTTAAACTGAATGTGGATCCTACAGTACTATGGTTGAAAAGTTACTTCTTCATCTGTTAGGTTGCTTCATGCAGGAGTTACTTTTCTGTGCGGATAACCCCATGATGTCTCCATTTATCAGCTTGTTGTACCTGAAAGGTCGTATCTCAATGGTTTCCACAGGACAGACAGTAGCTGAGGTGCAGACAGTGCTGCTGCTGATTTGGTAGTGAGCTGTATGTTGCAAAAGGTGACTGAAAATGCTAGTTCTGGTCGTGATTTTCACTAGATCTAGCTAACACCTCTTCTCGTGTAAATAGGCCAAGCCTAGAGGCACATCAGATATTTTTTGTTTTAGCTGATTTCAGTAATTGTATGGCTGGTGCCTTTCTGACCTCTTCAAGGTATCTGTGCCTGCACTGGGCCATAGACTATGAAAAACAGGAAACTTTTTTGTTTAACTTCAGTCTTCTGTTTGAGTCTCTTGCTTTTGCTTGTGGATGCAAAGGTGCTGGTGAAAGTACTGTGCAATTTCCCCTTCCCTGTTTTTTTGGCTGACTTCAAAGGCTGTGTGACAGCGTTACCTGGCAGCCCTTGTCACAGTGTAGAGTTTGGTGCCTTAACATTGTACTGAAAGACAAGAATTGAATAGCTGTCTGCAGGCTGCCCTGAAGGTCCCAGCCTACCCCCTAGAAGAGCACCAGCCTGTGCTGTGTTTTGCTTTAAGTAGGATTTAATTTTTCCTTCCTTAATCTATTTGGCTACCATACCATAACACACGTCCCCCTGCCACATGCAGTTTCCCGGTCACCTTACAGGGGACATATGGTATAATGAAGAAGTATGGTACATGTGGGTTGTAATACAGGCTCTATGTTAGATGTTGTTCACTGCTATATGCCGATCTCTATTGTACAAGCACTGCAGGGCACTCTGGGGTAGGAGGAGATATTTAAGCTCATCTCAGGCATGCCATGTCATCCAGAGGGGATGGAGAGGAGAGGGAGAGTATTAGGAGAAGCTGCAGGCTGGATATCCGTTGTGATTTAACTGTGGGCAAAGTGGCTTGGCAGTACCTCAAAACCCATCTCCCCTCCCTGAAACATTCCCAGAAGCAGTTGGCCGCAGGAGCCAGCTCGTGGGTTGCAGATCACAGGAAACAGCTTGCCGCAACAAACTTGGTTTCCTCTGCTCAGATGACCCTCAGCAAGCGTATGAGTTATCTGCATCAGCTCTGGGAAGTGGTGGGTGAGAGGAAGGGTGGTGTTGGAGGTGTGCACAAATCCTGGTCTTACAGTGGGCTCCACCAGTGCTGAGTGCCAGACCACATGGAGAGCATCCCTGCAACTAACTTGTCCTACCTCTGGATGCCTGGAGCAAGGCTGCACAGCAGTATTTCCCTGAGTGGTGTATTTCAGTGTTGTACCTCAGTTGGTCCCAGTTCAGCTGGTAATTGGTGATTATGTCCCACACCCTTCCTTTCACCAGTTCCCAGAGCCATATTGCATCATGAGGAAATAGTGGAGCTGCAGAGTGTGGTGTGGGTGCCTTTCTACCCTGATGGGTGTCATACAGTGTGTGGGTAGCATGCTCTTGAGTCTTGTTGGTCTGGTTTATGCGTGTGTTGTGCTTATCTTGGAAAAATCAGGGTCACTAGCTCCATCTATCTTCAGAGATGTTATTTCCTCTGTCTCAGACCACTTCAGTTCCATGTGAATGTCCCAGAGAGCTGAAAGAGAAGTGTGAAGAAGATACTTCTGCATGTGCATCAGCAGTAAACATGAGAGAAAACTGTTTCCCTGCTAGTGTAAATCTGGTTAGCTAGGTTGCTTGCTAGCACTTCTGAATGGTACTCTTCTGTGGTGGCTCTCTTGCAACTGGTGTGGACTGAGCAATTCCAGCAAACCAGATCTCTCTGCCTTAAAGACCTCCTGGCACTACAAGGCATGTCAGTGTCAGCAGTATGTGTTGCTGGATAGCTGCTTGCACATAGGAATAACAGGGAGAAGTTGCATCTCTGCTGAGGAGGGATCACTGTGGGGGGAAGGCTGATAGAGGTATTTCTGGGGTTGTGCTGAGGTCCAAAGGTTTGTAAAAGCAGCTTGCTACAGTCCTGTGTCTGCAAGGTGTACAAAGGCTCTGGCGTGGCCTCGCATCCCTCTTGCATGATAGGCCTGTGTCAGCTCACGCAGACAGAGCATGAGCACGTTCAGTGCGTGCTGTGCAGTTGTGGAGTCTGTTAGTCAGATTTGGTTCCTGCTGTCTTGCTGAGACTTAGTTCCAGACTCTTAGTGTTTGTCCTGTTTCAAGGAAAACATAAGATTTGCTTATGTTATTAGCTTTCACGCAGCTTAAAATAAATCAGGAATGCTTGTTATTCAATGCAGTGAATGAATCCCTCTCCTCTTGAGTGTGGTGCTTGGCTACAGTGCACGCAGATGGGCTTTGCGAGCTGATCCAATACACGAATAGCAGAAGCGGTGAGCTTTGGTGCAGAGCACTGGGGCAGAGTTCAGGATCAAAGGGGAAGCCTTGTCCCTGTGCAGATGCAGTCTGGGTCTCTTTGAACTCGCACGTAACTTGCAACTGTGCACATGGCTGCTTCATTAGCTTGCAGGAGGGCGTCTGATGGTTCTAAGACTGCACTGTTCATATTGCTGAGGTTTCTTCCAGAATCTACGTACCCACAAACAGAAAGTTTTGGGACAATTCAAAAAGCAGAGGAAGAGAGAACGCACAGGAAATTATAAACATCTATGGGGAAAATGGGGTGAAGAACTGGGAAAAAAAAAAAAAACAACAAAATTTCCCTGGTTTTAAAAAGGAACCCAGGAAGGACTTGAGTTCTGAATTCATGTATTCTGTCTGCAAAACCTAACTTCCTAGATCTTTTGCCTCAAGGCTTTTTTTTTAATGTGGTTAAAACATGAATCATTTTAAAACAAATACTCAACTATTTCTTTATAGCACCCAGTGTTTTCAACCAACTGGCTTGAGAATGCATGTGCAGAAGCAGTAGCTGTTCTGATCAGCAATTTGAGAGGCCTAAGGAGCTGGTACCTCACTATCTGGCTAGAACGGCTTTTGGAGACACCCTACCAGAGAGGGCATCACAAGGAGGCTGGATGTTGAATTTGGATAGTAAAGTACAGAATTTGGTTCAAGCTTTTTGTCTGTGTCAATAGCGCTGAGAATATTGGCACTTGAAAGGAACAGAGAGGTTGCTTGTAATATTTATCTATACTTGGTATCTTTGTCTAAATCTCAACATCAATTTTTGGCAGCTTGGATGTGAGTAAAATAAAGACAAGTTCTTCTATAAGGTGTGGAAGAAAAGAGCTACTGAAATACAGTCCCTGAATTTCCTTGCACTGTAGTGCTGCTGTGGGGAGCTTTTCTTTTCACTGTTCAGAGTGGGGTTTCTTTAGGAAACAGAGGATTGAGAGGGTTGGAGGCTGATGATTACTAAGCTACTAGTTCACACAAGTGGTGTGTCTGCCAGTGTGGTGGCACTGTCGCTGCAACTAGCCACTCCTGAATAATGTAATCATTTCCATGATAAAGCATGTGACCTTTTGGAACTTGCAGAATTCTGCTTTCCCAGCAGTCAAAGGTGGGTAAGTGATTTTTTTGTTTGTTTGTTTTTCTGTTGTTTTTGTTGGGTTTTTTGGGGTGGGGTTTTTTTTTTTGGCTTTTTTTTTTTTTTTTTTGTGGTGGGCAAGTTATATGCTTAACTCCCTATCATTCCACTAAGAACTGGGTCAACTGCTTTTGCACTGGCCCACTAAGCTTTTCTTGATGAAAAAAAT
Source organism: Chlamydotis macqueenii (assembly GCF_036417535.1). NCBI lineage: Eukaryota > Metazoa > Chordata > Aves > Otidiformes > Otididae > Chlamydotis > Chlamydotis macqueenii. The sequence continues at coordinate 99,406,403 of NC_141557.1, read as the reverse complement.
AATACAGTGTTTTTAAGACACTTAGATCCCATGCCACTTAGTTATTTTTAATTATAAAATGAGGGGGGGAAAAAGAGATAAGAGTCTGAGTGTGTTATCTAGTACATCTTCAGCTGGAAATCTACATCAGCTAGGAAATAGTTGCCAGCTAATGGCTTTGAAATAGTTACGATGAGTAATCTGCTCAGAACACATGTATACATTTCTGAGTTCTTTACTTAGAATCACAGAATGGTTTGGGTTGGAAGGGACCTTTGAAGGTCATCTAGTTCAGCCCCCCTGCAAGGAGCAGGGACATCTCCAACCAGATCAGGTTGCTCAGAGCCTCATCCAACCTGGCCTTGAATGTTTCTAGGGATGGGGCATCCACCACCTCTCTGGGCAACCTGTTCCAGTGTTCTACAACCCTCACTGTAAAAATTTTTTTCCTAATGTCTACTCTGAATCTACCTCCCTCTATTTTAAAACCACTACCCTTCATCCCATTACAACAGGCCCTACTGAAGAGTTTTTCCCCGTTTTTCCTGTAGGCCCCCTTTAGGTACTTGAAGGCCACTATCAGGTCTCCCCGGAGCCTCATCTTCTCCAGGCTGAACAGCCCCAGCTCTCTCAGCCTGTCCTCATAGGAGAGGTGCTCCAGCCCTCTGATGTGTGGGTGTGGCCCTCCTCTGGACCCTCTCCAGCAGGTCTACATGCTTCTTATATTGTGGGCTCCAGAACTGGACGTAGTACTCCCGGTGGGATCTCTCGAGAGTGGAGTAGAGGGGGAAAGTCGCCTCCCTTGACCTGCTGGCCACGCTGCTTTTGATGCAGCCCAAGCATGCAGTTGGCTTTGTGCTCTGCAAGCGCATATGACAGCTCATGTTGAGCTTCTTATCCATGAGCACACCTAAGTCCTTCTCCTTAGGGCTGCTGTCAGTCCATTCTCTACTTTGATTAAAAAACCCTGTCTAATGCACGGTTCCACTGGGTTTTTTAGTTTTAAAGTTGTTTCTGTATATAGCTTTCTCTCACTATCTCTCCATGCACCAGCATGACACAGCTGCTATGCTCTACTGCTTACTATTTGTATCCTGATTCCCAGCCCTCCCAAGGGGGCAATGACCAGTACAGTCTGAATAGGCAGCAGCTCAGGACCTTTGGAGGACAATGAGATTCAAAGCGAAGGTGCCAGATTCAATTCAGACCCTATAAAGACTCCAAGGAGTAGAATTGTTTCTCCAAATTGGCTTAGATTCCGAGTCCTCATATATGAAGGCGATTGTGTCTGACAGCTCAGAGGATCTGACGTGACCAGTGCAAGACAAAACCCTTATGTCTGTGGGAGCTCACTTGCCCAGTGGATGTGTAAATTGGGAGCTGGTAAACAGCTTCTCTTCAGATATAGTATGCTTGTCTGTTTTCAAAGCGGAAGAAGGTGTTAAAAGGGAAGTTACAACCACAGCTGTCTTCCTCGTGGTCATCTCTTTGTGCATCCATCAGGAAATGCTAAATACAGTATCTTGTGGCTGAAGTTTAAGCACAGGTTTATAAGAAGGAAGCAAATTCTATTTCAACTGTTTTGAAACTGTGTGACTTACAACCTTTATTTATTGATGTGTATTTACAAGATGACATTGACTTATATTTACAAGATGTCTAGGGCAGATACTATTCCCTGCTGCTCTCTGTGTGGCAAAAATTGGAGAGAAACATCACCTCATATAGCTATTCAGTAACTTTTTCAGACAGACCCCGACATGAAGAATTTTCATTTAAAATTATCTTCATTTAAAAACCAAACAAACAGCTTTTTTTACATTCACTAGCTTCTGCAACTGCTGGGAGGTGTTGTATGTTCAGCTTTATCTCAGCAGAAGTTGGAGAAAGAACTCCTGCGCTCGTGTGACACATTTAAAACAGTCAAAGAAAAGCTGCTTCAGAGCACATCACTTCTGTAGGTAAAGAGAGGAGTTGTGTTCTGGGTGTGTTGTCTTGTGTACCTGTATTATCTTTGTGAGGCAGGTGAGATACTGGCTCCTTAAATAACAGCTCTGATCTTAAGCAAGCATTTCATAACAAAGTTACTTGACTCATCAGCTCCTGGGAATAGCAGCCCGGGTTTCCACATTTCACTTGTGGGGAAAGGGCTCCTGTGAGAGGCTTTGTGAAGGCTTAGCACAATTCTCTGTCTGCAGCTGCATTAGTCTATATTTTCTCTTGTGGTTGGCATGCAGCATGGTGGTAAATTGGTTAAGCTTGGGGCAGGAGGTTCTTTCCTAGGCTGCTCTGTGCAGCTCCACGGTCCTTTTGCAGGAAAAGGAGAGACAGACCTTATTTTAGTGTTGCCACCGTAACTGCTGAATCATGACCATGAAAACTGCTGAAGGGGGTCTGTGCTAAATAACAGGTGTCGTATGCCAATGGTTATTTTCAGTGGTTGCAATTACAATCCTTTCTCTGAGAATCGCACTGGTGTTTGTGTAAATGAATGCTGAATCGCAACAGCAAAGCCACTGAGTACCTAAGCCAAATCAGAAGAAGAGTAGACACGTTTGCAGCAATGTGCCTGCTTTTCTCAGCTGTTCCAGCCCATGACCCTCAGCCTCTTCTTGTATAAACATGGATGTAAGCAGTCAGGGACACTTTTGTTTAGGAGCAATATCAGGAGGCTTAACTGGGAAGACGCAGCACAGAGGATGGAGCAGTGGTTAGGCTTTTCAAGCTTTGTCTCAGTGGGAAAGTATGAATGTGTTTAATACTGTATTTGCACTCTTGTCTGGCTGGGACCCAGCCCTGACCACAGCGCCTGCTGATGCTGCAGGGATTGCTTTGGCTTTTAGCACACGGACAAAGAAAAAGCACTTTTGGGAGCTTATTAGTAAGTTGAGAAGAGCAACCTTCTTTGCCTCCTTTCACTTTTTTTTTTTTTTTCTTCTTTCAGCAAGACTCACTGTTTAGACATCTTGTGAATGAATGGCAGAAAGTCTTTGACTTCTGTTTTGAGGGGAAGCCAGGAGTGACTAACATTCCTTAATCTGATTTTATTGCACATTCTTGTCTTGGATATGTTTTCTTCTTTTTCCCCAACCAGAAGAAGAAAACAATCCCTGATGCAAGTGGCTTCTAAGCCCTGTCTTCCTGTAGCTCCACATGTAGCTCTCTGTATTCATTTGGAAACTGACTTTGTATATTGTTTTGTTTTCATGCAAAAGATCTTTTTGCAAACTGTGACTTGAATAAAAACAGGAGGGAATTCAGATGCTGGGAGACCCTGATGTCAGCTGAGGCAGGCGGCAGATAATCCCTGCTCTGTTCTGTATGTTCATTAGCATTCTAGAAATACCTGACATGTCTGTTTCCTGATTAGGAGATCTCTAGTCAAATGCTTATTTTCTTACAGGAAACAAAGTCTTCAGAATTTCTCTGGAAAAATTTAGGAATGTCTTTCCATGTACATAACTGACTTTTTCATTTGCATGTGTTGCTCTCCCCTGTTTGTTAGGGACCTCTCTGCATCCTGGTGAAGCTTCTGGCACAGAAACAAAGCACATGAACTCCCTCACTGTATTCCTATTAATTCCAATTTCTGCATCTTCCTTTAATCGACAGATGTGGGAGATGGGCTTGACAGGAGCTGAGAGAGTTAAAAATGGTTCGAAGGGGAGAATAGTGTAAAGAAACGTGATCAAAGCCAGCTATTATCACTGAAATATGAGGGTTGCTATTGATACTTGTTTATAGCTTGTTAAGTCTTATGTGTGGGTACAGTTTCATTTTATAGGCAGACGGCTTTTAAGTAAAATAGCGACTTCTCAGTGTGCTCTCTTAAAGCAAAACATAGCTTCCTTCCTTTCCCCCCTCCAAGTAGAGTTTAAAGTCTATAGCTACCAGGAGTGCTTGATTTTACCAAAGACAAAAATGTATCCTGTTTGTTTAATAAATAATCAGCTGGCTTTGATTTTTTGGTTTAATTTAGTCCAAGTGCTTGGGGGTGGATAAATGGGAATGCAGTGTTGGGGGTGGAGACTTTAAGGGAAAAACTCAAGGAGTAGAAAATTAAAGTAGCAGAAGATATATTCTCCATCCAGGCTGAGGAGACAGCACTGTGGTGCATGCTGCTGCTCATAGCTTCAAAGAACGAAACAGTGATTCCTGAGAAAGTATGTTATAGTTAACATACTCCTAGTTAGGTAAACTTCAGCTGCTTTATTTAGCTCCGGCAATGCTGGGTGTTTTTATTTGCAAAGCCTTTGTTTCTAGAGCCTGTGGTCAACTTCTGAGGTGCTTCTGAAAGTTGCCTAGTTTTCATAGTTACCAAGGAAAAAACTTTGACCTGAAAACACAAGCAGAACAAGTATCTAAGGGCCTGGGTGCACAGATAGTGGTACAGGCAGTTGCATTTTGGCTGCTTCTGTACTCTCTTGGCTGGACATGAACTAATTTTGATCCAGAAGCCACATAGCTGCGTTAGTGTGGTGCCAAGCTCGGATTCCTGTGCCTGAAGTGGGCTGGGAGAGCAGCCGTCTGCTGTGGACGGGAGAGTAGTGCCCTTGGCCTTGGCGCTCCAGGGGTGAACTAACAGAACTATGTGTATTTTTTTTTTCCCCCTGTGCTATGCCTTTTTTTTGGGGGAAGGAAGTGGAGGAAGGGAATTACAATGTGTGGCTAGCACCAGATACTCACTATACTATAAACAGGTATTTGCTCTACTACACCTAGATTTTTCTAGCATGCGTGGTGTGAACAGTTCTTCATCAGTGTTAACACAGGTGTCTGTGTACCAAAAAGGGTCGTTAGGTGACAGCCATCAAATGTATGCCCTCCGGGGTCAAATTTTTCTTTAAAACATTGTATGGGCTCTATCACCAAGCATTATAGGAAGGAAGAAAATTGGTGGTTTCCAAAGGCTAACTGCCATCCTTTGATGATGACTCACAACCATGGGGACTAAAAGGAAAAGTAGCCTTACGGAAAACTGAGTGCCTCTATATGAGGACTGAGACTGAAGGAAGCTGCTGTTTGACGGCAGGGAAGCAAACCCTTCTGAAAGCATGGGGATCTGGCTTTGTTACTCACACTGTTTTCCTAGCTTGATTTCAATTCCCCTTTGCATGCACTGATTTACTCTGCTTCCTGAACCAGCTCGGGAGAATAGTGCAGGCAACTGCCATCAACCTTGAGAGCATCAGTGGCTGGAGTACTGGAGGGAGGAAATGAAATGCCAGTGTGTTGAGGTAAAACTCCTTCTAAAGAGGAAGAAAATTTATTTGCTGAAGTTTTTCCACTTATACTCAGTTTCCTGCAGAATAGCAGTTCTTTGCTTGGCAATGTCTTTCGTATTGTTATTGCACTGAGGCTCATAAGAGTTCAAATTATAGTATGCATACTAATAACAATTTATTGTTTTTTGCCCTTGAAATGAACAAAAACACTCCCACTCAGTATCTTCAGTCAGGAGAAAAGTACACTGTTCCCTTTGTGCCGTCCTCTCCCCTTTCCCAAGCACTTCTTTGTGCAGTGAGGAGTTGCTGCCTATCCAGTGTGTAATTTGTGCAGCCTATTCCCCCTGCTGCCAGAAGTGTAACCCGTGCCTGTCTTCATGCTGGCAAAGGTGGATCTTTAGAAAACTAGGGAGGACATGCATGTGGGAGGGGAGAAAGTATATGGTCCTGTATTAAGCTGAGGCAGTAACTGAAAGTCTTGGGAGTGTTTTGACTATTGCTTGAAGCTCTTAGAGGCATGTAAAATGGGGTAGGAATTTACATTCTCTGCCAAAGCTTCCCACAAGTTACAATCTCTTTTCTAAAAAGAGAGTTTATAATAAAGTGCCAAATTGTGCTTTCAGACCCTGTAGTCTAGGAAAGCATCCAACTTTTCTTGTCCTATAGCCCTGCCTGAAAGCCTGGTGGAAGCTGGTGATAAGGCCCATTTTTGAGGGGAGGTTCCTCAGCTGGGGAGCTCTGAGATAGCAGATCAGCTGTGCAGCTGCCACATTTCCCACCAGTTAAGTGGCCTTGCTGGATGCTCTGTGCCACTGCCCTTGCCCTGGCTGCTCCTTGCCAGACACTGATTCCCTTCCTGTTCCATCCAGCAGCAGCCCAGCACCTAGCTGGTGCGATGGACATCTGTATGCAGTGTCTTCCTTCTCTTTCACCGCTCCTAGGCTTGAGCCACTTCATAAGCAATGCTGCAAGTGGGGGAGGCCACTTCAAAAGTAGCTGTAAAAGCTGCTCTTAAAGTCAGTAGTTTCATCCAGCATGGTCAATGGCAAACTATTGAGAACACCTCAGAAAAACATAGGCAATGATCAACGTAGGGGGATGTATTTGTCAGTAAAACTAGCACACTGGCATCTGAGAAGCGATTTGACCCAGGAGGAGCCTCTGCTTAACGTGCTGTGTCCTTTTTTTTTGGCTGTTAACCCTTCCTTTCAGGAAAGAAAGATCTAGAGGTGAGCAGTGATAAGGAGAAGAGGCTTAGGAACCTTTTCCTTCTGTTTTTCCCTGAATTAAACAGATTAATTGAGGGAAGAGAAATAGGTCTGACACTGGTGTAGGGTAAAAGCATTGCAAGATAGCTATGTCTGCTTGTCATGTTTTGATTTGCATCAGGAGGGCACTTCTGAAGTAAACCTCCTGATTCCCCCCTTCCCTGCCCCATGTGCTGGCTGGCATTGCAGGGCAGTGTCAAGGCATGCAAGCTAGGATCCTTCTACTAGAAACAAAATCAGAGGCTGCATTCCCAAAGCCCCCGTGGCTCACCTGATGTGCTGGGTGTTTGGTCTGTGGCAGGAGGCCTGGTCTGAAGTAAAAGCCTTGTAAACCTGTAGTCTGGATCTTCTATATCATTGTCTTATAGATTGCTTCAAGTGAGCCGAGCTACTTGGTCAGGCAGAGCTAGCTTTAGTGTGGTGGAACAGCAGGACAGACTGCCCAGACAGACAGCTGGAAATGGTGAATCTCATCCTTCTGTGGGTGCAGACCCCCATGTGACAGTGGAGATGTGTGGCAGCCTTTTATGCTCCCTTCCAGTGGATTTGGGGTTTTTTAATTGTTTATTTTTTATAACTGCCTTTCACATTGTCACTGAAAGTTGCCAGGAGCCCTTTTCTCATCATCTTGCTGGCTCTCCCTTCCTGGGAGATAATTGACTTTTGTCTCACTGTAGAGAATTGTACTAAATGGTCTCTTGACATGCTTTCCCAGCACCTGCATATCCAACTCCAGTACAAGTGGTATGTGGTAGGAGTTTTCCTTGGCTGCTGTGTGCTCCCACAGAGCTATTTAGAAATGTGTATGTACCTTTCACTGTAAGTGTATGCTTTTGTTGCAGTCTTGAGAGTATTTTGCCCAGATTCAAAAGGTAAGGAAGGTGAATAAGAGAAAATCAAACATCAAGTGGGGGAACAAGAGGTGTGCTTTTCTCTAGAACAGGGTAAGAAAGGGTAGCATTAGAAGGACTCAACCCACTAGAAGTGAAGTATTAGCTTTCCTCATGGGCACTATATCAGGAAGGTGCAAGAGGAATTGCTGGTGTATGTGTTCTGTGTGCTATGATTTGCCTGCAGCCACTTTCTGGCTGAGCAAACTTCTTACCTGTGTGTGAGCAAGTGGACCAAATAACAAGTAATCTTCTTTGTCATCTCCTAAATCCCACCGGTAGTTTTTATTCCAAAACAACATAGTTTAGATACGTGCTAGAGATTCCATGGTGCAGTCTGCTGTGGTCTTGGAGATGGGTCTCCTCACCCTTTGCTCTCCATGTGTCTAGATGACTTTGTTTTCAAAATGCTTTTATTATTCTGACCCTCTGAAGTCCAAGTCTGCCATTTGCCTCATGTAACAAATGACTGGCAGGCTGGAAAATGCAAGCAAACTTGTGCAATGCTGTTGTCCTTGGATTATGATCTCACCGCTGCAATTCCCAACACCATCTGTATAACTACTTGCTTACTGTTAAAACTGAAATCCCAAAGCTGCAAGCCATTTTTTTTAGGAGAATGGAAGCATACTGTTTCCTCTTCCCTCTCCCCCTCAACATTTGAAAATGTCTAAGATGGGAGAGGAGGAAGCATTTACTGACTGATGTGAATAGTCAATAAATAAAACCTAATCTGAATTAAGGATATGGTGTCCCAAATGGCTCACGCCTCACATAAGCTCATCATGCTATATGTTTTGCTTTGGCCAGCTCCGGAAGCAATTCTGACCATTAACCAGCCATTAGTTGCTGTATCTGTGTGGTTGGGATGTACTCCTGACGCAGGAGAGAGCGATCTGTTAAAGGCTCACTAGTTGTCTTGTTCTGAAGCTCTGAGGTGGACGTGTGTCAGTGTTCCTGAAACCCTCCAGGGTGTTGGTGACATGATGCAGTTGCACCGCTCAGCAACTTGGGTCTTTCGCAGGGCTCTCTTACTGAGTTTGTGGCTTGTGCTCTTTATCTTGCCTCTTCTTGGGGAGCCTGCTGCTTGCAGTGGTGGTTGGCTGTGCTCTGCTCTGTTCAGGTATATCAGATGTTTACTGTGAAGTAGCTGAGTGGGAGAAAAGCCTCTGTCTTTGTTGGCTAGACTGGTTTTTGTACTGATGATGACTTCATCTTTTGACTATGCAATGTGTCTGAGACTAGGTCTGCTGGAGACACACCTGAGTAACTTCAGTTGTGGAGATTATTGAAGAAAAATGCTCCCCCTCTAGTTATAATAAAACTTCTGCCATCTATTTCCTGAGTCTTAGCGTAAAGGTAGTCTCTGAGTGAACTATTATGTTACTTTTTTTTTTTTTTTTTTTCCTAATTTCTCCCTTGTTGTTTGACCAGCACTCAATGCCAGCATTGCTGGATCAAGTTAAGTTCAGAAGACCTAGTTTTGCTGCCTTTATTTGAGGGAAGGAAATAGTATGCTACTCTGTCCTAGAAAAGGAAATCCTCCCTGGATCGAGGCATAAAAACTTGATTCCATTTAAACATGGGATGTTATAGCAGGAAAGGGCTGGAGTGCCTCGAACCTGCTGGGATTTAGACTTTTTGTTGTCCAGCCCAGTTTCTGTTAACTTCTTGAAATACTCTCTGCTGGAGTTCACTTCTGTTGGAAGCTGCTGTTCACCACCTTGATGTTCCTATCTAAGCTGGCAGTTGTAAGGCGTTAAGGAATGCACTGCAGATTCTTGACTGCTTAGTCTCTTCTACTTACTAAGCAAAAGAAGCCTCAGCAACATATTATGAATCTCTGGGTTTAGGATTAATTCAATCTGAAATTAAGGTTGCTTTGCAGTACAGCCTTGTGGCCACCTGAACAGGGCTGTACCGAATTTATAGCATGTGCTTCTACCTACACTTTTAAAGAAGCATTTCCTGGCTGTCGCCTTCATCTCAGGGCTTGTGGGATCTGGCATCAAACATTGTTTGTGTTCATTTATGGGGATGGAAAGGAAAGGTGTGGAGCTCATCCTGCTTGACAGCATCTCTTCTTCTGCTCCTGAGCCAGATGCTTTTGCATGTGGCCTTGGGTACAAAATCATGTTTCAGCAGGTTGAATGGAAGGATTAGTAAGAGCCAGCTGTTGGCAGGAAGGCATCTTACTGTCAATGTCATGGCCTGAAATCGATTAGATAAGTACAGCTCTTGCATCTTACCAGGGAACTTTTAAAAACTGCGTTAATCACTGTGGGAAATCTGGAATCATATACTTAAAACTTTTTTTTTTTTTTTTTTCCCTAAGCTGAGGCTAAAATCCTAGGAATTCTTGGTTTTGTTTTTAGTGACTGCTGTATGGGATATATAAGGATCCTGCCTTTAAAAATGCAATGGGCTTCTGTCTTGGTGTGTCTTGACTGGGGCTGCCCAAAATTTCCTTGTTCAAACTCTGAAGTAAAGTTGCAGTCTTGCTGTGGAAAAGTCAAGCACCTAATGGACAGCAAGATTTTCAGGATTCTGAAAATAAGCAGGTAACTGCTTATGGTCAGAAAATTCATCTTCCTTGTTCACTCACTTGGTATGTGCCAGTTTTCACTGCTAGTGTTCTGGGGTGGCTGCTGGTGCATGTAAGGAGTTCTGCATTTCTCATGCCTGATAAAATCGTACAGCAACATGTTGCAGAACTCTTTACCTTAGCTAGCAGGCAACAAGACTGCAATGCATTCAGTACTGGCAAGTTTTCTCAAGATAAGAGATTAAAGGACTTTTAAGATGGCTCTTCAGATGCTGTTTTAGTAGAGTAGGTAATGGTCATTTGTCCTGGTGTTTTTAGACTATAAATCTGGCAGCATGCTTTCCAGGGTAACTTATTCTTAGTCTGTTTTCGCTCCATAAGCCAAATATTTTTATATCCTCCATAGCAGTAAAATGAGCTCAAATAGGCTGATACCAAGATATGACTATGGTAGAGGCAGTGACTAAGGTGGAAAAGCAATGGCTCATTAATGTGTGGGCTCTCTTTAAAAGAACATATTGTTTTTCAGAGTTATTCCATTGTGCATGTCAGGGTGTTTATCTTGGTCTGCAGTCATCAGTGATTTTCTCCTTAGATAAATGACCAGTAGCTGAGCTGTTGGGCAAATGACTTCATGCCTGCACAGCCTGGGCTGGGCACCTAGAAGAGAACTAAAAACACAAACCTAGGGCTGCATATTATATGGCTGCTGCATTTCATTTGCTGTAAAACAATCACAGTGGGGCCTTTCCTTTCCAAAATGTCAAGACAATAGAAATATTTCTTCTAAAGAAAGAACAAATGGAGGAGGAAGGCTCTAATTGCCCTTTTAAAACAAAATCCCTATCTTGCTGTGCTGCTTCTGGTGTAAAATTGAAATGTTAGATTAATCTTTGAAGCAATGCAAGAATCTCCAAGTGGTTTTCCCCTCTCTACTCAGCACGTGCCTGGGTTTCCCGCTCTCTTTAGGAGCAAACCTCTCCTAAAGATGAACTGAATTTTGTTTGTTGTTGCCAGGAGCAATGAGATAGATTAAAAATTGGAGAGGCAAGGGAAGCAGCACACTGATCTCCTCCTCCAAAACAAATACGGGTTGGATTTTTATTAAAACCACGACCAACTTTTGTTTCTTAAATGAAAACAGACACTTTATTGACTTTTTAAATCAGTTCTAGCCCTTCCAGTCATGTTCTATTATTAAGTGTGCCCTTCTCCCAGTCCTCTGAAGTCACTTGCAAGAGGAGTTCAATAAAGAGTATGTTTTTATAGTAAAGAGGGAGGAGACCAGGCTCTTGTTGCTCTACTAATGAGACTCTTCGAGGAAATCTATCCCCAGTGTTCGTCTCTTGTTTCAATTACTTCTGTGACAGCTCACCTTCCTCTGTGTCTTGGCAGAAGGGGAGCTGCTTTGCCAGCAGGCAGGGGATGAGATGCTGAAGCTGTTCTGATGTTTGTGTTGCTGATTTTGGCAATACTGCTCCTTCCACCCTGGATGGTCCTCTGCTTTCCTTTGCAGCTGCCTCTGCTGAACTAGGAAAGCAACTTTCTCCTGTCCTGCTATGTAGGAGGAAGGGAGAATTCATTGTTTGTTTTATCTTATTTCTGGCTTCACTGAAAATGTCTTTGCTGTCTGATGGTGGAATAGAAATGAACAGGTTTTCTTGCTTGAAATATCCAAAATGGTTTCCTGTCCTTGTTGTAGGACTTGATTAAATCCTGTATGTGCCTTTGAAAAGCTATTTACTGGAACCTCACTTGCTTGCAGGTCTGACTTAGAGTAGCAGGTGTTAACCACTGGTTTCCCAGATGCTAATGCCACTTCAGTGTGCTGATCTTGGCCACTGTTTTTGCTTGCCAGCGGGTCTCCTCCGCACATTGAGCCAAGATGTGACTTCCACAGATGTGTAGGTGGCCATGCAGTGGATTTCTTGAGCTACTTTCATTTTTTCACAAATATGTCTGTGCTGGCAGGATGCAAGCTGACCATCACAGTGATCTCAAAGGACCAAAACTGTATTGGACAGCTGACTTCTTATCCCCTCACTCGTGAAGTAAGGGGCTTTCTGCTGACTAGAAAGGCTGCAGTTGTCGGAGCCTGGTGGAGGCCAGTGGCAGATGTCATGAAACATTCTTCACACTACCTGCTGCAGAAGAAACATTGTGTTCGGCTCATATGAGGTTGTGACTTGTTTATTTTGTTTGTTTTTTTTCTCTCATGCCTGGAGTTTCAGCAGACTGTCCTTGCTGGGGATCCACAGGAAAGTGAATGGCTGGAGGTGTCTCCCTACCTCATGAAAATATGTCAGTTGTGTGAGCTCCTATCCTTCAGCAGATGGTGCTTATACAATGAATAGCTTTACCTGGGGTGTGGGAGGGCAGACTGGGTGAGGGGCAGTAATGCTGATTTGACATACTTGAATATGCTCAAGCATTTTATTGGAGTCTTTCAAGATCAGGTCTGATATGCCAAGGAATATCAGGGGAACTGAGGGGAGAGAAGCAGATGCCAGAGCTTGGGTTTTTCTCCACCCCTTTCCCCAAGAAAAGGGCAACATAAGCAAATGCAATAAACAAAGGACTTAATTATCTTCTGTTAACTTCTGTGAAAGTGAAGGATGACATTTTAAATGTAGCCAGAAAACAGAAATGTTTTCTGCAGTAAGCTTCTGGTAAAAAATTGGAGAATTGTACTTTTATTCTACTTGTCTTTGCCCTCCACTCACATTTTCAAGCCCCAATTTGTCAAAACAAACATGCTCATTCTTACTCTGTTCCTGTAAACTCCTGACTTCGTTGTAGGTGAAATAATGGAAGAGCAGCTCTGAAATGCATCTCCTTGCAGTCCAGGCCTTTGCAGGCAGATGCCTTGAAATCATCCAGAGACTGAAAGATAGAAACTGAGAGCTCGTTAGATGGCAAAGACCTGGCAGTACCAGTTCAACAGTGACTGCTCCTGGTGAGAGAATCATGTAAAGAGGAGTTGTACAGATGTCAATATATGAAGCACTGATGGGTGAGACTGTGGAAGGGGAAGGAGGTGAAGAAGGTGAAGGCTTGTTTTGGCATGAAGAATAAATGCCTATGAACTGACCAGAAATACACCTGTGCTGCAGTTCAAATGGTCTCTAATCAATGGAGCATTGATGCTTTCAGTGGGCCTCCCAGGATGCAGAGTAAACAAGACATCTAACTGGATTCAGGAGACCACCCTATGATGTTAAGTGTGGTAGGTGGGGGATTGGACACATGTACTCAGTGAAATTCCTTCCAAACCTGAAAGCTTATAAATACCTTACTCTGCCCTTCTAGTGCTGCTGCCTCTGAGTTGAGGAGGAGCTGTATGAGAGAGGCTTCTGCTGGAACTGGGTGTGCTGGGCTTGTCTGGAGAGTTGTTAGAGAATTACATATGCAAACAGGAAAGAACTCTAACAAGCACTAGATCAGTTTAGCGTTTCATCTGCTTTTTTCACTTCTTGCAGCACTGAATACTGCCGTACACCAATAGCTGCATCTTTACAGACATAATCTTCTATGCCATAGTGTTGGAGTTATGGGAAATCCTGTTCTGGTGAGGGTAGAGCAGTTTTGCCAGAAATAAGAGTTGGAGTGTATACTCCTGGAGTAATGTGGCTGGGCTTGGGCAAACACCCGCTGCAAGAGGTGGGTCAGTCTGGTTGTGCTTACTCAGGAAAGACTTGTTGGGAATCTTAAGTCATTACCATATTTATCATGTTACAAAGCTTAATAAATTGAGTGACTTTTATAGTGAATGCTTTCAGCCCCTGGCTACAAGGACAGTGGGAGAGTAGCGAAATGGCTGACTAATGCTAATCAACCAGCTATTAATGAAGTACATGCTCAGTTTTTCAAATTATGCAGAAGAATTTTTAAGTGTGTTGAATCCAGTATCCAAACTTGAATGGGCATGTTTTGAGGCTAAGTGTTGGGTACAGTTGTACTGGAATACCTTATAGCAAAGGTAGGGTGGAAGATCTTTTGTCTTAATTACCTAAACAAGCTTAGGCTGGAATATGTTTTCGCAAGGCGGTGTCATTTTTTTGCAGCATTAAGTCTGTAACCTAGTATTAGCTGGCTTGCTTTTTTCCCCTAGGAAGTTAAGTTGACCACCTCTTCTGGATTGCTAGAATGATGGACCAAGCGGATCCAAACGTGTGTAGTAAACTAGTGGTGATAGTTCAGCATCTAATTGTCATTCTCCTGTTACACAGAATGGCTCTGTGAATTAGTCTCTTTTGACTGATTTGCATGACTTGCAAGTCAACTGAAGACTCAGTGCATCCTTCCTCCAGCAGCTGCTTGTTTCATAGGTTGCAGCTTAGCAATCGCCAGTCCTGAAGAAGAAAGGATGTTTTAGGAGAGTGATGTAAGTAGGAATATGAAGGAAGTAAGCAATGTGGCACTAGTTATTCAAAGGAAAGGGAGAGAAGAATCATTCCAGGCAGTGTTATGGCATCTGGGCATTTTGTACATATTGGCTTTTCCCAAGCATAGTGTTTGCACCTGTCCCCATGCTGTTCCCTCTGCTCACATTTCTCTCCTCTTCCTGTCTGTTGAGAGCCTGTTAGAGACATCCTTCGATTCCTGCCTTTTAAATCACTTTCTTCAGGAGTTCAGTAAAGCACACACACGCAAGTGATTGATAAGCCTGTAGTTGCAGAACTGCTTTTACTTCCACTGCTCCCAAGAGACTACAGTGTGGTTTTGGGCCAGCCCTGTTCTTGTTCAGACATCTCTTAACATGTCTGTCAGGTGTGTTTTCTTTCCTCCTCCCTCCCCCCGTTTTTCTTGATAGCTGTGTGAGATCATCTTTTACCATCACCCCCACCATCCCTACCCTCCTCCCAACACCTAACCTTACTGTGCAGACTTACAGATTTTTCTTTGTAGTTTCTTCTTTGCAGGGAGCAAGAATTATCTGTGGGTACAGTGTAGCTGCTGGCCCAACCTCCTGTCCCCTCTGCCTTTATTATTGTTTTTATATTCTGCTTTAGAAGTGGAGCAGTACAACTCAGTGACTTAAGTGGCTGAGAGGAGAAGCATGGGGAATAGGCAGGAAATGGCTTTAGGGTAGGATCAATGTTTATTTTGCATAGTGTGTTGCTGGGTTGGAGATGTCGTGTCTTTTCCTGGTTTTAAGGAAGGCTCCTGTCTTTCAGCAGCACCAAAGTGGGATGGTGTTCCTCCTGCCCACTTCTAAGTTGTGCTTAGTCTTCATAGAGGAATCACCCAGACATGATGTGATTGATTTATCCCTGTAGGCTGAAGAGCTTAAAAAGCATTCTTCCCTGAACACCTATGCAGACCTTGGGATATGCGATCTCCTTGTCTGCATGTTGCCAGGAGTAAATCTTCATTGTGTGGACTGCTGCCTAGTTGATGCTGGGGACTGTTCAGAGAGGACATCTCAGAACTTGCTTTTGCAAAGGGTAAAAAGGGTAAAACACTGTAAGGTTGCAAGGGGTAGTTGGTGCCAAATTCTGAACGGTTGAGGTGGGCGCCACCTTTGAAGGTTTCCAGATCAGCCAGCAGCATTGTGGTGCCCTGAGGTACTTTGCTGAAAGGTGAGAAGAAAGATGTCTTGAGCAGGAAGCATTTTGGGCCCTCCTTGTTACCTCAAGCAACCCATCTTTATGGAGTGGGTAAGCTTGAAATAACTGCTGCATGGAAGTAGCTGCCTCTGCTGTTTTAGGAAGCTCATGAATCCTGAGAGGCAGAAGAGATTGTGAAGTCAAATAAGCTTCATGATATTGTGGAGTTCCACCACATAATTTAAGTTAATGGGCCCCAAATGGCCTTACCAAGTAGAATTTCATGATGAATCCAAGTGCTGTATTTCAAACCTGGCTTAGTGGAAGACCTGCAACTCCCTTGATGCATGCTGAGAGACAAAGCAGGAAGAGGATCACAAAAGACTAGGCCCAAATGTTGAAGACTTGACCAAAAACAAAAACCAGGATTCAATATCTTGATATGAAATAGATAAATCTCTGAGAAATACATAATATTTTTTTTTCCCAAAAATTAACAGCACATCAGACTGTGTTGTTTAAGCTCATGAAGCAGATCCAGCTGCAGCTCCACTCTTCAGTGGAGTGATGATGATATGTGACAGCTGATGATGTGGTCCAGCGGATGGATGCCTTACAAACCAGAGTTCTTAATGTATCATTTGAAGATAAAAGCTAAAGTTTTCCTTTTCTAGGGGAGAAAAGAAAAAGTTTAGGTGTTGGGTTGGAACAGGGTTTTCTGCCTGAATACTCTCTTCAGTGGAAAGAGAATAGGATACAAATAAATTAGCAATTTGTGTCTAGATGGTGTGAATTGTGAACTTTTTCTTCACCTACTTCCTGGAATCTGCATTAAGTAAAGCATATATCAAACTGAAGTGAGATTATTGAGGAAACTTACTTAGGTCTATTTACGGAGGTCCTCTCAATCTTTAGCAATAGCTTCAGTTCGTTCCTCTCCCAAATAATGAATTTCAGTTTTCCTCAGAGCTGGCCACAGTGCTCTTTCTACCTCATGATCTGAAGCCTGACACTCTTGTTTTCTTATCTTCTTCCCCTGTGGCCAACCTTCTAGGCCTATACAGACTTTGACTCTTCTAAATATTCTTAGTGCTTCTTTTTGGTAGTCAGTGCTCCATTAGCTCAGCGCTAATGTGTGTGCTTTTTCTTTTTGTGGTTCCCCACCCCACCCCCCCACCCCCCCCCGGCTTCATCCTTTCCTGCTCATTTTGATTCTTTTTCCCCTTTGTACTATTTTAAATATGTTTGTAATTGAGTGTCCGTGACATCCTTTGGCTTTCTGTGTGTACACTGGACTACTGCCTTGTGTGCCTTTGCTGTGAAATGCACGTTTTTTTTTAGTGGATATCTATAAGCTTGACAATCTGAAGAACAAGCTGTTCTTGCTTTTGTTTTTCTGGAAGACTTTTTTCTCTTACTTAAGTAGCCACTGTTTTAGTGAGATCAACAGATGCTCAGATGCTTTCTGCTCCCTCCACAGTAGCACTAAACACTGCTTTTATCTGCTGGCACATTACTGTGGTTCTGCTGGCCTCCATCAGTGACGCTGGCCAGAACATAAGCATTACTTTTAAGCTCCTGTCAGAACCTCCTAGGACAGACAGCCGTATCTTTTATCTGCTCTTACTCCAGATCTCACTCTGTCAGATGCAAACCTTTCCTTTCTTTAGATGTCACTTCAAAATTTGACCAGGTTGTCAAAGTGAGCTGTGGCACTCTGTGGGACCTCTCCAGGTCCCTCTGCTTGTACTGAAGTAACTTGCTGTCAGTCTCTGCAGATTGGACTGGGAGGGTCTCCCACATTTAGAGCATAATCTGGGTTATAGCACTGTGTTTGGGTTCTTGGGAGTTACATCCATGAGTGGTAAATCCACAGGTCTTTCATGTTAGAAGGCTACAAGCAGCTGTACAGACAGCAGCCATTATTTTGGAACAAGTTGCTGGCCAGTAATGGTAGAAGCAGTGCATATCATGTAGTCAATAATCTTACTTGAAAAGCCTTTTTCTACGCGTATACATTCACACAGAGTTTACCGTCTGTCTGATGTTAGCCACATGGCCTAGCTTCAGGGAGTACTGTGCAGAGCTTTTCATTATCTGTGCCCCAGTGTGTGTGTGTACACTTATGTTTCTTTTCCCAGGAGGAGCTTGATGAGGGCAGAGGTTCTTCACTGTCCTTTTGATCTGAGGCTCCTTGAGGATTGGTAGAGAAGTTTCAAAGATTTATTCTGAAGCCAGGACAGACGGACAGCTAATTACTAGCTCCCTATCATTGGGATTTTTGTTAATGATCCTTCAAGTGTTTCTCCTTAAGTCCCTTATCTCCAAAGCAAAAGTCATTGCTTTATTTCCTGCTTCCTTCCCTCAGTAGCTCCTTTAGAGATGGTGCCTGTATAGGCAGGTGATAACAACCATAAGATTGCTGATTACTGTAAAGGCATGCAGAAATAGTTGATCTAGAGCTGTCATACCTATTTGACTTTATTTAACAGGCTTCTCTTGATTTGAAAAGAATCCTTTCTAAAGTGAAGTCTGCCAAATCAGACTTGGAGCAGGCTGGACTCAGATTTTTGAGCTAAGCCAACCTAAGAAATATTTACCTGTAAGGACCGGTGTTTCCAACTTGTGCTGTAACTTGTGGGTCCTGAATTGGTAGGCTTCTGCTATAAACTTGCACATAAAGTGCATGAAATAATCCTGTATTCCTGGAATATTTATGTGATTTTTTTTTTTGGTCATCCCAGGAATTTCTTGGGAATAGAGCAGGACGACAGTGAAGTGAGGATTTTATGGTAGTAATTTTGAGAGAGAGCTGGCTGAATTGACTTGACCTGGAAACTTTCCCTTGTTTAGCTAGGAGAACTGAAAGGAAGAACCAGTTAATGCATTTGATATCCCACAGTCAAGAAAAGGTTAAGGTGAAAATAACTTTGTTAATATTGGTCTGTGGAACTGCTGGCAGCATTACTACTATTTCATTAACGTGGTCAATCGCAGACCTCTAGACTCCCACAGAGAAAGGCTAAAAGCCATAGTGACCTGCAGGAACTAGCAGGGACTTCCTCCTAATTGTTCAGGAAGCACTTTTACCTGGCCACAAAACCCACTATGCTAACTGGAGAAAGATACAGCAGTGGGTTTGGCTTGCTGTAGCAATCCTGAGATCAAGCTAGGGTCATGGCATGGCACAGCCTACTGCAGCCTGAGAAAATAGAGTCAGGGTCTGATTGAATTAGCCATAAAAGCTAGGTGGAAGAATGGACAAGAAGTCTGCCCAAATTCAAGCTTGGATACAGTAGGTGTGTAAAGTTTTCAGTCCGAGACTTGAACTTGTAGTGTGAGGCATGGAGGTGCATGCTGGAGTTACTTAGGGATAGAATATGTCCTTCCAGCAAAACTACCAACAGGTTGGATGTTGTCCTTGTAACTCACGTGTCTGTTTTTCGCACTTCTTCAGAACTTAACAGTATTGATACTTCTTTACAACTGCCTCTCAAGTGTGTTTTCTGTACTGCTTTTCTGCTCTTGGAGGTGGAAACGAAGCAGAACTTACACACTGGAAATCTCTCTGCGGCCAATGTGGAACATAAAGCTGAGGGTGGGCCTTCCCTTCTCTTAGGTTGCCTCTTCACAAGCAGAATCACCAGTAAAGTTCAGTCGAGGCAAAGCTCCCTTTTGAATTAAATCCAGATTGTCTTCAGGCCTGCTCTGCCTAGATTTGGAAGCTATGAAATGTTCAATATAGTGTGGCTGCCTTCCAGACAGCAGTGGGCTGAAGCAAATGAAAAGGCGTCATTGAAAAATTGTGAAATGGATGTTCGTATGTATATTTTCATGTTCAAACACACACATTTCATATATAGATCTGAAAAATATTGCATTCTTTTCACAGGAAAAATTTGAAGCTTCTTTACAAACCAGTGCTTGCTTTGCAAGCATTCTCTCTTCCACAAGCTTGAACAATCTCTATGTTGTGTTTAGAATCTGAAGAATCAGTGTACCAAAAATGTGCATGCAGTCCCTGGCCTCAAGATGTCTGTCAGGAGAGACTAGACAGAAGGGGCTGCTGCACGAGTAGAATGAATCAGGCCACCAGCCACCAGCTTGTGAATTATTTGCTTCTCCAGGTGGTTCACATATCAATGGCCCTGTTATTTATTGTTGTGCCTTTTTTTGTTTGTTTGTTTTTCCTCCCCTCAACTCTTCTGTGTTGTTTGGAGCCAGCTGCTGAAGTGCTGCTTGTATTAATACATTCAGCAGTAAGCAAAAGGAGTTTGTTTACCAACCTGAAGCATTCTGGAGTGGAGTTTAGTTAGCAAAGATCAGGTATGTCCATGGGCAGCTGGCAGCATTGGAGTGTTCAAACTGAGCCTGTTGGGTGGGTTTGGAAAAGGTGTGCTATTGGTACGAATCAGTCATCCTTGAATAACCAGAATTTGAATCTGGGCGGAGGAGTGTGTGTGTTACAGCTCTGTAATGAGCGAGTTACTGTTCTGAGGGCCTTGCTGCCCTTGTTCATCAGAGATATGGTGACAGTATGAGCAAATAGGTTCATGTCTCCCAACACTAGGTAGGAATGTCTTTTATTTGGGAGTGGGAGTGCTCATGAGAAGACCTACAATGTATCTGCCTCCCCTTCTGCAGTGATTAATTGGCTGATAGTAGGACAGAGCTGTGCTCAGCCTTGGCTGGAGCATATGGAAGCTACTTGTGCATGCTGGGGGATGTGATGTTAGGTATGTTCTCCTTGCAGTGGCAGTCACAACTTTGCCAACATTATTTTGACTGTCACACTTGGAAACTGTAGTGACTCTTTTCCTGCATTTGTATATGGTCAGGTTTGAGTGGCAAGTCCAAGGTACCTCTTAGTCAGCCAACATCCAGCTAACAACTCATGATTTAAAATGTAGAACATCACAAAATCAAGCCTGTCCTAAAATAAAATGACAACTCATAGCTTTTGTAAGCTGAAGCCTGTGCATTCCTGGGAGTTCAATATCAGAATCTGTATAGCAGTTTGAGCCGTGATAGTGACATTTGGGAGTGCAATAGTGTGACACAGCATACACCTCTCTGCATGAGTGTCCTCTGAGAGGACAGGAGCACATCTCTCCTGATACCACTTCCTACCCTAAAGAAGCATTGAGCAATGTTTTCCTGCACGTGCCATTCCTCTCATATTAGTCGCTGGTCACCTTCTGCAGTGATGCTTCATCAGCAAACTTGAGGTTGGTCTTCTAGATAAACATATGTGTTAATGACAGACAAATTGGTGTGGTATTTCAGGTGTTAGCTTTTAATTGGAAGTCCCCTCCCAAGTAAGTTTTCAAGTCTAACAGTAAACAGGAATTCCTCCATTTTCTCCACCCCACTGACAGCATTACTTCCTCTGATGAAAATTATTTGAATGGTGTGGTCCAGCATATTTTTTACATTAGAGGTGCTGACAGGTTATAACACAGTCTGTAAATTTTAGAGCTGGAATCTCTTGGCTGTGTTGCTGTCACAGATGGTGACAGGACAGGACAGAGCAACAGCTTTCATGTTCCATTACAGATGTGAAGAGGCGAAAATAAAAATGTTGGAGAAGGGAAGAAGCCCAATACAGTCACTTTCTTACTTTTTTTTTTTTTAAGGTAGCCTTCCCTACTACAGCAATTGAGAGAAATTATCAGTATTGATCTTGTGTAAATTCATAGAAACAAAAGAACTTCTTCATTCTGCATCATTGTGCTCCACAGTGCAAGAAGTCTGAACTTTCTTGCTGTGCTTGGCTGCCTTACCTTGCCCCTAGACTGTGAGGCTCAATAAGGATGTTGAATTTGGAAGGTTGTTTTTCAGGTGGTGGTGACTGCTGCTGAGCTGGTGAAAACTGGCAGTAGGCAGCAGAGCTGGCAAAGCCCCCTGTGAGAGGAATTGTGGTTCAATTTCAGCCCGTTTCAGTGGCAGCTTAGTCATCTAAAGAGAACTTGCTGTGCAAACATTTTGCCTATACCAAGTTCTCAGACTTTACAAGATACTTCTATTGTAAATGCTTTAGCAAGATGGTCACTTAAATCCATTTATCTCTATTGTAACGTGAGTGATTTCTTGAAATGGGTATAGTGAGAACACTGTTGTACAAGGGCAGGCTTTTTTTTTGAAGAGTCTGCAAATAATTGTGGTTGGTGATATGTGTGTGCTGACAGCTGTAATATCTGCATGAGCGACTAGTACAATCTGCAATAACTGCAAATGCCAGTTAGGGACACTTTCCCTGTGCTGCCCCACACACTGATACCTCAAAAATGGGAATTTTAAAGTGAATTTCATAAAGCTGTTTCCTCATGAGAACAAATGAACACAGGTCTTGTGATGATGCTTTTGTCTTTGTGTTTGCAAAGACAGTTTCTGTCTGCTTAGAGAATAAGGATGTTTAAAGTGCCATACCAAGTGGGCAGCAGAAGCCTAGTATTTTATGAAAAGAAAATTAGGCTCTTGCAAGGCTTTTATTTAGTGGTTTTTGGGCTGCAGTGTTAAAAACATAGGCCACCTTTTCTTCTGTCTGTTAACCACTGGCAGCTGATAGAGCACAGACTGTCACTGTGAAGAGAGAAAACTTGAGGATTGAAGCATGTTAATCAAACTGTTCTACTTTATTTTATTGGTTACTTAAGGCATCTATAAATCCCAGAGGAGAAAAGGAAAGAACATGTGCGCACAGTTACTTTTTTCCATTTGAGGCTTTTGTGAAAGCGTCCTAAAGACTTGCAATGATATGCACAAGTAAAAAGACTAGAAAGGATATTTGTGTAGTGTTAAAACTACATGATGACAGACTTTTTAGGATGGGAAGAAGGTGACAAGATATGTCTCCTGTTTTCTGAACCAGTATAGTAGAAGGGGTTTATGTCCTCATTTTTTGCATGTCACTTGTTTGAAAACATGCAGTTGTTGCATGTGATCCTTGCTTATACAAATGTCCAGCTTTGACTGTTTATAAAGCATTTCTTGTAAGGAGGGCAATTGACATACTCTGGAAAGAATAAATCCTCTGAGGATAATAGAGTTGTTAGAAGTAGACAGCGGAAAACCAGCTTAAGAATCCTACTCAATTAATATATTTTCTCTCAAGTGACTGGTTGGTGGTATTCTCATGGCTTCTTAGCTAGCCTTCTGTCTGACATTTATTTTAACTCTACCATGCCATAAGCCTGGCTCTGTGCCGATCCCCTTACTGTCTGTTTCAAAGGTGAAGCTGATGCATCTCCGTTAGCCCTTCTCAAATGTAAACTTTCAGCTCAAAATGCGAGTAAGCCACGTGAAGAATTTATTCACAGTGAAGTAAGGAAGACTTACTTAATTGTGCTGCTCTGCACCTTTAGCACTGCTCATCAGACAGGTAACAAATGTATAAATTGCTAGAGGTTATGTAGTAAACGGATGTGTGGAGAGCCCTTAATTCCTCAGTTTATTCCTAGATTTAGCTACTGAATAGTTGTCATCTTGTACAGTATTAAGCATCTTGCTTGCCATGTAAGCAGTCCTCTTAATTATTCAGTGTCTCATTTATTGGTATCTCCCTCAAAATTTAGTTTGACCAGTACAGAATCGTTCTGGGTGAGTTATTTGGTTTTTTTTCTTTCTAACTAGTTTGTTCAGACCTTGCAGTTTCTTGACAGTAGTCAGCTTTAGCTTCAGAAAGCTGAATCTTCCTCAGGCTGTCAAAGTTGCTGAGGCTGGTGGCTCCCCGCCCTGTTCCTGTCTACACTGAGCAGCTCTGGTCACTGGCCTGTGGGTACCCTGTGCCACTACGCCTGGCTCCTGTTTGTGAAGGCTTCCTTCAGCCGGCTCTTCCCTACGTTCCTCCTACTGCCCAGAGAGAGTGCAGAATGGCAGCTGCTCTGGCCTCCTACCGAATGCATCTCCAGTCTCCAAACCTCGCACCCTGCTAAAGATCTTGCAGAGGTCAGACAAGGGCAATACAGGTATTCAAAAGAACCCAGCGCTTTGTGTGATCCCAATATCTAGTATTTTTCTTCAGCAATTGGGATAACTTTTAAAGATTTCTAATTTTCAGGCATATTAAATTGCAAATGACTTCTGAATTGAAAGTTTTATGACTTGTGAATTGGAGATGTGCTGTTGGCTGCACTTAACTAGAGGTACTGAGACACAAACTTGTTTAAGCTGGTAAACGGAGCTGCTGCCTCGCCAATTGGTGACATTATTTCCTTCTGGGTATTCCCTGTTGGCTTGCAAATCGCTGCCAAGGTATATAGAGTGACTCACTTCTTGTAGTGCTTCCAAGATGGAAATTCTTAAGGCTAAGCTTGAGGGTGACAATAGTAATATTTTTTACTTGGTAGGTTAGGGGTTGGGGTGAGCCCAAAGGTGACACATCCATATCCAGTAACTCACTAGCTAGCAACTGCCTTTTGTTTATCAAGTGGATTTTTATGGGGCTGGCTCTCTGGTTGGGAAACTTGGTCATATGGTGCTATAGTTTTAGGGAGGTTTTTATGTTGCACTTCTGCAGAAAGCTCCCATTGTGAAGGAGCTCGGGCTGACTCTGCATAACGTGACGAGTCTCCTACGCAGTATCCTCCCACAGCCTGTCAAACCAACAGCGCAGTGCTGGCTCTGTGCGTAGCAGTGGTGAGAGCGCTGGGAGCTATTGACTAACATGATTATAAAGCTAGGAATCTCCTCCTTGCTTCCTGTGGGCTGTGTAACACAAGAGCAAGACTTTTTAATTAACACAACAATCTGAAGTGAGCAAAAGAGCAGAGCTCAGCTAAAACAGTTTCCCGAGCTGTTTGGGCAAGCAGCTGATGTGAAATCTGGCGTGTTAACTTTACATTGGCCTTTGACTGATCTGACACAAGAGGCATAAAACCAAACAGGATGGTGGTGCTTTCCCAGAAGTGTGTATTACAAATGAGATTCTCCATTCCTTTTAGTGGCTCTTCGATATCTCTGAAACCTAGCTGGTCTTGAATGCCTTGCCACTCTTTCAGTATACTTCAGGTACTCTTAGGATCAGGATTTTCCAGATTTCTTTCTTGCCCAGACAAGCAGGTGATTCATAGCCACAGCCTTTTTCTTTTTCCCTATTTTCTTTCTTAAACTTGCAGTGCTGTATCTGCGCATTAAGAAGTGGAGAGTAAGGGTTTGAGATGATTCCTTTCAACTAACCTATCATTTGACTTGCTGTGGCCACAGGCCTGACTTGTGTGAAATGAGCTGATAGAGACAATGGCAATATGAGCTGTCTTGGGTAGAGTTTTAGCACGACCATCTGGATGTTAAACTGCATCCACCCAGAAGGAAAAAAACTGGAGCTGAGTAGATAAATACGATCTAGATGAGTAAAGGGAAAAGAACCTTGGAAAAAGTTCTTCTGCCTCTCTTATTTTAGTTTTTTTCCTCACTGCAGCTCCCTGGATTAATGTGGTGTTAGCTGCTAAGCCAAGGGCAGGTGTCATTAACTTTGAAACCTGTTTAACCTGTCTCCTTGATGCTCTCTATCTGTCCCTCAGCATGGGAGGATGCACTCAGATCTTTTCAGTTTCTGCAGGATGCTGTGCCTCCACGTGCTGTATGGAACATTAAGGTTCTGTACTTCTGTTCTTGACTGCCTTTAAATTTATCTGTCAGGCTTAGCATAAGTACAACACAAAGTTCTTCAACTCTGAGAATGAGTTGTTGGGTTGATCTCTATGCTGCAGCCACAAAACTTTCTGGAGTTGGTAGACTTTAAATAAGGTGTTTCATTAGCTAGTGTGTTAATGAGTATGTTTTAAAATACAGTACAACTTAGTACTGAGTGTTTGTATCCCTTCTAAAAGCATCTTAGCAAGAAAACACATTGATCACATCAACCTGTGATAGTGTTTTTGTTTTATAAAACAATTTGTCTTCACTTTCCATGTCCTTGGAACAGTTTTTTTTTCTGAAGATAAACTCATCATCAAATAAAAATTCTTGTCCCGGTCACCATTTGGCTCCTGTTGTGGGAATTTAGTATAGATTTAGTAATACTGCCTGATCTTATTGTTAAAGACCTTGCCAATTCATGATGCTGTCTAGCAACTTGAGAGTGAGGTGAAGACAGACATGGAAAAGGAACACTGGGCTTTTGTCTAAAGAAAGCAGAGGGTTTCTTTAATTCATTCCTGTTTTATACTGGGGGGGCTAAAGGGGGGAAGAGGTGAAGACACGAACTGGCTGCTCACAGTAGTATGCCAGGAGGGACTGAAGGTGGAGGAAGGTCTCAACAACTAGAGGTGAGAAGTAAGCGATGAGCCGAGGTTACTGGTAGCAGTTCAGTGTTTCTGGGCTGGGACGCAGCTTGTGTCGAAGCTTGTCCCAGTCAGCTTAGCAAGTGCTTGCCTTTTGTATTGAGAGGATGCTTTTGTTGAAAGCATTCCTGGAAACAAGCTATGTAGTGCAATGAAAATAAGTCCTAACGTACTGCGTCTCTTCTTTCCTGCCTTTGAACTGTGCAAATCCCTCCTCCTTCCTTTAAAGCTGCTGGACTTTGTGTAACCTCTGATGTATTCTCCAGGTTTTTAGCTTAACTATTCTAATGGGAACTTAGTCTCTTGTGAACAGTAAATTTTTATTTTTAGCACTTCGGGATCCACAGATGAAAAGTGGTTTATGTAATTAGCCCTCTTGTGTGGGATGCTCTTCTTTAAGGTGACTTTTCTGGAACTTACAATGGTAGTAAATCATTCAGTGCATATTAAGGAGCTGCATGTCTGTGATCTGGTCACAACTTAATTTTTCCAGGCACAGGAAAAGCCATGTCCCAGCATAGTCCATGCACTTCACTCAGAGCAGAGACTGGGCTGTGAATACTGTACGTTCTTTTGGGTATATGTCTGCCCTTACCCCCCAACAATGTCACTTAACAAGAGAATGTGGTGATGACTCAGTGTTATCTCCTGTGTAACAGGAAAACTCAGATTATGAAGGGAATTCCCAGTGGCAGAAATACTAGGCGTATTCAAGCATGGCACTGGGAACCTCTGCTCTGTTCCAAGCGGCAGGAGATCGCTATTAGCGGAGACAAGGGCTGAACTTGAGCAGTGCCTCTGTTTAGCACCTCTGGAGTAGTCATGCCAGTCAAACTGAGCAACAGCAGTGCCATCAGACACTTGCTGCTGCTACTACTGGCAGAGCTATGCTTTCACTGAAAAAAAAAAATTGTTTGGGTAGAAGCTGGAGGTTTATACTGCAGTGTTTGGTGTAACTTTGCTGATGAAATACATGGAGTAACTTGTGCTCCCCAGGAGGCATATCTGTGCTCACAGCTGCCAACACTGCTGTTCATTAAGGAGGCAAAATGCTTACGTGAGCCCTGAATTAGGTTTAGTAAATAAAGAAAGAGTTTTCTTACATTTGAGCCAGTAAATGTCAGCCTTACTTGCCATGTGTCATGTCTTGTTCTGATATCATGGAACCTAATCTAATTCTTTAATTTCTGAATAATCATTTCCTGTCTGCCACTCCCTTGTTTGTATCATGTGCTCATAGGAAGAAACACATTTTTTTAAATAAAAAGTACACTAGCCACTAGTTTCTCACACTTAAATCACGATGGGATATCTCAAAAATTGTTTAAAGGAAGAAGCTAGGTTTTTTAAGTGATGTGAACGTTGGTGCTGTGTTTTGTGGTTATTTTTGCTTGTTTGTTTTTTTTTTCAGTCTTGCAGACCAGTGCTTGATATTTTAGGTAAAGAGAAGCTTCACAGTCCAGTCAGTGGTCATCTGAGGGCTGAACCCCTCAAGTACATAGGTTCTGATAATGTCCACAGCTCTTGGAGAGTCCCCTCAGGTGCAAAGTTTGCCCAGGCTGCAGCCTTTAATTAGTTTGTCTACACTTGTCCTTGTCACCAGTTGGGCATGGAGCCCTAGCCAGTGATGGAGAAAGGAATACAGGATTATAAAAATAACACTGGGGACATCACTTAGCCAATAACACTAACAGCTGATCCTTTTACTAGAATCACTGTGATCCTCTAAGCTGCTTTTAAGTAAAACATGCAGTTTTTACTGACAGAGTAGGCGTGAGAGTTAAGTGCTCCTTGCTTTCTGGTGATGGCCAGGGAAGGATATTGCTAGTCTAACATTAGAAGTAATAAATTTATTTTGTTTTCAGCTGGAGAAGCTATGGTAGCTGTCTAGTAGGCAAGGCTTCATTTCTGTTTTGAAGAAGAGGGTGGGAACATTGCTTTGACCCTCTTGCTTCATGCTCTTCTGGCTCCTAAGGAAACAAGGTGGTAACATGCCACTGTAGCCCAGGTAAGTGCTGCTGTCACAGCAGAGGCTATGGATACCACATGGTAGTGTGCCACACAAGGCAGGGTGAAGACCACAGGGATGATGATAAAATTCGCACTGAGAAGGTATGCAATATGGTTTTAATACCCAAATGTCCACTGTTATGCTAGGAATAAAAAAAAAAAAAGTGTATTATAGAGCTTCTTCCTACATGGAAACAACTAGCATGTGCTTGGCTTGGTAAGGAAGATGTGCATGGGGCAAATCCCAGACAGGCATCCTTCCTCGGAGTGACTTATTTCAGTCCTTCCTTCATCTGTGGGCAGGGGCTTGGGGTCCAACAGTACAGGGTTCAGCTGGGAACACCTGCGTACTAGGGATGGGGTTGATGTTTTGTTCCCTAAGCAGGGAGTTCTTTCCAGCCCCTTTCTGTAGGGTAGAGCCTCTCTGCACTGCCTGGCATAGGGCTGAGCCTCCACAGGAACAATTGAGATCTCAAGAAAAGTAGCATTTGCTTGTGCCCTTGTGTTTCATCAGTAAAAATCTTATTTTGCACTCTGTAGGCAGCTTTTACTACTTTGCGACCTGTCATCAAGAAAGAGGGCTGCCTGGCTTGCTTTGTTTATATCTAGAAGCAGCAATGATTTCCATTTGTGAGAAAAGCAGCCTTGTCCTCCAAAGGGGGAAGGGTGCCGGAGGGGTAACTTGGGGAAGTCAAGCGTTACAGATGCAGTTTGAATTGTAATAGTCAGATTGGGCTCTTGACCTTGCTTCTCCTCCACATTAGAAAACAGACCATTAAATAGACTTACATAAAACATGTTTGCAACTCTTCTGCATTGTACTAGCAGTGCTTTGAAATTGTTCCTCCCTTGTCGCACGCAACCTGAGCGGCT
Organism: Chlamydotis macqueenii; assembly: GCF_036417535.1. Taxonomy (NCBI): domain Eukaryota; kingdom Metazoa; phylum Chordata; class Aves; order Otidiformes; family Otididae; genus Chlamydotis; species Chlamydotis macqueenii. Next base: position 99,377,781 of record NC_141557.1, on the reverse strand, counting down.
CTCATTTTTGCTTTGCTTCTTGGCACTCCTTTTCCCTCCCATCATTCCCATGTCTGAAGCATGGAGTTGCACCAGCTGTACTCCCTTGGTGTAGAGGATGGCTGGCTCAGACTCCCTTCTGCCAGGGCTCAGTGCCCTCCTTCTTCCGCCTGTGGGCTTGCTCCTGCCCGCCCTGGCCTGCTCCAGCTTGGGGAGCAGCAGACTGGAAAACATGTCTGCACTGGGGCAGCGCCACCAGTTTCTGTCCCACTAGGATGCGGGAGGTCAACCAAGTGGGATTCCTGCACCTCCCCTGTCCCTCTAAGCAGAAGGGCATCACAGTGCATCTGGGAAGCCGCAGGTGGAGGGGAGAGCCTGCCAGGGCCCAAGTCCTGGGCCATCCGGGGCAGCAGCTGTGTGGGCCTGATGACAGGGTGCAGCTGTGCAGATGTGTTTATCTTGTAACTAATCTGACTCCCCAGCAAAGTTTGGGAGACTCCCAGAGGTCGTGACTTGAAAGACAAGTGTTGTAATTAATTTCTTGTGCCCCACTTGTTTTGAAACCCTTTTAATTCCATGATATGAGGCAGAATCTGGACTTTGTTTTCAATCTGCCGGCTTGGAGGCAGGAACCAGAAAACTGCTTTGTAAAGCACTGTAAATGTTTTTCTCTCTCTCCCCCCCCATTGCAGGATGTATGTGGTATTATCACACCACAACAGGGAAGCTATAAAAACATGATTGCGTCCTTTTTTTTTTTTTGGAAGAGAGAAAGTGCATCCTAGAAGAATTTTAACTGTGTAAAAACACATCTTTCTCTGAGAATATGTGGTAGTGACTTTTTAGAACAATCCAGGATAAAGAGTGGGAAGAGACTGCCATTTATGTCTTTGAGATGTAAATCTTCATTAAATATGAACTTCTCCACAACTTGGGGATTTGTTTTTTGGTTGGTTTTTTTTTTTTTTTAGTTATTTTTACTGGGAATTAAGAAGTATAAGTGAAAAGGCGCTTCCAAGCTTGCCTGTCCGAACTAGCTTGAGATGAATAAGGTGTTACTCAGCAAAAGAATGCATGAGAAAGACTGTTTTCTGTTCTGAAGTAATTCTTTCTTGGTAGTATCCTTGTATCTCACAGATTCAGTGCTTGCAATGATTGAATGTCTATATTGCCATGGTTGTGAGAGATCTCAATCTTTTAATGTGCATTTCCTGGCAACGCTGCATTTTTCTTGACAGTAGGAAAGAGTCATAAGGAGGTGCAGGAGATAAAGCCCACTGAATTTAGTAGCTCAGCCACAGTCACCAAGGAGGTCTGCAGGTATACCTCTCCAAAGCTACTGGTGCTCCCAGCTCTGGGATATCTTTTCCTTCCAAATAGAAAAACTACTTGCATGCTACAGAAATGGGATTAGCAGTTACCTGAACACAGGATAACAGATAATTCTTGATTACTCTCAGTTTAGCAGAAAAGAGGAGAGTATATGGCAGAAAGCAGCAGGAGGGAGTGTGAAATACCAGGTTACACTCCGTTTCCCTTGGCTGAGCTACAGTGTTAGCTGGGTACAGACCCTTCCTTCCCAGGGTGGCTCACATCTTCTGGCTGTTGAGCAGAGCCCTGAAATGGCCTTCGATGCTGACAGTTATTTCTGAAAGGAGGAAAAGGCTCTGTTTCAATATCAGGGTCTATAGGATGAAGGTTCTGCAGTACTGAAGCTCTTCAAAACCTTTTCCTTTGACCTGTGGCTGTGTGAATAGTCCAGTACAAATACACTACCTTTATTTTTGTGCTGGCTTTCCAAGCTTCATTTGCAGCTTCTTCTGAGACTACTATGAGAAAAAATAATTTGTTTCTTATTGGAGGTAGAAAATTTGTGTTCTGAATGAATATGATCCTGATATGAACTTGTTGGGTTTTTGTGGGTGGTTGGTGGTTTGTTTTGGTGTGTGTGTTGTGCCCCCCCCCCCACCCCCCCTTGTGTTTTTTTCCAAATACTGCAGCTGTGAAAAACAGAATGGTATTTTCCTGAATTTGCTTTTTGGTTCCATCTGTCAACTCTGTTTACTTTTCTTATCTTCCAAACTTTAGACTTGTGCAAGAAGTAACTGGGAAACAGTTATATTCAGTATTGGCAAATACTTGAGAAAATCCACTGCTTTTTTGTGTCTTTAATGAGATTTGTACTGTATCTGCAGTGCGTAGTAAGAGTTATTCTAGTTAGGTCTCTCATTCTGCTTAATTTTGTTTTGCTTTGCATAACACATATACATTTTCTCTTGGAAAGAAGAGATTCCCTTTGTGCCTGTATAGGGAGCAAGTGGTGCTCCCCTCAATTTATTGATCTTCTGAGTGAATAGAAGAGTGAGTTTGTTGCAGGTCAAAACCAGAGTGGATGAAATAAATTAATTAAAGGGTTACTTTTTAATAACTGTAAACTAAAGTTTATAGTGATGACTTGCTGAAGATATTGCAGGTAATTATAGGTTGGAGAGTGGTGATTGGGGTTTGGGGGAGGATTGTGGTGGTTTGTTTTTGGTTTTTTTTTTTTTTTTTTTTTTCCCCCTTAATGTTTTTCATTTTGATACCATCAGCTGTGTGAACACAATTTTTGATGGCTGCTGGGAGTTGTTGGCTGCATGGTGATAGGAGGCTTCATTTGTCAGGAGAGCTGCTCACAGGTGATGCTGTTACTCTCTGCGTGCATCACCCACCCATTAGTGCTGCTCAGTGCTGACTGGCCTGGGAGGCCGTCTCACCACGAAAGCCTTCATAGCAGCACCTGGGACAAACACCATAATGACTGGCTGAGATGTGCAAGAGAAACATGACTTCCACTGACTTCCCACCAACCCTCTGCAGGAAAAGGGAATTATTAACTAATACTTTTAAAAAAAAAAACAAAGGCAGAGCTCAAACACTACAATTTTCTAATGCTGCAATAACATAACCTTGGCATAATGTGGTTTGTGGAAGAAAACAAGAGGAGAAGGGCTGCTTCTGTCATGTTTTAGAGTAGAAGAGAAGTCACATCTGAAACTTAGAGGAAGAAGACCCTGACAATCCTGGTAAATAGTATCCTGATAAACACCATGCACAACTTCACCTGTAAAATTTCTAGTCCTATAGCTGGCTTTTGGCTAGTTTGGGGAGCTGGGTTTGGCTGTTTCTGAGAGCGAGGATAGCTTTGGGGAGGCCTGGGTGCTTAGTAGCATCCTTCTCCAAAGGTCTTGCTTGTTTCATGGGGCAAACTTGCAGGTCGAGCAACAGTTTCTGCTCCCTTGGAGCAGTGCAGCGAATCAAAACCAGCGTTCTGCTGAGAAGAGGTTCAGCGAGGGAATAGTGGCCTCTAACGACAAGCAGTGAGAAGTGCAGGAGGCCACACCAGCAGCGCAGGCTAAATTCTTCAGGGACTGTCCCCATCCTCAAGGCAAGCAGCCTAAAAATGTTTCTTATACATGTCTGATGCTATCAAGAGAGTCTGAGGCTAATGCAATAACAGTTTCACTTGCTGTACCACGCTAAACCAAGGAACAAAATAACGTTCACTTTCTTGAAAGAGGGTGGGATATTTTAAGTTTATAAATATCTTGTGAGTAGAGAGACACATTTGTGTTCCTCTGATTTTAATCCTAACCTACTAGTGAACAACTTCCTCAGTAGGAAGGCAAATTTATCCTTTTGATACTGAATCACTATAGAAGGAAGCTTGCTTTTTGCAAAACTGCAGTTTACTAGATTTAGTAGGGGCTAGACTAGTAGGATGGTGTTCTCAAATTTTCTTTCTAGTGCAGTTATTTGGTGAAATTTCTTTTCAAAAATATGTCATTGAGTTTACAGTCTACAAATGAGTTTGGAAAACTTCATTTTAGAAATTATAAGAGAATAACGATATCAAGGAAAATGTGGTCTCTTGTAAATTTGAACTTGTCACCTTTTATCTTGTTTGTGCTTCAAAAGCCCTGTTGACTGTCATTACCTAAACGTTATAGTTTATTCGTCTTCTAAATGTTGATAAGATTGTGTCCAGTTCCTTGTGATACAGTGATATGAAGGGAGAGAGAGGAGTGTGTGTGTGGAATACATTACTTAACTTTCGATGGAATAGTGGCTACTACTACTTTACCTACTGTGTGTTTTTTCCGATGGATTCACTCAGAGGTTGCTGGCAGCAGCGATAGCTGTGTGTTTTTTTAATAGTCATTGAACACGCAGAATGTAATGTTAGCATTCTGATAACCTTATTTTTCCCCCCATTAAATACTCCTTGATGAGTGATATTGGCACAGGACCTCCCCCCAAGCCATAGTTCACTTCATATCTGTTTCCTCTTAAATCCCTTTGCATGTGGTCAGCCTTACAGGTCACAAATGAGAGACTGCCAGCTTATTTGTTGTCTGATTGCTTTCAGAAACGCGTCTGGTTTTGATCTTCCTGAGCAAATAGATGCTGAATGGAACTTGTGTCAAACAGACAGTGTTTTGTAGCTGGGACACACAAAGGTAGAAGGGTTAAACATGACACGTTCCCTTGAAACAATTTTATGACTGCTGGTAGTTTGAATGCTCAGTAATAGCGATCTGTTGGATGGAGGGGTTACCCTTCACTATTAATGACTCATTGGCCTCCTTCCCAAGCTGCCTGAAGTGCTGCTCTCCCTAGTGGAAGTAATTTTGCCTTTGAAGTACTTTCCAGAGCTGTCAACTAATGTTCCACAGTTCCCAGAGGAAATAATAAGCCATGAGTGCATGTACACTGAAAATGTAGAGTCTGAAATGGACTGTTCCTATAGGAGCCTGGCAGTCTGCTTCTCTGTGGAATTCAGCTTGTTTATACAATCTTATCTGGCTAAGCTTTGGTATTTCATCTGGCAGGCAGTTCCTATGAAAAGCAGCTGTCCAAGCAGTGGGAGTGGTGCTCCTGGTGGTTTTTTCAGAAGGTCTATAATTTCTTGTTTCATGTAAATGAAAGAAATACAATACTCTTGGCTACAACCAGATGCTCTAAGCAGTTTTCTTTCCCTTATAAATAGCCCGTTAAGTATGCTCTTCTGTTATGTACTGTATGATTTAACAATAGGATTCATGATGCCCACCAGGAAGGTATAATGTATTCTGTAAAGTCACAGGCTGACTACAGAATTGTTAGAAGAGTACCTCATAGAGTTTACCATCTATAACTTTCTAGATATGCTTTTTTAAAAATTAATATTCTGATAGTAAAATATCGATGCTTGAAAGTAAAAACCTTCTTATTGGGTTTTACTGTTGCTGGAAAAATGGAGGTAGTTCCACCAGTTAAAAAAAAAAAAAAAAAAAAGACAATACCACCACCACCACTGTTGCCAAGAAAGTGAGCACAGGTATATCTCTATGTGAAGAGATCTGTAGCATGTATCTTCTCTAGCAGAAAGGTGTTCATGGGTAAAGTAGGTAGTGATAACTGTATTCGAAAAAAAAATAGATAAAAAGAACAACCACATATTAACAGAAAGGATGCATCCAAAATACGTAAGGTTTTATGTAACTCATTGCCAGATAACAAAATGCTTCCTAAAATGTACTGAAAACTGAAGTTGCAATAATATTCAGTGCCTACAGAGGAGTTTGAGGTATTTTTTGTGTAGCTTTGGGTTGCGGTTTCAAGTAGGACAGAACTGGAAAGCTGAAGATTCCTTCTCCAGCTGTGGTAAATGTTCACCTCTTTTTACAGGAACAATATTTTCAGTAAGACGCAAATTATGGCCACAAGTAAAATGCAGGTCCAAGTCTTCCAAAGTTTAGTGGTTATCCAGGATTATCTGTCCAGCTCATCTTTGTCTGAATGCAGTACATCTTGTACAGGAAAATGCTCGCTGTAATATGCCCCATTCTAAGAAACGAGGGTCATATTTAGCGCCTAAAAGACTAATTCTCCCTCTGTCACCTGCATGTAACATTTCACTCCAGCCTCATTTATAAGAGAACACAACACCCTGTAAAATAGGAGGCTTTAAGTGCTGTTCAGATGTACTGCTTGATGGCACTTCTCCTGCCAATATGCATACGGATTTTTATAGACTTTTTGCTTTGCAAAAGGAGAATTTGATATTGCAACAAATGAAACATGAAAAACAAGCTCTGTCTGGTGCCATATGGTCTGTACTGGTCTTTTACTGAGACCTGGCATCAAGCATGGTCTGTTCCATTAGCTAAAGTGGCATTCCTGCTTGCAGTCCTGTATGGCAAGAAACTAAAAACCTAGGAACAAGTTACTGACCTTAATTTAGAGTGTGTCACTGTAAATTATGCAGTGATACAGTTTTCATTTCGGTCTGCCATGTGCCACCTGAACCGTGTGTTACTGGAAATAGGTTGGATACCACTGTTTGACCATCCCATAGTTGATAAAAGGGGGTGATGTTGACTGACTTCTCCCAGTTCCCTTGTGACGAGGGATTTATTTTTTTTTTCCTTTGTGCTAGGGATTGATGACTTTCTGCTGCTACAGCAACAGCTGATGTTAAACTTCAGTAGAGATACTTTTGTTTATTCCTGCAGCAAGAGTAGTGACTGAATAGGAAGGCGGTGTGGGTGGCTTTTTTGTTCTGGGTTTGTTTTTTCTATTTTTTAATTCTAAGGTGAAGTCCCAAGCAAGTGTAACTGCTAGTGAGCAGGTCATCTTGAATACAACCTGATCTAGCTGAAGATGTCCCTGTTCCTTGCAGGGGGGTTGGACTGTAGATGACCTTTAAAGGTCCCTTCCAACTCCAAACTGATCTATGATTCTATAATGTAATAATCACTGTATTGTCAAGGAACATTTATTCTGATTCCATACTTTAACTTCTTCTAGAAAATAGAGTTAATTGGTATTTTTTAATTACCTCTCATTTCTCCAGCCTATGATAGGTTTTAACAGTTCTACCTGGGACTTCATCTTTCTCTATTTAGGGTCACAGTTGGAAATTAATGCCTGACATTGTTTTACAAACAAAAAATCCAGTCATCAACAGGACATGGACTTTTTTTTTTTTTAATGTGCTCCAGCCCTGGAATACTAAATCCAAGAATAGTGAGTGGTCCAACACTGAAAGTAGTCTATATCACTTGTAATGTAATCCCTGCTTCTGCCTGGTTCATGTTTGGAGGAAAAAGATGGCATTTTTGTGGCAAGCTGAGCTTTTTTGTTCTTAAAGGAGGTGGTTGTTTTGAAGCTGCTCAGAGGTTAGGAATGCTGGCAGTCATCTGGGGAGACAGATTAGTGGGCTTGAGCGCAGGTGAGGAGGTCACAGGCGCAAAGCAACCACTTCTTTTGTGCCATTGCCATGGTGGTGGTTCAGCCAAAGGGAGCTGCTTCAGAAATGCCCCACCTATGTGTGCCAGTTCTCTTGCTTACCTGTGACATTACTACTTGATCTTCACAAACGCATGCTGTGAGAATTAACTCTCTAGGTTGTTGTTAATTTAAGGGAAAGAAAATTGTGTTGTCAACAAATCTTCCCAGTGAATTATTTGGTAAAGCTTTTGCAAATCTGCCTCAAAGTCATTCATTATTAATATACTAACATATATAGAGAGCGAGAGAATAGTTACCTGGGTGTTTTCAGGGAAGAGATGGATAACTAGGGCATGTGTTTCATTTTACCTGCAGTGCAATAAACTGCACTCCTCAGCCTAATTTTCTGATCTTAAAAGGATGCATCTTTTGTTTCGAGTTTTCTTTGCCAGTACTGAAAGACAGTCTTAAACACATAAACCTACATTTAATTTTAATTACCATCTTAACCTGAAATTTGGGGGTAGAAGTAGTCTTGGGCTTTAAGGTACAGTGCTACTATTCTACAGTGCTATATGTTTCAAATGAGGAAGAATTTTGATTCTAAGTCTGAATTCCCAAGTTGTTTTCATAGCACTGTCACAGAAATTTATGAGTGAATTGAGAGAGTGAGTAGGGTGCAGTGTTTGATACTGTGGTGATGAAAGACATCTCTTGTGGACCCATAATTTATAAGGAAAAATTAAGGAAAATGTTTTTGCCAATGTGCAGAAACATTCATCGAAACTTCAGGTGAATGTAGATGATGATAATCCTGCTGATTAAAGAAAAGGAATAATAACTGGCTTTGGCTGCCACATGTGGCTTGTGCATTCAAAAGAGTAGACACTGAACTGACTCTGCTCACGAGGTGGACTTGAGAAAGTGCCATCTCCTCACAGTCACTGTCTTGGTTGTGACTATGCTTTCAGGAACCATTTGGGAGCTGCTTGCGTTTGGGTGATTTTAAGGACTTCCAGTCCTGTGCCTCACCAGTCTGAATTACACAGTAGGGCCTGTGCAGTTGGTAGGGCTCTGAGTGGCCTGGGAGGAGAGACAAGAGGCAAGCATGAAATTAAACTTGACAAATTCATCCAAGGAGTATCTTTATTTCACAGAAGCTTTTCATTCAGGATGACCTTCTAGATGCCTTGTGATGTCCTCAGTGTTAATATAGCAGGCGTAAGTAAGTTAGAGGAGAATGCAGAAATAGTGTTTCTGAAGTCTTCAAATGATTGTTCCAGCCCAAAGGACTATGTAGGATCACAGAATAACTTAAGCTGGAAGGGACCTCTGAAGGTCAGCTAATTCAACACGCTGCTCCAAGCAGGCTCAGTTAGATCAGGTTGCTGCTTAGCACTATTTTAGTGTCCCATGAGTTGTGTAACTTAATGTCACTTAATAGAAGTTTGTCAATAATACGCCTTGAAAGCTGACTTGAAAATGAAACCTTGCCAGAAATAAAAATGTAGTAATAAGCTGGTTTTAATAACACAGTTTTTGAAACTCTGTCGGGCTGAAGTATTGTCTTACTTTTCTCAAACATGACTATGCAGGGTTAATTTGTCAGAGAGAAAATTTTCTTGGTGTCAGTTCTATAATTGTGCTCATCTTCCACAGTAAAATAAACTGAAAGTCTGTTAGTTTTTATCTGAAAAGTGTTAGCATGCTTAACTCCCAGTAAAATAATTTTCCAGCTAGTGCATGCTTCATGTTTAAAATATGCAAAGTATTTTTAATGTGAAATGAAGTGACACATTTTGGACACTAAAAGTTCATGACTAAGTATTTTTTATGTAAAGCACAACATGAGCTTCCTATATGGAATAACTTGTTATATTATTTGACTGATTTAAAGCTAATCACTTTGCACAGGCTCTTGAGATACTGCTACCAAAAGGGAAATATTTAAACAATTCCTTAAACAGTAGACCCTAAAAAGGCGGCTTTCCTATGGATCTTCCTCTCAAGGGCAGGAGTGCCTGTGTGAGTCCGTGTCTGGTCTGTGATCCTTAGTTTATGGGCTAGGCAGCAGAACAGTTTCTTTCTCCATGCTTCTCTTTTTACTGGGCTGCTTGCTTACACAGAACTTTTTTGGAACTTGGCACTTCTAGCACTTTTTATTGCTGTCAAATTTGGCTCAAATGAAATAAAATATTCAAAAGAGAAAAGTGCTGTACCAAGAGAATGCATATTAACATAAATCCCTTACTAAAAAGGGCTAGCCTAAAAACGCATACCCAACTACTCTCTCACACCCTGCTTTCATATTTGTACCTAAGTTCTGCCATCAGTTAAGGCTGAACTTAACTGGATATTAAAATACTTCTCTATTCAGACTTTTAAGTTAGGAATGCGTAGGCGCTTCTTGCCCACTTGAGCTGTATGCGTGAAATTACAATTCAACTCTGAAAGTATGGGTCTCACATCTAAGATGGTCTGTCAGCTCTGCAGCTGCAAGTAATTGCATTCTGCACAGCTGGTAACAGGAGTTGAGAATCAGAAGTCTTTTCCCTCAAAATATGGAAGAAATATGAGTAGTCATTGAAAACAATTCATTCTGAATGATATGCTGATGGACATGAAATGAAGGAAAGGTTAGAGTACGTGGAAGGATTAATTTGATTTTTTCCTTGTTATTAGGAGTGTGGCTTCAGTGAACCAAATTTAAGAGGAAAATGCCCTCTAGATTGAATTATTCTCTGATTGATACACTGGTACTATTTCTCTTTCAGATGAAGTGGACTACAGTAATTTTGGGACCAACACACTATCAAGGAAGAAGAAGGCTCTGGTGACACTCCGCAATGACAACCTTCGCCGGCGTCCTCACATTAATATTAGCATGCCTCACGATTTTAGACCAGTGTCTTCCATAATTGATGTGGACATTCTTCCTGAAACACACCGGAGAGTGAGGCTGTATCGACATGGGTGTGAGAAACCCTTAGGATTTTACATTCGTGATGGCACCAGCGTAAGGGTTACTCCTCATGGATTAGAAAAAGTACCTGGTATCTTCATCTCTCGTATGGTTCCTGGAGGCTTAGCGGAGAGCACGGGCTTGCTGGCTGTGAATGATGAAGTCCTGGAAGTCAATGGCATTGAAGTAGCGGGAAAGACTCTTGACCAAGTCACAGACATGATGATTGCCAACAGCCATAATCTTATTATCACAGTCAAGCCAGCAAACCAGAGGAACAATATTATTCGAAGCAGTAGAATGTCGGGTAGCTCTGGCCAGTCTACAGACAGCACTGCAAGTCACCATAGCTTGCCTACATCCCACGTGCTGCAGAACTTCCACCCTGATGAAATGGAGAGTGATGAAGAGGCTGACATTGTCATTGAGGGTGGTCTGGAGCCACAGCACATTCCCAAACTGCACAGCCTTACTTCCAGTAGCCTCTCTCGAATCAATGGCAGCAGCCTTAGCCACAGACTTCAAAGGGACCTGGTGCTCAACAACAACTCTGGCCGAGAAAGCAACGGCAACATCCACAAATTACTCAATTCTTTAAAAACTGATCCCCGACACAGTCTGGTTATCCCTAGAGGAGGTATTGAGGAGGATGGAACAGTCATTACACTTTAGTAGCAATTCCCGCAACTCTCCTTTCAGTCTTAAGTGCCAATTGGGACAGCTGACTCTTGCAACGTTATGCACAAAACAGAGAGCTGATATTCTCATACACCTCACGGTGTATGAGCAGAAAATTGTTGCTTTCTAGGAAACGTGTTAGACATAAAACTGTCATGCACTGCAAAATTTGTCAGAAGGAAGCCAGAGTGTAAAACCTGGTTTGTGTCCCAGCCCTGAAGTGAAGAACACAAATTTGTTTTAGTTGGTATGAATCTAAGCAGTCTTACAGGCCACCAATGGCAGTGCTATGTTCTTGGGTTTGAATGCATGGGTGGATGTATTTATACATGCATGTATATGAATTAGATTTTAATAGTGGCAGACGTCTATTTGAAGTGGAATCTGGTTTTCTTCTAATACCAGTTCAAAGAGAGTGCTTCTTAATAGCCATCCAATCTTCTACTGTTACGTACAGACCTTCCACTAACTTCTTTACACCATATTTGCAACCTAATGTCTAATCCAGACAAGCTCTATAAAAGTAGCGGTTTCCTACTCTGGTGGTAACAACACTAGGGAGATGCTGCGAATACATTTTTCCAAATGAAATTATATATATTTAAAAAAAAAAAAAAAACAACCCTAAGGAGGCGGTGTTGGAGGGAGTTGCTGTCAGCACCACCTGCTGGTCAGAGGCAGGGCTCCCTGCAGTACACACTTGTGCTGCTCAGGGAAGGGAAAACATGACAGTAAAGGGCTTGAAACTAGCTTCAGCACCATTGTGTGTAAATGTATTCTTTTTTGATATTTATTAGATAATACCTCTTTTTCAAATTTTTTCCCCGTCATCTCCGTTTTCTCAATATCATTCTTCATATGAATTTTAGGGATACAGGCGAGAAGGCAGCAGCAGTGGAAGTGTGTGCTAGGACTGTTCCCTTCACCTCAGAGCTGACACAGGTCCTTGCTGTACCTTTGGGGCAACCTAAATCCACAAGGTCTTTCCTTACAAAAGATTGGCTGATTGCTATGCAGAGGAGGGATGCTGACTGACTGTCAAACCTAACTTAGAATAGCTCTGTTATTTTTGGACTCCTCTAGTAATAAAGCTTAATGTCTACACAGGATTTCTAGAAACATAAAATATACTGGATGTTTGCAGTGGTCAGATATCTTTACTGGATGCTGGCTAGTGGGTAACCAGTGAGTGTTGAGTCCATAACTGTCTGCTTCTGAAAATGCCATGAATTTATGAAAGTGGTCTAATCTAAACTATTTTGTTATATCTTGATCAGTGTAAGGAACAAAATATAAATGTTTTACGATGTATTTTTCTACTTTTAGCTTGTGTCATTTTCTTTTTGTTTTTAACTTTGTAGTACATTAAAGCTTTTTTATATGGTGGAATAGACATTTCTTAAATATTGTATGGATATGAAAATTCAGAAGTCTTGGTTTGAGAAAATTACATTCCATTTCGGAATCTGTAACAGCTGGACAAAGAATGTGCGGACTAATTCATTGTCACTAATTTAGAATGCCTGTGGAACAACCAGTCTTCTGCTCATTGTTAAATATGTTTGGGACATTGAACTTAGTTTATTTCGTTTAGATTTGCTTTAAAAGTTTATTTTAAAATTCTTTCACTTACTCTAATTAAGTCTTTTCTAGTTATCACAGCAGTTTAGAGCTGTACTTATTTTTCCCAGCACAGTAAGAATAGAACATTGATCCTGTTCATCTTAAAACTGTGTACTTTACCAAAGGTTTTATTTTAATTTTTTTTTAATCTGAGTATTGGTGCAGTAAAAAAAAAAAAGAATAGCTGGATGTGCTTCAGTCTATCAGATCATCTTATCAGGAAAAATTTGTTACACCTTAAATAAGACTACTTTTATGAATAAGTGGATTTGTCTGGCTGAAGTTATTCATTTTACCTTATTTAACTGATGAAAATGTGATCTGTCTGTAATAAAATGTGCACTGTCTTACTTATATGCTATATCCTTTCCCTTTACTCAAGAAAATTTTTCTGTGGCAGTATCTCCCTTCCCTGTGGAAACAAGATACCTGGTTTTGATGACTCTTCAGATACGTAACTATTTTAGTAATGCTTTTCTCTTGCTTGTCGAGTGTATGATTGGTATAATGTGCATCCTGAGTGGTGACTTAAGGGCTACCACAGCATTTCTGTTGTGGAGGTATTGGGTGGTTAGGTTTTATGTTTGTTTTGTGGAATATTTTACTGTTACTCTTTCCCCACATCATCTTGCAGCTCTGCAAGACCAGTGGACTAGGTCCAGTTGGCAGCTGCAGAGGTGATGCAGAGCAGCTAGTATTGCAGAAGACATGTTTGGATAAACTTGCTTCCGTTTTGATGTCCTAACTAAGGGAAAAAGAAAGCAGGAGAAGAGCGGGTTCAGAGAAGAGGTAGGAAGGATTCAGGCATTAAGACCTCTTCATCTGAGAAAAGATTGAGTAGATTGGCATTGTTTAGAGACAGCGAGAGAATGGAGAAATAGAATACTCAGAAAAACAAATCTGATGGGATAAGGCAACTTAGATGCTTCTGCTTACTTTTCTAGGGTCACGCAAAGTTGGTCAATGAAACAGAAAGTCCAAAAATGTAACAAACTGTAAGCTGTGCTCTGTACCACATCATAGCCTGGAAATTCATTGTCACATGTCATTATCTTAGCCAGTGTTCCAGAAGAATCCAAAATTGAGCTAAATAATTGAATAATGAGAAGCAGGCAAACTATATCTAGTACTTTTAATTGTTTTACTTACTGAGTTGTGTAATGATTAATGACCAAACTTAACTTCTTTGGTTCCTCCAGTTGTTGTTAGTGATACCAAGTTTCTTTCCATAATGTTTCTTCCCAGGACTGCTTTTACTGAAGGGTACTGTTACACTGATTCCCATGGGAACCAAGTGGTTTGCTACGCTCCTCATAGCATGGCTTGCTTCAGACAGCGTGGCTTTCAGGGGTAGTTCTGGCTCCCCAGAAACAAAAAACCACCCTACCTCTGGTAATGCTGCCACACTGTGCAGACCGTTGTCTGGAGACTGCTCGGTGTGACTGTCTGAATGAAGTGGGCTACTGCAAAATATCCGAACTCTTCCAACTAGTTCACCCCAGGAGGTAGGAAACATGAGTTGCGTTTCACACATCAGCATGAATGTATTGTCCCCAAGACAAATTACAAGCTGAGAATAGCAAAGTATTTATGGGTTTGCAAATTAACTTTTAAGGCTTGCAAGCATTTTGTGCTCATTTACATCAACTAGGAAAAAAAAAAAGCTTCTATTTTTGCACACACCATATTGATAACTGAAGTTGTCTTAAAAAGACAACTACTGTAAGATTAACTCCTTTCCCACTTCAGACCGAAACCCTCCGTGGAAACGCGACTGAGCTGTTTAGGTTTCGTGCACCGAGGCCCCTCCGCGCACGGGATTAAACTCGAGCGGGGCTTTAAACGTGGGCGGCGGCGGGAGCAGGGGCACGTTACCGCTCTTTAGGGGACACGTCCTCCACCCACGGGCTTGCAGAGGGAGCTGCGTTTCTATCTCTCGCTCTCCCGGCGCAGCTAGGGTCGCGCCGAGGGACGGGGGCAGCTCAGAAGCGACCGCCGCCGGTGAGAGGCAGCGGCGGCTGCTCGGTGCCCGAACACCGGCGCTCATCCCGGTCCCCTCCCGGGGCGGGGAGGCCGCAGGGCCGGGCCGCTCCCGGCTCCGCCTGTCGAGAGCGCGCTTGCGCCGCCCCCGCTCCGCTCACGTGAGCGGCGGCGGAGGGGAACGGGGGCAGTAACATGGCGGCCGCCGCAGGAGCTGGGGAGCGGGTTGGGGCCGAGCCGCCAGGCGCGGACAGCGGGAACGTTTCCCAGAGCCACAGCAGCGCCTCCGGCCTTGGGGAACCGGAGGACGAGGACGCTTCGGAGGCGTCGCTCAGCGCCACAGCCGCCGCCTATTCCGCCTGCCTGCTGGCCGACCGCAGCCTCTTCAGCGAGCAGGTGCGGGGCTGGGGCCTCCGCGGCCTGCCGGGCTCCGGGGGAGAGGGAGCGGCGGGGACGGGAGCGCTTCACCTAACCGAGAGGCGGCAGAGCCGTGGGACTTGTGTTAGCCTGCTGTTAGTCCGGCTGGTGTCCGTACTCGGAGGTTTTGCCTGGGAGAGTCTGGGTGGGGGGGGGGTTCTGTTCTCAAATACCTTTTAAAGGGTTTCTCTTTTGCAGATAGAAAGCTTAGACAAGAGTCTGGAAGATTTGCTGACCAGAGTGGATGAATTTGTGGGAATGCTGGACATGGTATGTATAGCTTGCGTATAGTTGTGGTTTTGAAGTCAGAATACAGTTCAGTGCTCGTGTTTTTAAATGAGACAGAGATAGGAAGCAGCCTTTAGTCTAGGCCAGTTCCAGTACAAAAACACACTTGATCATTACCTAAATCATTTTGATAATTAGATACCATGTGGATGAAAACTAACAGACTTTCATGTCTGAGCAAAACATGTCTGTATAGCTATATAACTGCCTATTTACATAATTGTATTTGTATATTGTCCATGTACATACATGGGATCCCATTTTGAATGGCGCAATGACAGATATTTAAAAGAACAATTTGATATTCTGCTTCTCCTTTAAAATACATAAAGACATGCTATGTGGTTTTTATTATCAAAGTATGTAATCAGAGTTGCCAACCCTTCAAAGCTAGATTTGTCTTTCTGTCATCAGAAAGGCAGCTTTGTTTTCACTTTCACATGAAGGGAGATGGGGAAACTGCATGGAAAATTCCTAGAAGTTGGTAGCAGTATACAGGCTGTCTTTTCAAACGTAGCATGTGTGGTTCTCCTGCACGACTCTAAGGGGCACTTTATTATATATATATATTTTTCATCTGTTAATTGGAGCACAATTCTAGTTTCTAGAATGACATCTACTAAACATTCAATTTTTGTATTATTTCTTTAAATCATCTTTAGATTAGAAGTGATTCCTCTCAGGTCGTCAATGAAAGTATACCTCAAATTTACACAAAAGCTACAGAAATGAGACAGATATACAGGAAGATTGACAAACTAGAGGTATGTATTTGATATTTTCTAGGTGTATTCCATTTCTTAACAGGGGGAAGTATCAATAACACGCTGTAATTGTGTGTATGTGTGTGTGTGTGTGTGCGCATGCATGAATGTTGAGTGGACTTGGATCCATTTTGCTCTCCACGTCCAATCTGTGTTCAATACTTCAGGGTTAATAAAGCATAATTTATTAAGAATTTCTGGAGACTGTGGGCATTCTAAAACAAAAATATCATTTTTAATTATTATTTTTTTTTAATTTCCTGCTTGAAGCAATGCATACATCTTTCTTTCTGAAAGCAATAGTACCACTTTTTGGGGTTTTTTTTGTGGTTTTTTTTTTTTTATAGCATCTTTCAAAGCTATTTTATTGGGAGTTATTTGGAGACTAATAGAATGAGAGCTCTATCGATCCCTGCTAAAGCTTCAAAACTCTGATTCACATCCTTGGTCCCATTTTCAGTAGAAAGGCAGATAGAAGCCTAAATTCAAAGAAATCTAAATTAGTTATTTGAAAGGCAAATAGGAGGAGGAAGACTGATTGTTTTAGTAGATTTAACCTGGTTTTGCAGCCTTTTAAGTATCTCAAGTAATTTTTAGCAATAAAATGGACTTGTGGATGGAAGGGATATCGAGCATGGAGTTTTTGACTCCTCATTTAAGTAATGGAACTTTCACTGCTGTCATGCAATACATAATCCTGTTTTAATTTGTTAGTGAAAAAGTTGGATTTCTTTTGTTTTTTTTTCACACTAGGCTTTTGTGAAGATGATTGGAAATAGCGTAGCTGGACTGGAAGAACGGGTCATAAAGGCAGAAACAGACTTTGGAGCTTTTCCAAGCACATTCAAGAAAATCTTGCACACAATCAGCATATCATCCTTCCTTAATGTAAGTAAGCTTTTGTTGCCACATGACCAGCTTAGCTGCTCTGCTTACCAGAGTGGATGATTAAAATAATAGTTACTTTGTTGCACATATATTTGAATTTAAATTCAGAACTTTTATATACTCTGAGAACTTTGCAAAAATCCTTGTAGACTTCATTAAAAAAAACCCCAAACTTAAAAATCACAAATTCTAAATTTTGTAACTTTCCAAAATAAGGTTGAATACATGAAGAAGGGAATGTGAAGGGCACAAATAAGGACATAATGCACAAGCCTTTGTATTAAAGCACCCCAGTCTCTGATGGTATGCAAAGCAAGTAGGAAGAGCCTGTATAGATAACACTGTTAAAGGAGCATACTGCATTAAAAATATCACTGCAGAAACATCACCAAAAAAAGGAAATGAAAGCTATGCTGCACAATACTTTTAAAATAAAGATTCTGCTTATACTCAGTCCACACAGTTCAGTAGTCAAGTAAGCAGCTTGTTAATTTCTAAGGATGCAGTTTTCTCTCTCCTTCTTATTATGTGTGGACTGTTTCTCTACAGAAGACATGAAGTACTCTTTCTGGTATGTTTCAAAGAGACACCTTAGCTAACCTTAGACTGGCACTATGCCCTAGTTTTAAAATAACCTTCTGGTTTGAAAAAAAAGTCTTCCGAACACTGATGCTTCTTGGCATCTCCTGCTAATGGTGTACCATTTATAAGTACTCTTCCTCACATCTTCTCAGCACCCAGATTCCTTTATTTATCTTTTCATGTATTCATCCTGTACTGGCTCAGGTTTCTGTATCGTAATACCAGGAGAATGCTGAAATAAAGTAGATTTTACAGAGGGGAAGAGGGAGATGGTTGTGGCTGTTTGAGATATGTGTCCCTACATATTGCAAGCATATGTGTCAGCAGAGAAAAATAGATGTGAAAGGAATATATATTGTCTTGTTAAAACTCAGTTCAGGAAACCTGTTCTTCACTGCTATTTTCTGTGCAATCTTCAAGTTAGTTAACTTCTCATTCCTGCATTTTGTTTGGTGTTTGAGTTTAGAGTTATGTCATTTTTTATTTTAAGAAATACCAACATAAAGCTGCTATTTATGGGCCAGTTACAAAAACAAACAACTGCAGCAGTTGCCTTGAAGAATATTCAACAGTATTTTCCACGTCATTGCTAAAAACGGTTGACAACCACGGCATTATAATCTTCAGCTGAAAAGTTTGAAAGTTCTAAGAAAGTGCTTTTTTAGTGTTGCATGGGAACGTTTTATCAGCTTAGCAGTTTTTCCACAATTAATAACGTGGAAAGTCCTTGAACCAGTGGTTTCTTGGTTTGAGTATGGATAGCAATAAAATCAACACTCAGAACTTACTAGTAATAACTAATTAAGTAAAAGGCAGGTCACTGTTCTACAGTGGTACTGAGTATTTCATAGTAAAATATGTATTTGCACTAGTAAACGCAAACATGTCTGAATGAAAATGCCTACAGAGATTTCTCCTTATGCCTAACATCTAATTAGCTCACTCAGTATATCTGCTCTTTAGAAAAGAAGTCTATACCAGTATCATGATTTTCACTGTAGTTGTAGTTCACATTTTCCTACTACAATTAATTAGTCACATCCTCTCACTTTCTTCCTTTTTAAATGTATCTGTTTCTTCACACGAAGGATATATTTTGTATTTCTTAAGCTGCATATTTGTAATCTTGCTTTCAGATTTTACCCCAAGTTCTTCCTTGTGAATGCCAGGCAGTGTAAAGTACAGTACAGTAAGACTTCTAGTATCACTAAGGATTAGACTCTCTCAAAAGGTAAAAAAGTCTACTAAGCAGCTGCAAAAAATAACTATTCATAAATGTGTACTTAGGCTACTGTGGGTACTGTGCCTGCCTATGAATTTCCTCACTGGATTGAAATTTTCCCCTTCTTGCACATATGTAAATATAGTGCCTCTTAAATCAGTGTCACGAGTTGCAGAATACCTTTGACCTTAGTTTCCCTTGCTTGCAAGGTGTTTTTTCATAGGGCAGTACAGGATAGGAGGTGATTTTTAAAAACAGAACTTTGATTTCAAAGATTGTTGTTAACATTTGGCAAAATTTCTCATATAGAGAACATTGGTATTTCCGTTGTTTATAGATTCGATCTTTTTTTCTCTGTTTTTTAAATTTCATTACACCTTAAATAGCAAAACAAACATTTCAGAGAAACTAATAGTATCGTAAAGTTGAAGACAAATATAATTTAAATGTCATAAGTCAGCAATTTTGTATGTAACAGGAGAATAAGTACTTATTTCATATAGAGTACAAGTATACAGCTCAACTGAATATTGGAAAAATTCCACTCAGCTGTTTTGTAGATATGCTTAATTATATCCTCATTTTGGTACTGTAAAAGCATGCCAGACTCCAAGTATATTAATGATATCTGGTATCTTTATTATTGGTGAAAACTCTAATTTCCTCATCCCAGACAGGCAAAAAAATACCTGAAGAACTCTGCAGAGAAACTGACTGATAGCTCTGCAAAATAGCTTATCAGAATCTTTTAATGAGTCCAAAAGAATTTTTAATGAATGAAGTCTTGATTTCAAGCCTTCTATTTAAGACCATATATTGAAAACCTACACTGGGTCTGTGTTGCAGTGCAGCGTTATTTACATGCAGGAAGGCTGACAGGATGGATAGTCAGTACGGGTCCTTGCTGTTGTCTATTTAAATGAGCCATTTGGTGTAGCAAAAGAATGTACAGTTAATATTGAAAAGAAACATGTACACCTCTCCTGAAAAACAGTGTAACAGCTCTTTTCCAGTCCACTACCATATTGTTTTTAACAGTATGTCATAGTACATATATTATAACATATACTTGGTGAAGAAGCTCAGCAGGAGCAACAACCTTCTCGAAATAAACATTTGCTAGATGTTTTTCCATATGAAGACTTTTTTTAACTAAGTGAATGAGAACACAGGCTAGGGTTAACTCAAAGGAAGTGGCTGAGGAGAACTCAAAGGCCAGAGCAGGAAAGGTAAAGGTATGTGGCTTTGGAAGAATGAAGGTTAAAATGGCTATACTATCAGCTGGAGGATCACCTGTTTGGCTCCTGTAAAGCTGGCATATCATACACTTTCCAGGCTGCATCTGTTCAGGTGATAGAGTGGCAAAAGTCAAAGGCTGTGTTTCTTCACTAACATTAAAATTTTGCCAGAGTCAGCTGAGCTATGATTAAAAATTAACCTAAGAAGACATCCATTGAAAATTTTTGTTGTTTTACGTTTTAGCTCTGTAGGCTTTGTTTTAAAACTTAAGTTTACTTTTTGCCTTCTTAAAAAAATCATCTAATTTGCAGAAATCGTCTTCCTCACGACAACAGACCCTCTATGAACCTCCAGTCCTCTTCAAGACTGAAGACTACTTTCCATGTCTTAATGAAGCACCTTACTGATGATTTTTGCTTTGTGATTGATACGAATCAGCCAGAATAGAGACAGCCAAGTGAACAAAAGAAACGCTAACCTCAAAATAGCTGCATTTCTGAGCATTATTGATGGCGTATTGCCATTCTGATTCTCACTGTCTTCCTTCAGGCAGTATTTTCAGGTAATTTTTGTTTGTGTACATTATTTCAAAAGTCTTCCTAAAACATGGTATAGATTTTCGGATTATACTGGGGAAAGAACTTAAGAATACTTCTGCATTAGGTTTTTTTTTTCTTCTTTTTTAAATACAGAAATAATAGGAAACATACTTTTATATATAAACTTTTAACACATAAATGTCTGTGCTGCTGCAAATGTAAATACCTGTACCGCAGGGATGTCTTGTTTGTTTGTTTGGTTTTTTTCCCCCCTAATGTACTGATTGAGGTGGAAGAAAAACTATGCATATAATCATGTACTCCAAGTTTTGGAACTTGATCCCTTCAGTTTGTACAGAGAAATGCACCATGTTGGGACGTACAGGTTGCAAGGGGAGGACTCAGAAGATCAGTGAAGAGTCAAGGATATGGCTCAATGCATGTGATCTAGTCCCAGTTCACAAAGAAAACATCCTGCCCCCACTGATGATCATCAGGTCACAGTGACCTGAGCTTCTAATTATTGCAGCATTGTATTGTTTGATGTGTAACCAGGTGGGCATTATATATATATATATATAAAAGAAACTTGCTGTCAAAAAGAAAAAGTGTGTAAGTTGAGGCAGGGACGTCCCTGGACTGAGCCTTGATTGGGCACCTGACCAGACTGTCAGCTGTTCCTTCACAACTGGGCTCCCCGTGCTGATTGCAGTGTGAGTATCAATAAACTAATAGCTATCTAACTCCTGTTGTGGTCTTGCATTTCACCCGACAACATTGGACTGCACCGTTGTTTCTGAAAACCTTTTTTCGTACAACCTCATATAATATCTAGTGGGTGTTAATCATAAATTGTCGTATTCCTCTGAACAGCAATCTTACCACTCCTGTTTTACTGCCAATATAACTCACTAGAAATACCCAAAATTCAAATTTCAGGGGAATAAGGGATGCATTAGGGAAACAACATGTCTCCTGATTTTGTATTCCAAGCACAGAAAAAAGGATGCAGTTGTAGAGTAAGGATTATATATTAATAGATAAAGCTTTGAAAACCATATGGTATTGTCTCCCAACAACAGCAGGGACCGCCCTCTAAGTAACTGAAACAACATTCAGTAAAAATGAAAACAAAGATCATGAAGTCAAAATTAGTAGGCTCCAAAAGCAGTTCTAATGTAAAACTTAGCTGAATTTTAACATAAAAAGTCTAGAAAAATAATTACATGCAAACATGAAGAAAGGAATAGACATTTAACTTTTGGAGAAGGGCTCCCCCTCACCCCTCATGCTCCTTGCTTTCATCAATATTTAAATATTTCACTATTTAGATGTTCCTCTGCAGCAACAGTTGCATTTCCAGAATGTGTGATACCTTTCAGTTTATGCATAAATAATCCTTGAAGGCTTATCACGCCTCAGTGAAATGAAATTATTTACCTGTAACTTAGCATAACAGCATAAGACTGCAGCCAAATGCTCTTAAACACACTGATATTGATGTTACAAAAAACTTTAACTTTAGAACAACTTTCTAATTAAATCAATCAACTGCTCAGATAACAAGTTTGCCCTCCACTGGATGGAACTAAAATGCAGTTACTTTAAAACAGATTATATAATTTAAAATATTAAAATAATAAAGAGCTTGGAAAGCTTATGCAGCTGACTGTTGTTCATAATATGAGAAAAAATCCACATATTCTGAAGTGGGGATTTATGCTAAATATGTTGTAAATGTAAGATATCTTCAAAGCCCACCACAAACATCACAGTAACCTTGAAGGTTAAGTAGTTTTACCTGCAATACTAAGACATGAATAGCAAGCCTAATTTGGATTCTGTCCTGCACAGGAACTGTTTCCAAATAAGTAAGATCCTGAACTATAGAGAGTGATCCTGAGTGAAACACCTTCCAGAATTAGAAAGAAGAGCAAGATAACTTGCATCTACATCTATCAAGAGAACTTTACATTGGAAAATGGTAAATATTTTCAAGTTCACTTACAAGAAAAAAAAAAAGAAGTGATGGCACTTTTAAACTTCCTCAGTTTTCATAGAAAAAGAGTCTAGTCTTGGACCATCTACCAAGAAAATCCCATACGTCCAGACAGAAGCCCTGCCTTGAAAAGCCCAAATCCCAGTTAGATTTAGTTACAGTCAAAGAGGATCCTCTTTCTTTAATGGGGGTTGGTAATCTCCCTAGCCACTGCAGCTAAATCCATCAGGAATGAGGAGTCTTCAGCTGTTGGGATTCACAACCCTGTTGGAGCTAAGTTTTTGTGGCAGTCTGTGCTGCAACAGCAGAGCAGAGGCTTTGTCCACTCCGCTGCTTTTGTAGATTCTTCTTAAAGCCAGTGGGTGGTAGTACAGCCTAAAAGTGGTAGTACAGACTCTAGCTCCAGCTGATCTCGGAGATTTAGAGAACTTTCTTTGCCTTCTTGCTTGAGATTATCTACTTACAAAATTCTAATGCTGATAATTTTTACGTTTTGCAAAACAGTGTAAGTAGTATTCAAATTATGCATGATAATCAATCTCTTAAAAGTGCTAAGTAACACACAAGAAAAAATGGAAACAGAAGGTAGTGCTCATGGGCAGTACTGAATAACACTGCTGAGACAGAATGCAGTCACCTGTAGACACATAGTTTGAAAAGGAAAAATTGAAGTAATGCCTTTGTAATTACATCAGACAAAAGGAAAAGATAGGAAAACCAAAGTATCCTGTCTGAAATCCACATGAAAGACTCAAAACATAATTTAATTTTTGTCAATTTTAATATTGACTGTACATTATTTGATGGACTATTAATTTAAATAATAGAAAAAAAGACATTAAAATTACATAAATAGTTATAAAATACAATGTTTTCAGTCAAATGTGCTATCTAGACAGGATCTTCAATAGTCTTAACCCATACAGTCAAAATACCAGTATATAAATGAGCTAAGAAAATTAACTGGATGTTAGTAAGGATTCTGTTATAGGGTTCTGAGTGAAAAGACAAAGGGACAGAATTCATGGATAAAAAACACTTGCCGAGCATCAATGAAGACAGAAAAGAAAGATAAATTTCCACTTTGAGTTACTATCTCCCACTGTTCAGAAACTTTAGGTTTCTTGAGAATAGCTTAATGCCAATATTATTTAAAGATAAATTAATTGCCATCTGTTTTTTACAGGTGACACTTTCAGGATTTTCTTTACAAGCAAGAGGTCTAGAAGGCGAACTTTAAAAAAAGAAAAGCAATAGCTGAAATCCCCCCCAATCCTAGGACTTTAAAACTGAGAGCTGGCAATAAGTATGACAGGAGCATCTGAAATGTTTCTCTGAACATGAGTCAATATAAAAGGTTTGCAGAGAATCGCAACTGGCAGAAAACTTTGTTCAGATTGATTCATACAAAAAAAAATTTAAAAAGGAATGGTGGTAGCCTCGTGCAGGAACAGAAGAGGCAGAAAATAGCATAGCCAGGAGATAAGCTGGGGCAAATGCTAAGGCGTAAACTTGTGACAGAGCTTTGAGCCGCAGGAACAGATGAGGGCAAGATCCCTGAACTGGGAGGTATGAATGAAGATCCACGACAGACCTGACATGCATATGCAATTTTGTTATTTTTTCAGTTTCTTTTTTGCTTCAGAGTGTGTTCTAAGTACACAGTTTCAGGAGAGGCTTTAACCATACCAGAAGAACTGTGAGTGGCGACCAGGTTGCCATTACTACCTCTTTCACGAAAGCACTAGGACTTGCAGGTAGAGTTAGCCAGACCATTAGACTGCTCTGGCTAAAAAATTAGTCCTGCCAAGCCAAACAGTCTAGGCCCAGCACTGATGTCCAGATATAGGGTGGCACCCCTCTACTCCTAGGAGTCCCCTTGAGAAAGCAAGCAAAGCCACTTGCCAGCAGGACCCATTTCTCCTGGTGGTGTCACCAGGGAGATATGCAGCCAGGGAAATACCATAGGCTTTCAGCTTACTGAGCTGGGCAGTGGACTCCTTTTTCCACTAGTTGTCCTATGGAATTAGCATCTGTTTTCCTCACACTTCCTTGATTAGTCCTTTCCTCCGCAGGGAGGGCCTTGCAATTTGCTTGGAAGTGTAGATGGAAAGAAGAACAAAAAATTAGATGTTGGGAATAATCTTCTTGTCGTCATTGCAGAGATGGTGGGCTGTGCGTCCTGCTCAGATGCCTACTTCCAGCAGCATTTTATCAACTCCAATACAATGGTTCAACTGCTAGTGATAAGCAGTGCCCTTGTTATTGGTGTCAGTGGTTACTGGGAATTTTTTTTGAAGTATGCTTTTTGCATCTAAAATCCAGTGTATTGGAGGACTGTTAAGCAAAAAGATATTTCTAGAGGGGGAAAATACTAAAAAATACAATCAAAAAAAATTAATATTTTCTTTCTGGATTTATTAGCTTGACTTTTCCTGGATTTAATTGTGTTTCTGTACTGAAAGGAAGGAAAACACAAAGCAGTCATGCCAGAGAAATCTTGCCTGAGGAAAATCAACTATGATGTTGTTAGCTAACAAGGTACATGAGCAATGCCGTTGCGAACTCATTGCATGTACCACTAACATAAGTCATGACTCTGCCAAGTGAGTTTGATGAAATTATGAGAAGGACAGAATCAACAACAGAAAGAGATCAGTGAAAGCAGGGCTACATGATATTCCAGTGCCCATCTCAGCATTCTGTCACTCATTAGTTTGCACCATAGAACTGTCTCTGTGTGTGAAATGGATTATTTTCAGATCAAACATAGCCAGAGACTTGCTCCAGGAATTTATCTGACGTGGTACAGCTGCTGTTGGATATTCATTCCATGCTGCTGGCCTTGAGCTAGTCTTAGGTCAAGATGAAACTCAATGAAACATTTAGCTTGAACATCAGGTTTCTCCTCACAAATCTGCCTCTGCTGTGCTGAACTACTTGCTAAGACAGGCATAGCCCCAGGGTGGTTAACAGCACTCTTTGGGAGCACAAATTCTGAACCAAAGCTGTGTGATGCATGCAGATGTGATGGTGCTGGAGTTTATATTTGAGGAATTGAGTGGGTCACTAATATGGGAATGAAATTCATCCAGGGGAATTGTGAAGAGAAGGTCAGGTAGGAAAGCTGCTGGAGAGAAGATGATGGAGGAGTGACATAGAGGAACAGACATAGCCCTTCTAACTGAACTCAGACATAATAAGAAAGTGTACAGGCATTGGAAGCAAGGAAGGTGACCCAGTAGGACGATAGAGCTACTGTGTGATCTTCCAGAGACACGGTTAGGAAAGCCAAGGCCAGCCTGGACTCGAATCTGGTGAGGGATGTGAAGCTTCTACAAGTACATAAACAGCACAAGGAAGACCAGGGAAAATGTAGCCCACTGCTGAATGCAGCAGGGCCCTGGTGAGGCAGGACACGGCAAAGGCTGAGGTACTCGGTGCCTTCTGTGCCTCAGTCTTTAATGGTAAGTCTCTACTGGGCTTCCCAGTACAAGGAAGGTATGAACGTACTGGAGTGAGTCCAGTGCAGGACTGCATAGACAATTACAGGACTGGAGCATCTCTCCTACGAGAAGTGGTTGAGAGAGCTGGGATTGTTCAGCTTGGAGGAGACAAGGCTCAGGGGGGATCTCACCAGAGTGTATAAATACCTGAAGGGAGGGAATGGAGGAGAGGGAGATAAACGCTTCTCAGCATTGCCCGCTGGTAGGACAAGAGGCAGTGTTCACAAAAAGAAAAACTCCTTGCCAAATCACCTTCTCTGCTGCATCCCACATCTACTTTTTAAACCTTATTCCCACAAGCTTCTTTTAATATCCTCTGATTTTTGTATTGGAGGACACAATCAGCAGTCATTAGCCATCTGTGTTGCTCATCATCTTGTAATAATGTCTGTAATTTCCCTTTCCATGATCTCTTCCCTTGGCTGAAGAATCATAGAATGGTTTGAGTTGGAAGGGACCTCAAAGATCATCTAGTTCCAACCCCCCTGCCATGGGCAGGGAAACCTTCCACTAGATCAGGTTGCTCAAAGCCCTGTTTTGTCTATGAAGCTTCCATGCTGTTGTTGTCTTTCTCTGATCTTTTTACACTTTTGCTCTATCCTTTTTGAGATCAGGAAACCAGAACTGCCTGTATAATTCAATATTACACAGGTACCACAATCACATTGTCTGCCTTCTTTGTTTCTTTAGTTATTCCCAGAATCAGATGCACTTTCTGGTCTTCTGAACATTTAAACTGATATTTTAAGGACCTATCATAATTAGGTGATCTCATTCGTGAGTAACTGCTCAGATTTACTTTCTGACTCATAAAGTTGTTCATATACAAGGATATTTTAATGTAATGGCTAAATATGTGGCTGTTAAGCAGGAGGTGCTTCCAGTTAGTAGGATGATTGTTTTGCTAAAACAAAGGTTACTGCGTATGTGGATCTGATATAAAAAGTAGCAGATTGTGGGGCTCTGCACAAGAAGGCAAAACGGCAGATGCTGTGGAGTCAGTGTGTTTATGTGTGGATTCACCTCTGCTGGAGGTCCGCAGCTGGCCTAGTTGTCCGAGTCCTGTGTGTATCTGTGCTCACCTGAGCTGTCACTGAACATTTCTTGTCATTCCACAGAGCAGTGGTCCTGGAAAAATGGTGTTTGACCTCAGCCTGAGGTACTGTGCCGAAGCAGAGGGCCCGTACAGTCGTACAGTGTCCCAACACCGTGCGCCAGGTATTGTTCAGCCCACGGCAGCCTTGGAGGAGAGAGGTAACACTTTGTAGCACTGACGGAAACTCTCTTCCTTTTGAATGCCCTCAAATCCCTTTTTTTTTTGTGCCAGAAGTCCTTCCAGGGTACCCTCTCTTCCCCCTCTTTACCTTAATTCCCCTGTACCCCGAGGCTGAGCTCACCCCTGTGTCTTAGGGAGCAGTAGGGGGTCCACATCTTTCTCTGTGACAGGGTGCAGGGGGAGCACCCTGAGCATCTGCAGAGGTGGGAAGTGACACTTCTTATGGAGGCTTCTGCTTGGAGCTAGTTGAGAACAACCATGCTGAGGGTTTTCCTCTGGTTCTTTTCTGAAGCTAGAACTCCAGTAGTTTGGCCCATGTTGAGGAACATCCTGAGGCTGAAGTGGGCATTTCAGTGCCCTATTCTGGTGAGTTTTGTGTACTTGTGCTCTCAGATATTTAGATAGATGAGGGCTGAGCCTGAAGAATGTCAGCTGGGGAGAGTGCTAGGCCTCTACAGAATGGCAATGCCTGTGCCACACTCTCCTTTAGACAATGGTATTCCCAAATTTTGTCCCCAAAACCTCTGCTTTGAATCCAGCCCTTAAGACTGTTGTTGGTGATTAATCATGTGCTACTTTTTTTTTCTTCCAATGTGTAGGAAGAAGTTAAAGTCAATGACTACTCTGCAGTGACAGTCTCCTGTTTTCTTCTGTGTGAGAGTTTTGTGGATGTGGCCACCTGAATACAGCACAGTGCTGAGAAAAGAATAGCCTTGCTTTTGTACTCTTACTCTTTTCAGATCAGTTCTTTTCATTCTCTTCAGAATCTGAGAGTTATGGATATCTCCTCTTGCAAGAAAAATTGACATCTCCAACTGTGTTCAAGTTGAATTTTTGTGACCTACTACACAGCCTGGGTTACTTTGTTTAATTCAGGTGAAATGGCAGGACCATTTTGGGTCCTACAAGCAGAGCCTGGCAAAACAGGAACAGGAGGAATATTCTCAATTATTCTTCCTTATTTTTGCCCTATTTTCCTTTTACCCCAATATGCAGGCTTCAAGTTGCATTGACAGTCTGGTGCATCATTTTATTATTCACTCATGGTTCTTGTCACCATATGTGATGTTATATATGATTTAATCATATTCCTATAAATATGTGTGGTCCTTAGGGCCACTTGTGAAGAGTCTCTGGGGAAAACAGATTTGTTCTGTTTAGTTTTGCTCACAAATTTTCTGTATGCATGGTTTGACTTGTGGAGAAACTGCTTCCTGTTGTGTTTAAAAGAAGCGGGGGAGGCATACACACCTCCTTGGCAGGACTTACATATGACAGTCTTGTCACATGTCTGTCCCAGTCTATGTGGGCACCTGATTGTACCTGATTCAAACCAATCGATGTTATGAATTAATGATCCAAAACATTAATGATGACAGGCTTTTGCATCAGCTGAACCCATCAGAGCATGCACATGTGAAAAGGTTCATTTCAGGCCTTCTTAAATGTGTCTGAACCTGCCTGCAAGCAGTTGGAGATCTGCATAGGCAGGAGCTGGCCAGCTGTTAGTTCATCACTAACAGACACACAGCTGATGAAGAGTCCTGCTTGGGTGGGTTCCTTGCCAGATGGAGATGGGTACTCAGCTGTGTGGAGGCAGACCTCTGGGAAGACAACAGGTAGCTTGGAGTCTGCCTGGGGTTTCTTGCTCTGTCAAAAAGACAAGTTTAGTCCTGAGTTTCTACAGACTTAGCCATATATGACTGGCTGGTGGAAGGTACTGGAGGAATATAGGAGGCTGTCAGCACGCGGCTGTGAAGACTAAGCTTTGTGAGACAATAGGCAGCAACACAATCCCAGCTGGGCCTGGAAATACGCGCTGCCAGTTCCACCAGACTGGCCTTGCCAGGTCCACGTGCCCTGAAGCAGTCTGTGGCTACCCAGGGCTGATCACAATGCAAACAGCAGGTCACACAGAGCAGGTTGGGGGACAGCAAAGAGAAACTGGCGGTGGGAAGGGGTGCAGGAAGCTTCCAGAAGAGACAGGAAAGCAAAGCAGGGGAAGGATGTTTAGAGATGGTGGCACCAGAAGAGGTTATGAAACTGTGAGCATTAGGGTCCGTCACATCAAGGTAAAGAGAAGGAGTTGATGCAGATGGATGATATGGATTGCTTTGTTGGGAAAAAAAGGGAAGATAGGGTAGAAGGAGGAATTTGTTTCATAATCTGAATGCCACATACTCAGTTTGATACCAAAATTTTAGCCACAGATTTTCAGGATGCAGATGAAATAGCTCTACTGCAGATGAATTATCTCAAACTCCCTGATTGTAATGATTCAAGCACTTCCTTTCAAATTGCATTTTTCCGTCTTATGTGCTCTATAACCTATTTCCAGAAAGAATATTTATTACACCAGTCTTTACTAGTTAAGTGTTACTTTTTCTAGCCAGCTGGTTTTGCTCCATTTTCCTTTTAGCATAAAGATGGAGCAATTAAAAATGAGTCAATCCACATTGTACTTTTTTTGCATCTTTTCCAGAAATGTTTAGTAGGTGTTGTTATAGGAGGCAGAACGCTGGACTCAGATCTGATTGTGTCAGGGCATTCCTGTTTCTGTAAGATAGTTTCCTGTGCCCACTATTGGATAATACCACTGTCGTCCTAGTGTTTTCTCTGTGTAAAGGAATAATGAAGTAGTTAAACAAGTGTGCATTTGGAGGTGCTTTGATACATCATAAAGCAAATGGGGTTTGTTTCCACTCAGATTCCAGTATGTTTGATACCATCTGAAACTGGTAAAAGGATATTAATGATTCATAGTTTGCAAATTTGCCTAGCAGTGGCTTTTATTTAACCACTTTCATTATTTTCAAAGGCTTGATTACATTCTTAATTATTAGTGTACATACTTCCTCCAAATTTCCATCTGATAAGATCAGCAATATTTGTTAGAGTGGCAATTTCAGCAGGTAATGTTAAAATGCTAAAAAAGCCCCACTCCCTCCTTCCTCTTTGTTTTTGTGTATCTCAGCTTACATTGCTTTCCAGCCTCTGATGAATCATTGCATTTACTTTGTACTGATACTTTTTGCATTTCATGCCTGAGCAGTGATTTTGATTTCCTTGTTTTCTGATCAGAAAAAGCACCTTTTTTTTGTTTTTGTTTTTGTTTTTTTTTTCTGTAGGTAACACTGTATTTTTGCCTGATCAGAGAAAACCTCTTTTCCAAGTTACGATTGCACAGGATGTTGTGAAAATGGCACGCAGGTGCCTCTGGTCACTTTTGGCGATGTTGATGCTGTTTTCTTAGTAGCAGTCCCGGCCCTTAGGAGAAGTTGCTTTATAAGGCAGCTGAATATGATGAAGATATAAAATATAACAATCAACTATGAGGATATAAATGGACATTTCAAATACCAGAAGCTCCCAACAAAGCAAATATAAATTCCCTTCTACTTGTCACGGCCATAGGGCGGCACGGGGTATTGCTGGGCACTCAGGTATGTCCTAGGAGTAGTACAACCCAGTATTTCAAGTTTGGCAGAGCATTTTTAGAAGCTAGGGTTGGCTCATGGATTGGCCTGTAGTTTGTTTGCTCCTGCAAGCAAATAAAGCAGCAGCTTTCACCTCCAGATAAAGGGCTCTGACGGTACCAGCTGCAGGTCTCCACCCTGCTCCTCAGCCAGCTACTGCCACTCATGGCAGAGGGAGTGGGAAGAGATTCCTTCTGCACCTTCTCTGACCTCTTCCTCCTGCTCTGCTGCCTGCCCTGCTGCCAGCGAAAGGAAACGTCAGGCAGCTGTGAAGATGAGTGTGATCTCATGCCCTGTGGTTTCCTCTTCTGCCTGGTGATCGGTTGCCCCAATACCTCTTCTTAGTGATCCCATCAGCGACTAGATAGTGACACCCCCTCGGCCTGTGTTTCAGCCTTGCCAGTGAAGCAGCCTCAGGAGGAGCAGTGTGTCGGTGAAGGGATGTTGTCTTTTCCAACTTGCTGCTACTACTTGCTTAAAAAGGAAAAAAAAAAGAAAAACTCTACGTCTTTTTATTTCTGAGTTTTCTTTTCTCATCATGGAGCTCAGCCTCCAGAGGTAGATAAAGGGTAATTAAAACCTGCTGAGCCGTCAGACTTGGCACAAAACCAAGTAGGATCTTGACTTTTTGAAAGGCGCTGTAAAAAATCGGGAAGTGTTAAACTCAGCTGATTTTTTTTTTTGTGATAATGAAAAGATGAAAGTTGGAAGCATGCAACTGAATTACTGTTTGGAGAGATGCAGCACTTCAGAAGTTAAATCAAAGTATCATGTTTGCTGTAGTTGAAGTTGTTAATATTTGCCAGGTTAGCCTGAGGTATTTTGATGTAGTGTGAAGATAGCAGTGGCACGGTGTGCTGGCGCAGATAAAACGGGGCATACGCACATCAGCTCTTTCTACGGAAATACACCATCAGCACAGTTCCTGTTGAACTTGCAAAATTTTATGCTGCATTTTACTAATACCTTCTACAGATTACGTTGTAACAGTGCAGAAAGTGATTTTTTTAATAGACATAAAACATAGTTATACTTTGACCTGCCGTATCACCTGTCCCTTTCAACTGTACATACAGTAACTGGGTAAAACTTTGACAAGTATTCAGCTGTATGAATTAACCTCATGGATGATGCCCACTGTGGCAGCAGAATTATTTGTCAGCAGAATTTATTTTCACAGCCCACTCGTATCAGAAGGCAGCCGCGATTACTAAGCTAAATCGGTATGTGAAACCATATGGTGTTTTGGAGCTGCTTGGTTACTGTGGAGGATAAATAGCTCCTGACCCTAAACAGGATCTTTTTAAGAAAAAAAAAAGTGTCCCTATGCCTTATAAGGCATGGGCAGGCTTACTCCAGTGCTGAAGGGGCGGTAACGGGTTCATGCTGCTGAGTTTTCTCCAGCAGCAGTCGCAGGCGAGTGAAGAAGTTGCGCTGAAATTGCAAACGCTTTGTTCCCAGCGAAACTCAGCGAAGAGAGGAGGCATCAGGTGAAATTAAAAAACAAACCACCACTTGATCATGGGAAAATCAGGTGAGCAAATGCCTTCATTCAGTTGGCTGGCTATTCTTACAATGTTAGTGCCTGATTTTGTGCTCAGAAAGCGTTGCTACAGCGGTAGTGGCTTTCCTCCGAGAAAGCTGCTTTCATTTGTGCATGGTACAGCCTGGGAGGAGCTTTCTCTCTGGCGCAGAGTAAAAAAGAAAGAAGAACGACCCCCTTCCCCAACCTGCACAAAGCAGAGGTAGTTGTATTTTATATACAGATAACATTTTGTAACTGATAGTAGCTTTGCTTTGCTATATGTAATATTTATAAGCCCTATAGCTTTAAAATTAACTTGTGCCTAGCTGTCTGACAAAACTTACCTGCCTTGCAGATAGGCAACGGGATGCTTCGAGAGGGGGAAGCTTTTTATCACCCTTCCTGTCGGGAGGACTGACGTTTAAGATTTGGTTACTGTTTAACTGAGGGTAGCTTTGCTTCAGCTCTGACATCTCTCGCCAGCTGTGCAGATATTTGTGAGGCCTCTCCCTGCTACTGGTGCACGGTTGGTATTTTCCCCACCACCGCCAGCTGTCTGCCTGCCCTGCTCTGTCCCTCTCGGCTCCGAAGTTGCCGAGGAGCCGGAGAACTTGAGAGAGCTTGTGCCCAGGGCTTCCTGCATCTTTGTCCTGTTAGAGTCAGGAGCAAAAATCTGTGCTGATCTTCTGAAACGGCTGTGAAACTGGATGGTTTGTTTTTGTTCTTGTGGGTAGGACGTTATTTCTGTGACAAATCTGAGCCTGGCGGCATATTGTCTGTCTGTCCTGTGCATAAAGAGCACGGATATGGGATGTGCTCAGCAAAACCTAGTACTTGATTAACTCAAAACCATAGGCCTCTTCCAGAGAAACTTGAGGAAAATCTTTGTGTGGGTAACACTTTAATGGGCCTCGGCATGGGTGTGTTGAGGTTTTTTCCTCCTTTTTTTTTAAAGGCCAGCATCCTAGATGAGGTCAGAGCTCTCTGCAAATGTGACTGTAAAAGGCTCACTGGTACGACACCCAGTCCAGGCAAAGCCCCCTATAGCTGCCAGTGGGAGGTTTTGGCCCCATGTCCTGGAAGCTGGGATTCAGTAAATAACCTTGCAACAATTTAAGTAACTGTAGTCACTCAGAAGCATCCTGTTCAGCACTTTCTTGCTAATAGCAGAAATACCAGAAAAGTCTAGCGGCTGTATGTTACATTAGGAAAGTTAACTAGACAAAAGCAGTAGAGATATTCCAGTGTGCACTTCCCAATCCCAAAATGATTACAGTCTCCTCTTGTTTTAATATATCCACAGTGTCTGTTTGCAAATTGCTAATGCAGCCATAAGGCAATTACTGTCATTGTTATTTCCTGCCCATTTATTACTGCACATTGGTTGTTCCACACTTATGAGCAACAACAGACCAGAAAACTGCTTTTGCCAAGGCTTGGGTGTTGTTTGCATCCCTAAGTAGTTACACAAATACAGCTTGAGATCTAAGTACATGTTAAAAATATTTTGTGACTTGTGTCAGGCTTTTCAAATCAATGGTAAACTGGGT
The DNA here is from genome assembly GCF_036417535.1 of Chlamydotis macqueenii. NCBI lineage: Eukaryota > Metazoa > Chordata > Aves > Otidiformes > Otididae > Chlamydotis > Chlamydotis macqueenii. The sequence goes on along the minus strand of NC_141557.1, from coordinate 99,344,034 downwards.
CCAGGTTACTATCTTTGAGCTGCGTGCGGTATTTTTAGATGAATCATAAAACTGAGATCCTGCCCTAACAATTGGTTTATTGACAAAATCCCATCTGCCCTTTCCAGTACATTGAAGTCTTTAAATTTCTGTATAAGATAATTCAGTATGGCTTGCCTTTGAATGAGCGGGAGGAGCTATTTTTTTAAAGAGTACCACTTCCTCTGTGTTTTATGTGAAATATGTCATGTTCCTTCTGTACTACTCTTGAAGACATGATGCAAGCGGGTTTCTCTATACTAGGGTGTATGGAAACGTAACAGGTTGGTATCTCTCTCACCTCCAAACAGAGTGCTTGCTCTGGCTCAGAAAGATTAAGGTGGAGATTACCTGCACGTATAAATTTAAGGAAATAATTCACGTGAAGTAGGGCCACTATTTTAGAATAAATGTTTTCAGTTTCTTTAACTTTTTATCTTTGGTGAATCTATCTTGAGGCCTCAGTATCCCCAGGCAAAGAAATCCTGCTGTTGAAAATCTCAGTTCTTTGATAAAAGCTCCCCAATAAGGTGTTGTTACTAGCTGTTGGTTTTATACTTGAAGCAGAGTTCTTTGCAAACACCAGAGCCAGAGAGTGAGCATTGGTTTTGCTTCACTGAATTGAGCTGAGTGTTGGAAGACGTCAGTAATTCTGACTCAGCTTTCTTCCTTGGAAGCTGCGGGCTGCTAAAAAGAAAACCAAATTCATACTGAAACTTCCTCATCAGGTTTGGAAAAACTCGCATGGCCATAACTCCTGCAAATAGTTAAGCTAAACATGGGGAACCCCTCTGCCCTCCCACTGCTCTTCTCTTTTGGGACAGCATGTGGATTAGTGGGTGGTGCAGGCAGATCCCACAGAGCCCAAACCGAAAAGACTGGGCTAAGTATTTTCTGCAGGAAACCAGGTGACAGTGAGCTAGCTGCTCTTTGTTGCCCTGTTGCTAAGATCGCCGTGTCATGTCGGCTGGCCTCCGACCCTCCTGCAGCTGTGCGTGGTTGGAGGCCGGGGTCGGAGGCTGGGTCCCACAGGCAGCCCTCGCCCCAGAGGGGACATCCACGCGAGCAGCTGCAGGCGATGCTCGGGGAAGCAGCTGGCTGCCAGCTCCACTCCTCCGCTCTGGGGCTTTCTGCTGCAGGGTGGATGTCTCCAGAACGGCTGGGATGGTGGCAGAAAAAGGCTGCTAGAAGTCTCATTTATTCCACTTCCCCTCCAACCCTGCCTGGCAGGAGAAGGGAGCTCACCCCGCTCGCTCCCTAAAAACCAGTTGGAGGTGATGGCAGGGGAATTGTCCTGGGACTTCTGGCTAGTGGGTGCAGATGCTATCAGACAAAGACAAGGATGGGCTCAGTAAATATTGACTATCTTTTTACAGTGTTTGGTTTTCTTGTTCTTTTCTTTTTTTTTTTTTCCCCTCTGCAAATGTGGGTGGGACTCCGAAAATGGGAGTTACTCACTATGCTGCTTTTTGAGTCAGTACAAAAATAAGGGCCAGGAAAGGCTTTTGACAAAACAAAAAGAGGCAGGAACAGAACTCAGTGCAGTTTTCCATGCTGATTTAATCTTCCTTAGAAGGATGTGCTGGTTTTTAACTCTTAAGATGCACCTTTGGAGCACAGTAAAAAGGACCGTCAGGTTTTCTGCGGAGCGAGCTACATCTTCGGCTGATCTGAAGCGCAAACTTGTACTTCAGCATCTCGGTAGCAGCTCATCACAAAAGTAGAAGTGTGCTAGAGAAGTGACCTGTTTGCTTTCTGAGAAATGCGATACTCGCAAGCTGCCAAAATGACAAGGCGTTTCATGCCGGCTAGTTTTACAGGACCGGTAGGGACAGAGGAAATGAGTTAGTCTAAACTACTAGCAACCGAGCGTCCACGTTTGGTAACAGCGGGGCATTTGCAGAACTTGTCATCAGTACAAGTTAATGTCTGTTTCTGTTTACACCAGAACTGAACTGGAGGTGTGGTGGGAAAAGGGCCTCTGAAAAATCAAGTTAATTCAATTAAAAAACACATACTTCTCCAGTTTTTGTGTGTAAAAAATTTGTTCAAGTTCAATAAATAGCAAATAAAGAAAAATCTGCCAGGAAGGCATCAGGCTTTGGCAAACAGTATGCTGGGCCCAATTTTTACCTGTCTGTCAAGCCATCGGGGTTTCGGTGGGGGAGAGGAGGAGAATGCAGTGCCCGTCCTGTGCAGCAGTGGTTACTCCTGTGGACTGTTAGATTAGTAGCCTTAGCGCCTCACACTCAAGGCAGATAAATACCAAAACAAGTGTGAAGGGCTCATAATAAGATGGAGCGTGACGGTCTGCAGTAACCAAGATACCTACCAAGGTTTCCCATGCCATAGAGTTGCACATCAAAAAACATCAGCTGTCCTTTCTGAATCCTCCAAGAAACCTTTCTCAAAAAAAAAAAAAAAAATTAAGCAGGAAGAAAGCTTTTACTAGAGGAATTCAGTGAAACCATTCAAACCCTTAGTTTTCTCTCAGTGCAGTCGATAGTATCTATCTTGTCTAGATTTTAATTTGCCTTAGTTACTGCTCTGTGTGCATAAAAGTATGAGAAAATGAGTCTCTTGATTATAACTGCTTTGTTGTTTGTTACGTATCTCAGCAGACCAGAAGACTCCTTGAGATCACTGTTTTGGTAGAGGCCGCTCTGTTCTCTGAAAGATTAGCTGGAGCATATCTATGTTATGTTTTTACAGGCAAACGTAAGCGAGTTCTGCCCAGTTTTTGAAGGTCTGAACAGAAACTCTGCCAGAGCTGGGCTGGGTGACCCTGTGGAGGAGGGTAAGGTAGGGCCAGGCGGGTGGCCAACAGCTCTGGGTCCTGTGTGGGCAGGTATCAGGAGATGGTAGTAGTCTGAGGTGTTGCAGAGGAAGATAATATGGGCCTGTTTAAGGCCACCACAAACATTATTTAGTATCATTTAGTGTTGGCAGGACAGAGTTACCAGAGTGAAGTTTGGCTTTGAATAGAAATCACGTGGATTTTGCCTGGTCTCAGCTTTAAGCGTGATCACTGCAGAGCTGCATGAAATGCTAAGTTAACTGTCCTTCTGAAGCTTTGCCATGCCACCACTGTAGCAGTGAGGTTTGGGAGATTGTGACGGCTGCCCCTGGATATACACCTGTGCATTACAAAGCTGAAATGGGGTTGCACATGTTGCTGAAGTTGCTCCATGCTCTGCTGTAAATACAAATCTGGGGGGGCAAGGGGGCTCTTTTCCTTGAGACAGTTCTAATGATAGTTTGTGCTAGGTGAATGTTAAGAAGTTACTGAATACAGGCTTAACTATACCCTGTATGTTGTTTGTCACACTTGTAAATGCTGTGGGCCATTGGCACATGTTGGGCACTTAATAAGTGATCCTCAAAAAGTGATTTGGAGTGAACTGTGGTAGGGTATAACCTGTTCTTGAATGGCCCTTACAAAGGCTCATTACTAAAACAGACCTCTCGGCTTAGAATCACAGAATGGTTGATGTAGGAAGGGATCTTCGAAGATCATCTGGTCCAAGCCCCCTACTCAAGCAGGATCACCTAGAGCCAGTTGCCCAGGACCATGTCCAGATGGGTTTTGAATATCTCCAGGGATAGAGACTCCACAACCTCTCTGGGCAACCTGTGCCAGTGCTCTGTCACCTTCACAGTGAAAAAGTGTTTCCTGATGTTCAGACGTTGATAGTTCTTCTATAGCTTCTACAGCTCCACTGTATGAGGACTTATGACTGTGAAGAGTATATTCCACTGAACTGCCCCAATGGCAGGTCACAGGAGGGGAAGTCCATGACACAATGTTGTAGGTGCGGCATTTGCTTTCTGGAGAGATGCAAAGGGCTTCCCTTTGGAACTGCAATCCCTGGGTGTAGGCATGCATGCAAATTCCTTGCATGTACTACAGGATCTTTTTTTACTTCATGTCCCAAGTGCTGGGCCAGTGCATAAGCAACAGGGGCTGCAGAAGAACATGGAAATCAAGAGGTTTAAAGATTTTGGGATTTAAGTGTAATTTTACCCTTAAAAGGGGTGGTATAGGCGCGATATGCCTATTTGATCCTTTAAATATATTATATTCAGACTAGATATAAGGAAGACATTTGCTGTGATGAATGTGGTAAAGCACTGGAACAGGTTGCCCAGAGAGGTGGTGGATGCTCCATCCCTGGAAACATTCAAGGCCAAGTTGGACAGGGCTCTGAGCAACCTGATCTGGTTGGAGATGTCCCTGCTCCTTGCAGGGGGGTTGGACTAGATGACCTTTAAAGGTCCCTTCCAATCCAAACCATTCTATGATTCTATGAAATAAAGACTATGTTTTTCAAGATTTTGAGTTACAAGAACTAGGGTTTAGCCTGTTGAGCAGGGGGATGAGAATAAGATGTAATCCATAGTAAATATGGGTAAAGAAAGCTTCCTGTGTCTGCCTGCCTGGTCTGGGCTACTGGATAGGTGAGTTTATGCATCAGTGATCAGAAGAAATGTACATGGCTGTACTTCCATGCCTCAGGGAGGTGCTTAAATAAACATACTTTGAGCATTGCCCCAGCTAGCTTGGGTGTCCTTGGCAGAAAAGCAGGGTGAGAGGGTGTTGGAGCAAATGAGATGAAAGCTAGTTCAGGTACGGCTACCCCAAGCCATGGTAGAACATAAATGGTAGAGGTATAAAATGGTGGAGGATATCCCAGAAGAAGTGGGATAGTTCTTCTTCCTTTCTTCAGTTCTTCTTCTTTGCAAAATTCTTCACTTTGTAAAGACTTTGGTTGACACCAGACAGCTAACAGTGCTGTGTAAAATGAACTTGGCACTGGGTACAAACAAGGTTCTCTATTGCTGCCCATCCAGAGAGCACAAGGATATGCAGCATCCAAAATATGAATAAGTGACCAGCAAAAATTACTCAAGTTAGACATACAAAGGGCAAGTTAGACTTAGAGAGGGCTTAGAAGAGTTGTTACTTGCTGTAGAGCATAGTATCATGCTGCTGTCATGCAAACCTGGCTATAAGGTGGAATCACAACCTAATGGCTGAAGCTCAGATTTGGTAGTAGGGAAGTTCCGATTTTTGGTATTACTCATTAGTGAACACAATTGCACCTTATTTTCTTCATAAATTACTGTAATTAGAAATTCTAAGCAGATATGATCTTGGGGAAGGAAGAAGAGAAGAAATGGAGGAGATTGCTTCACTTTCTCCTCCTCTGTAGTGTGGTCAGTTCTAACACACTTGTGGCAATGTATTTTGAAATGTATGTACCCTAGGAATTGTGTGGCAGTTAGATTTAAGAATACAAGGCATTTCTGATGAGAGGGTCTTCTTAGCCTTTAAAAGGTCTGCAGCTTAGACATAACTGCCTACAAGGATTGTCTGTGTGGGTGTGTGGCATGATTACAATATGTAGTTGTCCTCCATGGCAGAATAGTAATAAAGATAATACTTCTGATTCTCTCTCATGCAAAGCCAACACTAGCTTCTCTAGATATGATGAGCAGTCAGTTCCAGCCTTATGCAAGATGATCACTCCGGGGTCGTCACTGCTTGTTGACAGGCTTGTTGGTCTGATTGTTTGGAGGAGAGAGAGGCTGCAAGCAGAGGACTTCTCCCCACACCCTTGCCTCCACTGAAAGTGCGAACTTGGTTCTGTCAGTGCTCAAGACGGTTGATTAGTGTTGCTTTTTTAAATAAAATGCTGGTATCACACACAGAAGGCTCTGCAGCCTCTCAGAGCTGTGCAGTTTCCAGTTTACCAGGTGTTCCTTTTTAATCAGGGCAGTCAATTGCCTAACGGTTTATAAAAGGCCTTAAGTGAGGAAGTAATCAACGCTGTCTATTATAGCAAGAATAGGACTTGCAATCAAATAGTGACATGACTAATGTCATCGAAACATTATTACACCGGCGGCTCCATATTCTCAGGCAATATGCCTCAAAATTGGGTATGGGGGAAAATAGCGTGTTACGTCATACGACACATGTAATGCAAGATTATTAAGTTGCCAGTTTGCTGCAGAGGAAACCTAGATAATGAGTGGGGAGTTTGTCCACCTGATTCAGTTAACTCAGATATCTTATTGTTGTCCCAAAGCTCACCCCAGCAATAAGCAGGTGTGTAAGGAAAGTTCAGGCAAAACTGAATGGTGAAAGACATCAGAGAATCTCCTCCCTGAAGAAGGATCTCCTGAGCTGAAGGCAAAGCTATTTCGAGCAGTTTCATAAACACAAGAAGGTTCCGGGAAACTACTCCCATTCAAACTCATGGCTAATTATAACCCCCAATTCCTTTCATGCCTTTAAGCAATACTTTCTCTTGTAACTTTTAGTAGGGCCATAGGATAATTAAGATTGGAAGGGAAATAGTCTACCAACAATTCCAGTTGTGATATCTCCCCTAAATGCCTATTGTATGGGATGGAGATGTTACCCCTTTAGTGAATTCTTGGTTCAAAGGTGTAACAGAAGACAAAGAAACCCCACCCAGGATATAATGCTTTCTGAGTATAGTATCAATTTATCTTTTCTTCCCTCCAGGATGTATGCATGATTTCATTTCTTCTGTATGCTTCCAAGTAATCAGCCAATTTTTTTAGAGAACAGGGGAGTTCAGCACCGAAGGAAGTCAGTTTTAATGGCTGGAAGTGATGCATGACTTGGAGTGCCAGATCCATGCTCCCAAATGACGTATTTAGGAATGGCATTAAGGGCTAGTCTCTGAAGATGTTACAGTCCCAAATGGGGAGCAAGAAAGTGCAGTCAAATATATGGAGAAAGAAACACAAAATGTTCACTCTTTATGGCACTGCAGAGGCCACCCAGTGTAAGACCATCTTGGAGTGTTTGTGACTTCAAACCAAAGTGCTGAGTCAAAATGCAGTAGAGGCGTCACTGTCCTCTTAACGTTTCTCATATGAGTGAAATATCTGTCACTTCTCCACTGAAGGAACATTATTCTCGTACTCTCAGAGTGTGAAAGATTCAGCTAGGGCAACTTTCCAGGGAATTACATTCCATGTGAGGATAAGGATTATTAATCAGGATTATTAATAATAAATATGTCAGGTCTCTTAGAAAGGTCTAGATGAAAATGTGGTCATTAGAAACTGTGATGGTTTTACTCAAGAAATGTGTTTGTTTCCAAGCTGTTAATATACTTAGAGAAGTATTGTGGAAACAGAGGCATCTTCAGTTGTCTGGGACAGTAATAAAGGACTTCTTTGCAGTTCTCTAAGCCTCCAATGATTTTTTTTTTTTTCACAAAGCTGTTGCGCATATTAAAAGTTGTATTTGCTGCCTTTTCCTTCCATGCTGTCAGAGTAGAACAGAACAATTCTGCAGCGTCAAGGGAGACTGAGGGGATTTCAGTATTAAAGCAGAGCTATACTTGGTGTTTAAGTGGTTACCTTTTCAAGTGTTTTCTGTCCGCTTTGCATTTGTGTCCTCTCCATGTATTCTGGCACTTGGCTACTTTCTGTCTGGGTAACTAATGTTCCTCCCTGAGTTCTGGAAGGGAAAGAGTGGGGAAGTAACATGCAGTGTCCTGGGTAATATGAGTCACATTGCTAAGGCTGCTGGTATCAGGCTTTTGCGTTTACCGCTTTCCATATGGGTGGGTCCTTTCAAGTGTATTTTGCAACCTTCTTCAGATATGTTGCTCTAGCTATTATATGAGGACGTTTCTAATTATTTATTTTGGGGCAGAGTAGAATGATGATGAGTGATGCAGAGCAGCTAGTATTGTGGAAAAGGCAACTTAGATGCTTTTGCTTACTTTTCTGTGGTCACGCAAAGTTGATCAATGAAAAGGAAAATCCAAAAACATAACAACTGTAAGGTGTGCTCTGTACCACATCATAGCCTGGAAATTCATTGTCACATGCTGTCATTATCTTAGCCAGTGTTCCAGAAGAATCTAAAATAGAGGTAAATAATTGAATAATGAGAAGCAAGCAACTCTATCTAGTACCTTTAGTTGTTTTACTTACTAAGCTGTGTAATGATTCACAACTAAACTTAACTTCCTGGCAGTAGGAAATATTTTTTTTTTCTAACAGCTTAAGCAGCCTACATGAAGGGAAAAAAGTACGTCTCTAAAGCTGTTTGGGAAGCTGTTCCCATTTGGGTGGGAGCCTGAAAAGTCCCATTAACTCTCACTTTTAATGCCTGGCTTCTCACTGTATGGAACATCGGTAAAATGGAAAAACCTGTCTTCCACAACAAATCTGAAATATGTTTGGCAGTTGGGCGTCCCTCTCCACACACCAGCATGCATGGGAGAAGCCGTGCAGAGAGGGAGGCGGTTAGCACATGAGCTTGAGTCACGATAGATAAGTGTTTCTATAGCAGCCGCCTTTGAGGGAAGGGGAGGATGGAGGTTCTCTAGGGATAGCAGAGCAGTGCCTGCTGTGGCTAGAAGAAACTCAGTTTTGTCCATGTCTTCTTGGTCTTTGCAAGCCAAAAGGTTAGTACAGAGCTGGATTATGCAATACTTCTGTTAATGGATGGACTGACAATTGACAAAGCCTGTATTTCAGTGGACTTTTTTTTTCTTTTTCCAGAATTTTAATTGGTTATTGTCATTGAGAGCAAATAATTTGAACAGAAACTTTCACACTTGCAGGCCGGATTGTTTATCTACCATTTAATGCTGAGTGGATGAGATATTAAGTCTAGGTGATAACAGCCACAAGCTTGGAGATGGTCTTGTGCGGAAAAAGGCAGCCTGGAGCATGTGATGCAACTTCCAAAGCTGTGTATTTCAAATTCTTTGATCTGCAGGCTGTCTTAAAATTTCACTGCTGGAAGCATGGACCCCTGCATCAGTGAAATTAAGCGAGCTGGCTGCCGGTTTGCTTTCCTCAGTAACCTGTGATGGGTGCCTTAGAATAGGCCATGCAGCAGATGAGGATGTGAGAGATTTAGGACTCCGGCCTGATAGAATCAGTGAGCTGTAAGAAATAGTAATAACAGGGATGGGACAGACTTGTTAGCAAAATGGTGTGTGAGTGCTTAAACACTAAAGTTGGAGGTGCCTGATTACTTTGATTAATAAAGGAGAGAATGATTGATTATAGCTGTTAGGATTGAGTCATGAGAGGAAGTTGAGAAATCTAAGATTAATGATAGGAAACACTTTCTAGTCATGAGAACTATTTGGGCTCCAAAAGTATCTTACAAGGAAAATTGTGGTAGTCATGCTAATTAGAATATTCAGAAATGAAGCTGATAAATCATTAATAAATGTAGAAACCTGTGTAACAGCAAAACTGGAGTAAATATTCAAAGATGTCTTGGCCTGTTCAGAAGCTTCAGCAATATAGAGAAAACTGTCTTTCTGTTTTGAAGATGCTATCCACACCTCTCTAAGTGTCCTGATATCTTGTTTCAGGTTCCAAATTTCTCTTAAAGCAGCAAATTCCACAGGGTGACCAATGAGAGAGACTTTTTTTTTTTCCTCTGAATCTTGGGAAAAATCAGCAAAGTCATAAAAGGAGTTAACGTGAAATTGCTGTCAAAGTGAATTGCACTGTGACTTGTCACTTGTTCTCTACCTTTGCTGCTGAGAGTCCCAAGTTTACCAGCGTACAAACATGAGCTCTTTTAGAGCTTTGCAGTAACTTTGGAATTCAGATATTTACCAAATACACTCTAGCACAGGGGGCGGGAAATGATCCCCAGCAGTCATTTCTTTCCTTACCACTTGCTGCGTGTGAACAATTATTTGTCTTGAGCCAAATAAAGGTGCATTTTGAAATTTCTATGAACTTGTACTATATAATGAATAAAAAGAATGGTGCATGTTTCAAAGTATTTACATAGTTCTAAACATTTCAGTATCTCTGGGTTTTTTAGGTGGTGTCTTGACTAATACAGAAAATTCTTGCATACAGGGACAATAATTTGCATTTTTAGTGCATCTCCTCAAAGGACCTATTTGTTGCTTACTCTGAGACTTTGCAGGGGTGATGCAGTGAGCTGAAATCTTAAAATGAAAGTCAGTCAAACTAACCTTAAATCACCTTGCTATTGAGGAAAGGAATAAGGTTTGCATTTTTCTTCAACCTCTAGCGAGTCTGTACAGTCCCACTGGGAGTGTCTCTTTGAGTTAGTTTCTGCACAGAAGGCATGAACAGTTTGTTTCATCCTACTTTCGGGTAATGAGGGTGGTATGCTTCTGTTCTTCAGTCCAGTATCTTAGCTACAAGGTATGCTTTTTCTGTCTTTACTGATGTCTGTATTTGACAGACCTTTCCACTCTTTTTGATGTGATTTCAGCTTCCAAGCAATTTGCTGAAGAAGTCTTGAAAGCACACAATGACTACAGGAAGAAACACGGAGTCCCCCCATTAAAACTCTGCAAGAAGTTAAACAGAGGAGCCCAACAGTGAGTTCAGTCCTTTATTTTCTTTAATGAGATTTGTAACACTTCTATTTGTTAGGTTTGACTGTGCATACTGCTAAAATATTTGCCTTTTGATGTGCTGATATTCGATGAAGACTTACTGGGTGAAAAGTGAGGGACTCTACGTTTTTGTGTCCCTACCCAACTCTTTTCATCCCTTCTTTCTCCATCACATAGCAACAGCTGGTCACATGGGCACTTCTGTGGTCACAACTGTATAAATCTTTCTTGCAACCTTTTCCAGATGTGGGCTGCATCCGTCTACATTAGTGTGTCTCCTTTGCAAAGGGCAGTTGCCTAAAACATGCTTCACCACCACCTCTGTCAGATGATGGATTGTCATCTGCAGGAGAATATCCACTGCTGCTGGAATAATGGATAAAATAACCTGGTCTTCACTGGTCTAAAATCAATGGAATTGGGGGGAAGTAATTTTAGACCAAATTGTCTATCTCCCTGCCCCAAAAGCAAAATCAGTATACATTATTCTCTAGTCTGTCAAGGGGGAGACATCTTACCTCTTCTTCAGTGCTGAAGACTGCACAACTTCTTGTCAGTCTAACGTACAATGGATCCATCTTCCTGCTGTCTGCCTCAAGTTTTCCTTACAGAAATTTGAGTCTATTACTGCTTGTCCTCTTTGCTGTAGACACAACCACCAGATTATTTCCTTTCCTTTTACAGCAACCTTTTTCAAGGTAGATTTGAAAATCTTCAATTTTTTTTTTCAAACTGATCCTCAGAGTACAAAGGAGATACCTGAAGGAGTAAATGCTGATTAAGCTATTCAGAAACTAAATGGCTTTCCATAACAGCTAAATAGTGGCCAGTTTGATTCCTGCAGACATCAGATCTCATCTCCTGTTAGGCTTTCTACCGTAACTGGGCAGACTTCTCCACACCAGCTGGCTGGGAGCTGGAGAGGCTGTAGCCTTTCCAGAACTTGATTTACTGGCCCAGAATGGTGCTGTGCTGTCACACAGATGCACCAGCTCCAGCACTCCTAGACCAGAGATCACTGCCAGGTGTTGTGCTGTACAACACACAGTGTACATGAGGTGTAGACGTGGCCTCTGGCAGCAAGCAAAATCTGATTCTGACTTTATTTTTCACATTTCTTTTTCTTGAGACACTATGATAACTAGATACAGTATTTCTAAGAGATGGAATGCCAGTGACTCATTCACATACCTTTGTAATCTGCTGGGATTTTCCTTCTGGTCTTCAAAGGATTGTTTTCTTTCTGTTTTACATGATGCCTCACAACAAGGAAGAAATTTCATTGACTTGTCAATAACCCTTCTTGTGTCTCCAAAGTGCTACAGTTGGTTTGAACAAGTCAACTTGTATGAATAGTTCAGATTATTCTGTCAAATATGCACTGCTCCACATTTATCTCTAAGTGTGCTATTGCCCTTGCTGGGTATTTTTAGTTCCTTCTGGAATTCCTTACAGTCCTCTCTGGTCTCAGCTGACTTTCCCCACTGTGATGATTAACAATAGGAAACCTTTGTTTGGTCATGGTCTGTAACTTAACTTGTAAGAATTAAAAGACACATGTTCAGAACGTGGTGAAACTGGTTGATAGCAAGAACCAGAAATGGTTTGATCTGAATAAAAGACATGAAATATAGGAAATCTCATATTTGTCAAGACAGATTTTGCGTAATCTTGAATGCAAAGAGGAACTTCACCTTTTCTTCAGATATATCTTTGTTGGTATATATTTGTTGTATCTCTGGGTACTTTTCTGTCCTTCTCTATCTGTGTTGAAAATGGTCTGTTTCCTACTATTTTCAGTTCCAATAATTGCAACAGGTTAGATGAACTGACTGTTGGATCCCTGCTTTAGGATGAGATGAGTCACCCTCAGCAGGTGTCTGTTTATCTCTGACTGTAATGAAGCATAGGGTGATGATCTCAGACGCAAATCTCATGCTTTCAACTGCCTGAGCTACAGTGAATTCATCACCCTTTGTCTCAAATCCTTGGCAACTCTGTCTGTGAGCAATGTGTACTTTGTTCCATTCTTACCTCTTGCCTGGGATGTGGGAATCCTTGAAGAGAAAAATTGCAGGACTGTAGTGATATGGGGCATGAAAGATCATCTAGTTCAGGATCTAGCAGGCTAACAACTGACAAGTTTTCATTATTTCTAAATTAATGGAGGTAGATAAATACATTTTTTGTTGTTTTGGTGGAGGATTAGGACAGAAGGAAATGAGAACCTAATGACTGAAGTACTAGCTTGGGCCAAAATGTTCAGCTGGACGAATTTCCTGTCTCTGGCAGATGCCAGTAAAACATCATTAGGGAAGGAGTAGCAGGACAAAACAAATGTGGTGATCCTTCCCCCATTATCTTCCCCTGGAAATTACAGTTTTTTCCTGGATCTTATGGTTTTCTTAAGCAGTAGGTTATATAATCTTTTTGTTGTTGTTGTTGTTGTTGCTGTTGTTTAATAAGCCCTGAAGATTCACCCCAACATACACACACTGTAAATTTGTCCAGCTCTTTTTCAAACCCACATGTGCCTGCATCGTCCTGTGGCAATGACTTCTGCTGCACAGTGCGGAAAAAGTGCGTTGTCTTACTTGACTTTTAAATCTATGACCTGATGATTCTGTGTCTTGCCTCCTATTTCTCGTGCCATGAGAAATAACAAATGGTCTTTTCAGTTTCACTGTCTGTACTGAAGCCTTTCCAATGCTGAGTAACAAGAATAATTGTTTTACACATTATGTTCTTCTTAACCTTATTGTCATAAGACAATAAAATACATCCCACTCTCACACGTCAACTTCTATAGAAACAGTGCTGCTTATCCCTATGTTGGTATACACAGTTGTTGCCTCAGATTCTTCATGTGGTCCCCTTCTCCTCCATATTGTTTCCTGACACAATGCTCTTGTTTTGCATTTGACTTGTTTTAATTTGTAAATGTAGGGTTTTTTACACTTGCTTTGGCTGAATCCTCCCTTTTGTCTTTTTTTCCATCTCATCCAGAACATTTAGGTTACTCCCATGAGGGGCCTAGAAATGTCAGGAGGTGATGCCTGTAGCAGTTGCTGCAGGTACTTCCCTTTCCCCCAGCAGCAGGAGCTAAGGGTGGCCGGTGGATTTCTAGGTGCTGAGCAGAACATGGTGGGAGGAGATCTGCTCTTTGATTTCTTCTAGGCCCTTCTTAGCCGTGACACAGGTGCTCATAAAGACAAGGAAAATGGCCTCTAGGGCTTCCCTTTGCCTAAGTTCTAGATCTATGTAAGCTTAAAGCATCCCTGGCTTCAGGGCTTTGCAGCAGAGTAACTTGGCTTAAACCATCATCTTCCAGGAAAATTCCTTGCTTGCATCTCCTCCTTTTTCTCCCACTCCTCCTGCTCTCTGCTCATTGTGGCTGAGGTCCATGACTCAATGTGTGGATTCCTTTGCTAGGTATGCAGAAGAACTGGCTACCACAAGGGTCCTCAAACACAGCTCTGAGTCTGCTAATGGAAAATGTGGAGAAAACCTAGCATGGGCATCCTATGACCAACCAGGTAAGCTTTCTTCTCTTGTCTCACAGACACTGGGTACATGGCTTGTGTCATTCATGTACTTTGGGCTCAGAGCGTCTGGTTGCAAGAGTTGTGGTGTTTCCTCCGCTTTAAAAATGCGTCCACTGCAGCCCAGCCCTACCCAGACTCCATGGGGACAGGATGGTGGCTTGCAGTCACCTACATGAGCAAGAAGCACATGTAGGCATAGAGAGGGTGAGGAGCTGTGGTAGTGTGCTGTGTCCCTTTGGAGGCAGGGCTTGGCAGTTAGGCTGCTCTGTGTGTCCCAGATGTGGAGCTGCTGTGAGTGCTGGTTGTGTGTCCACAGGTGGAGAGAAGAAAGCCATCAACGTCCGGTACTTCACCTTTATCCTTGGTTTGTCCCAGCCAAAGAGAGGGCTGACCACAGGCCAGCTGTGGTGAGGAAGCTGGAAAAACAGTCATTGCATGCTACACAGCAGTTCCTGACCATGGGGGCAAAACGCGGGGCGGAAACCAGAGCATCAGAGGCTAATGTGTTAGACATCTAGTCTCTTCTGCTCTGTCAGCGAAGAGGCTTTGAGCCCTTTTCCATGCCCTCATGTTTGAAGACAAAAATACTCCATATATTTTTCTGATCATAAATGTAACATGTAACTGGCAGCCTTTGGTTTGGGTGTCCGAGGAGCTGAATTTTGGCCAGGCTGGCAGCATGCAGTGAGCCCTCAGTTGCAGCAGTGTTCCACAGGCTCTTCCCTCCTGCCTCCTCCAGCAGGCAGGGCTTATACCTTAGCCTGCTGAGACAGCAGGTGGGATGTATTAAAAGTGACCACTTGCTTCTTTATTCCCATCTACCCCTGGAATTTCCAGCACAGCTTTGGGGAAACAGAAGCTCACTGCTGCAAGCTGGAGGCCGTGTTTGAAGGACCTGGAAATTTTAGCAAGTGAGTTTGAGACCCAGGACGCTCAGTTCCTCTGCAAGTGCCAACTTTAGTCCCTAATGGGTACTTTTTCATGTTGAAAAAGAAACCCCGGGATGGAAAAATACTATTTGATCTACTCATATCTGGCATTCTGTCTGTTACAAGAGTCTGAAGCAAGGGTTCAGAGCAGCATGGGAAAACACAGATGGATGGCAAAGTTTGCATAGCGGCTATGACTCACTGACTGAGCTTACTTCTTCCTTCTTGTTTGTGTTAATCGCCTGTGCTCCTGCCCCCGAGGTTAAAGTCACAGAATTCCCGTTTAGAGAGCTGGAAACAAAACACACAAATCCTTCCACAAATTATATAATGCCTGTCTTTTTCTGGATCCCATTTGTTGTCTTCAATGCACTGTTTCCATACATAACTTGCCAGATTTGAGCAATTTTGTTGCTGTTTTTTTTTTTTTTTATCCACAGGATTGAATGTCTTGCTGAGAAAATTAAGCTACATCCTCTTTTGTTCTGTAAAACACTTCTACATTCCCTATGTAGCAGTACCAAAATGAGAAAACTAGTTCTTCAAAGAAAGTTATTCTCTCATCTGGGTTTAGTCTTCCTCTCTGCGGAGCTGGTTCATTCTTCCTTTTTTTCTCATATAGTTCCCTTTGGATAGTTAATTTGTACCCTGCTCAATGAGGCTGAAATTTGTATTAAGGCATCCATTCACGGGCTTAACAAAGGCAGACAGTCTCTTCCGGTTTCTTTCCCAGATAAAGCAAAACTCAATAAACCTCCAGCATGCTCTGTATTCTCTCTAAAAAAGTGATGCTGTTGTTTATTTTGGTTCTTACTGAGTTCTGTAATAACGCCAGGAGATGTATTTCTTGTTTCAGAGAAGATTTAAGCTTTCAACTCTAAGAGCCTTCTAATTTGACCCCTCTCCTGGTACAAGAATACCTTGAATTGTAGTCAGGATTTGAGAGTTACATGGCCTAAAGCTGTTGCTGGAAATATGTTTATCCCTGTAATCCAAGAAATAGTTGACAGCTGTTTCCTCCCTCCAGTCCTGCAGGAACTGCTCCATGGCAGACTGCTCTTTGTCTGTGCTCAAATAAGTGAGCTGTCATCTGCCACTAATGCGAGAGACCGCAGCCTGCCTTGGCAGCTGTAGTATGTCAGGCTTCTCAGGATGCCTCCTCTCATTTCTCGTGTGTCCGGAGGCTGAAGGCAAGCGCTGGATGTCTAAATTCTGGTTGGGACGGCTGGGGGGGTTGCAAAGAATGTGCCATGTTGCCTGTAAAAACACTGCAGCTTGTTGAATTCTAGAGAGTTCGTAACAGAAACTTACTGTAATTTGTCACCCAAATCTGTTACGGGAGGAACCTGGGTCTGCCTGCACACTGGGACAAGAGAGCAGACTGGCAAAGGCACCCTCTGCCCCCGCCCTGGAGGAACATGCTCTGACTGAGAGCCTGCCTTGATGCATCTCTTGTTGTCTAACACCAGGCTTATACAGTATTGTTAAGTTAAATAAGGTAAAATAAAATAAAGACTTGCACGAGGAATGCTAGAAGTAGAGGATTACTTCCTAAAAGCATTAGTATGATTGCGATCTAGGTAGATGTTTTATTTCTGAGGCAAATGTAAATCTGCCTCTACCTTCTTTCCCCTCAGACCAGTGGAAGGAAGGCTCTGATAACAAAAGCAAGAAAAATGTTTGAGGAAAATTCTGAGGTTTGTGGTACCCAGTTTTTAAGTAGATCTCCATGGTGTTGCCCATCCTATGCCCTGTGTGATTTTATTAGAATGATTTCAGCAACTTACTCAGTGGGATTACTTGAAGATTTAAGGATTCTTTGATGTGAAGAGAAACACTAAGGCAAGGCCAGGGAAATTAAATGTTAGGGGAAGCCGAATGCAGTAGTAGATCTGCCACAGCTTTGTATCCCCCAGTAGTGAGGCTGAGGATACATTCGCAGGCATGCACAGACAAACACATGTGTACAACATGTCCATGCATACATATGCAGGTGGGCACACAGATCAGCACAGGCAGAGGCAGTCAGCATTCACATGAACAGCATCAGTGGCCTCATCCTGTTCCCCTTTCTGGCTGATCATGATGAAGTCCATTATTGCAATACATATGAATAAAACATATACATATAAAAATATTTTTCCAGTAAAGGATTTTAAAATACATATATAAAATCTATATTTTTATAACATCAAACAATATATAAATATATATTTTTGTAATTGAAGTAAAATTCCAGTGTGGATGCCTGCAGCAGCTGGGCTTAGACACTCAGTCTGCCTAGTAGCTGCCCCTGGATCCCGGTCTCCCCAGCTTCTGGCAACTGGACGTACAAACCCCTGAGGCTGCGTTTGCACTCTGGTCATTGGTACAGAGCCCCTTGCACACGTGCACACGCAGCTCCCTGGCCATCGGCTGGGACCCTCCTTGTCCCTGTGTTAGCCATACACTCCTGTAGTGACTCTTCCCAAACCACTTCACCTACTCCAATCCGGCTTGCACTTTGCTAGTGCTCACGCACTTGCACCCGTCCTAGTGCTCCAGTTGCTGGCACCGAGACACCTCAGTCCCTGCAAACCTTGGTCTCATGGCAGTTGTTGTCACTCAGATGCCTGCACATGTCCATGCAGAATAGAGTTCCTCATCCAGGAGAACAGCTAGAAATGAAATTTAGTAAGACAACAGGACAACTGATCTGATGCAGAGCATGCCAGGCAAGAGTACTGACACCTGTTTACATGCAGTGGCTCCTTTTTATCACTCTACGCTTGAGAGAGTGGTATCAGCAGAAGAACTTCACACCAGGACTGATAGTCCTATGTATGGACTGACCTCATACGGTCAGTCCTCTGACCACATGAGGCAGCCTGAGGCACCGTCATTGTGGCCACGTGACTAGCTCGTAGCTTGGGTAAATAAAAGAAAATAAAATCACTGTGCTGATTCTGGACCTCGTCTTGGGCACTAATTCAAGCATTGCTGCACCACATTTTTCTGCAGTGTAGACATGTACAGAGTCACGGTACTGACGACACTCATTAGAGGAAGATTCGGCCTGTTCCAAAATGAACATCTAGTAAGTCTAACCGAGCAGGCCATCAGTCAGCTATCACTAGGAGAAGGGTGAAGCCAAACTACGTTTCCATAGAGAAAGTGTTGAAACTGTGAATGTGGTTTACAGCAATGCAAACAGGAAGGATATTTTTAAAAAAACAGCAGTATACTAATTGGTTCTGCAAGTGGAGCAACAGAAGAGAAGCCGCAGTGCTGACCGTAGAACAGATCTGCATGCTTTTTGAGAGAAGTAAACTTCTATCATTTCTGCTATAATAGGGAATGAGGGGTGGAAGTGAGATTTCTTTTCGGTGTCCTTCTGATTGAAGTGCATTTTTAACAGCAAACAACCCGTGTTTTGGGGGGGCGTTTAGGGGAAGTGGGAGCTGTTTTCAATGGAACATTGAAATGCAAGGGAAACGGGCACTAAATATAACTACATCACTTATTCTGCAATAATTTAAAATGGAAATACTGTGGTCAGTTCTCAGAAACAGCAAGTTTGAGGAAGCAAGTTGCTGCTAAGCACTGAGCTAGGCTCAGTGCTCTGCTGACCCAGGCTCAGTGCTCTGCTGACCCCTCTGCTGTTCTCTCAGTTTGTTTTCTGTAGGGCCAGGGAAGTCCAGGGGTTGCTGGGCTCAAAATGGACTTTTCCGTTAGCGCCCTGTGTATCAGCTTCTCCCACCTCCTGTGGCGTATGACAGATACAATACATTCCCTTCACTTCCAGGCCACTTCTTTAACGTAATTTCAAGACAGAGTGTGTCACAAGTTGCCTAGTCCTTTGGTCACTTTCTCTTTTACCCAGAGCAAGTCGGTCTTTAATTTCTCACAGCCTGTGTAATTCAAGGAGGATGACAGCAATGCTATATAATGATGACCTGATCCTGCACGTGAATAAACGGAGCACAGCTATCAGCTTCTAGGCTTTCACTGCCTGGCTGCAGTAAATTGCAAGCTTTCATCCATGGAGGCTGGGAATTAACACATCGCAGACTGTTCTACCCAGCTATGCTCATTGTCTTTCATGTACAGGATTGAGGTATTCTTACCTGATGCCATTGCCATCTCCCTTGAATTAAAGAGTTAGCAAATTTTCACAGGATAAAATAAATTAATAATTTATTTAAGTAAATAAATTTAACTAAATTTTTAAAATATTAAGAGATACTATGTTTGTCAAAACTTCCATGTGTCTTGCAGCATTTCCGTTATGCAGGTTTTAAGTTCTTGTCACGTGGAGTCTAGGTGCACTTCTTAGAGCTCCAGTAAGCAGAGTGAGGTTGACTTTCTCTTGAACTACTCTTTATGCTATGTCACACTGATATATTAATGGAGGGAATGAAGTGCTGGTAGCAGTGGGAATGCAGTCCTACATCTGTAAAAATACTTCTTACATAGTGTAGTCACTTAAGCACTTGCACACATAAAAGACGTGCTTCATAAGATCTGACACATCTGCAGTCATGTTCTGTACTTCTGTTCCACTCAGCTTGCCACAAACACATGTAAATCCCTCACAGCTTTGAAGTTGAGGGTGGTACAGCATGATCTCTTTGGTTTTTTGTTTTTTGTTTTTTTTTTACTATGTACTTTTTCTTTTCCCCTTGAATTCTATAAATATCAATTATTGTACTTTTTTTTCAGACTTCATTTTAGCTTTAGTGTGAGTAACAAATGAAACAGGTCTACAGGGTTTGTTGTTTGGTGCAGGGAGAGCAGGGAATGAAGGAACATATTATTATTCCTGAAACATTTACTTTGTGAAGCAAGAGAGGTTTTGTTACGTAGAAAGTGTAAATTGACTCTACTAAGAGAGCACCATTCCTAACAAGCACTGTGGCAGAGGTAAGTTTATAGTACTTTCAGTACACAAATTTCTCAAGAGATGGCATTTCATTCAATATTTTATTTCCAATGACACCTCTGACAGCCAGCTTGCCAGACTAACAACACCATCCTTTTACCAGACTGCACTCCTAAGACACTGAAGTTTCAAGGAGCTAACAGCTCAGCGTCTGGCTTCTAGAACAATGCAAGTTTAAGACTTTTTGCTGCAAAACAGCAAAACATGAGTCATTGCTGTTCTGCAGCCAGCAGTCCACCAGGGACCAGCGTTCTTCGTGACGGTAGGCTTAATAGTGCTGGCAGCCTGCTATGAAATCAACTGGCCTTGCGTTATATGTCCTGGAATGCTAAGCAAAAATTTCATTATTGATGTAGCTCAGGGAAAAGCCTGCCCCCTTTGCCCCCCACGCCCCCAGTGTTTGACACAAGAATTTCCTAACGATCAGTAATGGAAAAGAACATTTGACTTTTGAGTAGATAGCATCTGCAAGCTCTGGTCTGAGCTCCTGCCCTCCGTGCTGCCTGTTCCAGCGGATCCGCTGCAGATTATCAGAATCTCCTTGTTTCTATCAGGTTCCTTAACTGCTCAAGAAAACAAGGAAGGATTATTTCTTTGGCAAATGTCAACCTTAGAGACCCACAGACATGTAGTGCCACATCACTGGCCATAGTCATAGACCTTATACAGCTGTGGCCAGTGAAGGCCTTTGATGAGATGAGCCAGCACTGGACACAAGGACTTGCACACAGCAGCAGTTTCTAGGGATGTACATTTGAGGTGTCTGACTGCAGTACCCTGAGTTAGAGTGCCTCAAAGTGGACATCCACGATGGCTCAAGTGCTAAGTAACAACAACTGAAAATAAACACGCTCAGAAATTTTAAATATTAAATGCTGATGGGAAGACGGAAAACTAGAGGATATCAGAAGTGTCATTTTTCTTTGGTTTACTCAGAGCTGTAAGGGGATAAGTTCATGCACCTGCATCCACACATGAAGAGGCCTCCCTGTAGAAAAGGTCTCTGTGCCCTTTTGCTCAGAAAATCTGTCATGGCTCACTTAAGTTTTTTCAAACACCTTCCAAAAGGGATGAGCTGGGGAAAGCTGTGTATAGAAGCCTAATGGCAGGAGCACTCATCCAAGGTGAGGGAGATGTGTCTTCACTTTCCAGGCTGAAAGTTACAGAAGGTTGTGGGCAGAAAAAAAAGTGTAAACTCAATGTGTTAAATTGCCACATGGTTTCTTTGAGGACTAAAGGGATTTCTGCCCCATCTCAATCCAAATGCTGTGCCACACAGATCTCTCTTTTCCAATGTTTTTTCTGACTTCAACTTCATAAAGTTTTAACCGCAGGCAAGATTTGGTAGATGGTCCTGTTTCCTGATCTGTTGGTGATAGCAGAGTGCTCTTCATCAGCCCATCCTACCAGGCGAGCACCTTGCTGCAGACATCTTCCCTGAACGGGATGAATGGTACCTGATTCTACAGCTGTTTTGTGGGTCACCTGCCCAGGCTTTGAGCCAGGCTGTGCTGGCTCACAGGCCCTGGCACTCCGGTGGTGGAACTGATGGACTGTTCAAAACCACCCCTCAGTAAAAAGGTTGTTTCTCCATTTTTCTAGAAGTTACCTTAAGTTGCACAGTTCTTGCCATCTATTGGCAGAAGATCTTGCTGGCCAGGCTACGAGTGAGCTACACTTTTGTGTTTGTGTTACCAGTCAGGATTCCACAGCAGATTTCTTTTGTCTTTCAGGAAAGGATGTGGCTGACAGATGGTACAGTGAAATAAAAAATTACAGCTTTCAAAACCCAGGGTTTTCTTCTGGGACAGGTAAGTTCAGACAGAGTACTGTTTCTTCAACAATACAGCTTTGTTTTAAGAAATTGGCTAGCCGAATTGTTTTGCTATTTTTCAAAAAACTACCTTTATTTCTTAGAAAAAAAAATAGAGGGGGAAAAGTATTAGAATTTTCCCTAAGTTTTATGTTAGAAACTGACAAAAGGGTAAAGGGAAACCGAGAAATGAGGAAGTAAGCAAAATTTGTGGAGTTTTTTAATATTATATTTTTCCTTCGACTCCCAAGTTTTTAAAAGGCAACATATTTTTAAGGCAAATTAATTTGTAGAAAATACTAAATTGGAATCATAGAGATGTCTTATAAAATGCTGTTGTTCACATTGACATGTGTCTTCTACCAAATTATATCGCTCAAATCACAGAGATCACTTCAGATATAATTTGGAGATCTGGAACAGGCCATTGACTGCATATTGACAGTCTGGTGTTGAATGAACGTAAGAACATTGTTCCTTGAATAATGCTCAAGCAGGAGATATGCCTGAGCTTGTTTCAGATGAAGAAAATCCAGTTTTTCTCCCATGGGATTTGTCTATGCATAGAGGGAACAACTGATGAAGTGGCATGGTGCAGGTGTGGCTGTTACAAGTAGGCAGAAGCAGCCACAAAAGCAGTATTATTTTGAACAGTTGCACATGCAGACACACGGGGGAGTATGAGATGGTCAGAGCAAATGAATAATAGTCACTGTCAGAACTGCTATTCACACTGTAGGGAGTAAAGACCATGATGTCTTCGTCGAATTTTCTGTCAGATACTCATCAAACAACTACTTTCACGATCCTCTTACTAGGTATTCTTATTTGGATATAGGACATGGAAATGGGAATAATAGTGTGGAACCAGATCAGATCAGGCTTTTTCAAGACAAAATGCTAGATGTAGTTTTCTTTCCGTGTCCTTAGCTTGTTCTCCTGTTAGAGAAAGAAACAGTTTTGTATTGTTCTTTCTTTCTCCCCATCACTTGTTAAAGGGAGTGTTACAGGTTTACCACGTAAAATGATTATGTTTATCTCTCTTTCTTCAGGTCACTTCACAGCAATGGTTTGGAAGAACACAAAAAAGATGGGAGTCGGAAAAGCATCTGCTAGTGATGGCTCAACATTTGTGGTGGCTAGATATGATCCAGCTGGAAATGTAGTAAATCCAGGCTATTATGAAGAAAATGTCCTTCCTCCAAGAAAATAGCTTTTTTTTTTTTTTTTTAAAGGTAGTCTCATTGCTTAATGACAAGTGAACCTGGATTTGGACTTAACCGAGTTTGAAATGAAGTACGATTCACTGAAATTTCCTGTTTGGTACTGCTGTTCACTTCTCATTACAGAGGAAGCAATTACATGTTGCTTGAATCGATCTGCACATTAGGTCCCTGTTGTTTCTGAAGGGGCTTCAGTTTATTTGAGGATGAGGTATACGCAGCATTTCTGAAGGGTCAAATTTATAAGGTGGTTTTTTTTTTAATAGTTTGCATGACCTCTGAGTCAGCATGTGAGTAAGCACATGTTGGATGTCTTTTTTTAAACAAGCAAATTTATAGCTTTCTGTAAACTGAAGATACCAGCTTGTAATTATATCATGTACTCCCAGTTTTCCAGTATTTTTTTAATAACTGTAACTTCTTTGCTCTGTCTATACTGTGCAGCCTGCTCTCTGCAGATGGAACATATGCAAAACTTCCTGTAGGAAAGGTACACATGTAAAATGTAGTGGCATTCAGACCTATATCCTTTTATTTAGAGGATCTCATGGAACACTAAAACGTTGCTGGCAAATGGTATCTGTCAAGTAAGCTGTAACTAACGCATGACCCGAAAGCTACTAAAATTGTTTAAATCCCAGCGTTACATTGTAGGTGCTAATAATTAAAATCTATTTGAGATGAGTGTATTTCATGTTCAAACCCCATCTTAGAGTTTACAGTATGTACATTCTCTTACAATCAAATTGTTTGCTTCTATCACAGGAAAGTCAGATACTACTTTTTCTCAGAGATATTTACCCACGAAAAAGTTTCTTTGATGGTGCATGTTGGATTTTATTTCTCAATAGCTTACTTTTACTTCCTAAGGAATATCTTCTGCAAGTGTCATGTTATACAGACAATAACATTCCCAAATCATCTCGTCTCCTTTAATAATGTCATAGTAGGAGGGATTCACATGGTCATAATTAAGAGACCACTACTCTTTATTCATATAATTCAATAATAGTAAAAATATTTCACATGTTGGATTAATGCCTTGAAAAAATTCGGATT
The DNA here is from genome assembly GCF_036417535.1 of Chlamydotis macqueenii. Taxonomy (NCBI): domain Eukaryota; kingdom Metazoa; phylum Chordata; class Aves; order Otidiformes; family Otididae; genus Chlamydotis; species Chlamydotis macqueenii. The sequence goes on along the minus strand of NC_141557.1, from coordinate 99,320,123 downwards.
GAATTTCCTTGAAAGCAAGCAAGAAAAAATTCTGAAGATACTTTTTTCTCTTATGAAATGTGGATTGGGCCATTTTGGCTAGGTTCATATACTGTGCTTCAATTTGGGGTTTTCTATTCTTTGTAAATGTTTCTTTTGACTTCTGCTGAAATTCTGTATGCCAGAATTTGGTTCATGAAGAGTGCCATTACAGAAATACTTCTTTTTGTTTACACAGTTGTAATAAACTGCACTGTTATGGCGTGATTATATGTCACTGTGATGCTATATGTTACAATCTTTTGCTGTAACCAAGAATGTAACACATATAATGAACATCTGAAAATTAAATATTTTTGAATATGAATTACTCAAGCCTTTGCTGTTACCCGAGTCTTTGTTGAATGATCTTCAAATTTTATTTCCAGGACAGTAGCATATGACATTATTACTTTTGCAATATGGAGCAAATAAAAGCAGCAAGTATTCTAGTCCAGGAAGGAAAGAAAAGACCTTCTAAGAAATGATAAATCATACAGCAGATGGTACATCATCCCTTTATACAAAGACTGAGCTAACATTTGAAGCCGAAGCTGAAGAGGCGTACCTCTTTCTCTCTTGAGCGGCTGCTTTGTATCTCGTTTCATTTCTCATGCTCTCTCTCTCAGTTGATGTGTTCTCAGTAAAGAATACCCACTCGACTCCCACTCAAGCGTGTGTGTTTCAGCAACTGCCATCCTGGGGTCTTCCCCTCTTCAACCCTCGGCTGACAAATGTTGCACCTCCAAATAGGCTGACATTTCATGTGCAGGGCATTATCATCCCTGAGAATGAAAACAGGACTTCTGGCTTGCTGCGACTGATGTAAAGGTAAAAGCTGATGGTAAATAAATTAGTGGTATTAAAATATTATTTCCTGATGACATTGCTGCTATTGGCCCTGTAATTCCTTGAATGGCTGGTGTAAAATTGTATATGTCCTAGTTGAGTGAGTCAAGTCTCTCTGCTGCCACCTAGGTTTTTTTCATGTCAGAGAGAACCAGGAACTCAAGTAAGAGAGGACAAAACAAAACAAAAAAAGCTTGGAATTATATTTATTTAAAATGCTAGTGAACTCCCAGAGCTTTTCAGGCAGAGCATTTCGAGGGGCTATCAGAGATAATCAGATGTGGAAGAAGCACAAAGACACTCAAATAGACCCAACGCATGCTTCATGCACTCCACAGAGATTTGATGCAAATAAGTTACGATTGCAACAATTTAAAAACCACCATCAATTTAATTCTTCATGACCTAAGATCGTGACATTGATGCCTTCTGTAAATGAACTCTGGCTGTGCAGTAAATCTTGGCATACACAGGAGTCCAAATGCAAAGGGAAGGGTAACGTCGCTGATGTGACTCACTCAAGACATATGATTTTTGGGAAGTGTACACTGAAACCTGACTTACCAGCCATCTGTATTAAAAGACTCAGTGTAGGTGTATTGCTCCACTCCCCACCACATCTTGGAGAGTTGTGGGGATTGGGAGGTGGCAAAGAAAGGTTATCTCCTGTCACGGTAGAGCTGAGCAAGGTGTTTAAGAGCTTCCTCAGCCAGGGTCCTGCACATAAAAGTCATATTTACCCTGGGAATAAAGAAAAGGCTGATCTGACAGCTCTGATACCAGAGAAACATACCTGTCTCTAGAGGCCTGCATGTGGTTTCTAAGGTCTTTTTGCAGTGAAAAAAAGAATTGCAGCAGCAGGAGAAACTCTAGCTCGTGTGAGGCTTAATTTAAAGTCTTATGGGTTAAATAATAACAAAGCACTTGGGGAAGAACTGGGACTGGTCTTAAAAAAATGCTAAAAATGGAAGCCTGCATTATGCATTTTAATTTGCCAACTTCCCTCCTTTATCTTCCCAAAAGGACAAAACCCAGGCAATTCCTCCTCTGGAAAGTGGGAGATGACATTGTGGTAGAAGTACTGTTAGAAGACCACAGTTCAGACAGAAAGACCCACCACATTAAGAAGCCTATAGGCAACAAAGATGTGACCACTTGGCTGAAGTCTTGAAAATTGTACTTGGAAATACTTTGCTTTTTGGGAGCTCAGACACTACTTTTCTCCAGCTTTAATTTTTCAGGTGGATTTGCCTCCAACACAGTGGTTGATTTGATTGAGTGGACTGCGAAGAAGTCATGTTAGAGGCTTTTGCAGAGTGTTGCACATGCCCAGTTAATGTTTTTAGCTTTTGTGGGTATCTGTGATGTTGATAGCCTTTTTTTTTCTCTGTCTTATTCAGTATTTAAAGACACTTTTTCATGTGACTGGTTTTAACGCTAAGTTGAGCTGTCTTTTCAGCATCTGCTTTCTTACCTTCCTAGGATATCCAAGCAACTGACTGCAAAAAAGCCAGGTATGACTTCAGCTGAAGTACTGGACATGTTAAGCTTAAAAAATTAAAGCTTTTAAGAAGGCAAAGTGCTCACTGGCATTTTGTTTTCCCCAGGATATGACAGTTGTTTTGATCTGTATTAGAAGCTTAGAACACGGTAGTATGAACAAAGCTGCAGACCTTCCCTGATCTGTTGATAACAAACACTGATGCTGATGCTGCTGGCCTGAGAATTTCCAGCAGTGCCTGGGTTTAGCCTCCCCATTCCCCCTCTCTGGAGGCATGCTCTGATGGTGGGTGCTCCTGCCATCCTTCTGGGAGGCGTGCCATCCCTGTGCTCCCACATGCCCTGAACAGCGGTCTGGGGGCTGATCGATCCCCTCTCTGCTGCACTCCTCGCCACGCACTTCATAGTTCCTCTGCCTCTTCACAGACACCAGGGTCTTCTAGCCAAGTTTCCCCTTGCATGACCTAGCAGCTACTGTACATCTACCTGAAAGGGTTTTTTTGAGCTGGTTAACTTTTTTGAGCAGTGCTGTCAGGGCCCCACCTACCTTAATCCTCTAGTAAGAAGCTTTATGTTCTCTGGTTTTGTTCAAACATTGATTCCTCTGTCAATCCTGAGCTGTCTCAGCTTGTCTAGGAGGATGCTGAGCAAGGCACAGGAGTGCAAGAATCTTATCATCTATGCAACAAAATGCAGTTGGCTTTCGGTTATACCAGTGAACTGGAAAGAAAAACCACAGAAGAAGACATGGATTGCATGGGCAACCTGCAGACTAGAATCTGAGACCTTATTTATCGGCAACCTAGGAAAAGCTGTAAAGAGGTTTGTGGAAAGCAGGAGTGCAGTAAAGCAGGGCTGGGATGCAGAGCCTGCTGATCTGCAATGCCTGGGGCTAAACCTGTGCTGAGAGGTCATAAAAATCTAGAGTAGAGTTCATATCCCAAAAGGCTGTGAATTTACAGCATAACTTCTCCCCTACCCATCAGCTCTGGGGTGCTCACTGATGTGTCAGGAGGGACGTCTAGCCCATTGTCCATTTTTGGGGGGGACAATCATGCTTTGCCCTCAGCTGTCTCTGTAGGGCTGCACTCTCCTCTTTCTCCCTTACCCTCTGGTGCCGGGTTAGCAGGGCAGCTGTCGGGAGGGCTGGAGCACTTGGGAAGCCCAGTCTTTGGTCCCCGGCCGAATACCTCTGCTGCGAGGCCCAGTGCGGCCTGTAAAGCCCAGGGGCAGGATATCTCAGCCCTACGAGGCACTAAATATACTTTTGAAGGGACAGCCGCCCACAATTTTTACACTTTCGGGAGGTGTGGCTGTGCCGCCGAGAGCCGCCCCTTTCCCGGGAAGCCCTTTCTCGCTCGCCAGCCCACGGCCCGGCCCAGCCCGGCCCGGCGGCGGCGGCAGCGGGCGGCCGGCAGGTGGCAGCGTCGCTCCGCCATTCCCGCCCGCGGCCGGCAGCGCCTAGGCCGCCCTGGAAATTTGTGAAAAGCTTGCATTTGTTAAAGTGTCCAGGCTGATACAGTTCGCCATGTTTTGGGTTTGTTTTGTTGTTTTTTTGTTTTTTTTTTTTTTTTTTTTTGTAGTTCTGACTCAGTAGTTCAATCTCCTCACTGGCCTTGGGCACCGAGAGAAGGTGTTTGGGGCGGAAAATGGAGGGGAGGGGGTCTGTGGCCACAGCCCCAGGGGGAAACGGGGGCTGGAAGGCGGCTGTGGAGGGGCCTGGACGCGGGCCCTCTGGATCTGTAGCCTTTGCTTCCCACCTGAGAGGAGGCAAGGCCCTGCGTGGCCACACAAGGGATGTTGTTGATGGCTTCCCCTCTCCTTCAGCCTCCACTTTTCTTCACTCGGTCATATTTACTTAGGCTTTCTGCAAAGCTGAGAAGAAATCCCCTGCAATAGTGAGCTGGCTATTAGCGGGGTCTTGCCAACAAGGGGTTCATGTGCCTCATGACTATGGTGATCACTGCATGCAGCTAGCTATCCCATATGCTTCTTCCAAGAAATAAACAGCTTCCAGTTCCTTGCATTCTTTGTACGCAGGCTGTCTCCTCTTAGAAGCATCACTACAAAAGCTACACCAGTTTAAGAGGTACGGGAGGGGATTTTGCCCCTGTCCTTCCATCACAGGTACACCACCAAATGCCTCGCTCCAGACAGCTTTACGTGGTGGAAAACATGCTTTTACTGAACGCTGCCAGTGTTACAGCATCTACACTAGAAAGTACGGAGAAAGCTTTACGTGAATAGTTTCTCCAGCAAGCAGGCTATTTCTCTCCTATATCTGATAATTAGTGCTATATTGTGTCCTTTTTGGCTGCTTGCCCACTTCCCTTGGTGAGTGCAGAGCTTGCATACAGAGCTCAAAGAATCTTATTCAATTATTTTTGTTTGTTCTTTCTCTCCCTTTCTTGGTGGGGGATTGCTAGTGAACACAGTGCCTTCAGGCTGTAATTTCCTGTTGCATATTTTCTGAAATGTTGTGAGGGATTGTTCTTGATGAGCTTTCCAGGAGCCTGCTACAATTGAACTTGTCTCATTACCAGCCAGATATAGCCTTCAGCTTCTTGTCATCCTTTTTCTCTTGCAGTTCAGGATTGTTTTATTTTCCCCTCCTGGGATTTGAATACTAATATGGGTCATGGAGTCTCTGACGGTTGGTGGCACAAGTTCATCTGGGGTAGCACAGAAGAGAGGGCAGGAAGAGAGGGCTCTGAGCACTATGGATGCTTCATAAAGGCTTTATAAGGTGCTTATATCCTAGACCAGGGCCTATCAAGTGATGGTCTAGGATGCAGTGAGGACTGTTTATGGGTGCGTACCACCCTCACGCTACTCTCAGTAAAGAGATGATTTGGTAGACAGAAGTTACTGGGAAATTCCTAGGGCTGAAGGTGGATGGTGGCCCAAAAAATACCGTAAGATTGAAAAAAACATCAGCAAACCTGCAAAGGATCATTCTGTGCATGTCTGGCTCATGCTGTGGAGCAGACTGAGGAGACTGCCAAGCTGTACCTGAGCTGAGCTGAGGACTCTAACTTAGGGCGAGAAAGAGCATTCAGCAATGCAGAGTTGATTTTGGCAGACCTGTGAACCAATACGCACAGAGAGCCAAAAGGTACATCATTTCAGGGAACACGATCATACTTTCTGGAGTCTGCCTTGCACCTGAACAAAGCAGTGTTCACTGCAGAGTCTGCAGGTGCATTTCTTTGAGCTTCTCTCTGAGTGAGCCTAACTGCTTATTCTCCCACCCTCCTGGGTGCGGTGCTTCAGATGTTCGTGGAGCCATGCTCTAGCCTGTTGGAAGCCTCACTAGGAAGAGTCAGGCTGAAGGTGACGCTTTCCTTCTTTTCTGAGGACTAGGTTAGAAAAAGGCAATTTTTGACGGTGTTTGTGGAGCTGGGCGGCTGACTGAAGGCTGACAGTGAGATCCTTGCCCTGGTTTCATGCAGTGCTAGTGGCCTGGAGTGATCTATAAGAGCTTTGAAATCCCCTCTTCTGACTGCTGAGAGATCCCCTCCCTGAAACTGCCATAGGCACCGTAGCACCATCAGGGTCCGCAGTCAACCCGGGTAAGAAGAGGTATTGTCATGAATTCCCACAAGCACCGTGGTCTCTTGGATGCTCTGAGGGAGGCTATGGTATTCAGAGCTTTGAAAGATCAGAGGCAGCTTGAAAGCTTGTAATTCTTTTCTTCAGCCCCTGGACTGCAGGCTTTGTGCTGTCACAGGGCACAGCTTACTATTGCTGTGTCTCTACGAGCTAAAACAGGGTCTGTTCGTTGGCATGCTACCTTTCACACAGCATCTCTGTCCCTCTCTACTTTTAAAGAATAGGATTAATGAGCAGAATGGAGTATTTGTGTTTATATATAAAATCTCCCATGCATTTATCAAAGATGTGTCCAGAAGCTTTAGAAGAAAAAAAAAAGAAGATAAAAAATTCTTGCCTCTCTCTGTCTTGTAAACTTCTATAAAACTGAACACAAGAAAAGCTCAGTGATTGTTTCCGCCTCACTGTAGCTTGTGTTTCAGTATGCCACTGTACTCAGTGAAACATATTATAAATGTTAGTAATTGTTTCTCTATGCCCGTCACAATAGCTGAAGAGTTAAAATTGCTAATGATCTTTCCAACAGCCTAACTATTTTTCAGATGCTCGCTGAGGCCATTAATCAACATACCCAAGACTGCTTTCGCAACATTTACTAGCAATTAACCTATGGTTGTGGGAATATTCTCATCTGCACATCAAATAAAAGATGTATCCTAACACTGCTTTTGCTAATTGAAAAGGCTGGAAAACAAAAGTTCTCAGACCTACATGGACCAGCTTGGTATGAGAAAAGAGGGATGCTGGAAATATGTTACATTAAATCGTCTCCCAGACTGTGGAACATTAACTGAGTTCTTCCTTTCCGCTAGCTCTTCCTAAAACTATACAGATGATAGAACAGACATCTGAGGTGTATTGCAGTGAGTTAATGTTTCTTTTTAAAGATTTATTGAAAGGCTCCCTTGCGAAGAAAAGGAAATCTGTATGTTTTCTCCTGACCTTTACGCTACCCCACTTTTTCTCTACTCTCATTCCTCAAGCACTGAATAGTTGATTTACCTCGATTTTCACCAGCAAGATGCAAGACTGAAACATTTCTAACATTACTTCAGTGGTGGCAGTGAAGTTACATCTGAGGTCATCTTCACCTCTAATATCTTCTGCTATCCTCAAAGTTTCTCTGACTGGTAAATATTACAGTGTGGTTTAATAGAGCTTCTTTACATCACAGAAGAAAGGGAAAAAGTGAGAAACTGGAGCAACTGCTTGCCTCCAAAATTATTGCAGGCAACTTTTCTGGTTTGTAGGACTTGGCAAGATGGCAAATTAAAAATGTTAAAAGGAAGGAACATACACTGTAAGCAGCGTTCATACAGTGTCCCAGGTGTGTTGGTATGACTGCACAGGACTGGTATTTCCCATCCCAGCATCCAGCTGGGAGCTCTCTGTGAAGATAATCTAGAAACCTTAACGTTGCCTAAAGCTAGGGCAATGCCAGGTCCTGCAACCGTCATCAGAAGCGGCTTAGATAACGCAAGACGTGCACCAATGGCCAGATTGCACCAGCACACCTGCTGCTATTAACCTTAGTGAACAGGCTGAGGCTGGAGCAAGGAAGGGAGAGCTGTCTACCTGAAAAGGAGTTGTTTTTCATGTGTATATCCTTCTGCTGGCTGTATTTCAGGACTGCAAGAGGAAATAGTGCAGTCCTTTAGTACGGCTAGTAGTTGCCTTGGATCCTAGAAGTAGAGGATAAGAAATTTATTACCTGCCATGCTTTACGGCCTGTTTGCATCAGTAATATCTACTTTTTTGATATTGAAGATAGGAAGATAGTAATAAACTTATTGCTAAAGTATCAACAGCAGAATTATTTTCTTTTCATGTGAACCCAAAGTTTCCCATTTGCTCTCCATTTTCCTTCACCCCAGACCCTGCAGAGTATGTCCTCATGCTCTGTCTGCCGTTGGACCGAGACTGGGCATTGCCAATTTTTGCAGCAGTTGTCATTCAGCCATGCAATTCTAATGGGCAGGACTGTAAGAGAAGCCTAAATATAGCCATTGTGCTGGCCCTCATTTATGTCAGAGACAATGCCAGTTTCTAGCTCAGGTAGTTGTGGGGAAGGAGACTTCAACATGTGACACAAAAGCAAACAAAAAAAAAGATGTCTCCAAAGACACTTAACATAACTCTCCTGCTTTCTTTTGGAGTATGACTCATGAGTTTTAAGTGATTAGTAGAGCCTCAGCTTCATTAAACCCCCTCTCAAAATAGTCCTGTTACCTCTGAGAAGAGAGGAGGATGTCACTTTCTTGAGCGTGGTGGCCCTTCTCATCGAGACTGGAGTGAAAAAGCAAGGAAAAAGTGGGCAGCCCCCATGCAAAAGGGGCAGTTTAGTTCCCCTTCTCATTTTGTATCTCTAATTCTGGCGAGTGTGATCTTCAAAAGCATTTGTAACATGGTTGGAGGATGGGGGCTGAGGGGCAGACCTTTCCGGGGGAGCAGTACAAGCTGAGTTACAGAAACAGAAGCTGACACCAGGTCTGAGTGTAATGCAACCTAATTAAAATTAAGAATGGTTGGAAACGTGCTGGGTTATATTCTGCAGGCAATGAAAGGCTATTTTCCTAAAAATGCTATCTTGATGATTTGCCCCATTTATATTCTTGTCTTTTCATTTATTAGTTACCTAAACCTTATAAAGCAGAGCTTTCCCCATCCTCATGAGGCAGGTATGTATACAAATGGCAGGTACTGATGAAATGTTTACTGAAAAGATTAGCTTGTCAATGAGGCAAAGGATGGATATTGATCCCCCTTCTGTGTTTGTCAACCTGTAACCTGTTTAAGAAATGGCCTACAGCAATGAAATCCAATCAAGCACTCTCTGCAGCTCCAGTTTTCTTGTAACACAGGGGGGGAGGGATTCAATCACAATAAAGGAAATGAACCACTTATCATATAAATGAGGGTAAGGCAATTAACAGGTTACAGGTTCCAAGTGAGGAGAGTTCTGACTGCAATACAGGATTAAAAGATGGATATCCTGCAGACCTGAGCTTTTCCATGGTCTTTCTATGGGGAGAGGTTGTCATGTGGCAAAAAATGTCGCAACGCTGAGTTAGCAGGGTTAACAGAACCGAGGGCAGCATGTGCCCTCCCTAACTAAACTCTTCCTTGATAAATTTGTAATGGAAATGTTTTCAGAGAGGTGGCCAAAACAGTTTTCTAACTAATTAATACCACTTGTCAGTCCCTAGGGCCAGCTGAAAAAACATTTTTTTAGTTTTATGAGAGCTATGAGAGACTGTAGGATTTTAATTTGATTCAACATCAGAGGAAAATGGAGCCTTTTCTAATATGATCCTCTTACCCTCCACTCCCCCCTTGTCTTGAAACAGTTTTTGTTTGCATGAACAAGGAGGAGGGCAGCTGGATTTATAGGTAGGCTGATGTAGACCTCTTCTCTCAAGCAGAGTGGATACCCACTTACAACATTCAGTCTGTAGGTGAAACAGAGAAAACAGCAAAAACAGCAGCAGCTATTGAAACATTTGCCATCTGACATGAGTAATCAAGCTATTTGGTTTTTTAGGTATGTATTTCCTTCTCCAAACATACAATCCTGGATCCTTTTGAGAAAATAAGAAATCAAGTATTTTTTCCATTAAAGGTCTAGGTCTTGGTACCTGTGGTGGGCTGGCTGCCACGTGCCCACCCAGCTGCTCTCTCACTCACCCCTCCTTGGCAGGACAGGGGGAGAAAACAGGATGAAAAGCTCATCGGTCAAGGTAAGGACAGGGAGGTCACCCAGCAATTACTATTACGGGCAAAACAGACTTGACTTGGGGAAATTAATTTAATTTATTGCCAATTATTAACAGAGAAGGATAGTGAGAAGTAAAAACAAATATAGAAATGCCTTTCTCCCACTCTCCTCTTCTTCTCGGGCTCAACTTCACTCCTGACTCCTCTACCTTCTCCCCCCAGGCGGCACAGGGAGATGGGGAGCTGGGGCTGCGGTCAGTCCATAATACTTCCTCTCTGCTGCTTGTTCCTCCTCACACTCTTCGCTTTTACCAGTGTGGACCCTTTCCATGGGCTGCATTTTTTCATGAACAGTTCCAGCATGGCTTCTTCCCATGGGGTACAATCCTGCAGGCACAGACTGCTCCATCCTGGGTCTACAGTGGGAGAATTTCTGCTCCGACACCTGGAGCACCTCCTCCCCCTCCTTCTTCACTGACCGTGGTGTCTGCAGGGCTGTTTCCCTCACATATTCTCACCCCCCTCTCACAGCTGCTGCTCAGTGTTTTTCACCCTTTCTTAAATCCATTATCACAGAGATGCCATCAGCTTCACTGATGGGCTCAGCTCTGCCCAGCACTGGATCCATCTTGAAGCCAGTTGAAACTGTCTCTGTCTGACATGGGGGCAGCTCCTGGCGTCTTCTCACAGAAGCTACCCTGCAGACCTTCTGCTACCAAAACCTTGCCATGTAAACCCAATACGGTACTTCAGTGTTTCCCAGCTAAAAAAGTGTGTCACTGGAAGCATTTGATCAGTGCTTAACCCAGAGAAGGGAGTTTTTAATCTTGCATCTCTGGTGCATTTTTTTTTCCCTTTTCTAAATACTGTTCTTACTAATAGATGCCTTTATTGCTTCAAATGTGCATCGAAATAGACTTCATTAGATAAGCAGCCTTCAGAGTGGAGATCAGTGGAAGATTATGCATGACAGTCAATAGAAAGTGAGAATTCAGTGAACTCATTGACTTGGGGTAGGTGAGGAGATACGCTGCCCTCAACGTCCACTCCCCAGTGTGAGGAAGACCACCAGTGAACGCAGCAGCCTGTCCTGTCTGACGCCTGTCTCATGTACCTGGCACGACTCTCTAAGTTCAACTCCACAGTCTGTACCCATGTTGACCCACACTCCCCTTTTGGGATGGTGATTTCTGTGCTCAGCTGAGCACACAAGAGCCAAATGAGCATGGAGGCTCCCCTCTTCCCTCAGCTGAAGATGCAGACAGACCACGGATGAACTAAAAGCCCTCCTGAAAATGTGGCTTGTGTTGACCTGCCTGTGTGGTGCCTGGCCAGGGAGCAGAACATGTTCTTGTGGAGGATTAGTAGTTTACCTTGCACGGGTAAATTGTTTTTAAAATGTTAGGAGCCATTGTAGGTGTACAGGTACTCTGCCTCTTAGTCACAGCCACCCTTCCAGTGGCAGCTAGTGCCACATTTACCCCCCTCCAGATCCAATCTCAACAACATCTTTCCAGTGGAGTGAAGAGTCCTGGAACGTTGTCTTTAAAAGCAAAATAATAATTTAATTATTAAAATGAGCAAAATAAATTACAAGCTATTTCTCATGAGCTTGAAACCTTGGTTTTGTGACTCAGACAACAGGCATGGGATGTGAATTAAAAGTAAATTTGAAAAGTTGGAAATAAAGGAAGGGGCTACATCTTTCATACGCAGTAATGCAAAATCTTTAATAGGTAATAAAAATAATGTGAAATGAAATGCTGAAATAAAGCAATGACATGGTGGCTCATATTCCAGGAACCTTAAGTACCGTAACTATGCACAAAAATTAACATAGATGTTAAAATCCTCAGGACGGAGTCGAACCCATAAAAGGTGTTACGGCACTATCTTGCTATGTAGGTATTGTGATGGTACCAGTACCATCTGGTCCAGTGTTCCCAGTTGGAGGCACCTGTCCCTCATTTGTAGGAGAGGAAAATCCTATGACTGGTTCCTTCTCTTCTCCTGAAACCATGTCCCCCAGAGACTTACTGTCTGCTTTGTTAATGATTAAGAACTAACTACAGAAGAGCACGTATCAAGTATGGACATATTATATTGTGTCAGAATTAAGGAGCAAGCCTTAGGCTTGTGTCCCCTGTGCCTCTCTTCAGTATTAATCTTCCCAGTACATGAAACATTTTCCACCAATACATAACCTCACTTATTACTTCCTGCCATTAAGTGCAGCAAATACTCAGACACTCTTCTGGAACATTTCCAAATGAAATCTCAGAGTCATTACATTAACCTTTTCCATTATAGAGCAGAAGGAAATTAGCTATTGGCACACACAGAAATACATGGAAAGTGATACGATATTCTGCATAATTATATTTTTATACTTTTCTACAATGTAAAGAGTTAAACAAAAATGTTAAAAATCCTGCATGCTGCATTAAAAACTCTCTATTTCTCTATTTTCAGCAAAATAAGCCATCAGTGTTAGATTCTATAATTGACACCATTGCTTAGGGAACAAACCTATGAATCTTATTAGAGACAAATTCATTACTTTAAGTCCACCCTTAGGATGCAGAGCTCATAAAAGAAACCTCTAGAGGGTTCAGCTTAGGGGATGAGATGATTTCAGGCTGCAAATCTACAGATTTGCTGTAATTAACCTGAACTAATTATTGTCAGGCGATGGGTCAGACATCCAGGATAAAAGCCCCTGACTGGTTTTGTGGTCTACTGGGTTTTCAGTAAGAGAGCTTCTGGTTAAACAAAGAAAAAGTACTGAAAGCACAGCCTTGTATATTCTTAAAGTAAAATAAATCTTTCCACTGGGAGAGTATAGCAGAGTCTATTTAAAATGCACACTCAATGGGCACAATGGAAATATATTAATGTTTAACACTTTTGCTAGCTAGCTCGCTACTGGTAATGATCGGTAGCAATGGTCAAACCCAACTCTTGGGTGGGCTAAGCTGGTCTTCATATGAAGTGAACGACTGCTTGCCTACTTTTGCAAATATCACGAGAAGGGATCCATGTAAACACTTCTTCACGCACTGCAGATATACTGCTACGGTCCTGCAGTGGATGCTGTCCTACCACTATTCTTCTGCTGCTTACAAGGGACAAGACAGATGCATGGGTGCACCTACAGAAGCTCCTATAGCTCTCAGGGGGAAGAAGGAGTAAGCTAACCTGTACAAGATATGCTGATAGTCCTACAACACCGCTTACATAAATTTAATTATCGTGGGTTCAAAAAGCAGTGACCTTTTTTACCACTAGTGGAAGAACTACTTAGCTTCATGGTTTTACATACAGATTTTTGCATGTGTTTAAATTTCCAAATTCTGTTGAAATCAATGGCAATGACACGCATGAAAACATTTCAAGATGCCTCCATCCTTTGAGGTTCTCAAGATTCAGCTGGACAAAGTTGACACGGCCCAGTGCAGGCAATAGTCCCACTTTGAGTGGGAGATGACCTCCAGAGGTCCCTCCTGGCCAGCATTTCTATGACCCAGTGCTGTTAAGAAGTGGTTACAAGGAGAACTGTGTGCTGAGGTGTTGTCCTTACCCTCTCAGCTAGAGATGCTTATGGCTCTTCCTTGCTTAGGAGGCTTTTTCCTTTCAGTGGAGAAGTTCGCTGCCATTGCTTTCACTCTCATAAACATGCATCCTACTTTCCCTTTCACCTCTTCTCCTCTTTATTCTACTGGTGGATGTTTGCAGGTGGTGACATATTTTTACGGTATGTTTCTCTGATATTGGGCAATAAGGAAAGATGGGGAAAAACTCTTCAGTAGTCTGGAGGGGTAATGGTTTTAAAATAAAGGGAGGGAGATTCAGATTAGATATTAGGAAAAAATTTTTTACAATGAGGCTCATAGAACACTGGAACAGGTTGCCCAGAGAGGTGGTGGATGCCCCATCCCTGGAAACGTCCAAGGCCAGGTTGGATGGGACTCTGAGCAACCTGATCTGGTTGGAGATGTCCCTGCTCCTTGCAGGGGGGTTGGACTAGATGGTCTTTAAAGGTCTCTTCCCACCCAAACCATTCTATGATTCTATGAATTTGTTCTCCATTTCCTCTGTGTGCCCCTGCGGCTGTGGGACCGAGTTTCTGACACAGGCCTCCAAACAAGGGAAGCCCGTGTATGAGTGGAAGGGAACTGTAGCACAGCTAGAGCTGAGTTTGGCAGGGGTCACATATGGACCCTGGAATACACCAGTGGGGGAGCAGAGGGTTGAGATGTGGGCATAGTCAGTGGCTCTTTTCACGTGAGTGACTTTAAAGGTGTATTTTCAGCCTCTGTGACTCCCTAGGGAATAAAAAAAGGTCTGTACCAGTGCCGCCTAGGAAGTCCCAGCTTCCCTCCTCTACTGCATGGCCTTGGACAGCCTCTTCAGGTTCCTCAAGCATGCAGTTGCTCCCAGATAACATTTTCTGTCTCAGTGTAAAGCAGACCCACATCTGCTAACCTAATGGGGTTCATTGAACTGCAGAGGTCTGGAAATTGAGAGAAATTGTGACTAGAGTCTTTTTTTCCTATCTTCTATGTATTACATCGATGGATTTGTTATTGTTTTTCACTCTTTGAGTCATTATCCCTTTGACATCATTAACTGTTTTCCTACTAGTATAAAGACACCCCCCAGCAAGAAAAGTAGTCAAAATGACTGTAGAAAAATACCTGTAAATCTTTACAGTAGAACAGAAGGAAGGTATGGAGGGGATCAATTTGATCAATTAGAGCGTAACACTACTTTTAAGTGGATGCAGTACCTGAGATTCTCTGTGGATTTGAAATTTCTAGGTGAAATGTAGAAGTTGTTGGTTCAAAACTCCACATTACCTGAAAGGCAGAGTTTAAAATGCACAAATAACATCATTTAAATCCCAGTAAAGTTCTGTGGGAAGCAGTCCTTGAAGTACATCAAATTCTCAAGCTTTGTGCTTCATGAGGACATCCTGCAAATTGAGATTATTAAAATATCCCATCTCAAATGATTATGAAGATGTATAGGTTGGGGTTTTTTTGCTGGTCTACTTTTCTAATGTAAATATTTTTGTTTTGCTCACCAAACATACAACGGTCTCCTAGCTTTCACTCACTGAAGCCTGTCTACAAGCAGCAAGACGCACGTGTCCATAAGTCACGGGTAGAAGTCCCTCAGCGTGAGCCGGGGGAGGAGGGGCTCCAGTTGCAGAGTCCTGGCTGCACTTCTGGGGTGGGCAGTGACTGGTCGTCATGAAGTGGTTTGTTGTTGGATGGGTCTGTTTGACCCTCTAAGGATTGATATTTAGTGTGAGATAATATTTTGCTTGTGAATATTTCTTATTTATCCCTCTGATCCTGCAAATATTAAGCATAGTTCACTGCATGTTGTTTCCATTTCCAGATCTGGATATCCTTCTGGTAAGGTCGTGTGTGCAGGAGGAGGAATGCCAGGTGCAAAGTGCCTTTTTGCCATCCCCCTGTCCAGGTCCTCTGCTGACCTAACAGTACTTTGACCTTAATCATAGAATCATAGAATCTTTAAGGTTGGAAAAGACCTCCAAGATCATAAAGTCCAACCATCAACCTAACACCATCATGTCCACTAAACCGTATCCTGAAGTGCCACGTCTACACGTTTTAATGAGCCATTTGCAGTTTCATTGTACCACCCGTGTACTTAGACATGCATGGCTTAAGCTTTGAGACAAGCATGGGTCTTTTGATCTTAATGTAAACACCACCTTCTTCGATGTTTATGAGCTTGCCTGCTGTTGACTGTGCCCTTGTTTACAAACAAAAGCTGGCCCTGTAGCCTTTGCTCTGCTGTGTCCTTGGGTCCTTTTCCACTTGTGTTTCAGTTATGCTATCTTAGTGCTTCCATTACAAACTCCCACAACAGGAGGAAAGTCTCCACAACCCTCGTGTCACTGCCCTGATGGGCTGTGACTGCTGTTTGAGCTGTGGCTTGGTCAGGCAACCGTATGTGACAGCAGAACTGAATTACCCTGTCACCCCAGACGGAATGGTGACATGGAATGAAGAAGGCCAACTCCTTTCACATAGATACATTTAGTTAGCAAAATGAGAAGGAAAATATTTCGAGATTTAGATGATAGTACAGCAGGAGCTGCTACTCCCTTTGTCCTTCTGTCTTGCAGCCAGCACAACAGCCATCACCTCTGGCCACTCCGACCTCAAACAGAGGCTCTCCTAAAGAGACTGTGCAATGTCACTAGTCCTGGCGTGTAGCAGAAGTGAGAGCAGATCATCTTTGCAATGCCGCTAGCTAGGAGACAAGCAAGCAAATCTTTCCTGGGACCCTTTGAGAACCGGTCTCTCCCTTGAGGAGCATCAGCTTAGGGCAAGAGCATTGCAAGCTTGCTCTGTGCCTGTTTATGACAGGTATTACAAATAAAGGCTACTTACCAGTGAAAGGAAAATCCTAAATGTGCAGGGAAAAGCTGCAGTTATCGTGTGTCACCACTGTATGCCACTACAGACTAATTACTCTAGTGCATCCCTGAGACGAGGCATTGCTGCAGCAGACCCCAAGAAACACTTAGTTAATATTAAATTGTAATACTATTACCTTTAGATGTTCTCAGTGTTATTCCAAGTGAGCAGTTTAAAAACAGATTATCTGGAAATCATAGTGCCATTAACCTCCTTGTGTGTGTACCATTTTTAAGCACGGGAGCCAAAATAATAATAGGAGTCAAAATAATAATAAATTTATATTTTCAGTATCTCTCTTCTTAAGAATGTTCCGCATGTAATACAAAATTAATCAGAAAAGCACCACCCATGGAACAGTGTTTTCATAATCTATTAACACTAAGGATAAAATAAACATGAATAAATAGAAATTAATTATCTCATCTATTGTCTTTTATAAGTCCTTTATTAGATTGGTACAAAATTACTACCAGATTTATATCAAAAGGAATAAATAAAATGCACTACAGAAGTATTATTAGTTTTATATATTGAAATAGATTTCTAGAGTTAATTTACATCCTCATAATTTTTTTTTTTTAATTCATTAGTGATATTGCAAAAAATCTTTGCAACACAAACTGCCAGGCCCAAGCGAAAACTAACTTCATGATGGTGGAATGTGAAGAACTTCTTAAGCGTTTGTGTATAAATGCTTAAGTACACTTCTCAGTGCTTAAGTAAGCATTCATGTGCTTTTTGAACCATAACTTAAATTAGGTTTCCATTTCTATTTAGTCTGTCTTCATTTTTTCTGATCATTCTCATTTGCTATTTCTATATCTGGTTATTAATTTAAGCAACTGCTCATTTCTTTCTCTTTATACTTCTGTTCTGCTTCAGTTTTTATTCTGTCTGCAGTTTAAACTATTATTTGCTCTAGAAAAATCCTTGTGAGATGGGTGGGAGAGGGTGGTTGGCCAGGGCAAGGGCTCCCAAGGAGTAATTATAGAAATTATTACTTGACAAAATCATTTATTCCTATAATTTCTAGCATCTCTTACAGAAATTGTAGGGGATGTCTCTTCCATCTCCAGGGCAAAAGCCAAGTAGCCTGAAATTGTGATGTTTAAATTCAAAACTTCACAACAATTACTCTGGTATAGGCTGCATCATCACCACCCTCTTGGATTGCGTCCTTTCCATTCCCCAGTCAGTGAGGAAAATGGGTCATGGTGCACGTGGCGCGTGTTTCCTTTTGTTACTGGGGCTCCTGCTTATCTTTGAGAAGTGGTAATAATAAGATAAAAAGAGGGCAACCCAGAGCTGTCTTCCCTTTTCCTTTGCAAAGGAGCTGTGTGACATTAAATTAGCCATTTACAAAAGAGAGTCATATAAAAAGCCATATTAAAGAGCTGAAATGGCTGAAAAAAATAAAATGAGAAAATGAAATCTCCCTTGAAAGCGTATCCTTAGAAGGCTGAGTGCTGTACTTTGTCACTAAAGTAACATCTAGGAATTGTTTCAGTGTGAGGGATCTTCTCAGCTAATTTTAAAAGAGCTGCTGATAGAGCCTGATGATGCTGCTTCTGCAGTAAGGCAACAGCAGTTGCATGGAGATGGTACAACTTGGTGTATTTTTTCTAAGAATCCTTCCTTGTCCTTTGGGGTTTCTCTAGGCAATGTCACTCATTTATTGCTACCAGCAAACTGGATCTAAATATTTTGATCTAGCTACGGCTTTATTCATCTACCAAGTTGTATTTGTCTAATAATTAGTCACTACTTGTATGTTTGACCTTGTATTTTATACTTCTGCAGTGTGCTAGCTGAGCTCTGTAAGTGGTTATTCCATTCCCATATGCGAATGAATCCCTTCCACAAGAGTTATCCTCTTAAGATAATTACTGGGAAAAAAAATGATAGTGTAATCATTAGTCTAATAATGGCTCTAGTGGAAGGAAACCGAAATTAAGTCATATTGGATCTCTGAAAGATTACATTAGGTAAATCAGGCATTTTAGTTTTCTTTAAAAACCTATGTCAATGGTAGGACTAAAACAGTGCAGTGCTGAGCATGAAAGGGAAATAACTATCAGTTGTGAAATATCTTTGGATTGTCTAGTAACATTACCATTCACAGCCACGGAATACATTATATTTTATTGTAAACTTCATTCCTTAGAGAAGTGTAAATCTTGAAAGTGTGTCAATACTTGGCAAAGTAAATAGTCTCTGGAGGCAAAAAAAAATGTTTAAGACCATCTATCAAGTATAAGAAGTTGATAGCAATTAAAATCAGACTTGTTTATGTATAAACATAAATTGCAGAAGTAGCTTAAAACTGGCCAGTAAAAAGCTGGGCTGGGTGGAAATTCCAATTGCAAAGGACTGCAAAAAGCAACATCCGAATTTTAAGAACTGGTTTTGTAGCGTACACTTATTGTCCTTAGGGACAATAATTTGTATGAAATTTTCTTACTTTAAGGGAAACCCATTTATTTGCTTGTTTGTTTTCACATTCAGGTATTCTTTAAAAAAATTCCAAACCCCACCAAACAGCACGTAAAACCAAGATAGCTTAGATCAAATATTACTCGTACTACATAAGCTCTAAACCAGAATATATTTCAATGCCTGGATTGAAACTACTACAACTACTTGCTGGTTTGAAAGGAATGTGTTGGTCTTGCTCCAGGTAGACTGTCAGATCTTCTGAGATGTGCAGATCTGCCTTGACTTATCCTCGCACTGCGTCCAGCAGAACAGGTCTGCCACTGGCTGTCCTCCTAGTGTTTGGTGCAAGTACAAACAAGCGCCTTATCAACAAGAAGACACGCGCATTTCCTATTTTCGGTCTAGCAGACAGTCTCAGCTTGTTGTGATTTGGTCAGTCCTTGGGGAGATGCAAAGAGCACAGCTGGAGTGCTGTTTAACATGGTGGTGGAGAGGACATTGCGCTGGGCTGTTGGTGGACCCTGTCTTTTCTACCAAGGCTTCCATGACTTTAGGGATGTGTTAATAGGCACCCTGCAGTACCACAGTGTACGCTAAATGGACTCAGAGAGGCTACCTCCTTCCTTAAATATGGGGAGCTGTGAAGACGACATTGACTTCAAATGTGACAGTACTGAAGAAGCTTGCTGCTGCAGCAGACAAGGAGGAGTGACCTTCCAGCCAGTGCCACAGACACGGGGAACATGGCTCGCAGCAGGAGGGGTGCCAGGCTGCTGGGTGGAAGGGAGAGGCTGTGGCTGGGAATCCTTGAAAGGAATAATTTAAAAGCTGTGCTTGAAAGTGGAATAAAGATACAAAAAGTGAGACTGGATGCTGTTAAACTGAGCATAACGTACAATGTTTATTTGAAATTAATGATGCCTGCATGCTTTCAAACTGCATTTTAATGTTTAAATTGCTGCAAATGTAGATTATGAAAGTAAAGTGTCCACAAATTACCACCCCCAATCTTCCAAGTCACAGTGCTAGAAAATGAGAAAATGAGAAGGAAAGAGTGCCTAGGTCAGCTGAGTAAAGCAACTACTCTCCCCTGCTCATGTGGAATTTCTTCCACTGTAAGAGAACCTCCTTTTTCTCCTGTTCAGCTGTGGGAAAGATATCTCAGGGAAGGAAATCTTAGAATGGGCTCCAAATGAGGAGCTGGTATGTAACTGAGAGATTTTGGTGTTCCAGACACTGAGGGGACTGAGTGAATCCACGCACAAGTGGATTAATTCTGGTACTGGGCAGGGAAGAAATGCCCATGTCAGGAGTTTCCTCTCATGTTCCTTCCTTCCAGAAGAAGTCTGGACAATGACTTCTACATCTCCTCCAGAAGGCTGAGAGAGAAGAGGGCTTTGTTAAATGCTCCCAGCTTTCTAGGGGAAAAGAGAGACTGGACTTCCTCCCAGAGTCAGAGCACTTCTGCTGTGTGTGTGCACTGTGATGAGACCATAACACAGGTAAGACATTGAGACACTGTTTCATTGCAGATAGTTGCTATACCTTGGGTCTTGCCCCTTCTTTGTTGGAGAAGTCCTTGGGCAAGGGAGCAGCATTTATTTTATGGCTTCCAAAGGCAGAGCTACTGAGGAGTCTCTCTAGTAACACAGGAGGTAAAGGGAAGCCATAGGAAATAGCCAAAGTATTCTGGTATTTTTAAATGTAGAGTTTATCTTAGTCTATTCACCAAGAACTCGTGAGAATTTCACAAAATAAGACATGAGCAAATCAATAGAGGAAACAGCATCTGAACCACAATGCAGGCATTTATTGTCTCCTTGTGCATTAAATTACCCAATTAATGTTTCCTGTTGCCTTAGCCTGTTCTAATAAGGCTTGACTGTCGCTTATCAGCCCCTAATCTTCTAAATGATGAGCAAGAACTGCAGCTGGATTTACAAGAGCCTTTGGGGCACAATACCAAACTCCCAGAGCGCCGAAGATCCATCCTTGGAATTATGCTTATTAGGGATTCTCATTCATTACCATTTACTTCACACAGATATCCACTAACAAGATCAGCTCAGCTTTATTATTTGTTATTTATTAAGTACTATTAAAATAGATACACTAGACAACCAATCTCTGTGTATAACACATTCCTAAAAAAAAAAAAAAAAGCTTTTGCTTGCATGAAAATGTCATTTCAGATACCAATACTCCTTCGAGTCAACTGAGTTTTCCTGCTTTGTGGTCTTATTTTTCCTGAGAGGGTGACCTATAGTTTAAAATGTTTGAGGGTAAGAAAAATGTTTCCAGAGTAACTGAAAGTGATTTTTATGGGCTGCGTGCATGAGTTAACAAATTAGAATAACAATCTTGGGAAAGAGTTGCGAGTAATGAGCAACTAACAGGGATAAATGATTTTTAATAGACAATGGTAGTGTCTTCAGAATGATAAATATTTTCATGTTGTATGACAATAAATAAATAAATAAATTTTACTAAGAGAGCCTTGTTATGAACTGTGAGGCTAGTGGGGGGGAAGAATAGATTCATTTAGATAAAATGCTATTAAATTGCCTGTATACTGTCCTGTCAGACAACTATCGACCCCATCCCATGGGAGAAATTGATTTCCATGCAGAGAGCAATGTGCTTTCTGCCGTGCACAGCTTCAGTGCTATTGCTCTGGTAATCACACACGGCTGCCGCTTTTCTTTTCTCTCTCCCTCTCTGCCTATTTGCTGTGGAAAGATTGATTGAGAGACATGAGGGATTTAGATTGCCATATTTGTTGTTATTTGATCTTTTCAATTATATTCTGTTAAAAATGTAAATACTTCATTTGTAGTGATGTACATACGAATTTGCTTAAGTGGTCTGCGAGTAAGGCTTTCAGGAGGAAGCATTTACCTTTGTTCTCCTGTAGACCTATTAGAGCTGACTCAGTTAAGTGAATTCAAACGCAGCTGAGGATGCTCCCTGCTCCAGTAAAGCCATCTAGGCTAGTTCTCAACACAACAAGATCTAAAGATGGGAAAAATAATCCAGACTAGTAACGCCAGAATCGCACAAGTGCTGGAAAGCTAAATGATGCATGATTAAGGATCCTTGCTTTGGTTTGGATTGGTTTTCCTTTTTTTTTGGCATAAATATCTTTTGCCAGCTCTCACTAATGATAGTCTATTTTTAACAAGACAAAAACACTTGAGGCCAAGAAATGCCAACATTAAAGTTGAAACCCAGTTTTAAATCTTCCTCCTCTGCAGGTAAATAAGAAACAAGGTCTTTCATTGTCATGCGACGGTCACACATCGTTTCTCGGATAATACAGATTCAGTTTACAAAACTGTTTGATGAGTTATATATGTGCTTGACTTTTTCTACTATTTCTTGCCATTCTGACATTAATTTCATTGTTAGGACTCACTTTAGCATCATTACCACTAAAGCAGGTGTTTGAATGTCTGCCTGTGGGAATCTCAGTCCTTGCTGCTCTCTACCTTGGCATTCGCACATGGGGGCGTCTCTGAACGGGAAACAGCCAGGACAGACCTTCTTGCTCTACCTCCTGCCAGCACTAAGGTCATAGAAGAGAACACAGATCTGCTGGTAGATCGCTGCTGCGTTTTAGTAGTCACAGACTGCTGCATTAGGCCATGAGAGGAAAGTGTAGGGTGGCTTAATTAGAGCCACGTACTAGCCCGGACTTGAAGACCAGCGAATGGCCAATTCCATCTTCGCACATGTACACCAAGGCTGCACCAAATATCCAGAGTTTCAATGCTGTTGTTTTTATTAGGCTGGATGGACAAGGCTGCAAAAGCAGAATCAGTGGTGATCTGTAAAAATCAATAAAGACAGGATGCAGCTTCTCTTTTGCCTTTTACTGGCCCTCATCCTTTAATCTGTAGGAAAGAGACATAAAATGCTGTTCAGTCAAAATCACATTGCTTTACACTGACCTTATGCTCCCTCCCTGCTGTGTAAAGAGATGGCAGAATGGTGACGAAGGAGCCGTGAGCGGGGAACACCAAGTGCTTTAAAAAAAATTTAGCTGTGCTCTTGGGCACATAGCCAGCTATACCCCAGTAGCTGTTGTTTATGTCTGGCCAAACTTTTTGCCTTGTGCTTAATGGTGACTGGGTCATGTGCGAAAATCATTGTTGCAGAGTGGTGGCTGAGATCTGGAAAGATGCTAGAGGAGACCAATGAAAGGTTGGGAGAAAGGCTCAAAATTACATCTAAAGTACCATTTCAGAGGGCATACCCCACATTTCTCAGTCAGATTTGCGGGCTGATTGCTGTCTGAGAGTCCTGAATACTTCATTTTTTTTTGCTCCATATCAGCCTATTTTTTTTTTTTATCACCTGACCGTGGTGTTCTTCATTCCTTCTTCTTATTTGTTACAGAATACAACAGCAATATTACAATTAGCTATTTATGGCAGTGGTAACAACTTAGCAGTAGATAGCCAGCATGCAAGCAGTGAGAAGGGAAGCTTTCACATGCATGTCAGCACATAAACTATCACTCCAGCCAAGTTAGAAGATGTCTGACCTTAAAAAACTACCACATGTGATTACGTTGCTGCATTTCCTTTGCAGTGAACAAAAGAGTTCGGGATCCTTAAATATGGAAGTTAGCATATAAATATAAGCTACTAATATTATATGAAAAAATGTCTAAATATGTAATTGTACGGAAAGTATGGGGAGAGAGAAAACATCCGTTCCTGTTGATATCACAGTGCACAATTTGTAAATAATGTGTCTGTTCTCAGCAGTGGCACTGGGAGGCACTGAGCTCTGCACAGGAGTTTCTAGCTTCGTCTTCACCACTTTTAGGCACAGTTCAGAAAAGCATATTTATTGATGAGTCTCTAAAGTGGAAAACTCTAAAATACATCATTATTAAGTATGCACTTAAGGACCCATTGGAGCAAATGCAAAAGAAAATTCTATTTCAACATGTGGAAAAAAAATCTCAGTTGTGAGAGTGATGAAACTTTTGAGCAGGTTGCCCAGAGAAGCTGTGACATCTCCCTCCTTGAAGCTTTTCAAAACCTAACTGGACAAAGCCCTGAGCAAACCAGTCTAACATTAAGGTTAACCCTACTTTGAGCAGGAGAAGCTGTGCTGTGTGGTTTTGTTAGAAACACAGAGGGATGCCAGTGATAGAAGAGGGAGGATAAGGAGCCAGAAAGAGAGGAGGAAGATGGAAGTATAGGGGAGTATGTATGCGGGAATTTGTGTAGGGAACGGACAATGTTATGTCTATTTGGGGAAACATCATCATACGAGTACATATGAAGGAAAAGAGTCAGGCATGTGGGGAACAGCAAGAGCCCCCAGTAGCGAGATCTATTGGGCTCTCTTCTTTATGTGTTCTCAGGTATCGTAAAAAGTTTACAGAAGTAATTTGGTCCAGTTGTGACAAAGCTGACACCTCTGAATAAATAAACAGAAACTTTAAATTAATGTGAAAGGGACTTTAGAAATAGTAGAAGGATACAAATATCAGTTGCATCTCTGAGGTATGAGATTTCTTGGGAGCTGTTCTCATTTGCTTATGTGTACTTTTAATTAAGTAGAATTTAATTTGATAGCCCATTAGAAGTACATCCAAAGGGAACTGCTGGATGTCCCTTATCAAGTGTTTCTATGCTTCTCTCTCACAACTGGGTGACTTCTGCACTGTGATCATGTTTGCAAAATAAACAAAGCAAGCTACCTGTAATTGGAGAGTCGAGCGTTGCTAAACCCTGCATTGTTGTAAGACACCCTTGCAGTCCAAATTACCTTAGCTTCCATTTATTGGCTTGTGTTTGTATGTGCTTGCACTTCAGAGAATGTTTAACCAAAGAAGAAAATGCCCCCCATCCCCATCCCCACTAATTTAATGCAAGAATCCATCTTTTAAATGGAAACTTTATTTTTGCTTGTGAAAAAGGCTTTACTTTTCGTATCAGTGTCAGGGAGAGGAAAGAAGTGGAGAAGCTGTCAAATTACTGTGTTGGTAAAGGATTATCTGCTTGCAGAGCTTACTTCTGGACTGATGTTTTTCTTCTATTCAGCGCTTTCCTCCTTTGCCACCCATCACTAAGGACAAATACAAAGAAACATGTGAGAACAACTTAAAAGGAAAGTTGCAGTACAGGGAATCATACAGAATATCTGAGCATTGGTTACAAACGTTCCCAGGTCAGAGACCAAAGGCCTGTGCTACACTTTGAAAGTAATTTTTTGAAATTAAGAGCTTCAATCCCATCTCCAATTCTCTACCACATACCAATGCTACCATGATGAGCTTCCTTACTGATGCATTCAGGTATAGCCTAGGCTTCTTCACACCTTGGTTTGATATATCTAGGTATGGGCCACATTAACTTGACAGGGTGATGAGGAAACCTTGTGCTGGTAAGAGCAGGTAGATCCCTCTGCTTTTGACCCAGCAAATTTCCTTTAAAGGCAAGAAAGCCAAGCTGTTCTAAAAGGCCACAAGAAGTGGACTAATAATTCCTGTACATCAGCTTGATAACTCTGTTCTCATGTTTCACTGTTTCCTCCCACTTAATTTTATATGTTCAAATGTGAAGTTCTTGCTGTTGTCCTGAATTTGTGTTTGCAAAAAAAAATTAATGAACTTCCACTCTGGTGCTGATGAAAGCATAACCTAAACTTCCACTGGCCTTTTTTCTATCACTATGTGTTTCAGATTTCTGTCTCTGCTATCCACATGTATCTATGCAACTTGACGGCATAGTTATTTCCACCAATTCCCTAGCTGCAACTTCCCACCAAGCATAAAGCAACAAACACGAGAAATGTTGCTTCAAGTACAATGCAGCCAATTCTCTTACTTAAATCACTTCATCTAGTAAATGTATACTTGAACTGCAATACTGCTGACTTCTCAGAAGTCATTTGTTATTCCATCTTTACTAGGAGGACTCTCACTTACAGATGGACTGGACAGTGGAAGTTGTACCACCCTTGGGAACTTCACCTCTATGGGCTCTGGCCTCCTGGGACATCATCTGGGAGGCCTTGGATCCAGTGGAGATCCCGCCGTTGGTAAAACCTAATGAATGGGTTGAACCTTTGATACCTACAAAAGTTACAAAGGAGATGCTACTGACTGGAAGGAACTTTACAGGATAGTTACAAACTACTATGTTTTTTTAAAAAGTGAAGGCTAGCAAATG
The DNA here is from genome assembly GCF_036417535.1 of Chlamydotis macqueenii. NCBI lineage: Eukaryota > Metazoa > Chordata > Aves > Otidiformes > Otididae > Chlamydotis > Chlamydotis macqueenii. The sequence continues at coordinate 99,294,340 of NC_141557.1, read as the reverse complement.
TTTCAAAAGACAAGGAGACTTCTGATTGCTTGACTTCTTCCATCAGTATACTGCTTTTTAGTCACCACCTTGGGGAAAGGACATTTGCAGTGTTTCATGGATGTTCCCAGAACACAGAGAAAATCTACGACTCTTGCACAGACTGTTTTTGATCAATTTGGACCTCCAAAACAGTTTCAGCACGGTTTGTCTCTCCTGAAATCACAGTTTTCTGAGGAGCTGCCTAAGGACTGTGGAAAAAACCCCTGAGGGAATTAGGGATTGTTGCAGGTCTCACCACTTACTGTTCCAGGTGACGGATATGTTCCTTTCACTTCACTTTCCATAGCATAAACCTATGTGTAATAGAAACCTATAGAATTCAAACCCAGCAAGCTGTGGTATCCAGAGGCCCATTTGTATGTATGTCTCCATCTTGTTACAAATAAGACCCAACCAAAGTATTCCATTGCAAACTCTTCTTCTCCTGGGAGAGGAGTAAAACATTAGGAAGGACAAACGTTAGTGATAACGCTTAAAGCATTCCTGGAGGATGCTCAAATATTTTGGTGATGAGCTTGTTATAACATCTTCTGTAAAGTGATACCGAGCGTTACTCATGCTCTGCTACAGAATCAGCCGCTCCTTGGGGGGAGGAGGGGTTACAGTCTGAATGAAAAGGTTAAGAAGATGTGTTTGAAGAGCAAGAGATTTCAGCGAGCACCTGCGGAAATGAAATCAGGCCCTTTTAGCTCTCAATCAGGCAAAGAATGTGTGGCAAGCTCTCCTGCTGCAGGGAGCCAAAGCTCACACCTGCCTTGGCAATGTTACAGAGCTAGCATTTTTCACATGGATAAAAGCTCTTTTGGAGTATCTCCTGTAGGCATGGCTAAGGTTTCCTTGAGTTATGCAGATTTATCTTCACCAAAACCAGTGGTTTCATGCAAGTGCATAGTGGATATAGACATGCAAAGAATAAAACTAGGCATTGTTAAATGTTTACTTTGCTTCTCTCTTTTCTAAAGATTCCCAGCACATGAAGAGATGCAGGTCTTCAGTCTTTTATTTTAGAAACTGCAACTCCATGCTCTCTGTAGGGCATCACCACTGAAGAGTTTGCCACTGGTTATGGGCGTGCTGATTACTGCTGTACCACCCTTATCTCTAGCAGAAGGCAAGGTTGTGCAGCTGACTCTGCTCTAGTGTACGATTAGATTCAGTAACTGGCATCTCCTGAGTACTAGGATCTCTGCTGCTAATGCAGCGCGGTGCCGGAGAGCAGCTCTTCCTGCTCTTCGCTCTCGGTCCTCCTCCTTTCCTGACTGTCTCATGTATTCTTTCCCTCTGCTGCTACCATCCCTTAGGCTCTTTGCTATTAAATATTCAATAAACAGTAAGCAAAACTCACTGATCAAATAACATAGAATAAAATTTTTAAAATGCCTCACAGGAGTCACATGCAGTGTGTCTCAATGACCCTTATGTCACTTATTCCCTCACTGTCTAGAAAGCCTCATGCTATGAATAAAATTGGCAGCAATATAAATAATATCTTAAAAAAACTTCCTTTACTTCATCTCAATCAAGCTTATTGCATTTTTTACTATTAAAAGATGCCCCAAATCTGGACCCTGGCCAATCACCCATTTTATGGCTGGAAGAGTCAAGTTCAGCTCCACTTCTACCTGCTTACTACGAAAGGAGTAGATCAGCAGTGACCAATACGGCAGAGAGCCTCACCTGTAACCAGCCTGCTGCTCAGCACACTTCTGACATGTGAGAGATGTGGGTCCAAGACCCCTAAGGATTTTGAAGACTTTCTCCAAGGTCAGTCTGCTAACTACCATGCTGTTGGGTACAGCAGGGTTACGTGGGCCACTCTCTTCTCTGGGGTTATGCCTGCTTAGAGGATGCTGGCTGAATCAGGTGGCAGAGGCAGGACTGGCAGGGAGAATACCTTGTGCATGAATCCCACAGGATCTGGGGTTAAACAAGTGCCGAGCTGCTTAGAGGCATCAGGTCAGGGATTGCTCCGTGCATGCAAAAGAAAAGCAAGCACCTGCAGGGTTAGCTCATGTGAAAGCCAGCTATGCCGGATTTCAGTACTTAGATACGTGCTGTCAAGGATGCATATATATTCCTTTCGTGAATTCAGCTCTTGGACTGCAGCTAGTTTCCCTCTGCTATAGGGCTTGCATGAGGTTTTATGGGTTCTCCCTGTATGGATGTGTGTGAGTAAAGAGCAAGGGAAATCTGACAATTTATATGAAATGTAGGTGCACAGATCATGTTCTTGCATAAGTGTATCGTTGCTTATTGCTACCATGACTTTCCGTATTATTGATGATTCCTAGCAGAATGAAGAGACAGCACAAGCTTCAAATAAACACTGCCCTGAATCTCATGAATACCACATATGCATGTGTACATTCATGCATATGTACATACACAGAAAACACCCTTAATAGCATCCCACTCATAATGTGCAGTTAAATATAGGAATCTTTTGTCTTCAGGGTAATACAGGAATGTAGGAGAGAAGAGATTACTTGGTAAGTTTATTTTCAAGGAAAAAAAAAATTGTTTGGCCCCATGCATTAAACCACAAAACCACACAGACACAAAATTGCTCAGACTCATTTCTTGGACAGTAGCAGTAGGGCCTCCAGAATTCACACCTCCCCCAGACACTTTTGCTTCCTAGGACATCATTGATGAAGCAAGCGATCCTCCTGTGATCCTGGAGGAAGTGAAACCAGCATTGAGGACGTTCTGGTCAGACATTTCTCTTTCCGATGGTGTGGAACCCACTGAAGCGTTGCGAGGTGGTGGCAATCCTTGTATACGCTGTCTGGTTCACAGCAAGGAGAGGAAACTTCTACCACGATTAGAAAGAAAAGAAGCCAAAACTTGTCCAGGAAATTAAACTGAACTTTATGGACATGCCTTTTTATGGCTGTCGGGGTGAAATTTAGGCAAACCAACTAATTTTCTCGTATAATAATAAAACAAGTTAGTAGCGTATGAATCATTGACTGGCAACTGATGTGGCTGAGAACTTTGCTTCTTCCTTTTGCATTGCGCTCTATTGTACAGAATTGCACCTGTAGAAGATAGCCCCTTGTTTTAAGAATTACAACTCTGAGTAAAGACAACAGACAAAAAGGCAGGAAAGTTGTGGTCATGCAGAAACTGCAACTTCAGTTGGTTATAGCACTCAGATTTCAGCTGTGGTACAGCTATCCCTGAAAAAAAACGGTTTACAGAGAGCTGGAAATGAGAACTCAATTAACAATGGATGGTTGAAATTAATTTCTTTATGGAAGGGACTGTTAAGGGACCTTGCATCATGCAAGCAGATTGGCACAGATGTTTTGTTTTTCCTCATGCAAATCCTGCTACAGCAAAGCCTCCATCTTTAATGAACAAGCCATTGCAAATGGCACACACTCCTTTGCCGCAGTTTTTCTTAGCTTAAATAAGGCTGTTTAAAAATCCGTGGGCCTCCTCCCTTAGGTAAAGAGGAATGTCTGATGGGGTCACGCTAGCACAGGGATGGCTCTCAAAGTGGAAATATAGATAATAAAAACATAAAAATGCTTCTATAATATCTGTATCTTGTACATGGTGGGGTTATAGAACAATGAATACAAAGCCATTCCTCTCTTCTTATAGGTGCTATTTATCTGAGCAGTTGGATATCTGGCCCATGTACCTCTAAGCAGCACTGCTTTTTTAACTCTTTTCTTTCATTCATTTTTTTCTTTAATTACATTTCTTTAATACATGTTGGTTTTCTTTAATACTAATATTTGTTATTTTTATTTTCTACTCTGCTTGCATTAGGGCTTCTGTAATTATGATGCATCTTTACCCCCATAATTTATCAAGTCTCTCATTTATCATTTTGAATTACTTAATGTCATAAAATATCTAAAGTTGCATCTTAAATGCAAGTAGAATTCTATGTAAGAATAGGAAAATTAATGCTATAGATCCTCTTCAAAGTGACAGTAAAACTAAAAATGTCGCTTTCTTTGTACATTTTGCTACACATTGTTCCTTCAAAACTGTTGAAATCTTTTGGTGCTTTGTTAATGTCTTTTATTTAATATTTCAAACAGCCCATCAGGAAATGGTGATAAAGTCTGTCAAACCCACAGGGAATGAAAGCTTCACAAAGTTGCAGAGACTCTACATGTGATGACCTTTTACTCAGTCCTAAAACACAATTCATAATGAACACACACAAGTTCTTTAACTAAAAATAGTAAAAATTAGAGAAAATAAAAGTTCTATTGCAAGCAAAGTGCCTCAAGGTGATTCATGATTGGCAGAGACATCAGTGAATAAGCAGGGAAAGGAGAAGTTAATAGTAGTCTCATAAAAACAAGGCGAAGAAACTCAATGTGGTAAGGAGAGGGAAACCACCGAAGGGATTCAAGGGAAGCCCCTGTTTACAAGTGTGCCGTGCAACTAGTCAGCGAGGAGGCGGCTCTAAAATCTGCTATGTGGTGGCAGTGAGCTGGAGGAAAAACATGTGAATAGGCACAGATGACACAGTGCTAAAAACAGCTAAGCTCTGCCTACCTTCATACGCTTGTTACCGTAGTGGCATGGCAAATGGAAGTTATGGAGAAGTTCTGCCCCGATGGGGACCAGACTACGCAGTCTCTCTCTTGCTCCCCCCACCCTCCCTCTTCCCGGGCTTAACATTAGCTCTACTACCTTCCCCTCCCGAGTGGCACGGGGGGGGAAAGGGAATGGGGGTCGCGGTCAGTTCATCACGCATTGTTTTACGCCGCTGTATCATCGTCGGGGGAAGAACTCCTCGCATTCCTCCTCTGCTCCAGCGTGGGGTCCCTCCCACGGGCCACAGTCCTTCATGAAACTGCTCCGGCATGGGTCATCTCTTCCACGGGGTGCAGTCCCTCTAGAACAGCTGTCCCAGCGGGCCCTCCACGGGCCACAGCCTCCTTCAGGCCTCCACCTGCTCTGGCGTGGGGTCCTCCACGGGCTGCAGGTGGATCTCTGCCCCTCCGTGGACCTCCATGGGCTGCAGGGGGACAACCTGCTCCACCATGGTCTTCACCACGAGTTGCAGAGGAATCTTGGCCAGGAGCCATATTACTCCTCCCCTCCTTCTTCACTGACCTTGGTGTCTGCAGCCGTTCCTCACAACAGTCTGGCAGACGCCTCTCAGGATCCTTTTTACATCTTATTCACTTCTCATCTCCTCTCCACTTCTTGCAGCTAGGCCGGGCTGAGTTGGGCCCAGTCGGCTGCCCGGCGGGAGGCCAGAGGGTGAGGCCTGCAAGGCCCATGAGGCTCGTGCCTCCCCCTCTCTGCCCCCCGCTCAGCTGCTTCACATCTTCTCCTCCTCTTTTTCCTGTTTTCCCCTACTTAAATACGTTATCGCAGAGGCGTTATCACGGGACATTCTGCTACCAATTGGCTTGGCCTTGGCCAGCAGCGGGTCCGCCCTAGGCCCGGCCGAGTCCACTGAACAAAGGGGAGCGACTTCTAGCAGTTTCCTACAGAAGCTACCACCTTAGGCCCCCCCTCACTAACAAAACCAGAACAAAGGGGTTTGCTTTTCTTGGTTTCGGCTTTTTATGACAGCTTGGGACAATCTCTTGTATGAAAATTAATGAAAACAAGGTCAATCTCTTGTACCTCTGTCAGGGCTGAGTCTGCTATTAGGTCTTAACAACTCTGGCCAGCCTTCCCTGGGCCTTCAGTGCCTGCTTCAGCAATGCTGTAGGTGCACCTGTCTGCAGCTCTGTCACAGCCATACCTCATTGATCCAGACTGAGCTGCAGCCTGTCTTCATGGCTTGACCTTGGACCTGCCTGGTTAGCAAGGACAGACTTGCCCAGCAATTACTCGACTGTGACTGGCCCTGGCTACCATCACCAGACCCGAACCTGATTTGTTGACTCACATTTCTGGCTCGGCTTTGGACTTGCCACATCACTACAAACTTGCCTGATGATCTAGACTCTTGCTTCAACTTGCCTATCATCATTGGGTCTCCTATGCTCACCTTGCTTGCGGTGGTGGGACAGGGCCCCCCTGTGCCCTGGCAATATGTGACATCACAGCCTCCAGTTTTAAAAGACCCCATCACTGCTGAAGTGGGATTGGGAACAAGAACTCAGTCCCTGAGCTTCCAGAGGTCCTCTCCCTCCACCGATTCATCCAGAAAGAAGTGCTTCTCCTCTCACCTGCCAGCATTGTGCGAGACATTTTCCTAAATGGTCCCCTACCTTTTTTTCACTTGTTTTACTGGTATTTCTGGTTAGAAAGTGTAACTTCCAAGGTGTTACAGAAGTCTAGTTGATATCCAGCTGAGTTTGCAGGGAGCCTGGCACAGAAGTACTAAGGCATTTGTCTTTGTGGACTGTTTGCCAAAAATCCAAGCAGTGATAATTTAAGAGCCAAACTGATGCAACTACTAGTTAAAGTATGGAAGGAAAGAGAAAATAACTCATTTGTATCAATGAGCCTGACATTATTACAGTAAATTGGATCTGGGAGAGTATCTGAGTAATTTCTCCATTCCAGAAGCTAAAAATCTGAGGAGAGGAGATGCGAGGTGTGAGTTGACTTGAAAAGCATCTAGTGGCACTTCTAAGCCTCAGAGAACAGAGAGTCAAAGCCATGTATACCAAGAGTAAGACTGCATTCATTTTCAGTGTCACTACAATTTCAGTAGCCTTAGGTGCTGAAGCATTTATACATGTAGCTAACATAGTTTGATGTTTAACTCTATGAGTTTCAGGTTCAAAGAAAATCCTTAAGTGTCAAAAATCATGCGCTGGCTAGACTGCGTTGCTCTTTGAAAGGAACTGGAAAACCAGAGGCTTGATTGGAAGTACTCTAAAAATTTAAGCTGTGGGCATCCTTCCCTTCTTCAGTTAAAAAAAAAAAAGAAAAAAGAAAAAAGAAAAAAAGAAAAAAGAAAAAAGAAAAAAGAAAAAAGAAAAAAGAAAAAAAGCATGCCAAGCTGAAAACACCAAACTAACCAACGCGACCATGCAACTCGGGTCTGTGGATATAAACTGCTCTGTCTCTTCAGTATGTTTTCCTTGAAGTCCTCACTAGCGTGCCACTTGAAGATATTTTCCTCATAGTGAAGCTGGGCAGCTGATCACAGACATTAATCTCTGCGTAGCCTGCTTTTGGTAGTCACCTTTTTCATTCCAATAACATGTTTATTGAAGTAATTTTTTTCATAAACATTTTCCCATAAACCTCTGTTTCAAAAGAGATTATTCAAACAGCTTTTAAACAATTACTCTTTTGAAAGGTCTAATTGAAGGAAATAAACCTGTAGAGAATCTGACTGAACCAAAGATCTTCAGCATCCAAGATTATCTATCTGTCACCCTGTGACCTATTTCCTTCACACTACTTTTTAATTTTTGTAGCAATTATAGTGTATACGGATAATACCTATTAGCATATTTATGGTCATTGCTTCATATTTATTGTCTGCACAACTCATTAATCTTCATCTAGTATGTGGGGCTGACAGCTCAATCTATTTTGCAATCTCTGGGCAGCAGCCATATCCAAAAAGCTTTTGTTTCCCTGTAAATAAACTGTGTTCGGGACCAGAGGACAATGGTACATCATGCAGTGATTGACACAAGCCATGGCTGCTAATCAAAAGTAGATTTTATTACCAGCTGAGTCAAGTGCATTATGGGGCCATTGTTCTAGTGCTGTCAGGGCAAGAGCATACGTAGTCAGTCACCTTCTCAAGATGGGTTGATTGTTCTCCAAGATTAGACAGAGTTGCCTTATTATCCATCCCAGACAACAAGGCATCTCACCCAAACAGACGCCTTTACAGAAACTGCCTGTACATTGAATTGATTTGAATTGCAAATGCATAATCTGTCCAGCACAGATGTGCAATGAATATTTGGATGTTGTTTTGCATGTCAGTTGAGAAGGCTGAATGATGAGGTGATGATCATTCAGTGATGGGTACTGGACATTTGCCAACAATTGAGTTTGAGCACTTTCCCTGACAGTAATCAGATCAGCTTCCAAAACGTCTTTTCTTCAATTCACTGACAATTTATGTTAGAAGATAATGCAACTCTCTCACAGTTAACACAGTTGGCAGCAATTTGCATTTTTTTCATATAATTAAATTTTTCATTTCACCCAAGAAGAGATACATACAAGCTGCATAGAACTGATATACGTATTCCAAAGTTACTCCACTTGAATAAGAGGCCATCTAGATAAGTCAAAAACGTTGAAACTCTCCATAATACAGGTGGCACCAGTTTTATTCGTTATAAAGCTACATTTGCTGTGAAAAATTAGGAACCTTGTTGTCAAGCTATCATTAGGTAAGCTCTCCAAAAAAAGCAATTAACGTAATAAGCATTTAACATATGACCATGGTCATGCTTACAGTTGGTCAGCAACACAATGTTCTGATCTAAAAATTTTCGGTCTCTGTCAGGATTGACATAGTATAAAATAGGAACAGAAATTAACCCCACAAAACTGATGTTATGACATCAAGGGACTGATACGAGCTCACACAGTGACATCACATGAATCATGTGAATGTGAAAAAGATCTTTATGTACTCATAATCATAGAATCATGCAAAAATTTACATTGGAAGGAAGCTCTGGAGATCATCCAGTCCAGTCAGGGACTTACCCTGTTACTTGCTCAGAGACACACTTCGTTGAGTTGTAAGTATCTCCAAGGATGGAGATTTGACATCCTCTCTGGCAACTTGCTCTAGTATTTTACTACCCTTACAGTGATTTTTTTCCCCTGTATATCCAGTCAGAATTCTGCAACTTATGTCTGTTGCCTGTTGTCCTTTCTCTGTGCACCTTGAGGAGATGCATCATCTTCTTTATATGCCTCATTATTTCAAATCTTAAATGCACAGTTGAAACCTTACCTTTAGGACATAAGTAGATAAAGAGCTAGTGATAGCTTAGAAAATCAGAGGCTCACGGGGATGCTTCTGATACCTAAAAATTTTAACCTTCTAACTTCATGTGTCTACTGTATCTCTAATCAGTTTGGGTTGGAAGGGACCTTTAAAGGTCATCTAGTCCAACCCCCCTGCAAGGAGCAGGGACATCTCCCACCAGGTCAGGTTTCTCAGAGCCTTGACCAACCTGGCCTTGAATATTTCCAGGGATGGGGCGTCAACTACCTCTCTGGGCAACCTGTTCCAGTGTTCCACCATCCTCATTGTGAAAAATTTCTTCTTTATATCTAGTCTAAATCGACATCCTTCTCTTTTGAAACCATTACCCTTTGTCCTACCACAACAGGCCCTGCCATAAAGTTTCTCTCCATCTTTCATATAAGCCCCCTTGAGGTACTGAAAGGGCACAATAAGGTCTCTCCAGAGCCTTCTCTTCTCCAGGCTGAACAGCCCCAATCCTCTCAGCCTGTCCTCATAGGAAAGGTGCTCCAGCCCTCTGATCATCTTTGCGGCTTCCTCTGGACTCATTCAAACAGCTCCACATCCTTCTTATGCTGGAAGCCCCAGAGCTGGACGCAGTACTCCAGGTGGGGTCTCACAAGAGCAGAGCAGAGGATGAGAATCACCTCCCTCGACCTGCTGGCCACGCTCCTCTTCATGCAGCCCAGGATATGATTGGTCTTCTGGGCTGCAAGCACACACTGACAGCTCACGTTGAGCTTCTCGTCCACCAGCACATCCAAGTCTTTCTCCTCAGGGCTGCTCTCCATCCATTCTCTGCCCAGCCTGTATTTGTGCTTGAGATTGACATGACCCAGGTGCAGGACCTTGCACTTGGCCTGGTTGAACTTCATGAGGTTTGCATGGGCCCACCTCTCCAGCCTGTCGAGGTCCCTCTGGATGGCATCCCTTCCCTCCAGCACGTCGATGGCACCGCACAGCTTGATGTCATCGTCAAACTTGCTGAGGGTGCACTCTATCCCACTGTCCATGTTGCAGACAAAGATGTTAAACAGGGCTGGTCCCAATACCAACTTATAGGGAATGTCACTCGTCATCAGTCTCCACTTGAACTGATGATCACACAGCCATCGACTGCAACTCTTTGAGTGTGACCATCCAGCCAATTCCTTATCCACTGAGTGGTCCATCTGTCAAATCCACATCTCCTCAGTTTAGAGACAAGGATGTTGTATAGAACAGTGTCAAATGCTTTGCAAAGTCCAGGTAGATGACATCAGTGGCTCTTCCCTTATCCACCAATGCTGTAACACCATCGTAGAAGGCCACCAAATTAGTCAGGCATGATTTGCCCTTAGTGAAGCTATGTTGGCTGTCACCAGTCACCTCCTTATTTCCCATGTGCCTTAGCACAGTTTCCAGGAGGAAACTGGCCTGTAGTTCCTCAGGTCTTCCTTGTTTCCCTTTTTAAAAACGGGGGCTATGTTACTCCTTTGCCAGTCGGTGGGAACCTCACCAGACTGCCATGACTTCTCAAATATGATGGACAGTGGCTTTCAGCAACTTCATCCGCCAGTTCCCTCAGGACCTGCAGATGCATCTCATCAGGTCCCATCAACCTGTGTACCTTCAGGTTCTTTAGATGATCTTGAACCTGATCTTGTCCTACAGTGGGTGGTTCTTCATTCTCCCAGTCCCTGCTTTTGTCTGCTGCAACTTGGGTGATGTGGCTAGAGACCTGGACATTGAAGACTGAGGCAAAAAAGTCGTTGAGTACTTCAGCCTTGTCCATGTCCCAGGTAATCAGGTCTCCCATTTCCTTCTGGAGTGGACCTACATTCTTCCTGATCTTCTTTTTACCCCTGACAAACCTAAAGTAGTTTTTCTTGTTGCCCTTGATGTCCCTGGCCAGATTTAATTCTATCAGGGCTTTAGCCTTCCTAACCTGATCCCTGGCTGCTTGGACAATCTCTCTGTATTCCTGCCTACCCGTCCTTGCTTCCACCCTCTGTAGGCTTCCCTTTTGTTTTTCAGTTAGTCCAGGAGCTACTTGTTCATCCATGCAGGCCTCCTGGTGTTTTCCTGACTTCTTTTTTGTTGGGAGGAGGTGATCCTTGAACATTAACCAGCTTTCTTGGGCCTCACTTCCCTCCAGAGCTTTATTGCAGATCAGGACTCAGCTCTTTCAGAGCAGGACCATAGGAACCAGGAGTAGAAGCACCACTCAGCCTTGGAGTTGTGTTCCCAATTGTTCTCCATCTCCAGGGAAGTCTTCATTATTTCACTGGGCTTCCTGCTGATCCTTTAATTTCCCATCCTGAGCTATCATATGCTTTTGAGACACTGAAATGAAAGCCTGGGCATCATTCTCAGGGATGTTACTTTCTGCTGCAAGAAGAGTGGTATTTGAAAGATGTCATGGAATAGCCAGTGCTTAATGTTCTTAGTGAAGTAAATTTTTATCCCAAAGACATTTAAGACAAGCCATTATTCCTGCACTGAAGGATCCTTTCCTTAGGGCTAAAGGTCTTATTTTCCAAAGCATGGAAGGTTACTTCAGTTGACAAATGAATGTCAGCAGCGTGGTCTTTTATTTTTTTAGCTTGAAAATGGAGGTAAAGATAAAAGCGAATCTTTCTCTTACATATTATTCTGCTAAAGAAACACATAGATTAGTGGTAAAACTGTCATCTGCTGAGTAAAAGTTCAATTTAACTTGAGGTTGCAGTCTTCCCATGTACAGTTATATTAACAAAACCTCAGAAAACAGGAATACAGACTGTTCTAGACTTTTCTAGGAAGGAAAAGAGTATTAAACAGTTCATGCAGTCTTCAAGATGTATAGACGTGAGGGAAAATTGTAAGTCTTTCTGGAACCTCAGAAGCAGATTCATGAAGGCAATAGGCCAAGTATATAAGCCACTAACTGGTTGTACCTCTCCATTAAGAGAATATAAGGTGGGGTTTTTTTTCTGAAATAAATGTGGTGAAAACAAAAATAAAAGGTAAAGAAATTGAATTAATGGTCAAAGTGCTATTTTTTACAACACTGAGTTCCCACTGCTATTCAAGTGTAATCACAATGGCTGGCTTAATAACGCCGTTTCAAAATACACCACCTACAAACATTAAGTAAGCATACAGAAGCATAGGAACTTTTCCTAGTTCATGGGCGCCACATGGATAAGCCAATGGCACAGTATGTGCTCCAGGGTGCAGTTCAGAATGGCCCAGATCCCTCAGGGCAGCTGCTGTCTCAGCCAGGGAACCTGATCCAGAAGACGCTCCTAGGGCAAGCCTCATGGGTTCAGTTCCACGTAGAAGCAGCTGGCAGAAAAGGAGGCTGTGATACCTCCCATCTACAGCCCCAGTGAGAGGACAGGAGTTCACTTGTGGTCTCTGCTGTGTGTGTTGTCAGCTCTCTTCCTGATCTCCCATACTGCACCTTCTGTGTCCAAGGAGTGCACTCTAGTTATGTGTGTCTGTGATCAGCACTGTAGGGTCCAAAGGACCAAAATGAAGTCCTGTTTTCAGAAATGAAAGGACAAGTTTTGTCAGAAGACAAAAGCTAAGCTCAGAGAGTTTAAAACATTGCCTGTAAGTTGAATCATAGAATTGTTTGGGTTGGAAGGGACCTTAAAGATCATCTAGTTCCAACTCCCCTGCCCTGGGCAGGGACACCTTCCACTAGACCAGGTTGCTCAAAGCCCCATCCAACCTGGTCTTGAACACTCCAGGCAATCTGTTGCAGCACCCTTGCAGAAAAGAATTTCCTCCTTACGTCTAATCTAAACCTACCCTCTTCCAGTTTAAAGCCATTACCCCTCATCCTATCACTATATGTCCTTGTCAAAAGTCCCTCCCCCATTTTCTTATAGGTCCCTTTTGAAGGTAATATTATTTTCCTATTCCCAGGAGATTTGAGGCCACATATATTATGCTACACAGATATGATGGTAATAAGCATAGTATAAACATTTAATATAGATAGAGAGGTTTCAGATGCTAATGCAACTGAGTATCTAAGAAAGCATAAGTGGTGGAAGTGCCTTTATGAGTGCTTTGAAAAGCTGCTAAGGACAAAGTGGCTAATCTGTTACATGGGCAAGGGGTCTGAAGGCCAGATGGCCTGATTTACTTCTCAGCTCAAGCTGCAAGATGCGTGGATAAGTTTCAAGCCATGCTTACAAAGGATCAAGAAGTTTCCTTGGAAGAGCAGTAAGAATGGCTGGTTCTTTTAGAGTCTTCTAGGCCCTAACAGTCTGTTTCAATGAGGACAAAGCAATCAGCAATACTCAACACGAATTTGCCAAGGGTACATTGCACGTGGCCAACCTGACTGCCCTCTGTGTCAAAATGCCTGGTATCCCAAGTGTTATGGAAGCTTTCATAGCAGAAAGAAAATAAAATTTCTTAGAAAAAGCTGTTTGTAAAGAAGTTTGCAACTGTAAACAAAAGAAACACCTTCCTTATCTCTACAGTATTTAGTGAAACAAATCTGCCCATGAAGGCTGGACATGGATAGATGCCTTGAAGCAATAGTGCCTTCAGCAATTAGATAACTTTCCTCAAAACAGAGGTGCCTGTAAACTTCTGAACATCACCCACTTATGACAACAGAATGCAAGCCTTACAAAAAGGTTCATCAAGCAGATTGGAATCCTTGTGGCTGGTTCTTAAATGGGAAAGAAGAAAGAAAGTGCTTCTCTATTTATAATGCTAAAGCTGCTGGGCAAGAAACAGTGGAAGACTTAAATTAAATGTCAACTCATGAGGTACTAACAATAAATAATGGAGAGATTTCTGTTGCCTTTGGTGTCTGCAGATAAGCCACTAGATAAACTATTTACTGCAGGTATGTTGTGCAGTCCTAGATGAATCATTCTGTCCTAGATAGATCATCCTTGTGTTTTGTTACTTGGATGAGAGAGCAGACTGGTGTTAGCCTGTGCTGCCCACATCTCAGGGCCTTTATGGTCCCAGGCCCTGTCTGTATTGTAAAGCTGGGAACACACCAAAGCTTCAAGAGCAATCCTTTCTTATTTATTTTGCTCATGCATCACAGACCCATCTAGTGTACTAGCCTTCCCTGCTTGCCTGCATCATGTGCAAGCTGTGGTGGTGGCAGCATCTCTGCTTTTTGCAGGAAGTCTAGTAGGAAGGGATGCTGATCCATGATCCAGCAGGGCATTAGAAGACAGAGAGGGGATATGAGATGACTCAGAGACAGTGATGTGATCCATTCACAGTGCCCGCAATATCTTCCTGCAGGAACTACCTGCTGTTCTGTCCCTTGGGGGACACTGACACTTTCAATATTTGGCTACCCTTCTGCATCGTGGCACTGAAGCTGCCTGACCCCCTGAGATGTGTAGCTACACTCAGAGGGTGTTCAGGGGTCTCAGTGAGGCCCTAAACTCCTGCGTGGCAGAACCTAAGGCTTCAGCTTGTTTACTGCAAGGACAAGATAAATGCCAACAAGCCTTACAACATACTTTCATGTGCAAACTGTTGTGCCCTCTGTAGTTTCTGCAAAGCCTTGGGGAGACTCTTTCACCAGACATGGAAATAAAACGACTATCATTTTTTTCAGGGTGCTGCACATATGCAGATGGCACCAGTGTGTGAAAAAGCATTAATCTGGGGTTTATAGAGCTGTGGATTCCTTTATCAGGTCTCTTAAATGCTTTCCCTCCTTTGCCACCATGCCTTATTTATTCAGAACTCATTTACTTCAGCCTTATGATATTCCTTCTTTCCTCCACTCTTTCTCCTCCTCTCCAAAAGTCCCCAAACATGTGTGAGGCAGTCATAGGGTGGAGAACTCTTTTTTTTTTTTTTTTTTTTTTTCCCTCAATAAGTCCTGCTTTGCAGAACACTTCATCAATCCTACAAGCAAATTTTTCCTCTCAGGAAGATGTTTGCTGTATGTTGCAGAGCTCCTCCCCTTGCCAGGGAGGCTTCCTTTGTACTGTCCCTGCTCACTGCATGTTGCACATCTTTCTGCACTGTGGACCTTAGCTTAACTCCTCAAGGGAGTGCTTGCTTTATCAAGTAGCTGGAGGGTGAAGAGGAATTACCAGGAAAAAGGACTGCAACACAAACAACAGAAGCAGAAGAGGAAAATCATCTTTCTTTTGCTGTGTAAGGGACCTAGTAGTAACGGTCCCTTGATCTTAGTTTATAGCCTGTTTTGAGGAGAAACCTGAAATGCATTAGCATCCTTTCCTAAAGGTGCATATGGATCTTGAGACTACCAGTGAAGTGTCCGCTCCTTTTGCTGAGCAGATGATGTAGTATAGATCCAGAAGAGGAAGAGCATGTTATTCTATCATGGTGAGCATGAGTTATTCCCCCTCACACCCTCAAGCCTGGAACTAGCAGCACAGGCTGCTGTGGGTACAGCTCACCCATATGCACAATCCCAAGGGAGCACACATCTGGAAAGAAGCAAGTGAGAGAGTTCCAGGAGGAAATCCATACAGGAGCAAAGGGAGGTTCATTAGCAAAAGAGTTCCCAAACTCTCTGTGCAGTTTGTCATTTAAGCATGTCTCCTGAGCCTGCTCTCACACAGCAAATGGACAGGTTCACTTCATCTCATTCTATTGTCCTGAGACACTCTACTCCTTGGTAAGCCTGATAATCCATGCTGGACCCTGTCCAGAGGAAGGCTGTTGATTTGCGGTAGCTGTCAGAGCATGATTAGACATGTGGAGAAACCTTTCTTGGAAAAGAGTGACTGGGCAGAAGGGAACTTTCACCTCCTTTACATGAGGAGCAGGGCATGGACAGAGGAAAAGGCACAATATTGTGTAACATTTGTTACTTCCCGAGAAATAGTAACTGCTGTCCTTCCAGGTCATGGTGATTCTCCTTTCTGAGATTCTCCCCCATGCCCTCAGCCACACTAAGTTTGCCAATCTAGTGTCTGTCATAGCGCCTGGTCTGAGTTGGGGGGATGAGAGCTGTCAGGAGACACTACCCATGGCTGTAGTTGCAGGCACAGTGAGTGCCTTGAGGAAGCCACCCTGTGGAGTGGTTTGTCTCTATGCAGCAGCATCAGGTAGACACTATTCCAGAAAAAAATAGGCTGTAGGACCTCATTAGTTGCAAGAGATCACAATACCCCCTGGTGTATGCTTATTACATGACTGCAAGAAGGAAGAAGATGTTGGAAATTTCCTCCTGTTTCCACCTGGACATCATGATCTAGTGATACCAAAATTCATCTGTTTCTTACCAGTATCTGTCCTTTGTCCCCAGGATCACACTTGTTGGTTTGTTCCATTAAGACACCAGTGTGTGATGAGAGCATTGGAAAAAGAGAATGAGAGATATTCTGCCCTGTGAAGAAAATAATTCCTGGTCTCCTGGTCAACACAAGGGTTGCTTCTTGGGCTCAAGAATCTGCACAGAAACCCCAATCCTGATGGCAGAGCATCCAGTAACTCTTTATTCCCCGCAGTAGAGTGGTATTTAGAAAGGTGTCCCACCCCAATAGGAAAGCCATGAAAAGGTCAGTTTAAATATCAGCAGCTCTTCTAAGTGAAAGCGCGAATTGGACATACTTAGAGAGTGCCAATGAAGCTGCAGAGAGGAGTTAATGCCATGGGAAAAAGCAGGATAAATGCATAATATTTTTGGCTCTTCTTTGGTACAGAGGGATAGGACTTGAAATCTTATTTGTTCAGCACGATTTTGACACTTGTCTGTTCCTGCCATGGTTATGTCACAACTCATGTGAAAGTGAGTCTCACCAGCTTAAATGAGCTATCATCTGAAAGTCTACAGATAACTTTCTGGCTGTAGGCCCACCTCCATCCATTTCTCCTGCTCTTTCCCTCTGTAAGGGTTGGAATGTTCTTTGCAGTTAGCAAAGAGAGTCTGTTACTGGGAGAATGCAAACAGCATTGCAAAGGGGAAAAACTATTTTTATCCTACCTGTCTCTATCCACCAGCACAGTCTAATGGCCAATTTGAAAATTTTGGGGAGGTGAGAGCTTGAAGTCTGAACTTAGTTACTTCGCTCAGCTTGTAAAGGCCTGGGGCGAGCGTGGCATAGCTGTCATTTTGCAAGAACTTTAAGAATCAATTGCTTGGCCTTTTGTGCATTAATTCTTAACAGCATAGTTCTAGTTTGAGCCTAGAATCACTCAAAGGAGGAAATATTTAGAGTCCCATGCAAAAGAAACACTTGTCTTGAAACCCATTGTGAGAGTCTATTGACCTAAGTAGATCCTGCCTGAGTTTCATCTGTTTAATGCTCTTAAAGTTTTTTAACTCACTGAAACCACAACCTTTGTTATTTGTTCTAATCAACTTGCTATTGCCATTGTAAATGATCCTGCTCTTTGCCTGGGTGAGAGAATCTGATATAAAAGGGTTCTAAAGAAGGAAGGTGAAAACTAGAAGTCCTGCAGGCAAGAGAAAGAAGATTTGAATTAAGTTGTAAAAGGAGTTGATCTTCTTGCCTGTTTATTATCTGCTTACTATCCTGTTGTAGCTTAGCCCCACTTGGGACCAAGCTACGCAGTTTCGCTCTCACTCCCCGCACCCTTCGAGAGAACAGGGAGAGATAATATAAGGAAAAGGCTCGAAGTTTGAGATAAGGACAGGGAGAGATTCTTAAAGTTATCGTTAGGGGCAAAACAGACTTGACTTGGGGAAAACTACTTGTTTATTATTAAAACCAAAGCAGGAAAATGAGAAAGAGAACAAGATAATTTCCCCCCACCCCTCCCTCTTCCCAGGCTTAAAATTATCTCTACCACCAACGGCACAGGGGGAAATAGGGAATGGGGGTTGTGGTCAGTTCATCACATGTTGCTTTGTGCCACTCCTTCCTCCTTGGGGGAAGAACTCCTCACATTCCTCCCCTGCTTCATTGTGGGGTCCTACCCACGGGCCACAGTCCTTCGTGAAACTGCTCTGGCGTGGGTCATTCCTTCGACAGGGTGCAGTCCCTCCAGAACGGCTGCCCCCGCGGGCCCTCCATGGGCCACAGCCTCCTTCAGGCATCCACCTGCCCCAACCTGGGGTCCTCCATGGGCTGCAGGTGAATCTCTGCTCCTCCGTGGACCTCCAGGGGCTGCAGGGGGACAGCCTGCCCCACCATGGTCATCACCACAGGTTGCAGGGGAATTCTGGCCAGGAGCCGCATTACTCCTCCCCCTCCTTCTTCACTGACCTTGGCGTCTGCAGCCGTTCCTCACAACAGTCTGGCAGATGCCTCTCAGGTTCTCTTCACATCTCATCTCATCTCATCTCCTCTCCACTTCTTGCAGCCAGGTCGAAATTTGCTGCTCTTCTGTGTATTTTGGTCTCTGGATTCACTTTCTCTTCTCCTTTTATAAGGATTAGCAGAAAAATGAACCATTCCTTGGTAACCTTGGTAACCCCGGTAACCACCATTTTTAAAAAGGGGAACAAGGAGGACCCGGGCAACTACAGGCCAGTCAGCCTCACCTCTGTGCCTGGCAAGGTCATGGAGCAGATTCTCCTGGAAACCATGCTAAGGCACATGGGGAGCAAGGAGGTGGTTGGTGACAGCCAGCATGGCTTCACCAAGGGCAGATCGTGCCTGACCAATTTGGTGACCTTCTATGACGGGGTGACAGCATCAGTGGACAAGGGACGAGCAACGGATATCATCTACCTGGACTTGTGCAAAGCTTTTGACACTGTCCCGCACGACATCCTTCTCTTTAAACTAGAGAAACATGGGTTTGATGGATGGACCACTCGATGGATAAGTTAGCTGGATGGCCGAACTCAGAGAGTGGTGGTCAACGGCTCAATGTCCAAGTGGAGATCGGTCACGAGTGGCATCCTTCAGGGGTCTGTGTTGGGCCCGGCCCTGTTCAACATCTTTGTTGGTGACATGGACAGTGGGATAGAGTGCACCCTCAGCAAGTTCACCGATGACACCAAGCTGTGTGGTGCCGTCAACATGCTGGAGGGGAGGGATGCCATCCAGAGGGACCTCGACAGGCTGGTGAGGTGGGCCCATGCCAAACTCATGAAGTGCAACAAGGCCAAGTGCAAGGTCCTGCACATGGGTCGGGGTAATCCCAGGCACAAATACAGGCTGGGCGGAGAATGGATGGAGAGCAGCTCTGAGGAGAAAGACTTGGATATACTTGTGGACGAGAAGCTCAACATGAGCTGGCAACGCGCTCTTGCATCCCAGAAGGCCAACCGCATCCTGGGCTGCATCAAGAGAAGCGTGGCCAGCAGGTGGAGGGAGGTGATTCTCCCTCTCTACTCTACCCTGTCTCATGTGCCAGGTGCTAGAAGAGGATGCCAATGTGAGATACGTTCCTACTGGGTTTTATGCTTCCATAGTTCTCTTATCCTGTGTTCCTAGAGGAGATGATGGTCAGGATCTCTTCCTGCAATCAATCATTACAAGGTTTAATGTTTGTTACTACAGACAGCGCCTTGTTCAGCTATAGGTTTGTTCACAGGGCTACGCCTAGGCCAGGATCAAGATTACAAAAGAGTAATTCAGACAAGGTGTGATGCTCCTGTGATTTGTTTTACATACTTGCAAATACTTAAAGACACAATGAGAATTATGCTCTTTCCCCCCGCTCCACTTTTGCCTGTGAATAACTGAAGAGGGCTTCTCAATTTTTTTGTCTTTTACAAGCCTTGCTATAGAGTGCATGAGTTCTATGTATAACTGTGAGGGGAAAAGTTCATTAAATTAAAATATGGTATGTGCCTCTGGTTGTAGTATAGGTTGTTTGAAGGCTAATTTATCAGTGATCGATTATCTTAGGTAAGGGTTTTAAAACTTAGCAAGCCTTGTTCCCTTTCTCCATGTAAAACAACTATTTTCATTTTCTCAATCGTTATATTTTTCTTCTCTTTCAGTGCAGAGGAACTGGAGTCATAAAGATACCATGATGTTAATAGACTTGTCTCAAAGTTCATGAGGTCAGACTTATTGGTCTTCTGGTATGAGTAAGAGTGCAAAAATCTGGAATCAACTCAGTTAATCTCAGGCATAAAATAACCAGCACTGAAGAACTGCACATCCGTAAATGTATAATATAGGTTAACCTCTGATTTATTTCTTTTTGGGTCACATGTTCTACTTTCACCATAAAAGCAAATAAAGGTAACTATAATTAAAATGTCTATTTCCTTCTCTACTATTTGTGTTAACATTCATGCTATGGAATATACTCCTTTCATAATACTATATTTTTTTCAGTATTCTACAGTTATTGTTTCATTAAAAATACCCCTGTGATATTAACTGTATAATAAATTACAATTCAAAATAAAATATCAGTCATTTCATCCATGAGATAGAATAATAAAGCCATAATAAAAAGGAATAAAGTTTACCAATATGATAATGTAGCATGAGGTTTTTATAGACTCCATGTAAATGTTAAAATCTATAAATTTTTTATATTGTGGAAAATTGTAAAAAATAGTTATGAAAGGGGGTGGGGAGAGGGGAAAAAGCAGGCTGGTTTAATCCTGAAATTGCTGTTACTCAAATTCATTTTTATAACCTGAAAAAGAATATATAAAACTTATGCATATGAAATGATTTATCTGTGACTTAACTTATTTGCTATAGGTATTAAAGGTAAATTGAAGAAGGAAAACTGTGTGTTTCCACTTTCCAGCCCACAGTATTGGCAAGTGAAGAAACTTTAACTTCTCACCTTCCTTTGTTCACACCTAGTATCCTTGTATGTACTCTGCCCTTGTTTTTCCAACGCATTTCTTTCTTTATTTGGCTTCTTTTTATGTATTTGGGTTTTAACTGAAGGTAGAAGGATATGCAAATATGGAAAGGAGAGGATAGGACATGAATTCCTCCTTGCAGCCATTTTCTTCTTGTTGCATCATCCTTCGCACCATACTGGTGGGCTAGGAATTGAAAACCTCTATTTTCTTGTCTAATTATAATTTATTTAATTGCTTTTGTCCAATACTTAATATTTTTTTCTGATTGCAGATCACACTACCAGCTTGCAATAAACTTTTATTTAAATAAAGGAGAAAGGTGGAAAGATACACACAAAGAGTATACATTTCTAAAGCAGGTTCAATACAGGTACAAATAATTATTGCTTTAAAAATCTGCCGTTTTGGAAACCCAACACTGGTCAGCCTTGTTTTGCTGTGTTGTGTTGGTCTAGAGACAGCACAACAAAACGTACTTGTTATCCCCTAGAGCATTCTGACTTCTAAAATATGGGGGCACTTATTGTCCTCTCATGATGGAGCTGCTTTTATTTAATTGATAGGTGGCTCGTCACTGACAAGGACATCGTTCATTCCACTTGCATAATCAAGATTTTTGTCATATTTCCAAATAAGAGGAAAGGAAGTAGAGAGGAAACAAAGCTACAGAGGCATAAAATAAGGAACCGATTGAGTGCTTGCATTTCTGAAACAAAAAGTTGACTTCTTCTGTAAACTTAAAACATTGCTTTCATGTATGGGTCTTCAAAATAGCAGTAGTGAAAGTAAGGGACTAGATGAAGAGATGCTCAAGAGAAGATATCAATATATAGTCACTGCATAATCAAAAAACATTTAAGGACAACCACAGTGTTAATCTCAAAGATTTAAACTCAGAGGAACTATGTAGTATTAGAACATAGCTTTCCTCCTGCACAGCAGTAGCACTCAACAGTTTAAGACAGAAAATGAGGGTAGATACTGGACACGGCAACAAATCCTGAGGCAATTTACACACATGTAATGTTATTCTTCAAGCTGCAGTCCACCAAGGGCATCAGGATTACTGAAACTAAACCACAAAGAGCCAAAGAGGAGTTGATTTGTGCCTCCTCTGTCAAAATAGTAATGTAGGGCTGATTAATTAAATAAGAAAAAAAAATATCTTTTTATCTCCTGCCTTACCCTATGCCAAGGAGGTGGGCTCTGGGGGAAGGCGGCATAGAGCTTCCCTCCAACAGAAGAAAGTGAGAAGGGACAGCAAAGAGAGAGGCCTTTGCAAGTATACTGCAGTTATGAATGGTGTGGAGATGGTGGATAGGGCTTAGTTGTTCAGTCTCCTCTAAAATAAGAATTAAGAGGCTTAAAATGAAGCCAGCAGGTACTAGATTCAAAGCAGTCTGAAGGAGGTGGTCTTCATGCAATGAGGAGTTAAACTGTGGAAGTCCTTGTAGTTGGGTGAATGTAAACATTTCCATTAATTTCAAAGGGAAAATGGAAAAAGTGATGGAAGATAAATCCTTCTGAGGAACACAAAGAAACCACAACCATCCTTCAGCTGTCAGGGAGCCACAAGAGTAAGGGTGCTCCATGAGGGCACGTAAGCCAGTAGCTGAAGGTTATCTCAGCACATAGGGCAGTGACCTCACCAGGGCACAGCTCCACTGCACCCAAGCAGCTTGGTGGCAGTGGCAGGGTCTGTCAACAGCCCAGCAATAATTCAACCAACAGGCCTTACTGACCCTGATCAGCCCTGCCTAGGTCCTCCACCCACACCAACTGCTCGTGGGTGCATGGGCTCCATTTTACGCACAGGCCAGTGCCTTCAGTTCCTACATGAGCTGTGTTGTAGCCCTGTCCTTGAGCTGTTTAGCTTTCATGGTTTGAAACTGGACCTGACTTGTTACCATGTTTCTGCCTGATGATCACTGAACTGTTGATAGGACCTTATTTCGACACCCCCCCCTTCTCTAGTTGTCCAGTTCAAGAGCTGTGGAACTGCACCTTCTCAGTGAGATCATTGCCCAGCCTTCATTCTGGCCATCCTTGTCTCCTGGCTTGCTCTCTGTTGTGGAAGAGTCTTGCTCTTCTGCTCCCTGCCAGTTAGCTCAGGTCTTCTCAGGCCCTGAGCTGAGTACCATGGAGTCTGGCCCTCAGACTAAGCCAGGGCTTGTCCCCATAGCCCCCCTGCACCTAGGTGTTATTAGACTTGACCCTATGGCCACCCTGCAGTTTCTCTTTCAACCCCACACCCCACAGGGCACTGTGATCAGTATGCACAGGCAGATCACAGCCCTGCAGGCTTCTCTAAACTCCCCTGCACCCAGAGTGACACTTCCTGCCCACCAACATCTTTAGCACCTTTTGGGAACATCTAGGCTTTGTCATGCTCCCAATCAGCAGCCCTCAAAGAGCATCTCAAGGACAAGGTGGTATGTGGGTTCATCTGCCACTCTACCTCCACTGCCAGGGCCCCAAATTTTTTGTCAAAAATAATTTTGGGGGTTTTTAACCCTTCATAGAAGGAGCCTGCCAACTTAAAGTGGCTTCAGCCTACCTCGGATCCACATGCCAGCAGTCGGGGTCCACCAGGTACCCCAGGAAGTCCACCCTGTGCTATTGAAAAGAGCAAATGTCTGGGGTTTGACATGGAGCCACTACTGCACAAGTGACTCAGGACTTCCCTGGCGTAGTCAGTGTGCCTGCTGAGCACCAGAGAACACGAAGACATCGAGGATGTCACTACACAGTTATCAAGCAGGCTGTGCAGGACATCACTTCTGAAATGATGGAAGGTGGTCAGAGCACAGAAGAGACCAAACGGTATCACAAGATCCTCTTCTGACAAGAACAGAAATGTTGGAAGTAGACTGTGAGACCACCTGCTCCCAATGAATAACCATTACAGCGTCCCAGCTTCCTGATTAAGGACAAGGACAGACTTTGTGGATTTTTGTTTGTTCTACTGAAATAAAAGGCTTACACTGAGACCTAGGTTACAGGCCTAAGCAACAGAAAGACTGATTTCTCTGTTGTGAAGTACTAAATGTGAAAAAAATCTGAAACTTTGTATCTTAAATACAAATCGCAGAATTTGGACTACAAAATTATATTTTATAGATAAAACTGGATTTCAAAGAATGAGGAAATTGTACAGTCACTCTATCAATTTTCAGACTTAAAATTCAACTGTATTCCTGTGACACACAATGCAAACAAAGAGAACAACCAACTAATAAAGACTTGCTAAAAAGAGAGGTAGATTTAAAAAAAAAAAATTAAAAAAAAAATCAGATAGTCCTTGACCAAAACCAGATGTTACACTTGAAAAAAAAGGTCAAATTACTGTCACACGTGCAGTCACTGCATTAGAAAAGCATCCCCCAGCTAAACTAGTCAGAAAAATTATACCCAAAAGTTAACAGTAAACCAGGCAAAGTAGAATCTGTCATTATTGCCTGCTCCAGACTACCATCTTTTCAAAGGTGTGTTGTAATTTAGAATGAAACATTAACTAAAGGGACTTGTAGAGACTTAAGTCTCTACAAACCAGAAACTCTCAAGGTAAAATTACATACTTAAGCACTGCAAGTATCTGCAGAGACACAGGACTTCAGCACTTTTGCCAGAGGTAGTCCGATGTCCTTGGTTTTATTCTAGTCTCAGCTTCCTCCTGCTCACACACCTGAACGCTTGTTTATGACACGCAGTGTGACTACATGATGCAATTTACGAAAAGAAGGAGAGTAAAAAGTCGACTTTTAAACCATACCGTTCATATCCCTACTGGTTTTTCAAACATGCAGTTGGTTGGACTGTGCAATTCTCTCCATGCTTCAGTTGAGACAGCTCTTTTACTTAATAATTACTGATGAACGTTTTAAATGCATAAAGTTGCACTTGCCTTATCTGCACAAATTCACATTTTGTAAATTGAATAAGCCATACTGTACAATATTAAAAGTAGAATGTGCAGTGAATTCCTGTTAAGTTACTGCCACTTAACTATGTGTTTTTCCAAGGCACAGTACACAAAAGAACTCCTACAATGGCAGATCAGCCTACCACATGAAAATTTTAACCTTCTAATGAGACAGTGGGACATGTTTTGCTCGTTCTTTGTATTGAGCGACATAAGGCAGCACAAGAAGCATAACAAGGAAATTCAGATGTCCCGGGTTCTCCACCATAGTCACCATGAACACTGGTCCCTTATACAAATGAGAGATACAAAGCTGTCAAACATAATATGGGAATATAATTTTATTGTGTTAATCTGCATATGTATTGGTACAGCTGTTCCGTGAAGGCTTCTGAGGAAAATTTTTCCATAACTCTGGCTCTTCCAGCTGCTCCCATTCTGTCCTTTAAGACAGGATCTCTCACAATTTTTTCCATGGCCTCAGAGAATTGCGTTGGCAGAGGATCACACAAAAATCCCGTAACATTATGCAAGATTGACTCTAAAGGACCACCTGAATTAACTGCTACAACTGGACATCTCATATACATTGCCTCCAGAGGAACAATGCCAAAATGTTCATTGCTTGGCGTATAAAGCACACAAATAGAGTTACTATAAAGAGAGATTTTCTGTTCATCTGAGAAGGACTTCAGAAAAGTGACATGGTCATCAACCCTAAGCTTGGCTGCGAGTTTCCTCAGCTCTTCGTACTGCTCCACATTTTCCAGAACTCGTTTATCATAACCACCTGCCATAACCAGGTGAACTTCATTCCACTCATGAGAATCAAGTCGTCCTCGAAGCTCATGCAAAGCTTCAAGAGCCAATGCTAGATTCTTTTTTCTCTCATACCTATTAATGGAAAGAAACAAGAACTTTTTCTTCTTCGGCACCAGGTCAGCTATGTCTGCAGGAACTAATGTTTCAAAGCTACTGGTGTTGAGCGATGGGTAGAGGACATCTGGGTTTATGTGAGATAAGGACTTAAATGTGTCCTTGAACACGCTGGCGGTGAACTTGCTGTTCACAACAATACAGTCTGCCATGCCAGTCGTGTACTCTTCCAGCCAGTCAAGCGGTAATCTGTAGATGCGCTTTAGGAGAGATTCTCTCTTGGTCAGAAGCTGATCAGGAAAGTGACAGTAAAACAAAACCTTCTTACGGGTTCTGGCCAGTCTAAGTACAGGAATGCAAGCAGACACCTAGTGTGACCAGGAGAGACAAGACAAGAAGAAATGTTATTTTTTTTTGTGTTAGCTTTGCCAGCACGTACATGTGATTTCAAAGGCATGCCCCAAGAGCCAGTCCTTTGCAAGCCAAGTGCCCTCTCCCCTCCACAACTGCATCGAGCGGCCCTCCCGCGGCCAGGTGCTCCTGCTGCAGCCCTGGGCTTCCTCCCTTACCTCAGCCTACGAGGCCACCAAACCCCTTCTCTGCCAAGACCTCCTCTCCGCCCAGGCTCCCTCAAGCCCTGGGACGTCCCTATGCACCTCCTCCCGCCAAGGACCACCACCTGGGGAAGAGCTGGGAGGGAAGGCCAGGCTACAGCGGCTCCCTGTCCTTCCCCTGGAGCCCGCCAGCATCCCCGCCTCCCTCGGGCCTCCTCCCCACCGCAGCAGCGGGGCCGCGAACGATGGCTGCGGCGGCATCCCCCGCCTGCCTGGCCTGGCCTGGCCTGGCCCGGCCCGGTCCGGCACCTGGTCGCAGACGAAGGCGTCGACCCTCTCGCCGCTGAGCAGCAGGATGTAGAGCGCCACGAAGGCCATGCGCAGGGCGGCGCACAGCGCCTGCCCCCGGCCCCACAGGCTGCGGGGCAGCCAGCCACCGGCCCGCTGCACCGACAGCCCCCGCGTCTCGGCGAAGCAGCGCCCAGCGTCGTAGTGCGCGGTCCAGATCTGCACCCGGCAGCCCCGCGCCTGCAGCGCCAGCGCCGCGTCCACCACCAACCGCTCCGCCCCGCCCAGACCCAGGTCCGGGTGTAGGAACAGCACGGACGGGCCCTCCCCGTCCGCGGCCGCCATGGCTGCCGCCGGGGGACTACCGCCGCGCCCCGCCCCGCCGGACACGCAGCGGACACCAGCGCGCATGCGCAAGTCGACGGCCAGCACAGGACACGTCAGCCTTTGCAGCAGGGCCTTCCCCTTCGCCTCACCCGCTGGGTGGCCGAGGTGCTGCCTGGCGCCTCGTTCTGCACCTCCTCCGCTCGGCCGCCCCGGCCGCTTCGCTGATGAGGGAGCGAACGCTACCGAGGCATCACACGGAGTCAGCTCGCTCAGAAAGTGGCCGCTGAGGGAGGAAGGTTGAGGAAGAAGGGGCCGGCGCTGCTCAGGCATTATCACGGACAGCCGCGAGGCCCCGAGAGGTGCGGCGCGGGGCGGGGCCTGCTGCAGACAGGGACGTGGCCGGAGCGGCCGCGGAGGAGGGTGTGTGAGGCCGTGCCGACCCCGCAGCCAGCGCCGCCGTCGCCATGGTGAGGATCTGCCCGGGGCTGGGGGTGGCGGAGGCGCCTTTTCTCCCTCCCCTGGCTGTTCCCGCCGCCTCTTACCCCCTCCCGGTTCTCTCTTCTCTCCGCAGCCCGGGCCCAACCCCAGCGCCACCAGCGTCGGTTCCTCCGGCCGCTCCCCCAGCAAGGCCGTGGCTCCCCGCGCGGCGGGCTCCACCGTCCGGCAGAGGTAAAGGGGGGCAGGGCTCCTGCGGGCCTCGGCCATCGGTCCTCGGTGCGCTGGGCTGTAGGCCCGGGCGGTGCTGTGGCGGGCACCGTGCCCTCTGCTTACCTGGCTGGCGCAGGCTGGTGCCCTCAAGTGCCTCGCTTCTGCAGAGTCTCTTGGGGTGCTTGGTGCTAGAAGCTGTCAAATTGCTAATGCATTTCGGTCTTTTATTCCGTGATCCCCCTAAAGGAAGAATGCCAGCTGCGGGACGAGGAGTGCAGGCCGTGCCACTTCCACAGGCACTGGTGGGATGTGGCGGTTCTACACTGAGGACTCTCCGGGGCTCAAAGTGTAAGTCGGGTATATGGGTCGTGGCAGGCGTGTGAGGAGGGGAGGTATATATTTCATCTGCTTGGGTAATCTTGCAGTCTTTGAGTTGAGAGATCAGTGTTCTGGTCTGCATGGGAAAATGTGGTGAGTTGGTGGCTGCTTAGATAGGTTTTTGAGGAAATATTTACTCTGTAAACCTGGAGAAGTAGTTTTTAAAGTTATAGTGGCTTTAAAAAGGTAGGTACAACTTACACTTTGTAATTGCCTAGACTTACCTTAAGTGGTCTTTGAAGACTGCAAGCAGTCCCTTTGAAGTTGGTAAAGATTACTTGTCACAGTGAATTTAGGTATCTATGTGCATGTTTTGGCTCGCCTTTCAATTAAACTTCTGTTTTTTTCTTTGTTAATAGATATGTTATGATTCTGTGCCCCACTTGAAAATGTAATATAACTAATATGCTGTATTTGCAGAATCTCAGGTGTTTTTATTAAAAAGCTGAAGATAAATTATTTTAGCAAAGCTTGCAAAGCAGATAGTATTCCGATATCTTGTATATCTTTTTTGACAAGGTGAACGGTCCAAGATTATAGTAAAGTACCAGGTGGTGGTGGTGTCCCTTAAGCTGTGAAGAGAACCTAGGCTTTTACTTTTTGGCCAATTTGAGTAATTCAGATCAATTTCCCAAACAAGCTTTGCAGCCTAATACTTGGGTAACTGTTGTGGTTTTGTTTAGTGAGGGGGGGCCTAAGGTGGTAGCTTCTGTAAGTGGAGAGTGTTTCAGCTGATGGGTGCACTCTAAGTGGTACCCTCAGTGGGAGTTTGTGCTTTTTGTAGAGTTACGCTTCATGGCTTCTTGTTCTTAGGGAGCTGAAGAGGCTGGAGATACTCTGGGATGTCCCTGTTGTTTCTGTTTTCTAGAATCTGCTCATATTTTTGGAGGGCCCTGTACAAGGGCTGCTGCTGACTGCACAAACAACATTTTGGGGAGGGCTGTTGATATTCTAGTTAGTGATTGTAATCCTTCCTCTGAAGTTGTCATACGTGTTTTCATTTTCATATGTGCTTGACATTTTAAAAACTAAAAACTATACAGCAAGCCATCAAAGTAGTGGTGTTCTACGACTGCAGGTCTTACTTTCTCCATTCTGAATCCAGAGAGGAGACAAGGCAAAGAAAAAAAACCGCAATGAGTAATAATAGTGTTTGAGAGCAAATCTATGCAGATAGGCAAGGCAACTATTTTCTGTGTTGTTTGATCTGAGAAAAACTGGAAGTGTTCTACCATCAGGTGGAGTTTTTTTCAATAAACTTGTGATACAAGCTGTCAAAGCAGCTTTACCAATTTCTGTAAGTGTGCTTGTGAATCCTTTGGTTTCACTTTTGATGTTGAATGACCCCTCAGTTTTGCTCATCTTCAATGCAAGCAAGTCAGTAGATAGATTTTTCCCTTTTATTTACATTGTGACACAATGGTTCCCAATTTTAAGGTTTTGAAGGCTTGGGAGTTCTTTTTGCAAGCTACCATGGGTGGCTGTGTGGTCAGGCTTTTAATGGAAGAAACAAATCTGTAGAAGTGAGTTTGTTTTACAAACCATGTGCATCCTAGATCTAACTCTTTCTGAACCATGGCTTGGGAGCAACTTTCTTGCTTAACAGCTTTCCATGTATTTTTCTACGTATGTTTTTTTTTCCATAGCAACCAATGATCTCTGTCCTATTCAGTAGACTTAAAAATGAAAACAGGTTATATAGGGGTTGTGGTTGCCTCAGTAAAGCGCTTCAGCCAAAGCTGGTTTTAAAAATGGTTGTAATCACTACTGTATGAAGCATTATGAAAGCTTAGCCCGGTGGTGGGGTGTTTTTTTTTTTTTTTTCTTTTGTTTTCTCACATTGTTTAAAAATGTGAGCTCTTAAAATTACTATGAAAAAATACATAAAAACACCTGAGAACGGGTTATTTCATGCTAACTATGATGAGGAGAATTCTGTTATAGATCAAAAGTTTTATATTTTATATTGTCCATAATTATACCTCTGATGCTTCAGGTATTTAGTAGCTGTACTCAACATCAGAAATAATAAACATGTTGAATAAGCAAGTTCGGTTCGCCTCAGGAAAGTTCATGTATCTGTAGTACAGGATGCTACAAAATACATGTTTTTGAAAAGAATATTAGCAAAAGAGAGCTGTGGGGAATCTGGTTGAGAGTGGGGTATAGAATCATGGAATGGTTTGGGTTGGAAGGGACCTTTTATACATACGGTATTGTGACTGTATGTCACAATGGCAGTCTATAGATCTGTCATCCAGTCCAACCCCCCTGCAAGGAGCAGGGACATCTCCAACCAGATCAGGTTATTCAGAGCCCTGTCCAAGTCCAACCTGGCCTTGAACGTTTCCAGGAATGGGGCATCCACCACCTCTCTGGGCAACCTGTGCCAGTGTTCTTTTTCTTTTTAAAACTCAGATTGAATATTGTGTACTTTGAAAAGAAGACTAAACCCAAACTTGTTGCTCTTTCTGTGGCACTTGGTACCTGTAGTTTCTGTTTCTTGTCTTGAGTTTTCTTGCTTAAAGAGCTGTAGGCAATGTTTTCTGTGGAGCCATGATAGAGAATCAAATTTGACTTGTGGTATAATATGCAGCCTTGTGAAAGACATTCTGAGAACGCACAGTACCAAATCTTTAGAGATGCCTGAACAGGAGGTTTTTTCTTTATTTATTTAAACTCTGTGGTGGGCTGAGAAGATTCATGTGTATGAAGAATTGTAGGGATTCAGTAGGTTGTCTTTGGGACTGGAGGAAATGAGATACACATGTCAGAATTGGAAAGCTGATTATTCTATAGGAGGATTAATGCCACTTGCATGTTTAAAAAACAACGCCAAGCACACAAACAATCCCCACTGTGTATTTCCGTGTTGCTCTCTGCTGGTTAGTGGTGCTTCTCTATTCCTGTGTGCCTTTGGCAAAAAGTAGCTTATGTATTACTGCTGCTAAAAGCTCAAATTAATTAAATAGTAATTCAAATCCAACGTAAGGACATAGTGCACATGTACTCATTACAAGTTATGTTATGTAGGACATAAACTTCAAATATGTATAAAACACTGGGGATTGAGAAGTACATTCTGTTGCTTAGCTAAAGACATCCCTTGATAGGGGTTGCTTATGTAGTCACTGTGTGTGCGGACTTTTTTTATTTTGCACATTTTGTCATTGATTGATTTGCTAAATGCTTTAGGTCTGTGTTCAGGGCTCTCCATACCCACATAAGTCTGATAGATAACTGAGTTTTAAAACTCAATGTAAGATTACAGTTATGAACATTTGAAGTACAGGGACCGTGACCTCATAGGAAAATATGTTAGTAAATTATTTCAATCCATTTTCAGTTTCTTTTTTACTTTATTCAAGTAACATTTACCTGCTTATAAATGGTAGCCTGGAGGGTAATCTGGGCTGGATAACAGGATTCATGATGTTCTCCCAATAACAGGTTGAAAATCAGAAATGAGATTGTATGAAGTGGGTGGTATGAAGCAATGTTGTAGTGTGTGTAATAATGCATGTAATTGTTGTGTCTTAGAACAGCACGAAGCAGCTGATGTAGTCTCTCAACATGCACTGTAAGATTAAACTGTTTTTTAAAAACATCACTATACAATTTCTAAACAATATATAAAAGCGGGAAGGAAAAAAAGAAGAAATCAGATAATTTATACATTTTAGGCACTGATTTAATGATGGGGTTAACTTTAACTCACTCACCCACTGCTGCCATTGTTTTGAAATGAAAGAAAATCTGTGAAAAAACAGCTAATGTAAATTTTATGCCAAAATTTTACTAGCCGCTAGAGGACTCTGTTGGTTTTTGTATCTGACTACGTCTGCTCAGGTGGCTATCTGAGTAGTAAATACAGATGATAATTTTCCAGAGATTGTTTTCAGAACGATGAGTAATAATGAGCCATTAATTACGTTTCAAATAAGTCAGGGGTTTTGTTATTATATTGTGCTTTATAGTTACCTACCATTTAGGGTGTGTAAAACTGTAGCTTTAAAAACATAGGAGCAGCAACAGTTTTTGATAAAGATGCTGTAAGGTGTTTCTATGGGAATGAAATAGGAGCTTTCTCATACAACTGCTTATGAACTGATGAGTTCACTGGACTGATAATGACTGGCCTTTAGACAAAGCAGACTTTTTTATGTTAATGCATTTTTTTTTTCTTTATTTTTAGTGGGCCTGTTCCAGTTTTGGTCATGAGTCTTCTTTTTATTGCTTCTGTGTTTATGCTGCACATCTGGGGTAAATACACTCGTTCATAGACTCAGCTGCCAACTTAAAGCATACATCTTGGACCAAAAATATGGTGGATCCTGGTTGTTCTTGGAGAGAGACTGGGGAAGCTTCCTATCACCTGGTGAAGTCCTGTCAACTTTGGCTCTAATACAGAATGAATTTCTCAGTTCACTGTTTGGACAGGTTTAAAGTCTGTCATGGGTCATTTTATATTTGTATCTGTACACTTAGAATACAGGTATTGCAATAAAAGTTGTATATGGAAATAGAAACAGTCTTAACTGTATTTTTTTCTTCCTATTCAAACATACCACAACTAAAACATTATACTTGGTTTTTTTTTTTTTTGTATATAACCATATTTGTGAGTAAATGCCATATGACAGTTCAGACTAGATTCTTCTATACTGTACAGTGCTATATAATTTTATGCCAGAAGATCTTTTTTTTTCGTGAATGAAGGAGGCAAAATCAGATGCACAAACATGTGAGGGTAACAGAGATGTTTACTGAAATAAAACTGAGGTACGCTATCTGGGCTGGATTTATTTTGTTTATTTCCTAAATGCAAGTTAAACTCTACTCAGTGCTCATTATGCATAAAAGTATGTATGTACACTTGTTTTTCAAACTGCACTTGAGGATCAATATGAACTGGTACCTAACTGATTTTTAAAAGAATCAGTTAGAAGAAAATAAAGACCACTACCCAGAAGGAAACTGGAGCAATTATCTGAAGAGCTACCCAGGTGTATCTCAGCCTGTATGCATGCCCTGTTATTTAAAATGCAGCCAGTCGTCTTCCAGTCATCCCATTCCATTTTTCACCCTAACTCTCCATTTTCTTTTTTAACAGTCAGGCAACTCTTTCTGTTTTTAAAGGTACATACATATTGGTGCATTACCGTTTCCGTTGTTTCTCATTGCTGGTGTCGTCTTGAGATTTAGATAACCAAATCAGACCTTTCCATACAGTTGGACAGAATTATTTTAGCCTGTTGTTCGCGATGTGATTCCTGTTTGAATATCAGCTTGTAATGGGAAACCAGTGTTCTTGGTTATGCAGCCTTGATGCAAGCGTTGACTGCTGACATGCTGTAGAAGCAGCCTCTCTTATGCACTGCCTTCCTTGAAAGCAATTCTTAAAGTAGCATTACTCCTGAAAAGAAGAAACCGTTCAGAACAAAAACAAGTAAGGAATGTGGTCTCAGGGCTATAAGGATAAATGTTTTGAGTGGTGTTTACGTCATAATGTCTAGTGTAAATGTAGAGGGAAAGATAGAAGACTTGGTGAAAATTATCCTACAAAATGTAATGGTCTAAGGGGTTCTGTTTTCAGAGGAGTGAAACTTTAGGAACAGGGAATTCTGGTGATTCAAAGGCAGTGGGGTAGGAGAATACACTAAAGCGGTGGAAACTGAGCCAAATAAATCATGTATCAAAGGGAAAAGGATCCACAAATCTTTTGCCACTACGGATATGGAAGGGAAGTAGAAACGGCAGGGAAAATAAAACAAATAGAGGGATTAGCTCACCACTTCAAAAGGTGGAGATAAGGGTCTCTTATTTCAATGCTTTGTCTATCAAGAAAGTAAAATCTGTACAGTCAGTGATTTCATTTTAAGGCAAGAAAGAAAATACTGAGGAAAAGACTAATGGCAAGTCAGTTGTTCTGCTGACCATGTGGATAGACTGCTACTGACTTAATTGGCGATACTCAAAGGGAAAGGAAGAATGGACAACAGTAATATCTAAGTAGATAACCTCTTCTTTACTCTTGATGATACAGCTCTCTAACACAGCAGGAAAGAATTTTCTTCGAAACACATCCGGTCCCTAAAAGCTGTTTTGCCACAGCAAATAGTTCCATTTAAAGCCTTCCGTATTTTTTGCTTGTCTGGTATCTTGCTGCCTCTGAAAACTAAAATAATCTACAAACTCAGAAGAAGTAAAGGGGTGGGCTGAAGGTTTACTGCCGTACAGCCTACGTTTAATTCAGCTGAGTGTAAAAACGTTGACTATTTTTTCACTGCTGTCCTTGGTTAAGTATTTTCTTTTCTTGAATGACCTGTATCATAGATTTTTGCATACACTATCAAACAGTCTAATTTGCACAAATTACTTCTCACCCCTTCTTGGCTTTATATTTTGGAAGCGTGAGCTTTCCCATGGTTTAAAAATCCTTGCTGCTTTAATTCTTGAAAGAAGTGATGCTTTAGTTGGATGCAGCTAGCTGAAGCATCCATAGCTTTGTTTGATGTTCCTTGTACGTGATAAAAAA
The DNA here is from genome assembly GCF_036417535.1 of Chlamydotis macqueenii. Classification (NCBI taxonomy): domain Eukaryota; kingdom Metazoa; phylum Chordata; class Aves; order Otidiformes; family Otididae; genus Chlamydotis; species Chlamydotis macqueenii. The sequence goes on along the minus strand of NC_141557.1, from coordinate 99,260,173 downwards.
GACAGATCTCTTTAATGTATGTTTTCCAATTTGTGATCATTTTAATGATTAGCATAAAAGTGTTAGATATTCATGCTCATCTTTTTAGCATTTTGTGTACATGAGCTGTAATGGATTCTTGCAATTGATGTTTATCGAAACTTCAGCTCCACAGAAATACAGGTAGAGAAACGCGAAGACTTACTGGAAGTAAGTCTTTGTCTCATATTGAATCTGAAATTATGTTTGGGCTGGGTGAATAAATTATGGCCATGCTGATAAACAGTAGCTAATCTGTAATACAGAAAACTAGTCTTTCGATAATGGGTGGAAAAGGAGAAGGGATTGCCATTTGTAAAGCTTCATATCAGGCAACTAAGAATTAGTAAGACTTTGGATTTTTATACCTACTTGTATGTAATTGAAATACCATCTTGGCTGCGCTGACTGTTAGAAATTGTGAATATCTTTATAATCTACTTAAGTGCTACAGAAGGCCACAAAGATCTTCGCTTTGTGTCCTTAACAATAAAAGTTCAGGAAATCTGGAAGAACTTCTGTTTCCGTAGAAGATATGATAAAGTGCTAGAATCTTTTATTCTGGACTTTAAAAAAAAAAAAATTGCGACCTCAGGCTCTGTTATTCCTCAGGTGAAGAAGGGGTTTTATAAGGAAATGGTCCTGTTGTGCATGAGTACGTTTCTGTCACTTAAGCTTTCCGTCCCTCCCGCAGCAATAGATCCGAGTGTGAGCCAGCTTCGGTCTGGTTTAACAGAGGAGTAGAAGCCGAAAGACACTTCTTGAGAGTTGGATGGAATAGGTAGCTGGTGGAAGAGGGAGGCTGTAGAAGTTTCCTTTGAGCAAGAGACTCTCGCTTTTAATTTGTTACCTAGGGAAAACAAAGAGAAAGCTGGACTTTTAAAATGCATTTATGGTAGGAAAAGCTTTAATCTTTGCCCTTGAACCTTTTTGCACATTGAAGTCAATATGGATCTGTCAGGATGGGGGCTTCATTAGCTCTGATGTTGCAGAACTACCTTTTACTTTTGCTGTCTGTGCAGAAGCCAGCTCTACTACACAAAAGCAATCTTTTTTTTTTTTTTTTTTTTTTTTTCCTTTCCTTCCTTTTAGCCTTCACTATTTACTGGTATCCAGTTGGTTTCATTCAGGCCACCCTTTCTTGTAGTATGCACACAGCCTGTGAACTCCTCTTATCTTTTGCCATCATGTCACGATAAACTCCGTGCCTCTGATAATCACTAATAATGTTTATCGTTCTTGAAGGGAACAAGGGGAAGGGCAGTTGTTGTTGTTCAAGTGCGTAATTCATGACTGTCCTACATGAACACACCTCTTTTGCAGCAGAAGGAATTTATTTTTCTTTTATCACATCAGACTCTGAATTTACCCTCCAAAAATAAACTGTCAGCTCTTCCCAATGTCTCATCTGTCTCCAGCTGTTTCTTAAGGTCTCTGAGCCTATCAGATGTAGCATAAACTAGTGTAAGCTGTCTTCAGTACTGTTCACAGTAAATTACAATGCCTTTACTACAGGCACATATATATACTTGTAAAGATACATGCATGCACATGTATATGGTTGCTTTATCAGTTTAGAAATGCAAAAGGATGTGTCTCTGACAACGTAAGATGGCACGCCCTTATTGGGCTGCACCGTGACAGCAGTGCAGAGGGGCAAACCGAACAGCTGGTGTTCTCTTCCTCAGCCGTATTGGCTAGAGTTGAGTGGATGCTATACTGAGATCGTGTGGTGAGGTAGTAACGGATTCTGTGAGGTACTTGGTAGAAAAAATTATATTTTAAGATAAAAAAATTATCTTTTAAGAGATGTCTCGTGTTTCTTCAAAGGCTAACTTGCTATACACTTCCAGCTTTGATAATAAAGCTGCATTGGCATCCTCATTAGCTGTTTATATAAATGTGTTTCATAGGAGGCTGTGTTTTGTAGGCTTGGCATTGTTAGTAATATATTAAGAATATTAATTATTCTTAACTTGGGATGTGAGCTGTAAGAGGAGACTGTCTGCCTTTTGGCTTTTTTTTATTGAGGGGAAAATTGCATAGCATTTGTGATTCCTACTTTGATTTTGGAAGCTGTTGAAGAGAAAGGCAGGCAAAGCAAGAGCAGATGTGAAGTTACTGAGTACACCTCAACCCTGACATGTATTGTGACCTTCTTCCTTCTATATTCTAGTTGTCTTTTTCCCTGGAGACTGCCAATTACACTGAATAATGCCATGGAACAGGATAATCTCTGTGATGAAGAAACATGACAGGTAGTAACAATAGTGAATAGAACAGACCCATTTTACCTATGACAAAATTGAAGTTCAGATGTGGATCACCAGAGATGCGACAACTCTATCTCATATTTGGCTGCAAATAATTATTCTTGTTTCTTATTTTGAAGGATTTTTCACACAGCTGCCTTCCAGAATAGTGTGTGCAATTTTTTGACCAACCAGAAATGGAGTAATTCTTTGAAATTACACTATCATTTCATAAAACACAACTAAGTAAAACTTTTCGTGCACTGCCTCCTCCAAAGAGCTGTTTTTCTTAATATTAACAAAGTGAAATTCTAGCTAGTTTAGTGTGATTTTTTTTTTCTCAAGCATTTATCACTGAGTAAATATACTGACCTGTTTTCCTCCTTTGATACTACAGAGAGATATCAAAAATATTTACAAATGCTGCAGATCTAAGATAATTATCAGTGAAATGCCTCCAAAATAAAATACGAACTAAATTTACAGTCAGTATGCTCAACTTCTAGGGGGGCTACATCCCCATCATCTATTAATTACCAAACACCATTCTGTGAGAGCTTCTTCCCAGTTTATTGGCTACTCTTCCAGTTGTTTTTCCGATAAGATAATACGAAAAGAACCTAAAGCAATGTTGCCTTACATTCCCAGGATTGGCTGGTAAGTACTGTTACTCCTCTCTTCCATAAAAGTACCATGCAGTTAGAGTACAGTATATGTTGTAATCAGTGAATGAGAGCGTACGTGTTCCTTACCTCAGGAAGATATCTGTGAGGGGAAAAACATAGCAGTGTGATACAAAGTTGAGAAGGACCAAACTATTGTAATTGAGTGACAGTCTGAACCTGATGCGGTTGTGAGGCTTGGTAGACCTAGGTTTCTAGTTTTGCTCCATTGTTGCTTCCGTACTCCTTGCTGAAAAGCTTTTTTAATTGCCTGTTATGTCACTAAAAACTTTACAGAATGTTGAGAACTTGAGCATGAAGGAACTCACAGTGGTGAACAGTAAAATTAGAGCCATTCCGTCCTCTGTTCCAGGTGGAATTAGATAATACTGATCTCCTTGCTGTCTACATGCAAAATTGTCTAATGATATATTTGCCTTCACTGAGTGAAAGAGTTTGTGGAGCAAGATTATCTCCCTGTTTCTGAACAGAGAAGTCACTTCACAACACTTGTGGGAAGAAGAAAAAAAGGTTTTGCTAGTTCTGCTTACGGTATTTTCCACCTCCAAACTGAAATTATTTCTACTTTCTGTGCCATGGCAAACTCAAGAAAAGAAGAGCATCAGATAGGACCTCTTGTCTTGGACCACTGCATGAAGATTGACCACTTTGAAGGGAAAATTTTTCAGTAAAATTACTTCTTGCAGAAAACTGTGTATCTGAGTTGTTTAGGCTGGTGTACTCCATGTGGGGTCTCATGAGAGCGGAGTAGAGGAGGAGAATCGCCTCCCTCCACCTGCTGGCCACACTTCTTTTGATGCAGCCCAGGATGTGGTCAGCTTTCTGAGCTGCAAGCACACACTGACAGCTCATGTTGAGCTTCTCATCCACTAGTAGCCCAAAGTCCTTCTCCTCTGGGTTGCTTAAAATCCATTCTCTGCCCAGCCTGTATTTGTGTTTAGGATTGCCCTGACCCATGTGCAGGACCTTGCACTTGGCCTGGTTGAACTTCATGAGGTTTGCACGGGCCCACCTCTCCAGCCTGTCAAGGTCCCTCCAGATGGCATCCCTTCCCTGCAGTGTGTTAGCCGTACCACACAGCTTGGTGTTATCGTCAGACTTGCTGAGGGTGCACTCAATCCCACTGTCCATGTCTCCAATGAAGACGTTAAATAGCACTGGTCCCAATACTGACTCGTGAGGAATGCCACTTCTCACCGGTCTCTGCTTGAGACTCAAATACAGTGATAGCTATGAGCTGTGGTACATGACACCAGATCTGGCTGCAGTGCAGTGTGGCTCCCTCCTTGACCTCTAAGGTCTGCCAGCAGGGCAACAGAATAAGCTCAGCAGACTTCAAAAACAGTTTTGGTGAAACCAGGCAGCATTCAGAAGTGACTTGGCAGGAAAAGAAAGATAATAGAATCTTTAAGGTTGGAAAAGATCTCCAAGATCATCAAATCCAACCATTGTGATGATGGTAGATGTTCCTTGCAGCTTTCTGAGGGAATAAATAAAGACTGAAAGTTGTCCTTTTTTTTAACTTCCCCTCACCCCTTTGAGCCTCTGGAATCTGCTTTTCTTCTGCATTAGAAATTAAGGCCTGCTTAGTCAGGCCTTTCACTGGAGAAATAGAGAAATTATGAAATCACAAAGTGTTATGGGAAAATTGAGCAATTCTGTTCAAAAGGATGACTAGAAGATGTTTTCTTCCTTAAAAAATGCTGTTTAAATGAACAGCTAATTAACAGCTTGATGAAGGATATTTTCATGTTCAATAGCCTCAGCTTTTCATGTCTCTACTACATTCTTAATAAATAGCTGTGAAAAGATAGAAGGTAGTTTGCCACAACGGACAGTATACGGCAGATTTCAATAAAATAAGCCACATCTTCCCTTAGAGCATGCTCACATACAAAAAAAAGTCAAACTCCTAAACAACAAAGTTAGCATTTATGAGGACCTGATGCTATTATATATGAATGATATTTTCAGAAAGTAACCTATGAATAATAATCATTAAATTTAATATTAAAAATATTTTTATTCAATATGTTTAACTTTCTATAATCTCAAACCAATTATTTAAAAAAATCTAAATCAAAACCAATATTTTTGTTTTGATCAAAATTAAAATGAAAAGTAATTGCCAAATGTCAACATTTTCCATGAACTGGAAATTCAGACTGGAACCAGCACTTAACATTAGGTAGCTATGACAATGTAAAATAATATTGGAAATATGGATATAGGTCATAACAAAATGTACTTTGGAAGGGACTCTTGGATGCCTTTAGTTGAGCTTGCCCACAGCAGGGCAAGCATCAAAGCTCCATCAGGTTGCTGAGGACCTTGTCGAATTGCATTTTAAAAATCTCGTAGGAGGGAGATTTCAGAGTTTCTGTGGTTACATGTCCTTGTGCTTAACCACTCTCTGGTAAAGATTTTCATCTTGTATCCAATTAGAAGTTCCCTTGTTTGACTTTGCAGTGATTGCCTCTCATCTTTTTGCTGTGCGTTGCTGAGACAACTAGCTCCATCTACTCTCTAACCTTAGACAGGTGAGGACAGCAGCTATAGTTGCCCCCTTAGCAAGCTTGGTTGCCTCTGTCCCTGTATGTCACTTGCTCCAGCCCCCAACCATGTAAGCAGCCCTTTCCTAGATTCTCCAGTTTGTTATTGTTTCTGTTGTATTGAGGGCACAAAACTAGACACAGTATTCCAAGTGAGTGTCAAATAAAGGAGTATCTTTAGGATTACTTTCCTTGACATGCTCTTTGTGCATCTTGCTATATGGTTAGCCTGCATCACTGCAAGGGCGTGCTGCTGGTTCATGTTCCACTTGTCCACTGGGACACCCAGATCCTTTTCTGAAGAGTTGCTCTCTGGTGAGTCAGGCCATGTCTTGTTGCTTGGTGTTGCTCCATCCAAGATGCAGGACTTAATATTTGTCCTTCCCGAACTTAAAGAGGTTTTTGTTGGCTCATTTTTCCATACTGCTAAGGTCTCTCAGATTGCAGTGATATTCTCCAGTCTAGCTACCACTTTCTGAAATTTGGTGTCCTCACAAACTTGCTGAAGATGCAGGTAGTGAGACTGATTGCCTTCCTGCCAGGAGCATGAGAATGAGTCTGCATCACTGCAGGTTTACACTAAGCTCCTGTCCCTATTTTTTACCATCCTCACAAAAAAAAAAAAAATTATATGTCTGGGCTTGTGTGCAAGGCTGGCATTGAGATACTGGATTTCACGTAAGAATGGGCTCTAGCCCCATGCTCTGCTTTGCATGGAGGATGTGAGTGAAACCCCAGATGTGCTTAAGAGTGCCTTCCGAAAATTTGTTAGGCACTGTTCCCAGGCCTTCTGCTTGCTCCTTTCTCAGTCACCACCTGTGCATTCACATCTATCTTCTGGCTCATGTTACAGAAGTTCTTACTTCTCAGTAGCCTACAGCATTTCTGTTATGTGTAGGTCTCACACAGACCATCCTAGAAGACGCCTACAACATGCACTAGGTGGCCAGAGCAACACATTAATGTTAATTTCTGGTATGGGTTCAGTAAAAAAGTGTGCTTTTCTGAATTTCCTCTAAGCATTCCCAGTGATCTCAGTAGAAGGAAGAAAACTTCTAAGTATATACTCTCCCTTTACTCTTTCTTCCCTTGAAGAGGAAAGGAAAGGGACTCTAGGAATACAACTGTAACCATTCTGCCAGACACTTCTTTGCCAATAAAAAGGGATTCAGTCTCTAAGATATCTCCCTAAAATGAGTTAAAGCCACTACAAGCTGATATCTGTGTGTCCAAGTGCTCCATTTGGTGGACAGCTCCTCTTCCCTTTGTCTTCACAGACACAGAGTTTTGGATAACCTTACCAGTGGCCCTGTCTCCCATGCCTCTTGCCTGCTTTCTGTCTTAAGGCCCTCTGGCAGGCTTATTGTTTGTTGGGATGAAAATCCTGGTTTCGTTCTCTTGGGAACATTTGTCCGTCCACAGTCTCAGGGCTGGGTGGTCTTCTCTCCATTGTCAAGCAGATAAGATGCTAAAAGCTTTGAGGAAGAACCCTGTTCACGTAATCCCAAGTGATTGCCAGTGCTGACCAGCCAAGTCCCATGTAGTGAATGAAGTATGAATGTTTTCCTGAGAGTTTGGGTACGAGTGTCTGGATGTTTACACCTGGCTCATCTTTGTCATATAAACATCAAAGCCTAGAGGGAGGAAATAACACTGATGTCACAAAGTACACTTTCCGTGCTCTTGCAGGCAATGCAACATAAAAGCATTTTACCAACTGATCAAACTCCATAATTTAAGATACATGAACAAGATACATGCCTTGTCTGAGAAGTTACAGTGGGATGAGTGCAGCAGTTAGCTGTCTCCCTGTGTAAAAAGACACCTTTTAGCAGTGAGGTTGTAGGCATAGTCATGCCAACCTTAGTCAAATCTGTGGCTGATGCACAGGCTATGTAAATATGACTGTACTTTAGGAAGATGGTATTGATGCAAGGAAGCGTATTGCCTTGCCCCTACAATGCATGAGCATCAGGTAATGAAAAGCTGATCTCTTAAAAAGCCATCTAATCACCATGTTTAGTAGAAAAGTGCTGTGAAACAATTGTATTCATGCTCCAGAACCTGTTTCCCCACCATCTACTATAAGACAGTGGCTTTCAGATAATCATAAAATAGAATATCATAGATAATCCTGAAGTTGGTTGGAAACAATACTGCTATTGATAGGGAACCTTGACATAAAAATTGCATACGTTCACAAAACAGCATCCTATCTTACTGTAAGTGACTTTGTGAAGTACCCAGCTGTGAAAAAGCTACAAAGGCAGATTAAAGTGGTAGAGTGATGGCACCACAGGTTCTGGCATTCCAGGTGTAACTCTATTGTTTTATTGTAAACCAGCAAATGTATGGTTTACAATAATATTGCAAAGCAATATTTTTGCATACAAAGTCTCATTTTTGCACTGTACATTTCATAGAATCATAGAATGGTTAGGGTTGGAAGGGACCTTTAAAGATCATCTAGTCCAACCCCCCTGCAAGGAGCAGGGACATTCCCAACTAGATCAGGTTGCTCAGAGCCTCATCCAACCTGGCCTTGAATGTTTCCAGGGATGGGGCATCCACCACCTCTCTGGGCAACCTCTTCCAGTGCTCTACAACCCTCATTGTAAAAAAATTAACACCATCAGATCCCAGACTTGAAAACATTACTGTAATGCCTAATTAGCATGCCCATGTTAATTGTTTCCAGCACCTTCCATGACAGAAGAGCTTTCTTGCAGTGCTTCCTGTCTTACTTATCACTTCTCACCCTCACTTGATGCTGCCAGGTAAAACTCCTGTAGCACAGTCTCTCTGGAAGATCATTAAGGTGCACCGGAAGACAATAGTCTCTCGTTCAGAACTGGAAGTAAATATAAAATAAAAGCAGACCTACATTTTGTCTTGCAATAAGGTAGTAAAGAGAACAATACTTTGAGATTATTAATTCTGAAGAACCACTAATAGTTACTAGCTATTAGTAACAAGCAATACCACCACAGTTTCTTTATTCTCCCGGTTTGCTGCCTTCAGGTTTTGGCCAGACTAAGCCCTCAACTTCGTTTCTGCTTTAAACAACTGTATGGCTTCTGCTCACCCCCCTGATACCCTGACTAGTTGCAGTTGCTACTTTGTAGGAGATACATCATTCATATGTATGTCAAGTTCATATATGTGATATAGTTCATTGAAGAAGTGATTTGGTCTTGGACTTGGTTGTGGTTTGTCTTGCACAGGTGCTGTCTCCTTTTGTTTGCTGAGAAGGGCAGTAATCACAGGTCCTGTTCTTTGTTGTTGTGTGTAGGATAAAGCCATTTACATCTGAGCAAAGACAGTGGTTTGCCCCCATTTTGACTTCTGTGTACATTTGTCACATTAACAAAGAAAGAATGGTGTTTGTCTCAAGTCAGACTTGAAGAGTTGTAATGAACTTTGTATATACGTTTCCTGTGAGATGTATGCTGTCCTTGCATGGAAGCAGTGTGGAAATATACGAAATTAATCCTCTCCTCACAGTAATTTGATGACACAAGATTTCCTCGGTCTTTAGGTTACAAATATTCCTCTGTGTAATGCTGTGCCCTTGACATAAAAGTGTAAAGTCCATCTGATGTGAGTTAGCCCATGCATGAGCTGTCAATACTAGCAAATACAGGAGAGTGGTGGTGCAACGTGTCGGTTTACGGCAGAGATTGGCTAAATCCAGTTTTAAGCCCCTGCAATATAGGAAAGGCAGTGATAAACTAGAGCAAATTCAGCAGAGGTGGTCATGGGCTGGAGCAAATGCTCTGTACGGGGCAGGTGAGGGAACTGGACCTGTATAGCCTGGAGAAGGGGAGGCTTATTAGCAGCCTTCCTATACATACACAGAGGTCATAAAGAAGTTGAAGGCAGGCTTTTTACAGCAGTACATGGCAGTAGGATGAGAAACAATGGGCATAAGTTGAAAAGAGAGAGGTTGGATATAAGCAGAAACCATGAGGAGAGTCAAGCATTGGAGCAGGTTGCCCAAAGCAATTGTGCAGGCTCCTCCCTTGAATGTTTTTGAGACCCAATGGATAAAGCCCTGGGAAGCTTGGTCTGATCTCACAGGTGACCCACCTTTGAGCTGCAGGTAGTAGGGGGTTGCACTAGATGACCTTTTAAGGTCTCTTCCAACCTGAATTATCCTATGACCGTCCTATGACTATGATTCCTGTGGAGCCTTTCTGACACTCACTTGAATGTCTGCGTCCTCTGAAACTTGGAGTATTTCTGCTAGACAGCACTTGAGGTAAAGAGCTGAGGGTGAGCCCAACCTCAGTAAAAGCCTACTTCAGATTATCAAAGGTCTTGGAGAGTTGTGGAGAGAAAGAAGATTCTTAGTTTTATTTGTGACTTTATTCAGTCTTTGGAGCTTGAATGTTTGATTTACTGAACCAAATAGAGATAATTCCATGACATTAGCTAAGAATACAGTATCTACTCCGAATAAATAAATCATGTCTGCAGGAATAATCAAATCTGTACGTGCTACTCCATCTGGTGGGGAAATCAATAACAACTTCCAGTGTTTAAAAGGTGGAGACATTCTTCTGTCACAAAGGCAGGGTTTTTACAGTCTGTTTTTATCTCTAAGCAAATGTCCTTGCTTTTGCAGTACTTACACTGCACAAGACAGACAGGAAATCTTGACTTGTTTATGGAATTCTGTTTTTTTAAAAAATTCTGCAAATATCATTACTATTTTTTGTCCTCTTCTCTTTCTTTCAAGGTGAGTAGCTCAAATTGATGTGATTGATGGGTTGCAAACAAAAGACAAAGTCCTGAAAAATTGGACCTCCTCTTTTTTACATGTTGTAGACTCAGAACATAAGCATGTTTGCTAAAATATCCAGAGCAGATCTTGGAAGTCAGTCTTTGTGGTCCAGGATTGCATTCTATCCTTTTGAGAGGGCTTAGCTCAGTGGTCTCTGATTAATGTCTCTCTACACAAGCTCATCAGCTGGAAGTTTCTTCACTAGATTCTGGAATGACTCTGCATAGACATAAATGAGAATGATCGTGTTGACAGTGCCTGGAAATAACATGAAACATGTTAAGATGGAATGAAAAGCTCATATATTTTTGGAAGATAATAGGAGTAAAGGTCACATTGCCTCATCCATGAGCTATGAGAGTCCATGTCTGATAGTGATTTCTCTCTTGAAATAAAAGAACTTCATAAGGAAACAACGCCACATGAAAGAGCAAAGGCTAAGCTAAGAGTTATATGGATTTCATAGATTTTTTTTTTATTATTTTATAATCAGTAACAACCATTTTTTTCAAAGTAACACACACATTGAAGTGGAGAGAGAGGTCAGAGACAGTGAGCCTCAGTCTAAATCTGCATTTGTGTTTGTATATGAGACTGAGGATTATTTTGACTGTCCTGGAGACTCATGTATGCTGCTTATTCCTATATTTCGAGCTAGAAAGGGAGCAGTGAACATGTTTCAGGAGTATGATTGCTTCATTTTGGTGAGAAGAGAGATTTCATTTAGACCAAAAAGGGTGTTACAGTGCTGTTCACAACCATGAAATCTTCACTTTTGCTCTTTCTTTGCGATGAATAAAAATGCCTTTTTGTTTCCTGTATAACGGCAAATTTATAATTCAGACATTTGTCATAAAGACTGACTGATGAGTAATAAAATCTAGTCTATTCTAATCTAGTCTGAATTTAATATCTGCTCTCAAAGAGAAAGGGTTTGCATCACAGTCCCCACCACGTGCCAGAGGTCCACTTCCAATTTGAAGACATGTAAATTCTTGAGATGTTTTGTCAAACTCAAAATTTGACCCGAGACTTTTCTGCTGTAGACTTACAGATCTCTATCATAAGGCCACTGTTGAAGGAGAAGCTGTAGCCTAGTAGATGTGGTGTTGCCATTTAGTGTAAGAGGCCACAGGCTTTGTCTGGAGTTAACAGTGGAGGCCTCTGGACCTGTCAGGCTTTGTATGGACTTATCCTGGCTTGCCTGCAGATTTCTTTTAGCTTGTTTACCTGTAATAATGATTGTCTAATAGCCAAGTAACTATTACTACTTTGTTTTAGCTTTTGATCAGCTTTGTACTGTGTGGTGTAACACCTATTCTTGCATATTTTTTTTTGTAACTGGAAGGTATAAATAACAAGTGCTTATTCTCTGTAGAATGAGCTATGTATGACTGATCCAGGAAGAAAACACCTTGAGAATACAGGAACAGGATGATACAGGGCTCTGAACACCTCACAGAGGTCACTTACTAGTGATTGAAGGAAGACAAGCTTTAGAGCTGGCTAAAACCAGTTAGGGATAGCAAAGAAAACAAGTATTAAGGATCTGACATATGTAATACACACCATATGTAGTAAGTACATGTGTAACATAGAGTTGGAGATGCATGAAGAAAGACCAAAGTGTAGAGCATGTTAGAAAAGATGTAAAAAGGACTCCAAGCAGATCCTAAATTAAGGAGGAAGAAACCATCAACATCATACTGGTGAAAGACCTGAATACTGGTTAATAATAATAATAAAAAAATAATAATAATTTTAAAAAAAGGACTATTCCACTCCCTTGCAATGAAGATATCATCATTAAGACCTGGAGAGACAGTGGAAAGGCAAGCACACCACCAGAGAAATGGGGAGATACCAAAACATTAACTGAATGGTATATACCATTTCAACTGAATATAACTTGAACTGTGAAGTGTTAGCATCATTGTAACTGGACTGATAATCCTTTCTTTAGACTGTTAAGACTTTAGCTAAACTCACAGTAAGTTCATGGCTTTGCATATATGATATGTTCCTTTTGCCCTTAACATTTCAAGTGTAGCAGGCTGATGGGAATTCAAGCGGTCTGTAATGTAACCTGAATGCAATGATTTCATAGCAAAGATTAGGAAACAGCCATGAATGGTTGTATATCCCTGACTGATACAGCAAAAGTAGCTCAGCATGACCAGTCATGGAGGGGTACATACCTATCTTTTGTCATGCTTAGCTGGAGCAGATTGATCTGTTTCCAGAGATTTTTTTTTCAAAAGAGTAAAGAGGAAAGCTCTGTTCAGTGAAGATCTGAGATTATGTCATGAGTTACTCTCATCCTAGAAAGGCAAGATGTATGACTTTTTTGAATCTTTAGGAATAAAGACAGCGTGCATACTGCTTAAGATGGCACTACTGGATTTGGCCTTCATGCACTTGACCCAAATATAGTGAATATGTGGTTTACTTTATGAGATACTATTTGGGAATGATTCAAGCAGTCATCATCCTCTGACCAGGATCTGCCATCTTTCAAGGAAACATTTAAATACTTCTAGAGTCAATCTAGTTAGATCTTGTGCTGTTAAGACTTATCAGGAAGCAGGAGGAAAACCACTGCGTTTAGAGCTGATTTACTTTGTCTAGCAGTGGGTACAGTGATTTGGTCAGTGGTCATTACATTTCAGAAGTTGTACAGAGAGAGCTTAGCTTGGGAGTAGGTCTGTGAAGGAGAAGGGTCTGTGGTGGTGTTTAAGGAGAGCATCAAAGACAGATGAAGTGAAGCTACTACTGTGTCATTTTAAGACTGGAGAACAAACCACACTGACATTAAAAGGAAATACTGTAAGCCATAGGCTGTTTCCTGTGAGGCCAAAATGCAATCCCTACAATTCAAATAGCTTTTCATGTGTGTGAGGGACAGATTTAGACCCATGAGGGAAAGAAAAGCTGTGAAGAAGAGGAGGAGGGCTAACAGCTTACTTCTTGGCTGTTAACATTGAATAATTAAACACTAACAGCCAAAAGGAAAGCTGTTGTTTTCCTAGTCCAAATACCCAGCCAGGAATAAAACATTAAGCAGCTATACAAATGATGCCTTTCATTTTCTTTTCATAAAACAAACCACTAAGTTAAACAGCATATACTTTGGGTACATGGAGTATAAGTGCATTTCAAATAGCTGGAAGTGTAATTTCTGGAATTTGTGCTTTGCATGTCATGAGTAAACTGAATATTACTTAGTGTGCTGAGTTTTTTCCCCTTGAAATTCATTGTGCATCTGTGGAAATGAAAGCTAATACCTAGGATACTAAAGCTTTAAACCGTGACTGCCTTATGGTAAAGAACCCCATAGATGGGCTGTGTGTCCAAAATCTTACCTGTTTTATTTTTTTACAGCTATGTTATTTGGTCCAAAAATTTTATTGTTTACTAACTCTATCCTGCTTTTGGAGAGTCATTAGTCTGTGCTTTTGCTGATGGAGGATCTTAAGGTGTTGTGGCATTAGACTCTGGCCCCTGCTCCTTTTGTAGTCTTTTCGCAAAGGCTGGACTTTTGAGAAGGTCTCAACATGCAGCTTAAGCTTACCAGAGAGGAGAATAAAACAAGTTATTTTACTGGTAGTTTTTATTGTGTGTGAAGCGAAGATTGTAAAAATTAGAGTGAAACTGAGACACCGCATTCATGATTTCAGACTATAACCCATACCCATTCACACGTTTTATACTGTAAGAAAACTCAGAGGAGAAGGAAAAAAAAAATCTAAGAGAAAAAAAAAGACATACGAAATGAAGGAGAGATGGCACTCAGAATCCAGTATGTCTGACAGAAGAAATAGCCCCCAGAGCCAGAAAATTGTCATCAGGTAGCAATGATATCAGTCTAGAGCTCCTTCCAGCTTTGGATCACGAGGCCCATCAGCAGAGCTCCCTGTACACAGCACCCCTTCACAGTCACTCGTCAATCAAACAACTCTGAAAATAAAGACCACATGTCATCAAATTTGTGGAGTTCTTCCCTTCCTGTTTATGCAAGAACTGCCAGATCACTCATGTTGCTGCACCAGCTTTCTGTCCCCAGAGAGGGTGGTGATTTTCTTTTCCTAGTGTCAGAGTAGATAAGTCCTTTTGCTTCTGGCGTGAAACTTAAATGCTGTCATTACAAGACAATTTCACACTGCACAAGACACCAGGGACCTTTGTAGGAATGCAAAGGTAGTAGCTTTGAAAGGCTATTTATTCCCCGCTATAAAGCTCTTCTGCCTTGGATAGGGAGGGATAGAAGAGTGGATCCAAACTACCATGTTTGCCTGTGCAAAACCCTTCATACTTGTTTGCATTGGTTGGATTCAAGTGCTGGAACTGGTGAATTGCTCTGAAGAGGGCAGCATGTCATTGTGTGAAGGCCATAGGAGAAGAGTATAGAGGTACATATGAATAGATGGAGTCAGGACTCAAAGGCTGTATCTACATTGCTAAATAAAATGGGCTAGAGACTGCTTTCTCATCCTGGGTCCAACAGGTGTGGCTGAGATCGTGTTCATAAAGCTAGACTCTGTTAACCCCATCCTCCCTATCAGAGAGGTTGGATGCATCCGGCATGGCTGTTGGCCTGCATTAGCTCTTGATCCTAGAGATCAGCAATGACATTTGGCCTGGGCCAAAACTGTGCTAGAAATGGTGCTAGCACTTTCGTGGTAAGGCTAATTGCTTATCGCTGCTCAGGCCTGTGCTTGCACCCTGTTCAATTTACTTGGATAGGTGTAGTCAGAGGTTCCTATGCCCACGTCATGCCAGAATACCAGGTACAGGACAAAACAGTCCCATTTCAGTGAATTGTCACCTGTATGTAGCTTGTTCCTGCTCAGACTCAACCTCTGTCTTCAGAGGAGCCGTAAGAAGCAGACATCGCTCCTTGCAGTAATAGTCACTTTTCTCTAATAGAGCTGCATAGATAAGGAAAAGGTTGAAATTTGTATTAAAAACATACAAAACCCAGCAGTACTTCTACTGGCAGCTTTCCCAGCACACCATATGTCGACCTTTTCTGGTCAATGTAAAAACCACGATCAACTGTTATGGGATTAGTGTTTCACCTCAGATGTATCGCCCCACGCTTTGCTGTCTCACTGATGCCACTCTGCCACCCTTGCCAAGTGACTTCAGGCTCCCTTCATGTGACCTTTAGCTCAAGGTTGTTTCCAGTGTGTTTTCTGAGAGAAGCCATCACAAGCTCGCAGAGCATAGCCTGCACGTTCTCCAAAGCCAGGATTTCATTCATTCCTATGCATGCCTGGGCCTGGGCTCTGCTTCTCCAATGTTGCTTGTCCAACCTTAAAATGTTCTTTGCAAAGCTTTTTTTTTGTTGACTTCTTTCTTTGATTATCAGAGGAATATCCCCTTCCTTTTCCATACCTGTCTGTATTTTCATTCTCTTTTTACCCACAAGACAGATTTCTGATGGTTCTCCACTCTCCTGGCCCATGAGGACAACCTGATGCCTAGTCTTTGCTGCTCTTTGCTCCTGCTGCTCTTTGCTCCTGCTGCTCTTTGCTGCTGCTTCATATGCTGAAGATGAAGGCTTTGTATATTTTTAATGTTTTTCCATAGCATTAATTCTTTATATCCAATATGAATTATTGGCAGATTAACAGCAATCTGGAAAAGCAGATGGTGCTTTCCAGACCTCCCTCCTCCTTTCCTGTCATGGTTGAAAGGAAACTCACATTAACGCAGCCCCAGCCTTCAGTGAGAGCACAGGCCTACTCAGCGTGTCGGGCTGCCAGATCTTTATGTACAGCTCTGTCTCATGCATGTATTTCCTATTTCTTCTGAATATAGAAAGAAACCTCCAATATATGTCCATATTTTTATACCGTGACAAACTTTTATCGGTAGTTACAGATGCAAATATAAAACCACCATATAACTACATCCATGTATAACCACATCAGTACATATCGGTGGCTCTGCATTTGTGCTCCTAAATATATGGATGTGTGTTCACACACATACATATGTATATATATGTGCACACATGATACCTCACCTATTTATTTGTACTTCCTGCATCCATTGGGGATCAATATTGACACGTTTCTCTGTGGCAACTCTGAAATTTAGGTGTGATTGAAAGTCATTAGCATGGCTTGGAATGGCAAATATCCACCAGCTCCTGATTTAATCACAGGTATCTCCCCTGACTAGAAATAGACCCTTGTATGAATTTCTCTGCACAGTTGCGCTGTGTCCTGCCTTTATGGTTGCATCGTGTTTGGGTCTTTTTCAGTCCTTCATGTTGGACAACTTTCTTCAGAGATTTTACATTAAGAAAATTCATGCTAGTTGTATGTGTGCCTTTCCCCTGTACCAGCAGTGTTACTTGTCACCAATTATACTCTTTAACAACAGCAAAGAACTAATTTGGATGTGCACCAATACACCTCAAGCTCTTTCTTCAGACTTCTTCCAGGAAAACATTCATTTTTTAACAATTCTTTCATTTCATAGGAGATAAGATTAGTATGAAATTCACTGAAAGGAGCAGAAACTGGTGGCAAATACTATATGTACACACCAACCAATAGAGGTTTCAGCCTTAGACATACAACCTCTTTTTGGCAGATGCTTTCCCTTTGTCTTCAATAGTCTGTTTTTGACCATCTTTCCTCCCAGCCTACAATTAATAAAGTCAGTCACTAGAGACAGTGCAATTGTTTCTTCTTTATTCTTTTGTATACTAATAGCCTGTGCTGTTCCTGATGGTGTTACCTTTAAGAAGGGTTTTGATGGAAAACTTTTCAAGATGGAAAGGATCCCACAGTGCTGGGGTTTAACGAAGCCGTTGGTGCCCTCTTAAGATCTGCACTTCTTCACCACTTATAGTAATTGTTTTTTTCAGGTTTTCTTTTAAGAATTGTGCTTAGTTGCTTGGTCATAGCTTCCCTACATCAAATGGCAAGAGGCCACCTTGCCAATGAATATAGCATCAATGAGTACAGTGTCTTTGGTGGCAAGCACTGCAGGGAGAGAACATTGACTACGAGGTGATGGAATTTTGTGAGGTTTTGTTGCATTTTAGTTTGGTTTTGTTTCTCTGTTTGTTTCACTTATGACATTTTGGATGGTTGTGAAGTAACAAGTGTACTTCAGGCAAATCTTGAAAGATAACTATTTTCCCCCATCCGTGTCCAAGTGCCATCTCACTTAAGATCAAGCAGATTAATTTAAAGTTTGCCAAGAGAAATTTGGAGCCCCATGATGGTAAGCAAAATTTATTTATTACTACTGGCTTCTGGTGTAATTTCAGACTGTTTTATGCTCATCATATAAACATCCCCTTGCATTTACTCAGCTATATACTTATACTCCAAAAGGAGTAGCATATGGTGTGAAAACCAGATTCCCCTGCCCACATAAAAACTCTATACATTTGTTTGAATGTAGTCAGGAAACAGTCACGATCTTCTTCCCACTCTCAGAGGAGTCAGCTGAATGCAGCCAGGCCCCTGTTCAGCTCCCAGTGACTGCTGGTTGTGCCTGGGCTCTCGTGGGGAGGGAATGGGACAGACTGTCTCATCTCATGGGAGCGTTTCACTCTCCTCCTCTGAACTTCCCATGCTTTGTGTGTTCATTCTCTCTCTACTGACATAGTCTTCCTCTTCCCCTCAAAGGCTATATCTGAGTTCCTCCATGGAAACTTTCTACTTAATTCCTGTCCAGCATCTGGCTCTGTATCTCACTCATTCTTTGCATCTGTGGAGCAGTTAACATCATTGGGGCCTACAAGAAAGAAGAGGACAAACTTTTTAGCAGGCCTTGTAGCAATAGGACAAGGGGTAATGGTTTTAAGCTAAAAGAGGGTAGATTTAGACTAGCCATAAGGAAAAAGTTTTCTATGCTGAGGGTGCTGAAGCTCTGGGACAGGTTGCCCAGAGAGGTGGTGGATGCCCCATCCCTTGAAACATTCAAGGCCAGGTTGGACAGGGTTCTGAGGAACCTGATGCAGTTGAAGATGTCTCTGCTCCTTGCAGGGGGGTTGGACTAGATGATCTTTAAAGGTCCCTTCCAACCCTAACCATTCTACGATTCTATGATCAGGGACCCTGTTCCCAATTGCGTCCTCTCTTTCCAGAGGCCAAGTTTGCATCCTGTCTAAAAATGCCTTTAATTTTTCATCTTTTAAAATCAGTACTCCAAATAAGAACCTATTAGAAAGCCTGTAATAAGTCACAGCTTTAATTTCTGTTGCATCTTCACTTTTGACCATTCTCTGTTTGGAGGTCAATATTTCTGTCAGCCATTAATTTTTTATAGACTCCCTTCAGCTGCCTCCGTCCTGCCATTTTCTGGCATGTGCAATTGTAATAGAATGCGATGCTCTGAACACCAACACAGGTTCCTTCCTTCTGGCACAAAGTCTGCGGCATGCCCTGCAAGGAGACAATGGTTTTGTCTGGGTGAAGCAGAGGTCTGGTTCCATGCTCTGGCAGTGACCTGCCATGCGGGGGCAGAACAGTTCCACCTAGGAAGGCAAAATGAGTTGCTTCGCCCAAAGAGCGCTGGTGGCTCTGTAGCTCATCTCTCCACACGAGCAGGTATTCCACTGAGGAAACCTGCAGGACAAACTGAGTTCCCTAGAAGCCCCTTGGGTTTGGGAGGGTCTCATCGGCTTGTGTTCTGCACGTTTGCAAGAGCTGATGTGGCTGCTCTTGCTATAGCCCCGAGACATAGGAGGCCCAAAATCATGAGAAATTTTTTTATCTTCTGCTGCAGCTGAATTGCCAAACAAGCCAAATTCAGCTCCAAATATTTAGCGAAGATCAGAACGAGCCAACAGTACACATGCCTACTGTGTGCTGGAAGCTTCATTGTGTAGCCTGGGTCAAGCGTGACACCAGTGGGAGTTGCATATGCAGAGGATCTGCATGGCATGCCGAAGGGGTTTCCAGTGTATGGACCTCTGCATCTCCCATGTGCACTCCAGTTGTAAGATTTGTAGATGCATGGCTTTCTGGTAGAATCTATATTATTTGAATATTCTGCTTTTTTTTTTTTTTTTGAGATTTCTGGGCATGGGCAGTAAATCTTTAAAGGCATTGAGGTATTTTTAGTGATGCTATTCTGAAAGTCTTCCCTGCAGATATTGCAAATACTGTTTTAAAAAGTCTCTACAGCTCTAAGTCATATGAGTCACTAAAAAGGGTTTATATCTTCCTTTCTAGATTTAAAAAGAGTTTCTTTCTCCAGTAGATTCTTACTTTACTCTCCTGTAAAAACTCATGGATTTGTTCTTTCAGTCAGGCTGAAAGGTAGTGTTGAAGGCCCTTTGATATGTTTTTCTCATGTGCATCAGATGATGCAGGTAATGAATGGACAGCACTGTGACTAATGTTTCCCTTCAAAATACCATTTAATACTGGACTTGGACTGTCATTTCTGTCCAGTTGGCAAAGTCACACTTATTTCATGCCACTTGATTCTTTGTTGCATGGGACATGCCATTAAAGGCCAGAATTCAAGCAAAGAATCTTCATATTTCTGCTTTTTAATAAAAAATGAACATATAAACAAAAAAGGCTTATATGGGGGTGGAGGCAAGGACTCCTGCTTTCCCCTCCACTTCTGCCCTCTATAGGTGGAGCTTCCCTTCTGAACTGAGTAACAGTATTTCTGTTACACCTGAATTTTAGTCCTCTGTGTCCTGGTCTGGAAAAACTTCTCATGGAAATTGGTAAAAACTGCTAAGAAATTATTTTTTTTCCAAGACCTGCAAGAAATAGTGCAAAGCCTTTTAAAAAATCTGAGTTAAATCCAATTCTTTAAATCCCCGATGGAAGAAATCTTATTACCTTCAACACCATTATATACAGGACAAAGCCTGTAAGGCTTTGCCGAGTGATTGAAAAAGGCAAATTAATGACAGCACTTGAAATTACCTGTAATTATCAGTGACACCGGGTCAGCATCATTGCAATGACAGTCTCACAGAGTAGTGACTCTCACTGGTTCAGAATTTATACAAAACTGCAAAACAAGATGTGACCTCCACATTCAGTATGAAGGTATCTCTGGAGCATTTAAGCATCTGCATTCACAATCTACTGTGTAGCTGCTTTCATCTTCTGAAGAGCAGTTAAATTCTGAAGCAAAGGGTCCCAAGTGTTTTCCTGGTCAAAATCACCTCTCCTTTCCCATTCATATTTACTGAGGCCTCTCTCTTCCCTGTCACGGTCACACAATGTCTCTGCAGCAGCTATAACAACTGCTTATATGGAAAAGTAATAATAGGAAGGCGTTTAATGAATTTTAAGCTGACTTTAATGTAATTTAGCAGCTGGAAACAAGGAGAAGAGCCAGCACGGTGTGACCTGCCAGCTCTCTGTGGATTGTCAGTGGTCAATGTAGCACAGATTTCAGAACTGCTCTCTAGGGTATGCTGGCGACGTTTCTTTTCTGCAGCTACATTTCTGATTTCAATTAAATGAGAGTCTGAAGTACTCTTTCTGATACAGTTAATACCTTCCAATAAATGCCCTTGGCTTTGTTTCTCCCCAGACGCTGTCCCTCCTCACACTTCTTTGCTCAGTGAGTGAAGCAGACATCACCTGAAAAGCAAAGATGTTCTTTTCAGAGAGACTAGAACCAAAGTTTTGTCTTGAGACAGCAGAGAAGAAAAAATAGTCCTTTGATTACATAGCAATAATTCCTCCATTCCTGGGGAACCTCTCTTTCTTTTCTCCCTTCACTGGTACTATTTCAATATTAGGTCTGCAATGTTGTTAATTTTTTTTTACTCTTTCTGTACCTATAAAGGAATTTCCAACACAAAGCCATTCATCAAAGAATACAGCCGAAGCTTTAGTGTGCAGGGGACAAGCATACCTTGAAGTTCTGTTCTTTTTATTTTCCACTAAGTATATGAATGAAATTGTTAACACATTGACCCAATGCCTTTCAGGCCCTATAAAGCTTTTTATGACAGCCTACAACTAGTATTATATAGTTTCTTTTGAAGGAGGCTTGCAACAGGTGTTTTAGCTTTCTACTCCTTGCTTCCAACCCTTGCAGTTCGATGAAAAATATGCAGTTTAACACCATTTGTTAAGATCACCCCTGTTTCCAGTTCAGATGTCTGTGCTGGGACATGGGAGGAAACTACAGTTATATACTAAGCTGGGCAAAAGACTGCATTTGTGTTCATTTTTGCAAAACTTCATTTTGATACAAATTCATTTTTGCAGTTTTCAGTTGGTTTGGCCTTTAAAACAACCACAAAAACAACCACCCACAAAACCCCCTGTCCCACTATTGTGGAGCTCCACAAGCAGCTCTTTGTGGTGGTCCCACTACTGAGATCCAGAACAGCACAGAGAGTTGTGCTGGTGGTATCTGGAGCCATTCAGCTGCTTTAAGCTTTACAGACACCACCCCAAAGAAGATGCTGGCCTTGTGACCGTTTCCTTTGCTTGCTGTGGAAGGGCTGTGTAGATCATTTCAGGTTCAGTATGATCCTTCATCGCTCTTTGACATTCTCTGTTTGCCTGTTTGGGTTGATAACCAACTATGATAACCTTGTTGGCTGCTGAACCACAACAACAGATATGTCCATGGCCATGTGCAGCAGGTAGCTGTAGGTCTGGGAACCTGACTGCTGATCACTACCATATCTCCAAAGGTATTCAGGTAATTGCAGATTGTACCAGCTGAAAACATTTAAGGTAGGGTGAGGATGCCTGTACCTCCTGGCCTTTGCAGATTTATGCTTTGCGTGAATCACAAGTGCTGGCAGCTGTCGTGATCACAGCTTTGCAGTTGGGCTATTCACAGCCATATGGCAAAGGTTGCTCAGGGCTTCTTAGCACTGTAAACCGAGCTCAGTGCTGCTACTTCCAGAGTGAGGTGCTGGGGTAGGACCCACGCTGTGGGAGAGGAGAATGGAGGAAAAGGAGCCAGCGGAGAGCCTGGGGAATGAAACGTGTTGCTGCTGTTAAATGGGATGAGTGAGAGTGAAGACCTCAGTTGAAACCTCTGTCTCCATCCCCTCATTGACCTGGCTCTCTGCATCTACAGTGTATTCAGAGCAGACATCAGGGCTGTGGTCATTTATCAACCTGCTCCCCAAGACAGCTGCATCCTCGGAGCCTAGGACTGGCCCTGCTGTGCATGAAGGTGGCAGGCAAGCATGCAGAAGTGCCCCAGTCTCCAAAGACGAGATAAAGGCCGTTGAGCACTGACCTCTTGCTTCTATCCCTTCACTGCACTTTACTGGATAATTTCACAAGCTGTAAAGTCTCAGGCTGCAGATAAAAGATGTTTAAGTTGGAACCACTGCTGAATATCCCTCCCCAGTTACACATTTCTGTCACTTCTCTTGTGGTGTCTCTGGCACCCCTGCACAGTAAGCAGATAAGAAAACTGACCACGTAACAGAAGTTAACCCTTCTGGGTCACCAGTAAAGCTGAGGAACGTGAGAGCTAACACCAGGGAGGAGACTGGGATGGGCAGCTGGGGTGACACCAGGCAGGACTGTGGTGCAGAACAGCAGGCTCAGATCAGCAAGAGTATTTGGTTTACTCCTATTCAGGCAGCTCTTTTTGGGGCCTGGACCTAGGTTTGCTTTGGAGATTTTGGACACAACAGGGATCTAGTCAGGGATGTCCCTGCTTCTTGCAGGGGGGTTGGACTAGATGACCGTTGAAGGTCCCTTCCAACTCTAACTATTCTATGATTCTATGATTCTATGATTATTTCTGGTAGAGAATGTCTTGTTTCCAAATCAGACTGCTGTCATCATAGAACAAATGCATTTGTAGTTATTGTTACTGAACCAAAAAGGGTTGTTTGTGATGAAGAGCAATGGTATGACACTTGTCTGAAAAAAAAACCAAAGAAAAACAAAAAAAATCAAAACCCCAAACCATAACATTTTCATTCCCTTTGCCCTTTTCAAATTGACCCTGTCTCCCCTGACATTTCCCTTAAGCATCAGCTTTAGAGATCATTTCTGTTTTCAAAAAAAACCCACACAGGCATGTTGACAAATTCAGTGATCAGCATAATTAGTACCTATCCTTGAGATTCTGATAAATATACATGCACATACAAGTTCCCTGAGACATCGACAACCCCACATGCAAATTTTGAAAACATTTGATTTCAAAATCTGTAAATACATACATATTCACACTGTTTTGTACTATTACCATAGTTTTGAAATATTCAGTTAATAGATGGGTTCTTTTCTTAACTACATACTAAATTGTGAGCATTGTGTTCTAAAAGTAGTTCTTATTAATATAAAATAATAAAAAAAAAGAGAATGCTTGACTAAGCCTGAGGGTTCCTGGTAGTGTCTGTAATTGTTAGGGCTAGAAGAGCCTAAAAACATCACTCAGAGCCCAGAGCTGAGGTGTGAAACACATCACTAAGTGCTGGGGGATTCATAGTTACTTGCAGACCTCAATGTGAGTAGGCAGGCTTGTGAGTCTCTCTGAAGGGAGGCATGATGCTTAGATGTGCCCAATAATTACATTATGAGTTCTAATTGATGTAAGCAGTAAAGAGAGAGTGCCTCATGGCATGGAAAAAAAGACTGGCAGATACTTCTAGTCGTTTGCTGTGCTTTGGTAAGAGATTGTCCAAGTGAACGTCTCTCCATTCAATCACATTTTCCACTGGAAATTCCTCTTTCCTTCACATATCTTTTAACGTACGAGACTTTCTGTGGGCTCATTTGAATAGATTGCCACACAGGTACCTCAGATGAAACCACAGGCTGTAGCCTCAAAAGGAGCGGAAATACTATTTTAAAGATCTTGTCTCTCTCTGAGAGTCAGGCTGGCACTGTCTGTTGCTTTCCTGCTTTTACATTGCCAAAAAAAAAAAAAAAAAAGCGCCCTACTCTTTAAGAACTTAAAAAGATCCCCAATTAACTAACTAACTAAAAATCACTCTCAGGGCCTGGAAAGGCTTAAAACCAAAATGTGCCGTGGTTGTGCTGCACCTTCAGAAAATCCAAGGTCATTTCGTTAAATCCTGCATGTACGGAGACTGGAGCAATATTTAAACCCTGAAGTGTGTCCTAGGTCTAATTGCTGTGTCTATCTCTGCATAACGGTGCTAGCTCTGTGTGAGTAATTGGGGCAAGAGCTGGTGTCTGAAATCCCCTTTCAGACCCCTGTTTAGCAGCATCACGCAGGTGAGGCATTGGTGACAGCGTGGGAAACATGACTCACATCGGTAGTGATCGTTGAGATTAGACTAGAGATCAAACCTTCTTCTAGCTAGAGTGCTGGATGGTGACAGCAGGATCGATACGGCATTTGGCTCTGTCGTTTGCCAGCTCAGTAAATCACCTTCTGGGGCCTCTGGTTCCCCACCTATAAAATGCTAGGCAGGAAAGAGTGGGACAACACTGTTCATCTTGGCAAGAGCAATGAAGAAGAGCTCTGCATAGAAGCCACTTACTACCAGCGTTGTGTCCTTGATTATTATTCCTCATGATGAGGACAAAGGAGAAAAAAACACAGTGAAAAGATGCTTCTTTTAGGCAGCATAGGAAGGAAAGAGAGCTTAAGAGACAGATGAAAGTCAACCATGGATGTGTCAGTGAATTCAATCATCAGGTTTACTTTACTGTTGCTCCTTAAAGAACTGTGTTCTACTAGACATTTTACAGTGGGGATACCAGTTGCATCTTGACATAAAATCTGAACTGTGCCATACTTACAGTGGAAACTTGTAGGAAGTGAATTAAAATCTCAGTATTGTTGTATTCCTTGGATCTGAGAAATGCCTTTCATAAAAATAATGACCCAGCATGTGGTGGTTGAGCTAGATGATTCCTTCCTCACCACCTGAATCCAGCACAGTGGCCAGCTGGATGAGTAGACATGGCTGCTGGCATAAGGAGGCACCAGTACATGTGAGTAGAGTGGCTGGAGAACACATGTTCAGTCAGGAGTCTCATACACTACCCTATAATTCAGGCACTTTGCAATGACAGGCTAGTTCTGAGCATGGCGGATCATTACTGGCTTAATAAGGGCTTCCTCAAGCTGGCAAGTGCCCTTTCCTGTCCCTGATTTGGGATGCTATTGGCAGGGAGAAAGACTTGGACTAGAAGGTGAAGGTGAACATGGGAGAATGCATTCAAGAAGAGCTGTCGCTTCGTGAACCCTGCAGACCTTCTGGAGGGCACGCTTACCATCTACGGCCTCCTGAATCTTGAAAAGTACACCTTGCATGTGGCACAGGCTAGAGAGCATTCAGTATGCAGCATCTGCTTTCACCCTCTGGAGACCACAGAGTTGTTAATTCCTTTGAATATTCTTTAGGGGGCATTAATTGCTATTCATTGATAACTACTGCGGTATTCTGTTGGAAGATTAACACAGAAACTTTGGTGTCTTTATCCTTTTTTGTCCTCTTAGGTCTCATAGAAAGGATTGTAGAGTGTAATCAGTGTAAGTAAAGGACATTTTTTAATTCTCTTTTGGCTTCAGTACAACAGTGGCATAATTATTGCGCATAATTTGGCAGTGAATTTTCAAGTAAAAGTAGTATAATTACAGTCTATTCACTCTTCTTGATCACCTACAGGTCTATCTCCCATTCATTTGAATGGATTCAAAATTAACTGTTTTTCCTGTTCCTAATAATGATAAATGACCATAACTAGATCAATAGAGTTTTGCTTACACTTATAAATGATGCTATATTGTCTTGAGTGTTTTAAGGTGTGTTCATCTTTGTTGAGTTTGATGAATTGCAAATTATGAGTACTGGGAACCTGTTACTCCTCTTTTCCTGTCCCCCAGCCCCGACTCTCACCCCAGTTATATTATGTTACACTTCTAAAAAGATGACTGTCACACTAATGCCAGTCAGGAGAGGAACTGAAATGTGTGAAATACGAATGTAGAAGGAAAGCTTATCCCTAAAGAGATGAAATACTAGTTAATAGGATGATAGGAAGAGGTAATGTAGAAAATATGGGGGAAAAAATTGAAAACAGAGCAGTAATATTTTGTGTAACACTATCTACACAAAATGCATGATTCGAAGACTTCTGGTGGGAAGTCTTCTGAAACAAACTATGCAGAGGTGCATCTGACAGTATTGAAAGAGGTACCTGCTGCCTATCATCTGTGAAAAATCGAGGTGGTCTGTGGATATCCATGAAGACTTGAAAAAGGCTAAAGGCCTATCTTTCATCAAGGCAAAAAAAAGAATTCAGGGAGCAATATGCCAGTTATTGTCACCTCAGTCACTGAAAAAGAACATCTTCTTGAAATTCATTTTCAAACATAGCAAAGACAAGAAGGCAGTGGCCTGTATGAGGAGGCAGATGGCACGGTTAGCAAATTTGCAGACTGTGTTAAGTGGGGGGGGAGTGATTGACACACAGAATGGCAGAGCTTTAGTCCAGAGGAATCTTGAGAAAGTCGAAGACTGGGACAACAGAAATTTCATGAGATTAAGCAAGAAGAAATTCAAGGTTCTGCATTGAGGGCAGAATAACTCCAACATTGATACAAAGCGGTAACTAGCTAACCAGTAATCTGGCTGGAAAGGACCTCAGGATTATGGTGAACTGTTTGAACCGCCTATGGTTGAGTCAAAAGTCATTGTAAGGTAAACCACACACTGGGCTAGAAGGACCGCGCCCAGCAGATCAAGCAAAGTTGTTGTTCTCATCCACCTTTCCTTGGTACTGGTGAGGCCGTACCTGGAATCATACATCCTGTACTGATTCTCCTTCCTCCCCCCAGTTCAAAGGAGGCTGTAGAGAAGCTGAAGGGAGTCTGGCAGAGGACTGCCAGGATAGTGAAGCACCAAGAGCACAAGCAGAGGTTGAGGGATTAGTCCGGTGAAGAGGAGGCTATAGGGTGATTTTAGGAACATCCTACAGCCACTGGAGCGAGGAATGGCAAAGGCAGCGGAGCCAAACTCTACTGATTAGTAGCAAACAATAAGACAAGGAGCAATAGCCAAGAACTGCAGTTGGAAGGTTCAGTTCAGACCACTGGGAAAACCCATGAGAGGGGCAGTGCGGCCCTGGAATCTGTTACTGAGAGAGACTGTGATCTCCACCCTGGGAAATTTTCAAGAGTTGGCCAGATAAACCACAGCTGATGGGAGCTAGTGTGAATGATACCCATGGTACAAAGCAAGAGGATGGACTAGATCTCCACAGGTCCCTTTCAAGCAACTTTTCTATGATCCTATGATAAACATCATCTGTAAGTAATAGAAGAGACCTGTGTGATTGCACACATGGAAAACCAAGTATTATCAAAAGTATATGGGCTTCTGGGTCAGAGCAAGAGCAAAAATCTCTAGGAATATTTTTTTAATGAGGAGTGGTGATGTTTTCCTGCCTCCAGGAGATGTTTCTTGAAACACTGTTCTTCTTGTTCCCTGATAGCCACTGAGCAAAGAGTTCATTCTGTTTCCCAGTGTTAGTCTATATATCTCGTCTGTCTACAGGTTCCTCTCATACTTCTTCAGGGAGCTTGAAGTCGCTTCTGCTGAACTTTTCTTTGTTATGCACTCGTAAAATCATTTGGTACCCAAGTTGTGACTCCTGAAACTTTCTCTTGGTTTTTGCTTTTGGGTGTCTTTATTGGATTTGGTTGGAGTTTGTTGCTGTTGCTCGCTTTAACAACCTTTTCCTAGATCATACAACTGCAATGAGCATAGCTTTTATAAAAGTTTGTAAACTTTTATAAAGTTTTATTAGTGGTCTACTCAGTTGCTCTGCTTCAGTTTTGTCCATATTAGAGGGTACACAGTTCCTGTCCTTCCAGAAAAACAAAAGAAAAGAAAGTCAAGCCAGATGCAGGCTGAGAACAATGAGAGAAGCCAGTGGTGACTCTGTAGTACACTTGTCTCCCTGCAGCATAAAAAAAACCCCACTTCATGCAGACAACTTCTGCAGAGGCTCAAGGGAAGAGACAGAGATTGAAGAGTAACTCATGGAAATGGCAATCTTGAGAGTCCTTGCATTTTTAAGCAAAACCCAACTTGCTTCCTCCAATGTGTTACTCCTCTGAGCTCTCAGAGGAGAGCAGGGTGTAGTGGAGACATCAGGACTGTACGTTTCTGAAGGCTGTGAAAAAGAAGAAGCATGGAGGTAGGTGCAGAATAGCCCATCAAACTCACTGAGATTTTATAAATATTCCCTCTGCGTTTCGACATAAACCTGAGACAGTTCCATGTAGTTGCAAGTGCCGGGCTCTGCTGAAACTGGGCTGCGGCCTCTCCAGTCTCCAGACAGTGCCTTTTGCAAGGGAGTGCGTGTGGGACTTTCTCAGGATTTCCAGTTGCGTCTGTTCTGTCTTGTATTAATAGTCATCGAACCACAGAAAGACTGACTTGGCTTCCTTCATATTCTTGTTGTGAATCAGGCAGAGCTGGAACTTATGTCTGGTTTTCTCACATGCCACGTGAATTTCTCTTACAAGCAAATTACTAGCTATCTTGGTATTCCTTTCTTTCTAGTTTTGACCAAAATTTATGGCTCTCCTTGCTGATACTGCCCTATTTTCACCAAAATTTTATCTTTGACTAACTAGTGTTTTCTAACAATAACAAAAATATTTAGCAGAGAACTTCCCATGGACCTCTGAAGACAACAAAGAAACTGCAATGTAGGGCACCCCCTTCAAGAGATCCAAAGATTTGTGCATTTCTTGAGATACACTGACTTCTCAAACGTCTCTGAGAATTTGCTGGACTTTGCCTTTAACTAGGTCTTTGTAAGTACATCTTTCTGTAACCACACAACTAGGATTCCTAGCAGCTTTGTTGGGCTAGTTATTTCTACACAAAGAGAACAAAGGCTATAGGAGACCTCAGACAGCTGATAAGTGGCAGGATTCAACTGAATCAAGTTGAATTGATTGAATTGAATTGGCTGAAGCAAGGAAAGAAATGGAGAGGGTGTGCACGCGCATGACAAGGGGAAGATGTTGATGCAATGGTGAAATGAACATAAAAGACTGGAAAAGTTGTTTTTTATTTATTGTCTGTCGTCTGTCTTTCCACCTGTCCCCCTGTCCCCAGAGTGCCTTTCTTAACAAACAACACCTTCTTTGATTTCAACTTCCAAAAGTTGTATACAGTTTTCTGGGATTGACTTGGACCTTTGCTGGGATTATGAATATTGTTACCTAGATTTTTCTGTTATATTGGGTGGTTTCCGTTCCTTTGTGTCATTGTTACATTATCTTCCTTGTTTTGTTTTGTTTTGGTTTGGTTTTATTATGTGTTATTTCATATCTGAATGCCTGCTCCTCTGTGAGGTGCCATCTGATTCTGTCCTCTCTGATCTTTTACTTTTTCTGTGTTTCTTCAACTTCACCTCCTGTTGATAGGCTATTAGCTGGATTATTGCTCTCATGAATTAGTTTCTGTTAATGACTTGAGATTTTACTACCACATTCAGCTTTTTCAGCTGTACCTTTTGGTTTTACTTTGATACCAGTTCTCCACTTTCCATTAGTATCCCTAAACAGTATGATCCTGTAGTGATTTCTGTGATTCAACCACGGAACAAGTATTACTGTCAGTGAAACCAAAAGCAACCGTGGTGATGTATGCAGAGGAAAAGAAGCTGGCCCTTAGATTCAGTGTCTATGTTCAGTAGTAGTCTAAGTGGTGGAAGGAGAAGAGACTGTTACCAGCTGCATGGTAGCATCTCCCTTCACCATGTGAAATGGAGCCCAAGTACGACAGTAAGTTCTTACCTACTCAAGCAGTCTCTCATTACCTCCAGAAGAAAGCAACAGGACAGAGTTTTAATTGTGTTTGGCTGCTCCTTTGAGGTTGCATGTGGACCATCAGTGTGCTTTACACACTACAGATTGGAAATCAGTGGTGTAAATTTTTAACAGAAGTTGCATAAGGAGCTATTCTTGGTTCAGCATTGCTCAATACCTTTATCAACAATCTGGAAGGAAATGTATAATTGTCAAATAGATGCAGATGATATAAATTTTGACCCAGTAGGTGGATGCCAGCATTTAAGACCTTCAGGCACTGAGGTCAGTCTGTTTTGCTCAGAAGAAGGGGATTGCTTAAACCGCTTCTCATACCACTCTTTTAAGTAGAAATGATGAAATACATAGTTTGGTTTTTCCCCCTCCATCTATACTGTTCTCCTGGAGATTACTCTACTTCCATATAGTGATACTTTATGAAAGAAGGGGTTGAGTTCATTTTGTGAGATCTAGCAGATTGTAGGTAACAGAAGTTCATTCTCTGCAGGTGTCAGTGGGCACTGATATACAGCCAATACAGGTGGGGCTGTGGACCCTCCTTTCCCTTCATTACTTTGAGAAAGCTGGTATTGCTTGTGATGTATCAACACACACAAATTCTCATGAAGTCAGTGCTGCAGCAGCACACAGCAGAGCAGGAAGGCAGGATGCTGTTCACACTCTCTTCTTTCCCTTTCATATTATAACACACATGACAAAGTGTGGTTTTAGTTCAGTTTATTCCTAGCAATTAACACCTTCTAGTTCTGGTAACAGCTCACCTATGGCAAATGTGATTATGGCTGATTCCACATAGGTAAATTCATATTAAATACCATGGTATGGAAGGAAAAAATGTAGAAGCAATGAAGTTTTGACCCAGCAGTATAGATATAGCCCACGAAGCTCCTATTTATCGTGTGAATCAAGCAGCTTAGTACATTTTCTAAGATTAGATCTTTCGGAAGGTTCACCTGTGTTTGCTGTCAAGTTTTGTTTGCACAAGCAGAGATTGCCAGTGGCACAGTGGTGTTATCCTACCAGGGAAATATTCAGGTGAGCTCTGCATAGGATTCTTGCATTTCCTTATGTAGACTTACACCTAGGGACTTTTCTAGTTTGGTGGGCAATTTTAGCTAGAAGGAGATCTTTAAGGGAGCTTATGTCTTCTTTGGCAAACACAGACGACAATGTGTTTCTCTGAAGAAAGAGTACAATCCAAACAAATAAATGGGAATTTAAAGCCTTATGAGGACAGAAGAGATAGGTGTAAAGAAGACAGAGGATCCCATCCCTTCCCTCCCCTTCCCCTCGTTATAACAAGGCAGACATTCCCTTATAAGATGAGGAAAACATTTCTGCTCTTTGCAGAAACCCCTTTGCCTGCTTACAACATCCAATCTGACATTCAGAGTTACATCCAGAAGAGGGAAAACTTTAATACCTCTGTACCTCAGTGTCACTGTGTCTTTGCTAGTGTCTGCTAAAAAGAATAAGATTGTCAATAAGGTGTTAGTGTGCATCTACACTGGGCACAAATTTGAGTTTTGCTCAAGGTTAGCTAAAAAAGATGGGCTACCTCTAACCTAATAACCATCTCTTTCCAAGTGGAAGGATGCCCAACAAATCTTTACTTTCTAAAGTTCGGTCTGTCTTTCTTTTATTATTGCAATGCTCAGTTTAATAAGGCTCTGATACAATCCACTAAAGTATTAATGTCATTTTTGTCAAGAAAATCAAACAATAAAGTGAGATCTAGCCTTAGAGAAGCCAATGGATTTGCGCGAGCTTTATATCTTTCCTGAATAATCACCACACACCTGAATGTATATTTTAAAATAAAGTATCACATCATTAAATGAGAATTCTCGGATGTACTTCAGAAGCATTCTATTGTATATATGCTGAAGCTGGCATTGAATCTCTAACTTCTTTTCAAGGTGATGTGTGCAATATCAACATGTTAATATATTTGTGTGAATAATATCGACAATTATTACAGGCCCACCTTTTGTAGAACTCTACGGTCACTTCGTGAATCAAATGTAAAATTTGGGGTTAGTCAGGAGGTTTTGCCAAACATTGTATTAGTCGCAACTGCTTGCCATCTTGTAATGTTTAGAAACTGTAAAACTCACGAGACGCAGATACCACATTAGTCAGAACCGCTGACAAGATCCGCTCTCACTGCACAGCCTGAGCGACCAGCTCATTTTTTGACTACCTGGGATTGCACCAGACTCTTCTCTTCAGCAGATGGTATGGTAGTCATGACACTGAGGAACTGCTAAGAAGCAAATTAGCCATGAGAGAAGAGCACATAAAAACATTTCCTTTCCATTAACATTTTCCAAGCTTTTCTCGCTCTTATTTCTCTGCATAGGTACAGGCGCACGCGTGTGTGCATGTGTGCCCCGCTTTTGGTGTCCGGTGCTCTGCTGCCAACCTTGCTCCAAGACAAGCATCTGGCGTTTGCTGCGTCCTGCAGATGGGTCGCAAGTGACACGCACACGGTGCAGCTGCCCGTGTCTGGCACTCAGGTGATTATTCGTTTGCTAATCAACTAGCAGCTCCATTAGTTGAGTTGGAGGTTAGGAGAGGGTGATTAAATATACAGAAAGAGAGGCTGTTACGGCATTGCGGGTGAAATGCTGGGTGATAATTACAAGAGATGTAAGGATTGTTATTGTAACCAGGGCTGTAGCAAAAATTAAATCTATCTATTCAAAGTGCTTGTCACTGAATATCCAACGGCAGTTTCCTAAAGCAGAACAAAAAACCAACTCGTTTTGTTCTGCAGCGAGAATAAAGAGGTATCTCCATGTTTGCATTAAAAAGCTGCAGTCACCTGCGAAAATGATCAAATTTCAAACTAAATCAAATATGCAGTTTCTCACAACCATTTGCAAAGGACGTCAAGAGTTGTGTGTGAAAAGAGAAGGAGTGCAATCTGATAGCTTTGTGCTCCTCAGTTCAATTAGTTTAGCTAGCTCACCAAAATTGCAGGTGTTAATTCTGCAGGTGCCAGTTGGGTCTAAGCGATCTGCAGGTTTTATCTGATGCTTAGTGTAGCCCAGCTGGCCAAGTGGCAGGCTTAATACCTAGCAGAGAGGGATGGTCACCTGCTAGGATGTGATTTGTTGCTGTATTTTATGCAACTTGTAATAAAACATAACTCCACATAATTTTTAATTTATTGTGGTTTTATATGAGCATTTAACCTATATGGAATGAGGAAAAAGTCCTCAAATGATTTTAGAATGTCAGCATTTTATCATTAAAATACACAAGGTGATATCCTGAGGTCACTGGTTTTGACCTCTGCAGGAGTGGAATAGTGTCATTAATTTGAGTCAAATGCTCCTGTGCTGTGGGCTGGAGTATGTAGCAGAGCAGGGGGGGTTAAGGGAACTGGGAGAGTTTGGCCCAGAGAATAAAAAGATAAGGGAAGATCTAATTCCTGTCCTCAACTGTCTAAAAGAGGGTTACAGAGAAGGCAGAGCCAGACTCATCTCAAAGTTGCTCAGTGGAAGGACAAGAGGCAGTGGTCACAAGATGCAGGAAGGGAAGTTCTGACTTTAGGAAGGAAATTCTTCACCAGGAAGAATCTCTGAAATGTTGCAGAGTCTCTGTCCATCCAGACACTAAAAGCTTTCAAGGCAACTTGGCCTGCCTTGAAGCTAGCCCTGACTTGAGTAGGTGGTGGAAATGGAAACTCCAGAGACCCCTTCCAGCCAAGGGGTGTTCTGTGTTACTGTTCTAGGTTGCA
Organism: Chlamydotis macqueenii; assembly: GCF_036417535.1. NCBI lineage: Eukaryota > Metazoa > Chordata > Aves > Otidiformes > Otididae > Chlamydotis > Chlamydotis macqueenii. The sequence goes on along the minus strand of NC_141557.1, from coordinate 99,226,364 downwards.
CCTGGCCCTGCTCTCCCCTCTGATCTTTCAGAAGGAGATGGAGCTCGTCGTCGCCTTAGGATCCTGAAAGAAATTAGAAAGGACAGCGGAAAAGGCTTGCTTTGAAAAAGAAGCTTTTAAGAAGTGATTGCAGCTTTGCTAATTTACTGTTTCTAATTGAAATCTTGCAAGGAGTATGGCTTTGCTTTCTAGTGGTTAGCCAGGTGACTCATGCACCATCACTTGTAAGGACCACACAGGGCAAACTCCGCACCTCATAGGCTTCATCATATCTGGGTATGCAATAGGGGCTGTGAACAAATAACTAATTCATAAACACTATTTGGTTTAAGTTAACTAATTCCAGAGTTTTTGCAAAATAAACAGCACTTATCCTTTGGGTGCTTGTAAAAGCAAGAAGGCATCTTGGAAGTAGGAAGACCCTGTGGAAGCAGAGGTTAGCTGTCCCCTCCATTTCTTAACTAAGTCCTGCCTTCAGCCAGGAAATACAGTGTCATTGAGGCAGGGGTTACTGGGACCCAGCAGAAGTTTCGTTGGCCACAAAGGCAGCAAGACTTGAGGGACAGAGAGGCGGTTGTAGATGCATGTCTTCGGGAGCTCTGTGAGATTGTTGGTGTAGCTAATCCTGGCAGGACTGAAGAGTGGAGTGGGGTGGCATTAGACACAGTCTTAGAGAATGGTGTTTTGTCTACTCCCTGAAGATCATTTTATCACACATGTCAGGGGCAGGTGAACTTTTGATGCGGTTCCCCCAGCATATCCACTGTCTGCTGTATTTTCTGTGCTGCTGCAGGTGCGTGTGTGCAAAATGCTGCTGCTCTGGCCATCTTAACACACTCTGCCTTTTGCAAGGGAATGCGTGAAGTGCCCCTCCTGGGCTCACACACAGCCTGCCTCGTGCTGGAGCCACTGGTGTCCGGGGCAATCTTATACAGAGGTTTCCTACAAACTTGCCTGTCACGACACTGCAAACAAGCCAAATCTCAGTTCCTCTTGGGCACTTTCAAATTTAGTATGTTAGGTATAGAAGAGGGAATTGCAGGACTTTTAAAAGACAGAAAAGGGACTGCACAGTTGTATATTCATTTTGTAGGCCTTGGTCAGACTTTGCTCTCCGGCTTCCTCTACTTTTCTCACAAAGAGGAAGGGAAGCTGTCTCTTATGGTCACAGGTTGTAGCTCCCAGGCCAAATTGCTCTGTCCTGGAACCCTTGCTTGGGCTGCTGTCTTGAAGTCAGAAACTGCTGTATTTCACTGTCTCCAAATGTGTGCCTCTAAAGACAAGGGAATAAGATAGTCCTGGGAGGTTCCCTGGACCTCTGGAAGCAGTTGAGGGATTGTGTTTCTTCTGTTGGGAACTGTGGTTTTTCCTGGAACCTGGAACTGAGTGATCACTGTATTTAGTGCAGGTACATTTCATGGGACACCTTTGCAAACCTGCCTTGAATCACCTGAAAAGTTGTGTCCGTGTGAGGGCCCAGGAGCTCATATGTTCAAAACACCTGCTGTATAAGACCTTTCTGTTCAAGCATGCACGCTCCTTTTGGAAAAGTAGCATTTTGGCCCTCAGTTGGTGGCACAGTGATGATGGATTGAGCTTCTCCTGTCCCAGCCCCAGCATGCCTGTGTATGATCAGCTAGATCTGCTCTTGGGTGATCTTAGTGTTCAGTAAGGCAGGTTCCCTTTGAAGGGCTTCACAATGAGGTTATGGCGTGACCATGGTGCATGTACCTTGAGGATGAGATGACTCAATGGCCTCCATGATGCGCCCCTTCCCTCCTGGAGGGCTTTGGTTGTGGATGTCAGGCCAGAGAGCACAGAGCTGGTCTCCGCCTGAGGAGGGATTTGGGATGCCTGAAGGCCTTCAATGTGGACACAGGGAGATTCCTCCACTTTGGGGCACTCTGAGTCATCTGGTCTTAGGAGTGATCTAGCAAGGCTCTGTAGACATGGCCAACGGTGTTTCAGGGTTACATGCACAGCTCTGGAAACCTCTTCCCTCACTTAATTCTTCTGCCTGTTTCCCAGGCTTTTGCAACTTGCAAAGGGTTAAAGAATTTTCTCTGCACAGGACTAACCTGCTTGGGAGGCAGGGTAGATTTAGGGGGGCTACTAGAGGGGCTCCAGCCCTTCTGCTTAGCTGCTATGCAGCCACACAGGTTTACGCAGCATCTGCGGTCAACCCTGGAGCTCACAAACCGCACCGGCTCCTCCCGGAGCACAAAGAGCCACTTTCCCCGCGCACACCTTCATTTAATGAGCAGTAGCTTCCCCCGTAGACAAGCTCTCGGGCTGTGGCGAGCGGCCATCCGCTATTCTGTGTTTATAGGGTGCCTGGCAGGGCCTCACTTTAGGTTGGTGCTTAGGCAGTATTGTAGTAAATTATAAAAGATCCTCTCTTTGATGCCTTGTGGGAGAAGGCACTGGGCCTGATTTCCCCCTGCCTTGTTCCTTGTGTTGTGATTCACGCGAGTCGCTATAAACTGCTACCATGCTGGTTTGGTTACCGCTTTGCCGCAGGTATAAATTACAACCCGAGGTGCACAGCAGTGGGGGAATGAGGCCAACCATCTCTAAAGGTCAAAGGAGCATTCATCGCGCCACCAAGTCTACTGTGACTTCATTGTGACTTTGCATCAATCAAAGTGCTGTTGTTGTTAAAGAATTTCAAATCGATACCAAATAAATAAATTTTAAAAAAGAGCCACACTTTCCTTTTCTGCTCCTTTGTTCTGCACAGAAATGCCTTGTTGTCCTCTGGTCTTCTCAAACAATGTTCCTGGGTGTACAGGTTACAGATATAAATGTATTTAGCCAGAAGCAGAGTATAAAGGGATGGGATCATTCTCAACCAGCCTAAAATAGAGGGGAGCAGCGGTTAGAAAGAATCGCTGTAACTGTGACTTCCTCAAACAATATGGTTCTGATGTCAGATACCGGGAAAGAGGAAACAACGGTTAGCGTGCATGATGGTTTAACCAAAGCTGCAATTTGTTCCAACTTTCTGATGAAAGGCTCTCCCTTGTAAAAAGGAAATATGAGTGGAGCAAGCACAGTACTGTGAGAGATCCCCAGCTGTACAGAAATAAATGAGGACCAGATTCGATCACCCTCAGCTGCCTGGCACCGACTATGAAAGCACATGCTTGCTCTCAGTTCTCTCCTCATACGCCTCTGCTTTGATCTGGAGAAAGCCCGCCCCCTCCAAACAACCCAGAAACTCCTACTTGACAAGGTTAAATTACAGTTTCTGAAAAAAAAAAACCAACCAAAACTGAAATAAAATAAAAGCCAAGATTATGCTACGTTTGACAACTGCATCAGGATTTTTGTGTGCTGCTCATGTTTGGATTAAAGCATTAAGTTCCCCGTGGTCAATTTGTTACTAAGTTTGAGCAACTTATAATTGCTGGTTTCTGGGTATGCTGCGTTTATCTGAGAAAGCTGATCATGAATCAGTGTCACGTTAAAATGTGCCTTTAAAGTTAAGGTAGTGGTGAACTGAGAATGCACTTATGAAATTCTTCTAAATTCTCCATTTGATGCTGCACATCCAACGCAGATGCACATCCCCAGTGTATCTGTTGTGTTTCATCGTGTTGTTAATTCGCGATGCTGTAACTCTGAAGTTGCCCTGCTTGAGCAGGAGGTTGGATGGGGTGTCTGCCGGAGGTCCCTCCCAGCTGAAGTGTCTCTGTGGTCCTGTGCCCGCACTGACGACGGCTGGCAGAGCAGAGCAGCAGGCAGGAGAATCTGTGGTGAACCTCAGTGCTGCTGCTCTTGTGACCCACGCTCAGCTGATCGAGGCGCGTGGTCCCCACTCGGTAATACGAAGGAAAGTGAGAAACCTGAAGCTTCCTCTCTGTCAGCCCTGCAGGAACTGCATTTATAGAAACGTGCAGAAAATGGTGATTTTCCTGAGCATTTATAAACCATGTGATTGAATTTACATGTTTTATAGACCAGTTATTTTGGAAGTTCAACAGAAAGGAGATCTTTCTGTATCAAAAAAATAAATTCTACTGACTTTTCACAAGTATCTGTATCATCACATTTATCTCATCCCTACTATATTCCTTAAGTCTGGTAAAAGTAAATTTGCTGGGCCTTCATGACCTGCCAAAAACCCACAGCCATTCTGCCGTTCTGCTGTACCCATATCGGAGGCAACAAAATGTGGCCTCAGTTTCCAGTGATCCTTTTTAACATACTTGCATGTCATCAGCTCAAATTCCCTTCTCTGCAGCAATCTGAGTGTCTAAATTATGCTCGATGGACAACCAGAGGACAGTGACACTGATCTAGTCACATGCTGTGAAAGATATGAAAAAGGGTTAAGCAAAAAAAAAATCATTAGGAGACTGCAAAGGGAAGAAAACTGTATCAGCTGTTTGGGAAGCATCTCTGTTTTCTTCCTTCCTTCCTCTCATCTAAGGAGCCTTGGCAATAGTTCTGTCCTCTTACAGGTATGAAAGTTGTGCTGGCCACAGGACTGTCTGGTGGACAGGCTGATGCATTGTCCATTGGAAGGGAGTGTCTTAATTTTGGGAACAAAAATTAAGGGCTCTGCCCTGGAACTGGAGCCTCACCTTTGATATCAGCGGCTCTTCGTTCCCATGAACAGCAACAACAGCCGCCTTCAGTGCCGGCCACTGCTTCTAGTGGGCAAACCAACCGTCCCCAGCAGCTGCGTGCTGCCTGTTGCTCACTGCCTCCTTGTGCTGTAGCATCAGCAGCCCGAGCAGCGTTTGAGAGAGGTGGTGGCAGAGGCAGGACCGAACAAACTCCCTACCTTGACAAGTGTTGTACATATTAACTAACATTTTGTAAAGCCAGAAGCCCCAAACGTGCATCACCTACCTTGTAATGACAAAGAATGGAAAATTTCTGGTGGTAGTTTATGAGTCAGGAGGTGAGATGCCTTTGCAAGAGCTCTAAAACTCCCCACCACGGAAGGGCTGCCCTCTCCCTGGACAGAAAGAATGAGGAGTCCAAAACCAGAAACCAAGCAGTTGTGAGGGACAGGAACAGAGGGGGAGGGCTCACAGCACAATGGCTTCTTTATCTTCATTTTTGTTAACATCTCTTTAAATTCAAAACCTGTTCAGCACTTGGTACAAAAGACAAAGCCAAATTTTTGTCTGTCAAAAGCATTTCTGATGTGCCTCTCAGCAGAGCATTTAGTCAGCTGTTACTCCTTTATAAACATTTTAAGGGGAGTCCTGACTTGAATTAAGTCTGTGGGTTCTATTGCCAGTGACAGTTACACACAGAAGTCCATGTTTTTTGATTTAAAGTAAATTGAGGGATTTTTATTTAAACTGGAGCATCATTTAACCAAGGTAAAGGCAACTCATCCCCAGGTTTGGAAGCTACTGTACCATCAGGTTTGCAGTTTGCAATAATAGCTTCTCCCTTCTCCTGTGAGTGATTTTTAAGAAGTACCTGGATTTTTCTACTGATGTGAAGCCTCAGTTTCATAACTCCAAGACAGTGCAGTGTGCTATCATGTGACATTATAATTATCAAAAAATCATGCATAAGGTAGAGAGAAATGTGCTGAGTGAACTGGGACATTTGGAGTCCGTAGGCACACGGCCTTAAGGCTGAGGAGATTAATGCTTTTGGCATCACACAGAGCCAGTATTATGTTCATGCTGTGGTAGGGATTTCTTTTTCCATAGACCTCCTGATTGTAAAAGGGGATTCCAAAACTCACATGCAAGCAGCAAATGTCTCCAAGTACACTGTGGCACTCGGCCAGGAACAGAAACCCCCGTTACTGTCTGCTGCCACGGTACGCTGATTGGAAATCGGATAGCCGTCCGAGCACGGCGTATCATGGCACTTGGGAGTCATGTGAGAGAGACATCAGGAAACAGTAGCTGACGGTCACATCACTGCCAGTCAGAAAGGGATCGGTGCTTAAAAGGAAGCCCTGGATGCTTTCAGCATGACTGAACCTGCTGCTAATCTGCATATGTCTGGATTAGAAGTCACACCATCATAAAGATATCATGAGCCAGGCAGCACCCATATGTCATTCGCGTGGTGACAGTTCCTAAATACGCCATCCCCCATAGCTCTGTTCCTAAGCATAAACAACAAATAGGAGGCAAAAGGCAGAGCACGCAGGCTGTAAAGCATCGCAGTCCTGATCCTGGTATCCCCGTGTTGTTAGGATCGCTAGATTTTTATACCCTGGGTGTATTTGCACATCCTCTTCATCATTTGAAAAAGAAGATTATTGCATTCACTAATAGTTTCTCATTTTAGTCCTAAACCAACATTATTATGTGGGTTGACTGAATATATCATTCTTAATCAGATGCAGGACGGCATATCCTACCTTCCTGACAGCATTATGGAGCACATACCATTTGATTTAGTCTGGTGACAGGGTTGTAACTGTGGAACTTCACATCAAGCTCCCCGTCAGGGTGGTGCCTCCTGTTCCAGCCTGAACGCAAATAGTGCTGGAGGTGGGGGCTTGGTTCTGAGGAACCAGGAGACGAATATCTGTGCCGGTGCTTGTTTGCATCTGGTTCTGAATGCAGGCCAAAGCTTGGAACAGAAAGGCAGACAATTTTGGACAGATTCGTAGGGATCATTTTGGCCATATGGCTAAAATGAATCAAAGCTCAAATTTGATGAATCCAGTGCAGAAGTGATGAGCAATATACACGATCTCCTTTTCTTTCAGTGTCTTGACTTCTGGGGAAGGCCTGTGCGATGTGACTTCCCAAATTATTTTTCAAATGCTAGTGATGAGTTCAGTGGTGAACTGTGATTTCTACAGGAGACTGAAGTTAAGACTCACAAAAAGGCTTTTATTTATTTTAATATAACAATTAAAGTAAATGAAAGTTTCCCATACCATGTATGTGTAGACAATTACTTCTCTAACCAGGATTGACTTCACCAAAAGTTGCACTTCTTGCAAGTCTTTGTTTATCTGCCATGGCAGAGGTGAAAATCTTTACTCAGGAGCTTGTCTGTCGATGAAGTGTAGTCTCCTGCATTGCATGTGGCGTGACAGGCAGGATAGTGGTGGGCAGATCACAGCCCACAGTTTGGTCAGCACTCCCAGGTGAGAGGCCTCTGGAGTGTAGCTTCAGGTTGCAGGCTACCATGCAGTCCTTGCCAGAAATGCTCCAGGTCAGCAGGGGGGACAGGAGGGAACAAGTTGTGGAGGTGCAGAGCCTTTATTTTTCCCTTTTTCTTTCAGAAACCACGTGCAGGAAGCAGCTGTTCCAATTGCAGATGCTCTCCACTCATCACTCCTGCTTCATGTTCTTGTTGCTGTTGATATGTAGGTGCCTTGAGGATGCTCAGGTTTCAGTAAAACAGCGCTAGCCCGGTTTCTGCTGGATCTGATTCTGGGTTACAAAGCGTATGGAACCAAAGCTAGAGCTGAGTTGGTATGTCTTGTCTGGAGCAACCCAGAGCCCTCTCATGTCCTAAGTGCTAGACTCTGACCAGTTTGGGGGGGATTTTTTTTGTTTGTTTTACTGTGTGCCTGGGCAGACCTCATCTGTAAGTAAGGCCAAATGTCCCAAAATTCTTAGTTATTCAAAGATGCTTGCAGCAAGGTTTCCAAACATGACTGAAGAACTTGGGCACCCAGCTCTTACTGATCTCATGAAAGCAGTGGGAGTCAGCCAATTGGCCTCTTTAGTCACATTCAAAAATCCCACGAGATACCTATCTATCTCTTTCAGCAGCTTTGAAAACCTTTCTCCTAGTGCTTTCTAGAGTGTGTTGTCACTCGTGCTGAAAGGTCAGTCAGGGTTGCAGTATTATTTGGACAGGACTGGTGTGTGTGGAGGAGACACATGCACACCAGAGAGGAAACCTGAGTCCTGCCCTGGAATGCACAGCTAAGGCTGTAAGGCTGTACTGGACTTCGCTCTATGCGGATTGAGGCGCTTCTTGCTGGAGATGGAAATATAGATGGAGGGGAGTATGATTGAAGAACAGGCACAAATCCTGGATCAGGACCCAGATATTTCAAGCTGAACTAACTGATTTGACTGTGTACTCTTTTTTTTTTTTTTTAGACTACAATTCATGGCACTCAATGCAAAGTTTACTCTAAATTATTCAAGAGTTGTGGGCCCTGTAGGTATTATTGCATGATAACTAGCTTTCCTGGATTAATGTTGCTTATTCTACTTTTGAATAAAGCTAAAAAATTAATTGTTACAAGCTCAGAGCTTACCTTGTTTGATCTCACATACCCTCCCTGCCGCAGAGTTGGAACTACAGTGACTTTTGAGGGTTGGGTATAGTGCTTGTCCAAACTCATGAAGATGAATAAAAAATAATATATGTCTTTACCTCAAGGACACAGCAAGAGGAGGCAAGCAAAGTCACCATGATGTTGATACAGATGCTTCTAGCTGAAATGACATTCTTGGGCTTAGGCATTTATGTTTACTTTATGCGCTGTTAACCAAGTACATAACATTTTGCCCAGAGAAAGGATTTACATGAGCTGGATTGCTCATCCTGTGGCTTCTGTGACATGGGACAGCTTGAAGGAAACAATCTTTAGGAACCACTAGAGAAATTCTTCCTTTCAACCTGACCTTCCCAAGATGCCCATCTTCTTAGCCCATGTTCATTCTCCATGTTCTCCACTTGATTCTTGAGAATTGTTTTCTCCTTCAGTCTTACACCATAAACTTTCTATGTTGGAGTAGGAAGGGTGAGACAAGAGGCATAAACATAAAAATGAAAAGTAGTGTAAGGAAAAAAGAAGGCCTACAAAGCCTGGAAGAAGAGTGGTAACTGGAAAGAAGGAAAACTAGTGGACACTAGAGAAGGTGAAAGAGAGAACTGGTAACATGTAGTTACCAGCACAGCAGAGCAGCAGTATCAGTTTTGGTGGTCAAGATCTGTGCGGAGCCTTGGGCCAGACAATCTCAGACAGCTCAAATTTTAATTCCTCCTGAATTATGCGTAATGTCTGCCTTAGCAGTGCATCCCCTACCAAATCTAATCATAAGTACACAGCATGAATCAGGATATGCAAATCTGCCTGTGTTGGCATCTCTCACCCTGATCTGCCCTTACCCTTATCATTTGTTTTTGGCACCCACAAGTGGTTCCCTGAGCGCAAGGTTCTGTCAGCTCACCAGAGCATTTTTGGATGAAGGGCATTTGTGATGGTGAGGTGGCTGGTCATACAGCAGGGATGGTGAAACGCATAGAAGCCTTTGGTGTTTTTTGCCTTGTAATGATTGCTGCACTAGGAGGCTTCGGAGTGGTTTTGTCCTGTTAGAGGAAGAAGGGTGCCTGTGGTGTGGTCCATGGTGAGTGTATGTGTATCTGTCCTTACTGGTCAGTGCTAACCAAGCTGCACAAAGAGGTGGAAATTTCAAAGAGGTTAAGTTTCCACATACTTCATGAAAACAGGTAGCTGGGTAGAGGGATGAAAGCTCCCTTCCTGAGCCCAGTAATGGTAAAGCCCATACTTCGTGCTCATGCTTTATTTGATACCAGAGGGGTAGGACATGATCAACGGTTGAAGAGCTGCGGAGAGAAGCCCTGTTGGAGGCCACACTTGTGGCAAGAGGAGGTGCAGCTGGTGGGAGCCTCCACTGCCCCCCAGCCCTATGGGATCCATACCCACCGGGGGTGACTGGCATGGCAGTGGGGAGCCTACTCTGTGGGACCACCCTCAGAGCTGCTCTGGGTGCAGGCTGGGTGGCAGCAGAGGATGTGGATGCATGCAGTTTGCTGTACTATTTTAACGTGACAGCTGGCTGCGCTGAGGTCAGGGATGGTTTCACAAGAGTATCAGTGAGCCTCTGTGCTACTCTGCCCCCACACATTCCCCCGGCCACATTTATGCCCCACTGCATTCTCCAAAGGAGGTACAGTTTCTACTTCCCTACTTTCTCTATGTACCTTTTTTATGGCTCAGAGAGTGTCTGCCTCCTCCGCCTTTAAATTTTTTTTGTATACTTAGGAGACTCTCACTTCTCTTTCCTTCTTCCCCAGAGATACGAACAACAGCAGTGACTGCTATGGAGTTAGCCAGAAGAGTGAGGCAGAGGAGAGAGAGATTTGGGCAGTTTTCTCTTCTTAATAGAGTCATCAGAATGTTAACATCTTGACAGAAGCCCTTCCATCTTTCCAAAGTTGACTCATATAACAGAGCCACTTTCACATATGTTTTGTGTTGACGAAAGATCAGCTTTTTTTTCCTGAGCTATCTCACCCCACAGAAGAGCAGTCCTGAGGAAATGGGAGGTCAGTCACTGGATTAGGGTGTCCTAAAGTCAATGCCAGGAAAACCGTAATGAGAGAGAAGGCAAAGGGGCAAAAGCATACAAGGAACGGAAAGAAAAATACTAGATACACTGTAGTTTTGAGATAATGGAGGAAGAGTTATTTGCTAGAGAAATGTGGAACCTGGAGGTTAAGGGGCAGCAGATGTTAAGTAAATAAACACATTTGAGCTTATATTCTTCTTGCTCTTCTACCATGCCCTGAAGAACTAATTAATGAAATATCTGGCAGCTTGGATCTCATTTTCTGGAGAACAGACCACAAGAAAACATGTAAAATTTTGGCAGTCTTTTAGTCATAAGGTCAGTCCAGGCAAAGGAATACTGCAGCCCATTTAGTTGCTTTGTCCAAGGAATTTACATTAAAATTGTATGCATTTTTAATGATTGACAAATCTGAGAGTGTGCCCTGCATTCAGAAGGTCAGAAATTAGTTCATGATTCTATGGGGTTTTTACCTTATACCAAAGCAGCGTTGTAGCTATCTAACAAAAATCTATTTTTGTTTGTATTTGTCAAGCACCTTGGTAATACGGCAGGAAAGAAGAAATAAATAGGGGATATGTAAGCAAAAGAACACTGACATAGCCTATTAGTGGAGACAATAATACGCAAATCATCAGCAGGTAAGAAAAGGGGCAGCATAGAGATCTCATATTTAAACCTAGGAATACGTACACATCATTAGAACAGTTTTTGTTATAAGTGGTTTCTCATCATTTTAAGCAGCAATGTCCTTTTTATAAAGTGTTCTGTTGATTTTGCAAGGGGGAGGGTCCTTCCTACAAATGCCACAATGCAGGCAAAAGCTGCTGATGTAAAAGATCCCCAACAGTGTGGTGTACTGAGACCCGAGGCTACTAAATAAAGAAAAAGTTATATTTGAGGCAGTAACAGACACACCATTGCATGTTCCTTATTGTTAATCTTGATATTTATTTGATTAAACATATCCTTTGTTAGAGTAGAAAAGAAGCAGTGGCAGAATTGGCTTTTGCCTCCACCAGATTGTTGCAGAATCCAGGAACTTTGCCAACAGAGCTACAGTGGAGTTGGCTGTGGAATACGTGAGGCCTCAGTCCCAAATCTAGGTAAAGTGAGGCATAACCATATCCTCCAGAAGGAGGACAAGACGGTCCTTCCAGGCATATACTCAGTGTAGGATGGTCAATGAGAATTACAATACATGATCTTTGCTTAAAACGTTAATGTTATTACCAGTCTGGGTTAGAAGTTTAAACCATTTCTTCCCTCCACCCGATCTTGGCTAAATTTTACAGCAGATATAGAATAGAAAGGGATGTTAAGGAAGTATAAATACAGGGCCAGCTACGTTCATATTAGAAAATGTAGCATTCAAACAGAAATGCCTAGAGGCTTCTTTTCATAAATAGAGAGGAAGACACAGGGATGAAATTCCACGTGTTAGCATCTAAGAACAAGAAATAGATATTCACTGCTTTCCATAGCATACTGTGAAGACATCACTGACAGACAAGAGAAAAGGGCACAGGCAACTGGAGGGCAAGGAGTTCTCAAACATGACTAGAGTCAACGTTCCCTAGTGATTTAAACACTAAAGCGGCAAAAACGAAGTCATTCTCCCACTCTCTCGTGTGAGGCAAGCAGTATCACTGTGTTCCTGCTCATTTGCTTTCAGCTTTCTGAACAAGCAGCCCACAACAATGATCTGACGCTCTCAGTGTCACTAAAATGGAATCTCAGTTGTTAATCTCTCATGTGCACAAGGTCACATGTTGTTTTTGGGACATCATGGGTGAGGTAAAGAAGGACAAGCCTGAACAGACTGCGCGGCTGAAATATAACCCTTTTTGATCATATCCATCACATGTTTTTTCCAGGGGGAAAGGCATGATCACCAGGGATGCTAAGCTTTTTAACCTTGAATGACACTCTGTGATAAGCCCAGGCACACAGGAAAAGAAAGAGGCAATGGCTTCCACCCACCAGAAGTCTTATATTTCTACGGTGCTGAGGCTGTGATAATTATGACGCATCCAGCTGGTACTATTATTCAACCATTCCTGCAGGAGACGATTGGTCTTAAGCAGCATAAAGATTGCTACAAAACTTCATGGCAGCAAAAAGTTAATTAACAAAAAGCAGTTAACTATTCATATGAATGGCAGGAACAACTTCCACAGCCATGTGATTGTATTTGCATTCAGTGCAGCGCTTAAGATGCCTGGCTCGTGGGCCAGAAGCCCACTGTGCTAAGTGCTGCATGAAACGGGTGAATGGAAAAAAGGAGAGAACAAACTTGTAGTGGCAGTTGTCAGCCGGCTCTTGGAGGAACAGTTGTTGCAGTTGAGCCAGTGCCAGTATAAAACTTGCAGTGGGAAAAAGGGGGGAAAGAATCACAGCATCAAAAGAGCATCAGCAAAGCTATTAGTAGGGGTAAAGGACAAAAGGCCGAGTGCAGGTGCTGATGGACTGGAAGACGCGTGAATGACAGGTGAGGGGTTGTATCCAGGAGGAGTGGATAATGATAAAAGAGACTTGGTCATGATAGGAGGGGGAATTTAACAATGGAGGGAACAAAGAGAGAGAGCATAGCCTCATGAGCAGCCTTTTAGGTGAGAAGGAAAGTTGAGGCATGGCTGCAGACAGCATGAAGGCACAAGTGTGAAGAAACCTTCACCTATAGGATCAGCTTGTCATCAGCTCACAAGCCTCCATATCCAAGGATGGGTGAGGGTGGAAAGAGGGTGAGGAACTCTCCACAGTTTCTCAGGAGACACAATCTGAGGAGCGTCATGGCTGAGAGCAATGTGGGAGCAGAGAAAGGACTCGGAAACAGGGTTATTCGAAAGAGCAGAAAAGAGGAGGAAGAGAAGAAAGAAAAAGGGAAAGGAGTGTGAGAGAAGAGGCATCTTTGTGAAAAGATGGCTTCAGTGACAGTGACAGCAGAAAAAACACGTGTCTCTGTCAGGGCTGGGAGATGAAGGAGAAAATAGTTTAGCTGTCTGCAGTAGGTTTAGATATGGTATGGCCAAACAACAAACTGCCAGGGACAAAAGGGAAAAACTGAGTAGAGAAGCATTGAGGTTGGGCATGTTGCCATGAGAGGTTATAGCAGGAGAAGCTCGTGAGGGCAGCAAAGAGGAGTGAGGAGATGGACAGGACAGTCAGGTTCTGTCAAGTGTCCTCAGAGGTGTGACAGAGAAAGGCCAAGGTAGGGTCTGGGTTTGTGTTACTGAGTGATGTGAGAGGTGGGAAGAGCAGCAGACAGAAGTGTGAGTGGAACAGAAAACAAAGAATAAGGCCTATAAGCAGAGCAGGTAGGCATGTGCTGTGAGTGTGTGGGGAGAGCTTTTGGGGAGTAATGTGAAAACTAGAAAGCTAAGTTTCATCTGGGGAGAAAGGGTTACACTGTGAAGGTTATTCTGGTACTTTCTCATGTAGCCAGAGGGTGGTATTTTCTTTATGAGGAGAATGAAGGTTGCATAGAGGGAAAGGGATAGTTGAGATTTCTAAGCAGGGATACATAAGAATTAAGCCTGAAGTAGTAAACTCTATTTGATCATTTTATCTTAAAGGTATGTTTTCCTTACATTCATCTTTGTGGCAAAATTGTGCGTAGTGACCTTTTCTGCAATCTCCTCTCCAGCACTGTGCTTTGAAAGCTTCTGGAGAAAAGGATCCTGACTTAGACAGACTACTCCTTAGTGCTTTCCTGGGCTCTGTTTTTGGTGGGATGGCTGTCTGCAGTTATTTTTAGATGATGTATAGATTTGCATTTCTTCATCTGGAATCTCCTTGTTGTTTTCAACCTTAGTAGGTTGTCAGTCTCAGATCTTCCCAAAATGCCTGAAATTGTTCTTAGAACATGTTCTAAAGACTTTTCCTATATCTCACCGTTCAACCAGCTTCTTCCCTTTCTGCCTATAGACCAGCTGTACTGGCTAGGATGTCATTGTAGGAATCATCACACCAAATTTCTGTTAACACTCATAAAAATGCATGTTCTGTCAATGACTAAAAGTGTTCATTTTCCTTGCCTTTGTATTCAGACAGCTTCCTACATTCATACTTTCCTTTTTCTTCTCAATTTTTTGCCTCAGACAGAGTTCATTTTCTAACTTGCTTTTTATGTTAGAAATACACACCACGTCATTTGACTTAAACAAAAAAGTCCCCTATTCCTCTTCCCCTACACTGTTTGAATAGAGGCCTGTGTAAGAAGCCCTGCCAGCTTTGAAATGGGAAGGCTGGTAATTTTTTTGCTTACATGGAGATCATTTTAATCCAAACAGACTCTCATTACGAAAGATATAAAGGACATTCCATTGCTTCTTGAGTCCAAAACACTCCTAAATTGACACTTTTACTACTTGGTCTCACTTTGCACAGCACAAAGCACATAAGAGCGCTTTGTCTGTGGAGTTATAATGCCGTTCTTTCAGAAAGCTGATAATTCTCTAGCCTGAGCTTTGGCATGATGTCACTAACAAAGCTCAGCACAGGGGCGATAGGGTACATATCTGAGGGATGCCTTATGTCAGAGGCCTGAGTTTGTGATAGCACTAAGTGACCGTTGTCCTCTCTATACGCCTTCAGCCAATGCAAGACAACGTGAGCTACAATCACAAGCATCCCTTACATGCCAAGACTTCAAGCCCAGATTACCATCATCAACAACTGCTTGAAGAGCCATTACAGGCTAATTGGGCTGCAAACACTACTTTCAGATCTGTGGGAACTTATTTATGGCCCTGAGAAAGTCGACCTCAGCTTTAAAGAAAGGCCAAACCAAGGGGAGAATCTGCACAAGATACCGTTGGTTTAATCACTGACTGGTCCTTTCATGTTATTAATTGTAGTCTCTAGACAGAGGATGATTTGGACTGGACAGCAACTGTCAATGTTCCTGAACGGAAGAAATAACTTTGCCTGTCTCAGGATACTTGATCGTTTTCTACCTGCCAGTCACACATGTGAGAAGTTGATCCTGCAGCTATCTGCACGGGCTGCTCCAGCTCTTTGCAACCCTTATTAGCATATAGACTACGCCATATGCGCTGTAGTTACCGGGTACTTTAGCTTTTGGACTTTATACAGCTTTTGAACCTTACCAAATGGGAATGTATTTATGAACAGAAAGAAAGGATTTGGCCAGAGAGCAGCTGATAAGCAATCTCCCCTCTGAGATACAGTCTTCCAGTACCTGAAGGGGGTCTACAGGGTGGGAAGAAACTCTTCAGTAGGGCCTGTTGTGGCAGGACAAGGGGTAATGGTTTTAAAATAGAAGGAGGTAGGTTTAGATTAGATATTAGGAATTTTTTTTTTACTGTGAGGGTGGTGGAACACTGGAACAGGTTGCCCAGAGAGGTGGTGGATGCCCTATCCCTGGAAACATTCAAAGCCAGGTTGGATGAGGCTCTGAGCAACCTGATCTGGTTGGAGATGTCCCTGCTCCTTGCAGGGGGGTCGGACCAGATGGCCTTTAAAGGTCCCTTCCAACCCTAACGATTCTATGATTCTATGTGTATACTGTCTACCTGTAGTGTAGTTGGGGCAATAAATATTTGTGGAGGATCTGCAACTGATGTGCATTCCGAGAGGTGTGAAAATGTGGCTGCGAGATGTTTTAACTGACCTTACCTAAGAAATCTGAGCCTAGCTTGAGAGAGGCTGTTTTACTCCTTCACTTCAAGCATTGCATTCTGAGCTCTTTTACCCAGTGTGGCATGGATTTCAACCAGTTCCTAACATACTGTGTTGAGTAAGATGACAACCAGGCTTTCAAACTTAAAATGAAGTATTTTTCATCTCAGCCTCTCCCTATGATTTCAGAGTAGATGGATATGGCTCAAATATGGATTAAAATGGAAATGGCACCGAATTTTAACAGACAGGACACCCTGAAATATTGCCTCTCATCCATGAGAACTTCTGAGAGGCCCAGAGGACAAGTTAGGTTGGCAGGAGTTAGTTAGTTAGTTCGTTAGTAGGCCAAAAAACAAAACTGTGTTGAGAAGAAAAGAAAACAGCCCTGTGGTTCTCTGAAAGGGGCAGTCCCTCCTGATAAAGAGACTCTGGAGGCAGCTATCTCCCCAATCTGCGCCGCGAGTAGGATGGACTCCTACTTCCTGTCTGAACAACAGAGAAACAACATGAAAAAGCCACAGTGACATTTGACATTTCTTTTAGTTTCCCTTTTTATAGCCAGACAGTGTGATTCACTGGGGTTCTTCTTGAAAGTGGAGAGGTGTGAAAAGAAAATTCAAGTATAGGGCTCAGATATCGAAAGGTGATATTCCTACCCTCATGGCTGTCTCCAGAAGAGCTGAGAGTAGGTCCCGTTCATAGCAACGAGTACCTCATCTTCAGCTCCATCTTAGATAAAAGACAATTCCTTTATGACTGCAGTTCTTCTGCCTCCTCAACCCTTGTCATACAGGAGTCTAATCTAGGCCAGACACATAGGAAAAGATTGGTGTCTTGGTTTTTGTTCTGGTGCATCTGTTTTACAATGCTCTGGAACAGCTCAACACATGCCCTCTCTCTTCAAAGCTATATAAGTGGCAGATGCAACACCATGGAAGATGGTGGATGAAGTGGCAGGCTTTAATAAAAGAAGCTTACAAAGGCATTCTACCAACCAAGGCTTTCTGGAGCTGCATACAGTCTTTGATGCACTTGAAGTATTTAATTTATCTATGGCCTAAAAGATCTCCTTAAGACTGGACTGGCAGAGCCCAAGTACTCATGATAAGCATGTAACCAGAGGGAATTTCAGAAATTAGAGC
Organism: Chlamydotis macqueenii; assembly: GCF_036417535.1. Classification (NCBI taxonomy): domain Eukaryota; kingdom Metazoa; phylum Chordata; class Aves; order Otidiformes; family Otididae; genus Chlamydotis; species Chlamydotis macqueenii. The sequence goes on along the minus strand of NC_141557.1, from coordinate 99,209,293 downwards.
AAGGTCATTAAAACACCTAATCGCGAATGATTCCCATGTGTGGCATGCATTTCCATCACATAACACCTCATTCAAGTCCTTTAAAAACAAGGCAGGATGAAATGAACTATTCACTGCCTAATGCACTGGGATGACCAGAGCCTGGAATGCTGTGACCTATGTGTGAACATTTCCGAGGTGAAGCTGTGCCCCCTGTCTTCACAGCTTCTGCATTTTGCTTGAGCATGTTGAGAGACATGTGCCCTCTACAGCCACACTATCTCACATCACCTGCAGGTGAACTTGTTTGTCTTCTGTGGTGGGGGGAACTGGTATTCCAGTGGGGCAGTGCACTAGCAAAGGCTGTGTTCGTATACATGCATGCAAAAACATTTACACAGACAGACATGCACACAGACACATCTACAAGTGTACACACACACACATACGTGCACATAGGTACACACAATATATATAGTGAGACATATATAAAGATAAAACTATGTCTATGTAGCTGTGGGTGTGTGCATGGAGCTCCTGAAAAATGTCTTTAGAAAGGAACAAAACAGGTAGCTGATGAGCTCACAGAATTGTAGAATACTTGAGGCTGGATGTGACTTCTGGTGGACAAAAGTTCAACCCCTTGCTCAAAACCAGGCTGGCCTCTGAGCAAGATGAAGTTGCTCAGGTCCTTGTCCATCTGAGTTTTCAAAATCTTGAAGGATGGAGATTCCACAACTTCTCTGGGCAACCTATTCCACCACACACCTCCAGCTCCAAGTCTTTTTTTCTCTGTGTGTGCATGTGTGCAGAGAATGGGTATGGCCTGTGTATGTGCTTGTTCACAGAGCTGTGTTCATAAAAGAATAATCCCAAATTCTGTTTCCCCTTTGGCAGGTGAGAAGAGCACACTGCCAGTGGCGACGAGGGTAACTGCTGGACAGCTTTTAAAATAATCTCCACATTAAGCAGAACTGCATGTTGTGATCAATGCAATATTTTTAGAGAGAATACGCTTTTAGTTTGGAATTAGTCTTGCAGTTATGCAAGGATTCACTGCTTTTAAATAACTGGAAAAATGAGTGCCTTGAATCTCTTTCACATTGAGATCCATTGTCAGTTTATTAAATTCAGATTTACTGCTGACTTTCCTAGCCAAAAAATAGCTGTTAGCACACCATAACAGAGCATAAATTTCAGTTCACTGCATCAAAGACATTATTAAAGAAAAAAATTACTTAATGACTTGTCTGATCTAATAAATCCTGCCATTCGTATAAAACAAGATGACAAGAATTTATGTCCACTAGATGTATAAAACAAAGTCAGCCATGGTGGTTAGGATTTGAAACAGCTTCTTTAGCCATCTGCTCTTTAGCTTAGACTCTTGTAGGTAAAAATAAGGTAGGGATAGAGATGGCTACATAAGATGCTATTGAGATGATAGAGACATTTTCTTATGTTGCATTAAAATCAAAGGAGCCAGATGGTCTGAGACTTTTGAGGTTGTCTGTGGGCCACAATGCTTCATGACTGACGAAAGGCCTCTTGATGAAAGGCCTGCTTTTAAACTGCAGCCTTGCAGTGTGAAGGGAAACTAGTCATAGTCCCTATTCAGGACATCCTGTTTAACAGTCTGACATGAACTTGTTGACCATCAGCTCCAAGTGCTAGCAAATCTGTAAAATTACTTTTCTTCTTATTTACCATGGATCATGCCTGACTGAAGACGCCTGTTTGAGCCTGCCCACCACTTGCCTTGCAGCTGGTCCCTCTACCCCGCAGTGTCCCTCAGTTGTGGAAATAGAAACCACCTTAATGATGGCCTCTTCAAAGCCTGACTGAAATTTGCACACAGGGTTTTCAGCTCCCTCATGTCTTTGGTGAGCTGCCACTTGCATGAACACACAAGTTCACATGCTCTTTTCTGCAATGAAGTTAAAATAAGAGAATGCCTTTGCAGCTGCCACATGCTTTTGCATTTACCAAGCATTTACCCGTCATTGTCTGAAAGTCAAACAACAAACTTTGTCCTTTCACCTTTCATTAGGCTTGATTATATGAACATATGACTCCAATTCCTTAATATGTGTGTGTGTATACGCATATATATATACACATCATATCGTATATAAGCAAAAAGTCATTCTGAAGACCAGTTTCTGTTTAGTTACAAAGCTTACATATGCCTAGAAAATTTCATGCATTCATGGGCCATGCCTAAACTTTACTTAGAGTCAGGCATGTTTTTGTTCAGGCTCAGCCATCAGTCTTGTAACAGATGCCGTAGAAAGCCAAGTGTGTCTCTTCTGTTCTCCTGGAACAGCATCGCCCCAGGGCCATCCTTGGAGGCATCAGCAGTTTCTTTGTTTGATTCAAAGCATATCAGCATAGGTTCATTGATTGAAATGTACTTCGGTTCCATTCATTCCCACTCATGTAGTGCTCCCTCATGGTAAGGTCTTGTAACTGGCTCAAGCATCACAGTTTTTGCTGTCACATTTGAGATGCATTTTCCCAGGAGCAAGAACACTCCAGGATGGGTTTCCTAGCACAGCTTCAAAGTGGGCACTCCCATAACAGCATTTCAAAGTGCTTTCTTTTTTTTTTTTTCCCAAATTCTGAAGCTACTGTGAGCAGCACAGTGACTCTTTCCTTTATCCCCTTACAGGCAAACATTGTGCAGCCCTCAACTGCATCATCAAACTAGACCCACAGAGTTTTAGCATCCTTCCCATTTATTCCACTCTTTGCAACCTTCAAGAAGACTTACTCATGTGCATCATCATAATCTCTCTTCAGAACTCGTGTGTGTGTGTGATTGATGTGCCTGGGATAAGGGGTAATGGCAAATCAAAGAGAGGGGATCTGCTCAGAGGGAAAATGAAAAAGAGAGGAAGGGGAGACAGCTTCATGAAGAGTTACAGCAGATAATTGTGAGCTCATCAAGTCTGGGAAGAAAGAGGAAGCAAGTGGATGACTTAGATTCAGGGAGGCAGTGCAAAAACATCTCCACTTTCTTCAAGAGTACAGGCTTTTTGTCTGGGTAATTCCTTGCAATAGATTCATTGCTTCTAAGGCAGGGTATCCCCCATCTTCTCTCTTTACTTCCCTCTGTACAATTCTGTAGGACATTTGGGAACAGAGGAATTTTCCACCAATAAGAAAAAAGCCCAGATGGCCTGGCAATGTTGAACTCCCTTGCCTCAGGGGCTGCGTTGCTTTGTCTTTTCTGGTGATAATATGTCAAAATGTAAATATAGTTGGATTTCAGGCCCCCATGTGGAGCTTTTGCCTAAGAAATGTAGCTGATGTTCACATCATACTTTCATGTATTTATTTTTGTTGGTAAGTTTGAACATATTTTCCTCAGCCTGTGGTTCTCTTCCTGCTGGTTGTACTCATGTAGTGAATAATTCGAGAATATAATTTCACTTCTTTAGTCCTGATGATTTTCTGCTACAAATCCAGATGTGTTGCTCCATTAATTAAGTTCTTCGAATGGTAGCATTGATAACAACAGGATTTGCCACTGATGGCAGGTGCATTTGCGTGTTTCAGCTCAAGGTTCTGTCAGTGGACATCTGTGTACCTTGAAAGCGTGCCCCACAGACAGAGATGTGATTTTAGGGTTATACTGGCTCTGTCTATTGGCAATTGTGCAATAGGAGACTTCAGGGAAAGGGAAAAGTTAGTCCTTTCTGGCTTTCTCATTTTAGGTAAAGATACGGCCAGCTATAGAACTGATAGAAAACTCGTTCAGGTTAGTGTTGTCTTTGTCCAGTTTGTTTCAGCATGTCTTCCCATGTTTGAATGAGATGGGGCATATCTAAAGCTTAGTCCATGATAGATATCAGAACAGGGCAAGCAAACATTTTAGGAACTAACTGCTATGAATTTTCAGTTGGTGGAAGTGAATATGAGCATACAACTTTGAAAAAGCGGAGCCCAGCATCTAGTACATTTAGGCATCTCCAGCCCTTTGCTGGAGTTTCTGTAAATCCTTCACAGCTGCTTGCCTCTGGACATGGGTTCCATTGAGCAGGGTACCAGCCAGAAATGGGTTTTAGCTTCACCATGCCAGCAGCAGCAGATGAGGAAATTTACAAAAGAAGAGATCTTCCCTGCAGGGAGTCTTGTCAGGTGGCTCTAGAAAGGAAGAGGATACTGCCCCTGAGGACCAGAAGGTCTGAGAGGGAGGCTTGTCTGGCTGGGCTTAGGGCCAAATTAGAGAAAGTACATCTGAGGGGTCTCCCTCTTCCTTTGGTGATCTTGAAGAAAGCGCTCCCAGACAGCTCTGGCCCTCTTGACACAGTCACTGGCTGGTGTTCCCCTGTTTTAAAAAAGAACGATTTCACAAATTAGAAGTAGACCCCACAAAAGCCACAATGCCACTTTAAAACTCTCTGTTCATTCCCAAATTCAACTGTGCAGTAGGGTTTCCAGGTCAGACATACGTTTGACAATGTATAGATATATACTAAAAATATATTGGTAAAGCCAGATTTTTTTTTTGTGAATGTAAGTTTGCTGTTTCTGAGGGAGAAAGCATATGGGCTATAAGGAACATACTGTGCATGAAACATGAGTAAATAAAGCTGTCACCAAAAGTTTTAAGTCTTACTGCTCGGTTGATCCCTACTCATGTGGGGATCTTGAACTTTTAATGAAAATGAATGCTCTGGTCCAGAATGATCTAGTCCTCTAGCTAACAAAAACCACAGGAAATGAAAGGAGAAATGTATCACGTTTCAACAAGAGCGCAACAGAAACTTTGTGGGTAGAGTCTACTCTGGCCGTGAGAGAAGGTGGCTACTGTATACAGAATACAATGAACATAAATAGAGTTGTAAAAGTCCTGGCAAAAGATGCTGATACTCTCTCAGTTTCTCAGCTGCATCCCCTACACTCATCCTCACTCTTTCCATGTCTCTGGAGTGACTTAAGATGTGCGAAGAAAAGTGCTGGAAAAAAGACTACCATGGGAAAGATGCATGACGTATTCAAAGCATCATCAGGTTTTACAAGCCTATACTGATATTCCAGCCACTCAGGCTAGCTAAAGAGTCTTGTTTGCTTTAAGAAAGATGCTCTGTTAAGACAGCTATGTTCTCAGATAGTCCATGCAAAATATTTAACAGAGTGTAGGGCTTTGCCTTTTGAGTCTGGCTTATACGCTATGCTTATGACACACTTGAAGATATATCACATAATTCATTTGATATGAGTCCATTTAGGCTGTCTCACGCCCAGAGACATGCAGTTGATCAGGTGCTGAATATGCATTATACCAAGAGGAATTGCAGACATGTCATGCATCTAAGACAGCCTCCAAAGAACAAGCAATGAAAATTGCGTGCAAGGTCAGATGGGGGAGCAGTTGGATCATGGGCAGCAATTAGAACATCAAGAGAGGAAACAAAACATTCTTGTTGCAGGTCCCCATGTCTCTTGTGTGGTTGCAGTTGATCTGTGAAATTCAGGTCACTTGCCAGGTTTGTGTTGCTACATTAAACAGCATTACAGTAGAAACAACATTGTGCTGCACAAGGTTTAAAATGAAGTAGCTGCTATACAAAATGAATGTGAGAGCCAAGAATGAAGAAAAGGGACACGTAACCTTTTGAAATAAATATACGCTCTTCATTTCTAAATTAAAAGCAAAACCAACTGGGAGGACAGTTTAAATTTGCCTTTCCCCCCTTTCTGGAAGATATTTTGACACTTGGTTTGGTGGGGCCCAAACCTGGGCCTGAAATGATCACAATTAAGCTGAGAAATATATGCCAAGCAAGAGCGTATCCAATGGCAATCAAGCAAGAGTAAAGGAATTTTTGGAAAAAAAAAACTCTAACTTCCAGAAAGAAAAGAGCCAGCTGTGTCCACTGAAGGACAAAGGCTGTGAAATTGGGAGATTCAAATGATGGTGCACCAGTGTGTGCAGGGCTGGGTTTCCGAGGGGACCTGATGGCGGGATGTTGGCCTCGCAGCAGGGAGGGAGAACAGGAGCGCAGGCTCCGTCCGCTCGGCGCAGTTGAGCGGAATCAGAAATAATAGATTATAGGCATCTGCCTGTTTGATGTGGGTGTGAAATTCTAAATTAGCTAACAAAATGGTGCTTTGTATTAATAACATGCATGCAATTTAGTCTGTAATTTCCCTGAGAGAATGGCAAAGTTAAATAATTAAGCATGCCTCAAAACAGGGTTATTATAGGGATTAAGAGCAAAAAATATAGCTGCTAAAATTAAGAAAGGAATGTAGAAACAACGCCTCCAAACCATGGCTGTTGCACATAGCATTTTACATGTTAGTTAAACTAGAAACAGCTGAAAATGAGTAATCTGGATGCATCTATTAACCTCGCTCTTTAGTGAGAAGACTCTGATCTCTATAACACTGCACAAAGATCAACTGATGCTGCTTTTAATCACTTCTAGAGTGTCTGTCTCTAGGACGTTCAGAGCATCTGCTCCTAGGGAGAAGGATGGCCTTTCACCTGTTTTGCTTAGGGATGCACCAGATCACAGTCAAATTTTTTTACACTGATTTGAGTGGATCTCCTGATCATTTTTTGTTTCCTCAGAATAACTGTGCATAGTCACTGTGTTACTTTAACCCCTCTGATCTGTGTCATACACTTGACTATTTGCTTCAAATTTTCCCAATGCATCTTTGTGTTTCATTATTGCATATATCGTTCGGTTTTTAACTGACTTTTTTTCACTTTTCAGTGAATCTGAAAACAGCTTTTTATAAACTTTCCCAAATACATCATCAGGAACCCATCAAAGTGCAAATCCAAGATGAATTAAAGATAGCTTAAATCACAATTACAGAACAGATAGATTTGAAAACCATGATGCTCAGTTATTCAGCCAGTGTGCTCATGTCCCTGTTCTGGCCACTTCGTCTTTAATTCTTAGCTCTGTTTGCCTTATGCACAAAATATTCCCTGTTGTCTTGTACTTCCTACAGAGTCAATCGTCCACTCACTACATGTAGTTCATATCCAGTGTTGCAAAGAACAGCAGCAGAACAATTTTCATTTATGGTACATTCCTCTGAAAGGAAAATATTTTTAAAGAGGAACAAAAGGGAAGACACTGGATTTAGTGAAGGCATGTACCAATTAACCTGTAGAAGTCTCTCTCTCTCTCTTTCATGTTCAGAAATCACACTGGAGATGCTCACAGTTGCTTTGGCAGCTGCATTCACAAATTCATCAGCAGTGCATGCAATCCTGGCCCTGCTGAAGTCATGGAAAGTTTTGCCATTGATTTCAATGGAGCCAAGAGCCCACGCTTGTTTACAAGGTCTTTTCTTTCCTTCCTGATGTAAGCTCCTAGCCTTTACATTTGCAAAACCAGTTTTATACAGGGAGCAGAGTGATAATAATGTCAGCTTTAATTTTTAGACCATAAAATATTCCGGAATGGAGAATGACTCAAAACAATGCTGATTCTGAACATATTCATACAAACATAAATATTCATTTGGCATGAAGACCAATACTTATTCTTCCAAACTGACCCACATGGCCCGAAAGCCAGGAAAAAGAAAGCATCTGTCTGGTACATTACTGTCTCACTAGCAGTGCCCATGTCCAATTCTATTTTGAGCATGTTCACCATCTACTGAGACCTGCATCGCTTAGTGGGAGCTCACACGTGTGACAACTGAATGCTGTGTGCAAGGGCTCTAGCGGGGGCCAGTTTCACTCTTAGTCGATGTCTCAGACATCAAAAGAAAGCGTGATCTTTTACCTACCTTGTGAAAAAGCTACTTTAACCCAGCATCAGCGAACAGGACGGTGCAGTCTCGTACGTCGGTGTGTTTACCTACCATATATGCCTGGAAAAGTTTGCAGTTTAGCTGCAAATGTTTGGTTTCCAAATCAGAAAAGTGTAAGGGAAGAACTCATTCAGCTGTGACCACCTAAAACTGGAGTTTAGTCTGTATTAGTGATTTCAGCTTCCTCTTTAATTAATGCAGAGAAACAGGAGACAATTCATCTCATCTGGAGCTACTGTCTAACAGCCCATATTTCACTATGGGCTCCAGTAAATGAGTATTCGACTTCAAGAGCTAAGTGGGACGAATAATTTGTTGTGGCTGCACATGTGTTTACAGTACTATACAAGGTTGTTTCAGATAGCTCTTTTAATATTCTTTGACCAGTCAGAAGACACCCTCTTAATTATTAGTCATATAAGCAAGCAAGCAAACTTTCCCAAAAGTTTCTTATATAAAAATCTGTTTTCCCTTTGGTTGTGTACGTTTGCAGGGCAATATCACATGTCCAGAGATGCCATCTCCTAGATCACCTAGCTTGGTTACAATCATTGTCAATGTCATATATTATGATTAAATTTCTCCATCATAATGTGATGAAGTTGAGCTGAAAGCCATGAACAATTCATTTAACTTTCCCAATTCCTAAAGACTGTCTTTGGTATCAGATACATTCATATCAGAAAACCTTTATTAAGAAAATCAGTTGAAACAGCAGGAAAGGGCCAGTGCTTCACATGTAAAACAAATTAGCTCCAGGGAGTTTTAACAATGTAGAAGAATATATGAAAGTTACTTTTAATTTCCAAGAATATTTTACAATATATTTGGGCATTTTGTTAGAATCTAATTTTTAAATTACTAACACTATTATTATTGATTTCCAGTATTCCCCCCACCCCCCCCCACCTCCAGTGATATTTTCTGCTCAGTGTCCACATTTTCAGCTCCAGCCCACAGAACCATAGCATGGCTTCTCTCTCAAACCAATTGTGTGTTTCTGGAAAAATCAACCTTCTGATTAAGCCTGTTTTCAATATGGACATACCTAGAGATCTCAGTATTCCACAGAAAAGCTGAAATTGCACAGTGCCTGTCACAGGTAAGTTCAAATGGGAGGACTACTACATACCCCCAAAGAGAGACATGGAGAAAGTGCTATCCCTTGACACTGATCGATTAAAAACAAATCCCAAAAATCTTTAATGTAATTCGATCTCCTACTTCTGGATGTCTGGTAGGAACACCTCCTTAGTTATTCACACACAGATCATGCTGCCATAAACGAGATTGAAAAGTGTATTACTAACAGGATCTTAAATCTGACCTGCCAAATCCGAGGAAGAATTGTTTGTTCATTTTATCTTTTTTTTTTTTGGCAGGAATCACCTGTTTTATTAGTGTATGAGCACACGTTCAGCTTTTCCGTGACTAAGTTCTTTTTTCAAGGTAGAACTGATAACAAGTCTGGTTATTGCTACAACCATTTCTTGCTGCACAGTTTCAGTTGCTTGTCACAGAGAGACATGGGGGTAGTATTCAGCTTGCAGATTTAGACTTCAAAATTTAACATAACACTGCAGCTGTTCAGTTGACCAAATGTAGCAATTAAGTTTTAGGTGTGTTTGAATAGCCCTTAAGGTTCCAGTGACTGCAGTGGTATCCTGGACACCTGGCTCACACATAGAAACCTAACTTTAGGTTTCTTAATGTGGATCCAAAGGACTAGTTCTCAGCAACCTCAGAGTAATTTTGAGTAATTTCTCATATGGACTTTATGTCTAGCTCTAGTTAAGTTATTTATTTATTTTCCAAATTCATTAAGTTCACTCTGTAGTTGAGGGTCGGCAGGAATTGTCCTGTGTGAGACTGGAATGGAGTTCTTACTCCATGACCATACTGAGCTGCACAGTAGGTACGGACTCCATTGTTCCCCTAAGACTAGACATCAAGAGGGACCTTTATGCCTGTTCTCCTTCAGCAGCATGTGTCTTTCAACAGAGCCTGGAGTACCCACTACTACTTGATAAAAGGAAGTGGAGAAGTAGGCAGGGTTCTTTTCCAAAAGATCCAGGGGGAAATCGCTGTTGCTACAGATGCTGTTCTTGGTTCCTCAACAAACTCAGCTTGTAAGTGTATATTTTAGAGTACACCTGTGTTGACATTTGGTCTATGCCTTTTGCTGTCAATAGAAAGTCTAAACGACTGTTTATTTTTGTGGAAGCTTTGCTGTCAGATTAAGTCTTTCAAAGGCGACCTGTTTTTCAGTCTTGTGCAAGAAATTAAATTCGAACACTTTCTTTCCTTCTCAGCTCTGCTCTGCAAGTTGGATTTTACAGTAATTCTGGGTAACTGCATCTGTGGAAAAGCACCCTTTCGAAGGCTTTACTGTTCTGGGTCATATTCTGTGTAGCCTTCTTATCTCTCACAAAGTTTGGCAGAAATTCATGGTTTGTATCCCAGCCTAGCATTCCGGGGATCTGGGTGGTTCAGAAGAGCAATTCCCAAAGTTACCGTGCTAATGCGGCTGCTGTCAGCACTCAGAGTTTCTTATGAGGTTACTGGCATTGATCTCATCAGCTTTTTAAATAAAGGCACTGGTCAGTATGGAACAACTTTTGACCATCAGTCAGTCTTCTGGAGTATGGTTTAATAACAATGGGTTAACACAATACACTCCGTAAAACTACAGTAATGCTAGAAACGGGATGACAAAAATAAAAAAAAAATAGCATAATGTCACAGAAGAAATTCCAAACCCTGAAGCACCTTGGATCATGGAACTAGAAATGCTGGATTCTTGTGAAACTGAACCAGGAAATGTATTTCAAAACCTGCTGAAGGGAGCAGTCCAACAATAATGGGGGAATATGGGCAGATGGAAAAGGCTTCCCATGTCTCTTTTGTATGTTTCCCTATCAAAATGACAAAGGACCAACTGTCTCCAAGTGATAGCAGCTGCAAGCTTGGAATGCATTAAACAATGATCAATAATCCTGGGATTGGTATATATGTAAAATGTGGCATTTGTGCTTTAATTCCAGTCTATTTCCTTATGTTCAAAGTAGCATTCAACTTTAAACACTTTGTTCAGGTTGTTTCATTGCTGTAACAGACCTGGGAAAAGTACTTTCTTATAGGCTGGGTTCTACAAAGTGAACATCACTCTTGCACTTGCAAGGGCCCTTATTCATCTAATTGTAGTCCCTAATGGAATTTTACTAGCTGATCTGAATGAATCAAGTTGCAATCTACAGTATCTTAAGAAGATGAGAATTTTTGTTCATTTCTGAAATTCGTGCCACCATTTGAAATTACACGACAGCGCACCATTTTGCAACTTTTAGTTACCTTTTCCAGATCGTAGGATAGCCAGTTCCTCTAAAAGGTGAATGAATCTACCTTGTGTATTTTCCAAAATATATCTTCACTTTACAAGTTAATTTTCATTGCAACACCTACCTATGGCATGCAGTGAAAAATGCAAACCAAGCTGTGGAATCCTGGAAACATCCTCTCCAAAGGACGGTCAGTGAAAAAGCTGGCACTTGACCAGGTTAAGTGGTTTACCTGGTTTTAACCAAATTACAAGCACTGCATGCTCACCTGTCATGGTTTAACCCTAACTGGCAACTAAGCAGCAGACAGCTGCTTGCTCACTCCTCCCCAGTGGGGTCGGGGAGAGAATGAGAAGGGTAAAAGTGAGAAAACTCATGGGTTGAGATAAAGACAGTTTAACAGGTAAAGCAAAAGCCACACATGCAAGCAAAGCAAAACAAGGAATTAATTCACTGCTTCCCATCAGCAGGCAGGTGTTCAGCCATCTCCAGGAAAGTAGGGCTCCATCATGTGTAACCATTACTTGGGAAGACAAATGCCATCACTCCAAATGTCCCCCCCTTCCTTCTTCTTCCCCCAGCTTTATATGCTGAGCATGACATCATATGGTATGGTACAGCATGACACCATTTTGTCAGTTGGGGTCAGCTGCCCTGGCTGTGTCCCCTCACAACTCCTGTGCACCTCCAGCCCACTCGCTGGTGGGGTGGTGTGAGAGACAGGAAAGGCCTTGATTCTGTGCAAGCGCTGCTCAGCAGTAATGAAAATATCCCTGTGTTGTCAACACTGTTTCCAGCACAAATGCAAACCATAGCCCCATATTGGCTACTATGGAAAAACTTTAACTCTATCCCAGCCAAAACCAGCACAGCACCGTGGTGTTCCTCTGCCTGATGTGCTGGAAGGGAATGGCCATGTGTAGAGAGGCTGCTGATCAGTACACTTGTCCAACCATGAGACTCAGGTATCAGAGAGGCTGGATGCTGTGCTGGCCTGGAGAGACAAGAGGGACTGAGAGCTGGCTGCTGGAAGGGACCAGGGGCTGCAGGCTGGCTGTTGGGGAGACCCAAGAAGTTTGAGGGTCAGGCACTGGAGAGTCCATAGGTCTGGACCTGCTACCAGAGAGTCCTGTATGCTTATGTGTCTGTGTGCCTGTGTGTGTGAGATACCAGGGAGGCAGGCGGACGCAGGGGCCAGCTGTTGGACAGCCTGAGTGTCCAAGGCCACTTGCTGGGGGATGCAACATGTCTATGTGTGTGTACGAGGATCTGAAAGAGAGGAGGTTTGAGTACCAGTGGTTGGAGTGGGACTGCCGGCACCAGGAGCCAGTAGCTGGCGAGACTGGGGATCTAAGTGCCAGCAACTGGACAGACTGGGTATCAAATGAGGGATTAATGTTGTATATATCTACATATAGGTATATGTTTTCCACCAGTGGACTTTCATCTTGATCACCCAGAGAGGGAAACAAGATGAGGCTGCTCATGATGTTTTCACTTGTGTGGGTGTTTCCTGTGTTCATTGGTCTGTCTGGCCAGTGGTGTATATATATGCACATTGTATGTACGTGTCTCTGGGGAATACATACACAGCCTCACTACAGGCTGGACCTGGGGACATGGAGCTACAGCAGCCTCAGCCCTGTTAGGCTACTAGATGTTGGGCAACCCCTAACACAGAGTTTACATCTTTCACCTTAAACAAGTGAGTTTGCCCAGTCTTTTTCTTTTTTTTTTTTTCTTGTGCAGAGCATCTCTGCTTGAATACTGTAGAAGTTTTGTAGAAAGAGGTCAAGCATGGAGTTTCAGCTCTGAATTATTTCCAGAAGAGGAGAGAGAAATGTTTTGGGAGCCTCACAGCCATGGACTTTGATTAGCCCGTCTTCTTATGGCAAAGAAAGTAGATCATAAGCCCATGCTGAAGTGAAACAAAAGCTTAAATCTAAACACTAGCTGTCCTGGATTGAAAGCACTGTGAAGTGAGGGTTAAAGACGCTCCATGGGCGACCACAGAGAGCTAAGTGCCATGCTCAGGTGATAGTCAACATCTTCTTTGCAGTGAAGACACTTTGGATTTTATTTTTTTTTGTCCTAAAAGCTCCTCAAAATCCATAAAGCTCTGTCATTTCAAGTATATTGATCCAGCGCTGACATGTGTTGTTTGTAGAGATTGGAGCAGGCACTGACGCTAGCAAAGACAGATCCATATTACTGCCTCACTCTTGTCCTGTGTGTAACATGTCCGCTGGCATGTCTTATGGTCATGTCGTAAAAACTCACCCTCTTTCCTAAGTCTGACGCTCCTTTGCTGAACAAAACAGTAATATCTTTCCAGGGATCCTATTCCTTGGGATCATACAAAGTTTCAGTGGGTGCAAACAAACACGAGTGTTGTTACCTTCAGCCTTCTTTTTCACAGTTCTTTTCTCATGATGCTCTGGAGTTTTCTCAGAGTTGTTTTACTAGTGCCAGTCAAAAGAAAGGTATGGAGATCATCATAGCTGATTGGACCCTTGTGTAGGTAGTCTAACATCCTTGAACCAGGACTTGATTTTAAATGCTATGGCAAAGCATGGTACACCTCCAGTATGGAATGGCTCTGTCAACCAGAAAACATATTTTTTTTCTTTAAAGTCACTAATGGCTGGCTTACGCTATGAGGTATAACAGGTGGCTGTACCAGGTATGAATAGATGTAGATGTATTACATTTCTTTAATATTTAATCTAAGTTTGGTTAACACATGCACTAATTTATGAATGGAAATCAGACAAGGATTTTGGAAAACAGCCCATTTTTACCCACATAATAGCTTACCAAATGGCCAACAATAGAATTTGCAGAGATGTTTTTCAGAGAAATAAAATGCTTTCAGTGGAACTGAACTTTCTGAAGCATTTCTTAACAATAGTTACACATCTTTTTACATTTCACATGCAGGAACAAGAGCTGACCAAAAGAAACCTGACTCACTCAGGTCACTCCAGCTGTCTTTTCACAACAAAGCATCCATGTCCAGTTTCCAAAAACCCAACAATTTCCTTCTTTTCCTCTTGTCATGGAAACAATTGCTCCTTCCCCCCCCAAAAATAAAAAAAAAACTCCACCTCCAAACAGAAAGCTAGTACCAAATGATCAATAAAATACGCACAAAAAATGTGTGACTTATTACATTTTATGCTTCATCCTGAAACCATTATAAAAGTTCTTACAACATTTTGGCAGTAATTTCTAAAAAGCTGCTCTGTATTGGAGAGGGAGCATATGCACCATGTGATATGACATCTGCCACAGTAAGTAAGCTCTTAATTGAATATTTTAGGAAATAAACATGTAAAACCCATGTAACTCTATGTCAAATAAGTTATTGTTGCCTCCAGGCTTTCTTGATTTTTTCCATTTTTATTTTTGGCAGGAAAGTTTGAAATATTGTACATATTGGAGACAGGAGCACTTCACATACAATCGTCCATCAGGACAGAAAACATAACGTCATATTATTGCTGCTACAGCAGCCTCTCCCCAAAATCTTGGCAGTTATCAAAGTGGCATTTGGGATCTGCGATTAACAATGTCTCTGCTCACATCTAAATATATATATCGAGTGCAGAGAGGAAGAAAGGGAATTGACACACATTCAATTGACTGCTGTACCACTACTAACTAGAAACATCTTTCTTACATTACCTCTGTATTTCTTTTTTACTCCTGTAACCTTTCACAGCAAGCAGTGGGGTGTTGTCTCTCTCCCTCTCTTACAAATACACACAGACAGACACAGGAAGCTTGTGCAGCTGAGAAAGGAACAGTGTTGATCCATCCCTCCCTAGCCTCACCATCTTTCACTGATCCTCCTTTTTCCTTTCCCCTGTGCTGCACACTGGCTTCAGGTGGAGCATGTTATCAGCTCTTCAGCAAGGAACAGGAATGTATCCCTCTCGAAACTCCCTCCTAGCTCCAACGTTCCTGTTTGTGTAGCCCATGCTGGTGGCAGCTGTGGGTCTCCTCAGGCGGTGTGCTCCACACTGGGAGTCCACTCTACAGGATCAAGCTTTCTCTTAGACCCTCCTCCAATTTGCTGACAATGATGTCCAAAGTAATGGTCTGTGCAGCTTCTTGGGGGTGATTCCCTGCATCATCGGTGCATTTATGTCCACATCACAAATCTGCACAAGGACATTTGAATTCATTTAGTGGGTAAGATTTTGTGAGACCTGGGTATCAGATGCTTTAGTAAAAAATTCCCAAGCCTTTGATATTTTAAGCCTAATTGTCACTTCAAATCTGCCGATCTTACTATCTTGCAATTCACTTGAGCCAGGTCCTACTCTCACTTAAGAGTGCTATGAACATTGATTTCCACAAGCTCAGGAGTGCAAGCCTGAACCAAGGGAGTCCCTCTTCCCATTAATTGTTCCTTTCTGCCATATAATTTCCTCACCCATATTTGGCATGGATTTATCTCTTACAAGCCCGTGCTACTTATTGGCCACAAACCCAACATCTTCTTGCTGGTTAAAGATCTTTAATAGTTACTCCATCTTTTCGTTGAGCTGTGAAGCAAGAGAGCGCACTACCAGGCACACACAGAAAATGAAAATGTGATGCTTCAGTAATACCAAGAGAACCACAGACTCACTGCAGATGAGATATGTTGAGAATTTAGGTCACGGGAAGGTGCAGCCACTGGTTAGAGTTCTCTGGAGCAAGGTCTCAGTCCTGCAGCAGGATCTCAGCATGCTCCCAACATGCAGGATCCCCTCGAGTTTTGGGGTTGCAGAAAAGGACGTAGGGGACTGCCAGAGCTTCAAGGAGGCTTAACAAGATGTCTGACTTCATTTTGAAAATGAGGCACCTACGCATTGCGGTTTTCTCTGTAGTATTTAATTGGTTATGAGATTCCATCTGTTTTGCTTCACTTCGTATTTTCAGCTCGTCTGATAAAGCTTATAGCAGGGACACGTGACTGTTCTGGAAAAGCAATTAAGAGGTCTTGAGGATCTGGTAACTAAGTGGGTGGAGCATGGGGTGATTGGGATCGGGAATGGTTGTTTTTCTACGAAAAGTCCATTAATAGGATACTAAAAGGTCTGGTACTGAGACAGACACCTGAGGTTTTGATTTAGATACCAGCACTGATACTGGGACAAATGAATGGCAGCCTATGCACTCACCAGACCTGCTGTTTCAGGTCCTTGTATAATTTAGGGAGCATCCCTATGACTAAAATCAGTTGTAGATTGGGGTGTTTTTTTTTTTGTTTCTTCACATTAAGATGAGCTCAGAAATTGACTTTTCCTAAATGATATGACTGAGAAGCAGAGCTGTGCCGTGAGGCGCGGCCTTTGGCTAGCAGCTGCACCAGACTGCACCCTCAGGACAGGAGACCTGTTCACAGGATGCTGTTCTCTCCTTCACACAATTTATAGACTCCTGTGATCAAGGTTCTCCATAATAATAGCAAGCCACTGCTTGTGAAAGAGGACAGGTACACCCAGAAATCAGGGCCATTTATACTTTCTGTTTCGTTGGCAATTGGGGAAGAGGTGGACTTAGCTTCACTAGATGCTTAGCCAGGACTTAGCTTCACTGGAAGCTTAACCAGGCTTGGCTGCCTGATTAAGAGGAATGTAATATTTTAGGGCAGAAATGCACTTGGTCATCAGTGACCTCTGCAGTAATGGAGGATGGTCTGGGGCAGTGTCCTGCTGTGGTGTGAAGTGTCTGTATGTAGCACTGGCTAGAACCACCACCTGGAGAGGCTAGAAACATCAGGAAGGGAGGGAGGGAGGGAGGGATGAAGGAAGGAAGGCAGGATGGCAGGCAGGAAGGCAGGCAGGAAGGCCATTTATTTACCTTTTGCTTCTGTTGATCTGGCAACTCAGAGCTACTGTGTAGGTGGAAGCTATAGGAGGAAGAATACAATGAACTCAGCCTTCCTGTGGCTCATCTGGGGTCTCATATGAAATGGGATTGACAACACTGATACAAAAGTTTGGCTTAGAGATGTGTGCCTTTAGCTGTCTGATAGGTCACTGCAATACAGATATCTCATTACCAGAGGCATCAGAAGGTAAGCCAAAAA
The DNA here is from genome assembly GCF_036417535.1 of Chlamydotis macqueenii. NCBI lineage: Eukaryota > Metazoa > Chordata > Aves > Otidiformes > Otididae > Chlamydotis > Chlamydotis macqueenii. The sequence continues at coordinate 99,192,097 of NC_141557.1, read as the reverse complement.
AAATCTTGTCACAAGTCTTAAGGTCATTCCTGAGCTGAGTTACAAGAGAGGAGAGCAACTTATCTGATGGCAGAAGTCTGAAAATAAATGATAAAAATCCATACTGGAAATCATAGCCTATTCGGAGCACCAGGAATTCTAAGTGAAGAAAAAGAATTTTTTTTCTTGGATTTTATGATTAGCAAACCACAGAGTTCAAATTATTTTGATTTTATGGCAGGTTTGTGTTGTCTTGCTTCTGGGAGACCAGTTGAAGATGGCTATGTTGAAACTTGAAGGACCATCTTATCTACTTTATCAGTCGGGAACTTGGCAAAAATTTCAAATGTGGAAAAAAAAAAGAAGTCTCAAATGTGTTGATGCACTGTTTAGTCAAGTGTATAGTTTACCAGGTTTCTTTGGACACTAGCATCTGTTTATTGATGGCTACTTCAAAGTAATCTATTTCTGCAGGACACAGTTGGGACTAAGTGTATTGTCTGCTGCGAAGGAGAGAGAAGACTTTAAGAGCTTTAGTGTGTCATTAAGGAAAATGCTGAAGTCAATTTCTTCAGAAGCAAATACGATAATGTCGTAGAAGCTGCTAATATTCTAGCCACAAAATAAATAAAATGGACATCTACAGTACTGATATGATTAAATAGCCTCGCTCTTAAACGCATGCACATGCACACTTTCTTACATGATACAAGTGTTAATATGCACTTGAATATCATTATTTGCCCATTATTTTTTTTATTTTTTTTTTTTTATTTCCCACACCATGCTGTGGAAGGTTACAGAAGCCTCTGTGTAGCATAAGGAGACAAACAATAGCCTCACTGCTCTTTCTTTTCAGGGACAGTATGAAAAAATATCTCCTTGTCTGACCCAGTTACAGTTATTTGTCTTTCCAAAAATATTTTCCATATGAAGATCTCCAAGTCTGAGTGCCATCGGTGAGGACTTCTTGAGTTTCTTTTACAGAGAAGTCTCTGGAGAAAGCCCAAGTGCAAGACTGGGCTAGGCTGACAAGATTTTTTCAGCAAGAAATAAGGAGATGTGTGCAGTGGGTCCTACTTCCCAGTCATTCAGATTTGGGTAATTCCTTAGTCAGGACAATGCAGGACAGCATTGGCCATTGCTGTGCTGCAGATGGACCTTGCACTTCTGTAAGATTATGCCATGTGTGTAGCCATGTGGTTGCTCTGAGGTCTCCAGGATGGATGTTTTAAAATTACAATCAGGCTTTGAAGTGGGTGTCCCATCCAGGCACCCGGGTGTAACTCATCTCTGTTGATCACCCCACTGTATTTTCTTATATATGTTTCTGCCTTCTGAGTGGCAAAGCTACACAGGTGGAAACACTTGAATTTTTTTTTTTTTTTTGAGGGATAGCTTACTGAAGACTTTCGAGAAACAAAAACTGAATATTGGATTCATGTTTTGGAAAAAGACAGGTAAGTGTCTGCATCCCCACAGAGATGTGATGTGGTGTGTTGTATTAGCTGGCGGTGCATCACCTCATTCATATCAGATCATTAATACCATCAGGACACAGTGAACTCTGAATGTTGAGACAGAAAGCCCATGGCTACATTTTGTGGCATTTGAAAAGCCAAAAGGAAGAGAAGGAGGGAATTACAGTGAGCTTTTAGAAGAACTACCAACAGAGATCTGGACATCCTTAGCATGATCTCCTGTGATCTTGTCAATCTGATTCACTTCAAAAGCCTGTCGGCTTTTTGAGACAGCAGTACCTCAACTGTGCTGAAGGCTGCAGAGATCCGGCAGTACAAGCATGGCCACTGTCCTTCCCATAGATGTTAAGGGAACCTGGCTATGTGTCCTGTCCAAACAGAAAGCTTAATTGTGAACAAATCAAGAAAATGTCAAAAGGTGCAAGAAAAAGCAGCTATTTTTAGCTTTCCAGCTGTGTTTCTTGGGAGTAGGAGACTGCAAACTAGAAGGCAGACAGCAAGTCTTGTTTACTGGGAAGTGTGCTGTCCGAATGCGGCCTAGGATGCAGCCTGCTGCAAGGTGAGCAGCAAATGGGTTGTTTAAAGAGACACTGAGGCTTTCTCTTAACAAATGACACAAGTATTGGTGTCTGCCTTTTCACTAGCTTTGGATAACACCGTTTTTGTCCTAGTACTTAAGGAGCTGCCCGGTTTGTGAGAAAGTCAGACTCAGAAATGGAAGATGTCACTATTATAGCCTCCACAGAAGGATTTTACTGCCCTGGATTCTCTGGGTCCCAAGAAGCTGTCCTGACTCAGACTTCTACAGCAGGAGATACAGATCCCTGCAGGGGGGGAAGAAATTCCTGGATAGCCGGGTGGCTATCTGGTCTGCTGGACATGATTTAGGACCCATCTAAAGAGGCAAAGATGTAGATAACGTTGAGCTAACACAAATCCTGGTGCAGACACGTTGTTGTTGCAGCATGGCTGTGCCTTTCCTCCTCCATTGCTCTGTCTGTGGTGGAAGGCTTGGAGATACAGGAATCCTGACACCTGCCCTTCTTATACAAACTGGCTCACCTTCTAAGTGTGCTGCTAGCATTCTCTGCCCTACCTAAGTCTGGGAATTGGGCTCTTCCAATGGCTGAAATGCTGTCCCTGAACCATGACAGCTCTGCACCTCTCCCACTGCCAAGTGGTCTCATACAAGGCACATTCACAGCTGCAATAAATAATAATGAATTCAGATGGATAGAAAGTTCACACTGATGTCAAGTAGAATGAAAGGCACCCCAGAAATTTGCTGTTTTTTTCTAAATAATATTGTCTATGCTGTTTTGCACAAATTAAAGCACAGTGGGGACACAGAAGAGTAATGATTACACTTAATGGGGGGCAATTGAAAGGTATGAAGTAGTTCTTCCAGACAAGTTCTAATCGAAGCTGGAAACATACAGACACTGCGCTCAACAAGCTTTCCTATGAATAATGCACCTAATTATCATCCGCTTTTTTTCATAACATGGATAAAAATGTGATCACATATAAAATTCTCACTGTGTTTCCTAGGATACAAGGTGATCCTCATTTCAAACTAGCTTGAAAATGGCAAATGAGCAAACTTAATTTTAATAAAAACAAGGAAACTCACACATGTGAAATATAATCTGGGCACTTCTGATTTCATGAAGAAGTGTCTTTGTTTGCTTTTCATGCAAAATCTGGCGAAGAACTTCATAGTATAGCACAACAAGGCATTTCACACCTGAGGTTTAGACAGTCCACGTGGAGGATGGCCGGCCACATTTCTCCTAATGGACAGTGTGAGGACAGTGTGAGAACATTGTGAGAAAGTTTCCATATTAAACAATGAAACAGTAAACTCTACCAAAAGCTGATTTTTCAACAATATGAGTCAAAAGATGAGCATAAATGACTCTCATGATGCAGCTTTTTTTGATTACCACCATAACCAGCTAGCCTTTTTGTAGTGACACTAGTAAGTACAGTGCTTAGTGAAAACATGGAAAGCTAAAATTATACTTATTTTACTTGCATCAGTCTCACAGTGAAGGGCCTGTATCACAGAATAAAGCTTTTTAAATAGTGTGATATCTGCAAGATACTCTGATCCTTATTCTGTGGTGGAAGTGTGCCTTGTGCTGGATTAAAAAGGTCAGCTGGGATTTTATAATCTGAGCTCCTAATTCCTCCAACATTTGTTAGCAAGCATAACACATACTATCCACCAGAGTATTACCATTATTTCAGTGAGGTTCCTCAGATGAATTGAAAAAGATGATGGAGAAATTAAGATATTGTCTTGCCCATCTCCTCACGTCTACCAGCACAACCATGGTAATTTATGACATGAGAAAATTATGAGAGGGGCTAAGGCCTCCCAGTGTTCATGGCTTATATGCAGCACTAAAGGTTAAGAAACATCTCAAGAGCCATGTCTTCTCAGAACCATATCTGTTTATACCGTAGACAGTGAAAATATCCACTGTGATGGATGGAAGTGCCTTCAGACAATATGATCACTCCATTTCACTTCTCTCCATCACTTGAGCCTGACAAACAACACTAAAAGCAGTTGGCTGGCTACTGTTACACCCTTTTGACTTATATCCTAACATGACATTAATTTCAGTTTACCAAACAACACATAGCTGGATTAATCTGCTCTCTCCTGCTCTTAACAGGAAGTTCAACCAGGCTCTACTCACACTGAAGACAGAGAGCTGCAATTCTGTCCTTATGGACTTCTGCTGCTGCCTTGGGGCCAAGTGGGAACAGTGGGGAAGAAAACATACAGCAAAGTTCCCTTTCTGGAACTGAAAGGAAGCTCAGCCCTCATGCCTTGCAGAGTTTAGGAAATGCTCCAAAAGTCAGAGCTTCTGCTTAGAAACCAACTGTTTCTGAGGAGGCATCCCATGCAATAACTCTTCCCATTCTTTTCGTTCTCTCCATTCCCCAGGAGGAAATGATAACAACCCAGTAGGATTAATGGGATGACATATTGTGCAGAAGGAGCTCGTGCATACCAAAGGCGAAAGGCTCAGCAATGACTGTGACTGTGTGTATCTCTTGGGGAGGTGTTGCAGATAATGCTGAGACTGGTAGCCTTCCAGCTCTCCTCGTCCCACATTCTTCTGCCCTGAGAAGCCTGCCCTTCATCGGTCATTCTGGAAGAGGGTTGAAGGTAGGGCTAATCACGATGGTGAGTGTTGGCCCTGGCTTTTTTCCAGGATATGAGGGTCCTCTTTGCTCCGCTCTGACCCTCCCTACGTAAAACTGCGTGAGGCAGGCACAAGATTCATGTGCACGCTTCTGTCCTCGTTACAACCTCTTCTTTGCCAAGGACTGTGTATTTGTTTTAGTTAAAGAAGCTTGTGACTGAAAACAGCTGCAGACTGAGTGGAAAAATAACACCTAAAAATAGCCCCAGCCTGAGAGCACAATGTGCATTGATTTTACTATGAAGAGTACAAGAGCAGGGAGATGGTGACTAGGCTGGTATGTTCTAATACATCTCACCCTGCCATATTTAGAGCGCATGTAGTAAGCCAGGCAGCCAAGTCAGTCCATGTAGGTATTCGGCTGGTTTGGAAGGGTTCCCAGCAGAGCCACTCCAACTACAACAAATGAGCGTGGTATTTTTATAAGCTGACAGTGAGGAAATCACCCCACAATATTACCATGTTCTGCAGAGAACAGAGAATACGTAACTGCTGAATAAGGAAGACAAATCTCTCGCTGATTGTTTCCACCCAAAACATTTTCCTATAATAAATTATCAAGCAGATAATATAATTTAATCCTGTTTGCTGTATGCTGGGATGGGACCTGAAGTAGAAACTGATTCTAGATGCAGATCACAGACCCAGATGCACTAATTTCTCTTACAATTTTGCCAACGTCAGTGAGCCAAGCCTGTGCAACAGCTCAATAGAAATAGCCATTCAGATTCACTACCACAAACAACAGGGGTGCTAATAGAAAGTACAGCTCCATCAGAGACATAATTTTTCTGTTATGATGACTATGACTACCCGCTTAAGATCCTGGTGGCAGGATCATGTGCTGCCCTCTTAAGAGACGGCAGCTATAAAATAAGGACCCTTGGCAATGAAGACCTATCGGAGCATGAACCTGCTCACTACCTGGCCACCTCTAGGCCTTAAAGTCATAGAAGCTAAGGGAGAGTGTTGAAGAACCATGTTTTTTTCAAGGCTAATCCAAGTTATCAAAGAAGCGCCAATTTTAAAGGTGGAAGTGATGTCAGTTCCTGCAGCTGTGGTTGACAAGGGCTATAGTTCTGTCTTCACCGTCTTTTCTCCTTAAGCTTTATAAATGTTACTAGTTCATTAATTGAGCAGTGCTAATCCACTCAGAGAGGCAGAAGAGTGCCCTGTCAGGAGTTTTCAAATTGTTTCTATGCCGGCTAAAGGTCTAGTATCACTCTAACTCCTAATAGAGGGGACTGCTGCCTGAAGAGTGAGTCAAGAGGAGACCAGGCCCAGAGGATGGGCCTGAGTGAGGAAGTTCAGTTCTGAAAAGCTCAGTGCTGTTAAACACCTTTAAAATCCTTTGTGTATTTGTTACATATTTGTCTGCAGATTTCAAACAGGGATTCAACCAGTTGCAAGATAAGCTCCAGTACCTCGTAGGTGTTTGTGCTATGATCAGATTTTTTTTTCTTTTAAACAGCTATCTTAAAACTAACTAAACTGCCCCTCACAGTACATACACAGAAAATTTTTCTCTTTAGAAGATACAGCTTGCTTCGCCTTCATGAAAACAGGAAGCTGAGAGAAACCCAGCGCTTCATCTGTGACTGCCAGACTGTCCCCCACCAAAGGAATGTTCAGAATAGTGCTTTTGGAGGGGCACCCGAAACTCCTCCCTGCAGTTGGCAGCAGAGAGATCTGGCTGAGTTTACAGATGTCCAAGCTTGTTTCTGACTTGCAAGCAGACTGGGGCAGTTTTCCTGGTATGCTGCCTTCAGTAGAGGAGAGTCAGGTGAATTAATGCCAGTGGTGGTCTTGTTGACGGACAGATGTTGATCTTTTTTGAAGGCAGATATGCCATGGTTTGAGCCTCTTGTTGCCTGAACCAACACTCATAGATGGATCTTTGTTTCGTTGCACTTTTTTGAAGGAGGGTGGACATGTTGAGACTCACACTCCAGAGATGCCAGATCTTGAGTTTTGTGCTGCTCAGACTCTTTGCGGGTACTCAAAATAGCCTTGTACACCGATGTACAAAACAAGGCCTCACTCCCCTGCTGCACTGTTAGCATCCTCACAACCTGATAAAATAAATGTGAATTAAAATATTAACTAAAACACAATCCATTTACCTGGAATGAGACAGATGTCTGTTTTTCTGTAAACTTTCAAGGGCTAGTATTTTAATTTTTTTAAGTAAAAAATGCTTGTGTGTGACATAGACCAAGAATCTGAGACAAAGTGACCTGACCTCGCTGACTAATTACAGAGTGAAGGAAATTAATTTCTGTTTAGGATATCTGTAATTAATCCATATAAGAAATTAATTAGTCAGTGCTGGAAAAGTATAAATAATTAATAATTGAGAAATAAATGCAATCTGGTTGTAGATTTCCCAGGAGCAGAAGAAAGATAAAGTGCTTGATGTAAATTATTTGCTCAGCATTACCATTTTGATAAAACATTTTTTTTTTTACTAAGAGCAAAACCAAGGGAAACAGAAATGACTGCATGGTTAATGAGTCAGACATAAATGATACTGTACTTATTGGAATAGCTGATTGTGAAAGATACCCCAAAAATGGCAAAATGTGTGCATACAGCAGATAAAATGAAACCCTGTGACAACATTTGTAGGAGAGATAGCTTTAACGAAAATTGCCAAAGGTAAGTTAAAACTTGTACAATTCTACAGATAATACAAGACCTAAGGCTAAAACAAGACAAGAGTATTATATGTAGCCAGAAAGTTTTTCTGTATATGATTTGCATGGATGCACATCCCTAGAATTTCCTACAAGGCTTGTAGATTACTTAAATTTAGAAACTATTGCTACAGTCTGTTTTCTATGAAATGTCATTAAGCCATTGGGTTCCTGTGGTCTTTGATAATGAAAGTAAGCAGTGGTTTGAATTTGTATGAACGGACCAAGTCCCTGCAAGAAGGTTAATGAATCTAAGAAAAACTTTGACCATGATCTGAGTCTGTGGTGAAACCCAAAGGCATGTGAGTTTCACAGAGTCCTAGACGTTGTTTGTTAAGAACATTAAATGAACATCCCCTTGAGGCAGCTTCAAAGCTAAATACTAAGGGAAAAAGGAACAAGGTACAGAGTGGAGACTCATGAAGCAAAGGAGAAATGGTTGTCCAGGCAAGGAGGTGGAAATAAACAGAGATAAAGGGAGAGCTGTCAGCAGTGTTAGAAGCAAGTTAGAAAAAGCTTCATCAATGATATCTGAGTTTGGTGCCTAAGCAAATGAACAGAAACTTCAAGCTAAGTCCTGATTTTAAGCCAACAATGAAATTTTTAATATGAGAATAAATTTATTTCCATGCATTTATCTCCAATTCAATATGAAGTGTTTCTCCCACGCTGCACTAGACACCACATTAACCTGAATATTGAGTAACAAATTTAATCAAATGCATATACAGCATGAAAATCCCATGTTCCGAACTGTGTTTAGTTAGTTCTCTAGAGATTAAGCCTCTGATAGTATTAATTGGGCACCTAAATTTGTAATCTGCCATTGCATTAGTCTGCATACAACGCCTTGAAAATGTATTTCAGGGGCTTAATAGTCCTGATGCAAAAAGACAAAAAACATTAAGAAATTATCATAAAGCAAATCCTACAATCCCAGTGCATGAATGCTTTTTTTCCCTTTGTCACAGGACACAACAGTTTGCCTCTTGGGAGACCTAGCTTATGTAGGACTATGAGGAGCAGATCAAAGTCCTTTCCATATCTATACAGATTGTTCTGAATAGATGGTTTCCTATCTTGGTTGCCCCACTCTGAAGAAGAAGCCTTGGGCTGGACAACTGTCCAGAGGGTGCTCCCCTGCCATGAGTACAAAAGGACAGTCTCTAAAAATGCAAAAAGGCTTGGGTGTTGGCACTGGAACGCTGAAGGAATGCCCTTCCTAGATAGCACGTACAAAGCCAGTTTTCACCAATTCTTTTCCATAAACTAGTGACTCCAGAAGAAGAGTTGCTCTGTGGGCAGAGTTACTGACCAAAATGCCCTGCAAACTGGCTGTTCCCCATGATAGTTCCAGGCACACTTGCTCATGGATGCCAGGTCATACCCTGAGCTCAGGCTGTGGACTGTAGCAGGGCTGTGGGACAATATCCCTTGGCTAAAGTCCTTGGCACTGCACTCCATCTGGTGTGTAGGTGGAAAGAACATCAACATCTGATGGAGGGTCCCGTGAACCTGGTTCAATTAGCTAGGAAATTATGAATTTCTGGTGAAGTACTATGTTAATGCTTATTGCTCTGACTTACCAAGACTCAATTTGCCTTGTGTCAGATAAAAAAAAAAAACAAAACAAAACAAATAAACAAAAAACCCCCCAAAAAACCCCTGCAAAAATATTTTTCTTTCAAATTTAGATTTAGCTTAATCTCCCAGCAGTCTATCTCCTCAAATAATGGAATGAAATATGCCTAGTACATGCCTCCAAAATTAACCTTCAATTGAGCTCATTCCTACAGAATTCTTTGAGATTGGGTATCTAATTTCTAAAAAGTCTGATTCCTTAGCTGTTTTAAAACATAGTAAATCTCTAGGCTAATTTTGTGTTTTTTAAAAAACTTGAACTTTCTGTAATTCCTAGTATCTTTGAATAATCTTTGCCCTAAGTTTCAGGATTTTTAGTTTGTGCCAAAATTTTAGGAAATGTCTAATCAGTTTCTTCAATTTGCAGTAATCAGTCTATTATGACACTACATCTTCCCTAAGAATGACAAAACTTAGTGGGATCCCTCACAATAACCCTTTCTTCCTTCTCTATAACCCTGCAGTAGCCCTGAATTGGCTTTATCCATGCAAAGAAAAGATGCTGCTGAGTCTTAACGAGTCCACACATACTTTTTCAGAATTGTTTCTCCTTTAGGTGCAACACAGGTCACTGAAATTCCCCATTGTCACAACGTGGAACCAAAGATAGATAAGCTGGAGCAAATGTTGAGGAAGAAAGCTCTTAGGTTCAAAGGGATTAATTTAAGCTCTGCTAATTTCAAGTCTTCTCAGAATATCTCATCATTTCTTTCACTTTTTCTCAATTTGCCTGCTTTTGGTTTGATTCTATTTGGTATACTGAAATCTTCTTAGCTGGCCAACATTCTCTCTGTTACACTGGGCAACATAACATTGATCATACATCTTTGTTTCTTCATATCTGCAAAGAAATAGGGAATTAAATGTTATTTTTATAAATATCATGCTCCTCAGGTGACCTGTCTGCTATTTCATTGCCTTAATTTACAGAGTTAAATACAAGGAACCGTTAAGGAGGAAAAGTAAAAACACAGCTGAAAATTAAACAAGGAGCTTTTCTAGCTATAACAACGAGGTGAGATTTTTAGAGTCGGCTTAACCTAATTCAAAACTGTCCTGAAAAAGAGCCATCTCACATTTCTCTGATGCTGACTGTGTGTCCCTGCTCTTTCCTTTGGGTTAGCCCAGCTCATCACAGAGGTGGATGGTGAGTGAGATTAGCTTTTCACTAAGAGGAGCTGGCAAAACTAGCCTAGACTACACACTTTTGGCTGACTTTGGATTTCTATCCCTATTCGTTATCTTGTGCTTTTCTGAAGTGTTAAATAACAGTCATATACAAAAAGGGTCAGCATTTCCAGGATGGGTGAAAGGATTGAAATTTGTTAATTCATCTAGATCTCAGATTTGTTTGGAGTTAAATGTACTGCAACAATAAAGTTATTGTTAACCTTCCACTGAGCACTCCCATTTTGCTTCATAGCTTAATAGACACCAGAAAGGACATTTGAAAACTTATTGTGTTATTATTTATGATACATAAAAAGCAAATAGAGAAGAAATGCCACAATAATAATTTAAACATACTCAGTTTTAGCACAGAAAGCAAGATCAAACTAATTAAATCCGTATTATCACTTTCTGTACAAACCACACACTGTTCTAATGTGCTGTAAATTCAAGTCTTATTAAATAAAGACCTGATTGTGCATGCATATGTATGTGTGCATGAGAGGGGGGATGGAGAGTGAGGAGATTCAAAGAGCTCTTCCATCTCCTGGGACTTCTTGCAAACCCCCTGCTAGCTCCCAGAAGCACTGGGGCAGGGATTCATGCCTTTGTGCAGCGTCCAAATATAAAATTGCTAGGGTAGTAGCACTGCTGTTGCTGTTGTTTCCTAAAAGAGGTCTGGTGAGATGAGGTAGGTGTGCGGTAATGAGTGATTTGGCACAAAGCACTCTTCTATGTTCTGCTCTGAATCTCCAAGAGACATATTGGCTCAGCTGATCAGATTCCTTTAATAACACAGCTTCCAGGTCTACACGTGCTGCTCCTTCTCTCCTCCATTGCCAATGATGGTCATGGCTTGAGGCCACAGTCTAACACTGTGCCTCCAGGAAAAGGGTTGTTTCTAATGTCAGTCTAGTATTGTTTTGAAAGAGAGGCAAAGAATTAATGCATTTCCTGGGTTCCCCAGCTTTCCTGAATAGTTTTCAAGCTGTTTCAGAAGTCAGTGTTTGCTAAAAGCTGTCAGTAAGGGTGCGACAACACTGCGGCATCTCAGGTGCAGCAGCTATGGGGCTAGCTGACAGAAATGTGCTGAAAAATGCCAGCTTGCTGAACTTGAAACATTGCCTTCAAAGGGCATCCACTAATATTTGCCATGATAATAGCCAGGTATCAGTCTTGGCCACTCCCTCGTGAGTTTGCCCAGCTGTTTGGGTTATTGAAAGCTGCTGTGCCCGCAGGAATGGACCAGATCTGCCAGACTGATCTTACTTGCATTCTGTTGGGTGACTGGGCGACTGGGTCTGAAAGAGCACAGTAGGTAGAGGGATGGCCAAAAAAGAGCTGAGGGAATACCTTAAAATATTGTTTCCAAGTATTCAGTCAGAACAGTTTTGCTGGCTTATTGCTCCTGTCATGATTATTTTCCTTCAGTGCTCTTTCAAGGTAGTCACAGGCAACAGTTACTGAAACCAGTACAGTTTAGACTAGGCAAAAAGTGAATTTCTAGCACAGACAGCTCTGCTTCCAAGAGGTATTTGCATCCAGTCAGAAAATAGGAGGAATAGCATGCAACTTATTAGACTGATACATTGGATATCAGTGCGTTACTTGCATAACCAAAGTTATCCATCCTCATATCATGCAGCAGATTTTTCTAAAATGGGTAATTTTTCAAAAAGCATCCCAAGATGTCATCCTTAGATAATCTGGAAACAAAGTTAACACTGAAATGTATTGAATTATGTATTTGCTATAAGTAGCTTTCTCATTTATAGATGTATTTCCTTTCCCCAAACTATACAATAATAGTGTCAATGTAGAAAAACAGTCATTTACATTAGCTGTATACTTGATACATTTCTGCAGTCCAGGACGGATGATTGTTCAAGGCTAAAAATTCAGCTCTTTATTATTAAATAATACCAGTCCTTGCTACAGGAGTTGATGATTCAGTGAGAATTATAATTATAATCAAAGCATAATAGGCATTTTGCGCCCCTTATAATTGCTGCCAAGAAACTATTTATTCAGCTGAAGAATTAAATCTTTGTTTGTAAGCTCTTTCTTGTTCACAATAGAAAAAAAAAAAGTGTATGACTTGACTCATGAGCAGATACTAGTCTTGCTATTTTACTAGGAATGAAAAATAGGCTTCAGAAAGACTTGTGATACTTAAACCAATTATTTATGCATGTGTTTCTATAAAATCCAGTGTTTAGCTGCAATGAAGCTACTGATCGCTCTTTTCCTTTATTGCAGATGAAAAACTCTGTGATATGCTGTATGTTGTATATTGCATGCAACAAGCAGCTCAAAAAAAAACCCCAAACCAGAACACCAAAACTAAAAGCACTCCAGACAGACACGATCAAAACATGATCAGACATGATTTACTGCGGAAACGTTCCCATATGAAATAAGATGAAAAAGTTTAAAATTATTCAGGAAAAAAAATAAACAAACGAGGAAATGCTGGAAGCCAAGAAAACAATAAATGATACAGCTGAACTGGGTCATTTTGCTTGTTCCCTTTAGCTTTGTAAGAACAAGAAGGTTCCCTGAAACTACTCGATGATCTTTCTTAGAAAAAGAGGAGTGAAAATGACACGCCATGTGCTTCTACTTCACACGTGACAATACCCTAAGAAAAAAAAGACATTTCTCACAACTGTAATCAACTTACATCATCAGGAGAAACACCCTGACTTGGTACAAAGAGTCCGCTGCTGTTTCTATTTGCTATCTTCTCTAAATATGTAAGCATGTGAGTAAATTAAGCATGCAAAGTCTTTTAGTTTTAAGAATTCTGGGCAGCTTTGTGTAGAGTCTATTGGCTGAAAATCGCAAATGCTTCAAAAGACCATCACCAAGTAAGTTCTTTTCAACCCAAATTGTTATTAAGACGTTTAGTTTGTTGTCAGTTTGCATCATGGAAGCCATAGCTCCATGAAAGAAAAGGACATCAATGAAGATAAGAACATACCTGATGACCACACCAAGGGCCTTGGTAAGGCCGAAGACACCTTAGTGGCTGTTCCTTTTCACAATGTCTGGTAGTAGCTATACTTTTCTAACTAGGTGGGATATCCCGGTTTAACTCAGGTGGCTGTACGTTTAGAGCAATTCAGCCCTCAAATTCATTCCTCATATTGAGGTAAGAGGCCATGGCATAAAGGATATCTCATATGAACAAATCTTTCTCTGATAATTTTATTTGATCAGGGAAGGTAATGCAACGAATGCACATCATGTCTAGGCAGAAATTTAACTCACTTTGGCTCTATCTATACAGTTATGCTTAAGATGGAAAACTTTTATATTAGAGATCCAAAGTTACAGAGCCTTGGCCAGCTGCTAAAATAAGACAGTAATTTGCTGAGAAGCATATACTTGTCCTAAATCAAGTGCCTTCACTTGTGTTTTGTGTCATATGTGCTTTATACAGAGGTAACTTATTTTAAAATGTCTGTGCCAAGTATGTGAGTGAGTGAGTGAGTGAGTGAGAAAGTGCGTTGTATTTCCAGGTAAGAACAAAATGTTGTGAGAAAGGCTGTTTTGAAGTTATTTCTTATCCCAGTAAAATAAAGGAGGCTATACGGATGCTTTTTATTTCAAGATGTCCTGCCATTTGGGTCAGATCCTACATCAAGTCAGTAAGAATTCTCCCTTTAACTTCAAATAGATCAAGATTAGGGCTGCCACAGTAGAGTCCTAATAAATGTAAATCTTATTAGAAATACCCTCTTTTATAACAAGTGCCAAGCTGTGCAAAGCTCCAGGCTATGTTATCTTACAACATTGACTGAAATGGCAGAAGAGATTACCATCCCCACTAATGAATTTTTTTAATTACTCTTTACAAAGAGGGTGGTACCAAAACTCTAGTGAGAAGCAAACTAATCCTCGAATTGAAATACACTAGTAAGGCTTAAAGCATATTAAAATGTGCTGACCATATTTTCTGGTCAGCACATTTACTTCCTAAATCAGTCTAGGAAATGCCAGATCTTTTTTCTCTTATTTTTATCAATCACTGAGTTTTAGGAAAAGCGCCTCTAGCACTTTGGTAGGATGTCTACTTAACCATTACAGACAATGGCATAGACATCAGAAATGAAAGCTTTCCTACACTATCAAGCCTGCTTATCACCCCAGTAGCTAGGGAGACGGTGACAAAAGAGAAGTGTATAGGGATTCATGGGTGCTAAGAACCATTCCAGTGGTCTTTATCTTCAACTTCCCTGGGGCTGCTACTGAGAAATTAAGCTGCCAAGAGCCACTACATGCTTTAGAATCATGGCATAGTTAGGGTTGGAAGGTACCTTTAAAGGTCATTTAGTCCAACCCCTCTGCACGGAGCAGGGACATCTCCAACCAGATCAGGTTGCTCAGAGCCTCATCCAACCTGGCCTTGAATGTTTCCAGGGATGGGGCATCTACCACCTCTCTGGGCAACCTGTTCCAGTGTTCCACCACCCTCATCATAATTATTTTCTTTCCTTACAAAGAATGTGTGGCCAGCTAGGAGACAGATTTTTGCTAAAGATATATAATAAAGAGAGGTTTCAGAGTCAAATGTGAAAGTTAATACGACGCTTTCATTTTTAACAAGAAGGCAAAACAATCAAGGCAGGTTAACCAGGAATGAGCTTCATTTTTCCCCAAAATGTGAAATTAATTTGTATTGGAAATTTTAATGTTTTAATTTCATTAATTTTTTTTTCCTGAATTTCTGCATTTCTGGGAATAGAAACAAATATGGACTCAAAGTTCCTAAATTATTTACAGTCTGTTTAGAATAAACAAGTATCTATTTTCATTTACCTTCTCCTATGAAAACATTTTGAGTCAACTAAGAAGTCTTTGAAGTCTCTAATCTGTTTTCTGAAGAAAATAATGTTAATTCAGCTGACTTGCTCCAAGCTTGCACTCATGCGTGCAAGAGCAGGAAATGTTACCAAAACATGCTAAACTAAAAGAAACAACCACTACTTAAGTAATTGGTTCGGCCATGACAGGTTCTCAGACTTTTTCCACATCCTTATTGCCTACAACAGAGTACATCTCTTGTCCAGACCTGAACAATTATCAGATGCAGCTCGTCAGTGAAATCACAGGCAACCCCTAGAACCATAATAATACAGTAATAGAAGCAGAATAAAACCATGGGAAAATACTTTCTCCTCTTTTACTTCCATTTTTATATCTATATATATCTATCTAAAATAGATTGCATGTCTCCAGAAACAATGGACCTGAATCAAATATCAGATCAAAATATCTTATGCTTCGGGAAGATTCAGATATTATGTTTGCATTCAGTTGTCCTTTTTTCTGTGATGGCCCCGGATGGTGTCCTTGACCTACGGACTGCCACACAGAGAGTAGACCAGAGAAGATCAGAACAGGATCCACTCCTCAAGTCTAGACTGAGCCCGCAACACTGCTTTTGTAGAGGGTGACCAGAGCCTAATGCCAGAAGACTTGTACCCACCATTTCAAGTCTGTGATGTGCAAAGAAAGTGACACAGGATGGTGTAATTAAAAGCCAGTTCTGCTCAGCTGTACAGCAGGTTTCCATGAGCACAACCCATGCTCGACTGACCACAGAAGACCCTGGCAGTGAAGGGAACACTTGGATGGCCTACAGCTTCCATGCTGGTTCCTGAATGTGCTTTGCCTCATAAGGAGCCATGCTAGGGCGAAATCTGCTGTTCCTGAGCCCATGGCAGGGTCAGGGCCTGGGAAGAGCAGGGACCTGGGACCTCTCCTGTGTACACACCTGTGTGAGCACTCATTGTCATGCTGTTGAGAAGGAAAAAGACACAGCAGTGAAGTGAGGTAACTAGCTGTTCTTGAGGCAAAGAGTAATTTCAGAAACAAAATGAGCACTATATGAAAGGGGCAGTAAAACTCTAACTGTAGTACCTACACATAATCTACCAAGAGAGCGCAGGTAGTAACACCTATTTTTCAGGAAAGTCCTGTTCTTCAGGTGGCTTTGAAAATGAGATGGCAAAATCCACAATAATCCTTTATGCAAAAGAATGATGTTCTCTGATTTTGGTACCGCTGTTCTGACTGGGTTTTGTCTGGCTCTATCTGCTAACAAACAGTGCCAGAGAATGAATATTACCAAACAGCTGAGCACTTTGATTTGTAAATGTAGAAATCTGAAACAGGAGTTGAAGTATGATGAATCATCAAAATCTGGACAAGGAGATACTTGCTGAGATGAATAAAAGAGAATTTCAGCAAAAACCAATACCAGGAGTCATTAGCCCAATCAGATTATGGAATAGTTCTCTCTACATGGGATCAGCAAAAGACTAAACTTAAGTCCAGCTCAGCAGAGGCAGCCAACCTAATCTTGACCAATTTTACACATGGTGACATCATGAGTCAAAAATACTGAGGAAAAGAGGAACAAGAGATAAGCATTTTTTTTTTTATTAAATGAAAATTGCATTGACAATTCTTGTGACTGTTTAATGTATAGAGCACCATAAAGAATCTGGAGAGTCTAGAAATTTTTGTGGGTAATTGTTTTGTATGTTATAACATATTTGTATAAACAGGTTATGTTTTATCCTGCTGGTTCTTTATCTCACTCCTGTCCTTTCAAGAAATTCTAATTTGTATAAGAAAATATGCAAACTACATAAGATCAACTTTTCTTACTTTCACAACTTGTGCAGAGAAGTAAGTTAGCTTCTAAACATGACAAGTTTATTTGTTCATTTATTTATTTTTAAATTCTAATTAGAGAAAGGAAAAGGGTGTCAAGAGTCTTTAGTGATTCACATTTTAACAGCCAGGTTATAATTTATTAATTCCCAACTTATAAAATTTTCACAACCTCTTTCTACAGGAGTCCAAGAGCGACTCAAATTTATTTATTGTTTCTACATAGGGTGTCATTAAATATTTGTTATCTCTTAAAGTTTGTTGGGAAACAGGATTATTTTCCACATCAAATCACACCAGTGCTAATGGGAAAAGCATTAGATGTTGACCCAGCAAATTAAACTGTAAAATATGTGGCTCATTGTTATTATTACATACAGATACATTTTCTGTGCTCCTTATTAAAACCATCTTAATCAAACTCATTGTATTTTAGTCATGTTTTAAAATAATTATGCCAGAATATAAAACACATGAATATAAAAAGGGAAAAAGTTCCACTTGAATATGTTCAATTTAATGTTTTTTAAAGAATTTTCCAATTGGTCTCCTTTGACATTTAAATTGATCACCTACCAAGAAAAAAAAAAAAACGCCACACTGAGAGTTGTTTGTGCTTTTCTTAAAGCTTCATAAGACACTGCTTGTATTATATTATATTTTCCAACAAAGCCAAAAAAGCCCTTTTGAATATATGAAACTCATCTAAAGAATATTTCTCCAAATTCTCATTTCTAACTCTTTGTATTTTATTATCACTGTATTGGTAAGGAGAACAAAAGTGTCCCATCATAAGGCTCAATGTTCTCTCCCTCCAGTGGTTACTCTTACCTGGAGAATTGTTGAGAAAACACTCCTCCTCTGATTCCTGCACTCCACAGTTTGCCACAGTGGATGCTGCCCTAACTCACAGAAGTCTTACCGAGACAAGGTCATTTTTAATATTCTGGCACTAGAAGTAGGATTCCTTATGTTGTCTACAAAGTCCACTTGCTAGGTGGACTTCCTGTGTTCTTTCTTTATCATCAGTGGAGTTAGAGTCAATATCAATACTGGAGTTTAGCAGATGATTCCTCTGGCTAAGCATAGATATTTACCTTAAGATCACACAGACCATGCCCCAGGTTCTGCTGATTAGCTCTGAGCTGGGTTTAAAGAGAGTCTGAGGTTTGGCTCAGATAGTTTGTGTTTGCAGATGTCACAGGTCACCTGTGAAATCAGAACAAATGTTCTGTATTGCTGTTGTTTTGTGTATTTGGCAAGCAGTGTAAGGTTGCAGGTTTTATCTCCTCTGCCTTTCTAATTAAAATAAATAAATAAATTAATTAATGACAACTAAAATATTTTGCACCAAATGACTTTTAGTAATTTTGCCTTAGGAACCACAGCTGATCCGGACAGTTATTCATCCTATTCCCAACGGAAACACAGAGCTTTCCCCACGTACCAATTCCTCATCAAAGGATATAAATGATTGACCCTGTATGTTAACTTATATTTAAAGAACGCCAAGAGATTGGTTTCTGTGCCTTATGGTGCACCTCTGCATGTGAGGAAATGGACCTCAGGCTAAGGAGTATCACCATACTTCCGATACTTAGCACACACCACAGCTGGTAAATTCACCAGCCGCAGTGCATCTGGCCTCTTTTCACTGGAGTAACAATATACACTTGGCAGGGAGCTCTGCCTTGACTGTTCTGACCGTGGTCAGCACTGCTCTGCTCTCCTTGGTGTTGAGATGTCTCTTAATTTGCTCATTCACACACAATTCTAGAGATGCACAAACATCTCGCTTCCAAATCCGGGCATGAGCAATTTGCACTCTAACACTGCTGAAAATTTATTCACTGCATTAAAGTGGCACTCCCATTCTTTTCTTATCAAATGCTTCATAGACTTGCCAAATTTTGCTAAATTAATATCTCTTCTTAAAAAATGTAATGTAGCTGTGCATTCCTACTGCTACTTGAAAAAGATAGTTTTGCAAGCCTGACTCTTAACTGCGACGAGGTGGAGAATTCGTTATGAATTTTGCAGTAGGCTCCAAATTGAGCTCTCAGTTCAAGGCTTGGTTCAGCAGTTCCTGATCAGGAGGCCTGTGTGGGAGCCTCATGGGGCAATGGAAGGTCCTGACATTTGAGCTCCTTGCCCAGTTCCCAAGGAAAGGCAGCAGGCATAATGTTTTTGGAGCTTTTTAAGTCAGAAAGAATTAGGAAGTTCTTCTGTATTTTTCTATTACGTAGTTGACTGTCATGTTCAGAAACTGTACGCGAAGGCTCTATGCACCCCTATGTACATATTTGCCACTAACAAGTGCCTAACTCTTGAAGAATTAGGTGGAAATTGAATGTTAACCTTTATAGGGGGAATACCGATACAAGAAAAGACAGAAGAGTCAGCACTGGACCTAGGCTAAGGAGTCAAACCGTAAGGTCTCAAAAGCAAGTGTGAGGGAGTAGGTAGAGGAAGCAAACAGGGGCATTTGCCTGGACTCTATCCATGCTCCATAAAACTTCAAGTGAAAGATCCTATGGTTGGATCCTCGTACAGCAGGCTGGTGGGCATCCAAGAGGTAAAGCTAGCCCAGATTCTGTTACGTGGGCATATTTTCTCACTGTGCTCATAACTGGTGGCTTTATAATACTCTGACCTTGGTGGTAAAAGCTCCAGGAAAACCCTCTGGAATTTAGCCATGTATGTTTGTTGTAGTCACAGGAGTAGCTTCTGGCCTGAACACTTGCAGCGAAGCCACTGCATGATTCCCCAAGCAGAGAAGCAAAGTATATCTTATTCTTACCTGAAGACTTGAGATATATTTTAAAATTGCATAGTGATTTTGAGAAAATGTGTCCAGAGAGGCTGTGTTATCTCTGTCTTTGGAGGTTTTCAGAACTTGACTGGATGAAGACATGAGCAACCTGCTCTAACTCTGAAGCTTGCCCTAGTCTTAGCAGAAGATCAGACTAGAAACCTCCAAAAATTCCTTCTAATGTAAATTTTTCTATGATTTTATGACCCTATGACGCTCTTATTTTGGGGACTAAGGTTTTTCGTTGTACTAGACATTTTCTATTAAAGCCATTCCAACTCATAAATTCTGATGCAAGAAAACATGCTACATGGGCCACATTGCTCAGACCTGCAGTCCCAGTCTTGGTGCATGCATAGAAGAATGACCTATCCACATTTAACTAGGACACTGGAAAGTACTTGAATATCTGCCTTGCAAATAGCAGTTGCCATAGTGGTAGCAGCAATTTGACAAGATATAGAAGTGCAAGACCCAGATAGCCTGGATCTTAAGAAACCTTTCCCAGAAAGGAACCTTTTACCAAGAAGTGGTTTGAGTCGGTGTGGGGTCAGTGGCCAGGCAGGCCTGCCAAGGCATGCTTGGCTTGGTGGCACAGACTCCATGAGGGTCACATGTCTTGCTGGCTCACCCCACCGCCCTGGCCACCGTCCCTCCTTCTGTCCATCACTCGACAGCTCTTGGGCAGCCAGCACAGAGTGTACAGGAGGGACACGCAGAGGTTTAAAAAAAAAAAAAAAATCTCGGACAAAAATAACTCGGGAGACTCCTCACACCAAAGCTGGAAATAGCAGAGAAAACACCTCCCATGCTGGTTGAGAGGGGCCTGCACAGTAGGGAGGAACCTCTCCTTGTGTTTTGACAGCATTATTGCAGGCTCCCTGAAGCTGTAACTGTTCTCCCAGAGGCATTCGATGTTTACGAGCAATGTAACAAGGTGATCCGATAGGCCATTTAATGCTCGCAATGAGGGAAACAAGCACCGCCATGTTCTTAATACCGGAGCTAAGCGGTTGGAGTGGAAGGAGGCGGTTAGATGTTGTGTCGTGGTCAGAAGAAAGGAAAAGCTGAAGGAGAAGTCCGGGGAGGGAGGAAGGGGCGGGGTGAGAGCATGGGAACAATTAATATGAGAGGAGATGCTGAGTCTTGAACAATTAATTCATCTTAGGGCATTTATTGAGAAACAGCAGTATCTGCTGAAATCCAGGACCTCTCTAAGTAGGAAACAGGTGTCATCTTTCCATGTGCTCTATACAGGCTTTCTAGTTGAACCTCGTGGTGCTCAGGAGAAACACTATAATTTTTTTATGTCTCACATGAGAGGAGATGGGGGGCGGGGGGTGGAGCCTTGCTGAGGAATGAGGGCAGGAGGAGTAGAAAAATTCATGTGTGGCTTACAAGGAAGAAAAGTGTGGTTAAAATTTTTTTTTTCCTTCTTTTTAACCTCATAACAGGTTAGGGAGAACATTACTGGCTAAGGATTTTACCAGAGGAGCTAAAGAATACATTCCAAAGCCCAATTTTTTTTTTCTGTAGTTTCAGAAAATGTATCAAAGTGCCAGGGTATCTGATTATTCAGCCCCTGCTTTGGCATCATACAACACCAACAAGTGCCACACAGCATGGATTGAAGATTCAGAGAGAAAAAGCTGTTGGGGTTTTATAGTGTTTTGAATCTCAGAGAAATCTAAAAATACCAAACACAGCCAGCACATGTGCAGTGCTTTAGCAACCCAAACATCTGGGAGTATTCTCAGACGCTCCCCTTTTATGTTGCTTGTTACTCTACCAGAGAGCAGGAAAGTGCAAATGAAAACTTAGTGGATCTTTGTAGTGCTGCTAAGTTCAGATACAAAGACATTAAAAACAATAATGGGGAAAATTAATATATGCCACCATTTATTCTAGTCTTAGAGGACACGTGTGGTATGTTGCATCTCTCTCTAGTTTTTTAGATGAAGTATTACGCTCACTCTGGAAGTATATGGACATCTAAAATCTGCACATTGGTATTTCCCTTATGGTGTGATTTAACTGAGGCGTGTGGAATGCTTTGCAAACTCAAAATGAACTTCACTTAATGAGGTAGAAATAGTAATCACGTCACCCACCATTCAAAGACATCACTTCTGTTGACAAAGTACTTGCTTTTGATACAGTGATGTCAATGCAGAAAGCTTCCCTGTAACTCAAAAGTGGCAAAATAAAGATCCAGGTCCAAAATAAATAAAACAGTTTTGCTATTCTAAAGGAGTTTTGCTATAGACTTCAGTGAGATCAGGATTTCACTCAATCATTTGATTTTTGCTCATTGATTTACACTACACAATCTTATTTAACAAGACTGTTTAAGGGAGTAACTACAACTGTATGTCTCTGGGTGTCATGCATGCTTAACAGATAGGGGTCAAAGATACAGCATCTGCACAAGGCTGTGCAAGTTCAGGTCTTAGACAAATAGCATGATTTTAGAATCTTCTGGATTCCAACTATGTGGTGATCCGGGCTAAAGCACCACAATCAAAGAGTAACTTTCCTAGATATATACATATTAGAAGCTTTTATCTGTTAGAAAGGAATAGGATTTTGCCAAGACTGAACAGCATCAAGGGACAAAGGGTGTGAAATGGCAGCAGCCAAGGCTGGAATCTGATTTACAGGGCCTAGAGGTCATCCAAAATGAAGGGGAAAAAAACAGGTTTTTTGTTATTTTTTTTAATAGATCTTTCAAACTGTCCAGCTACATGACTGAGATTTTTTTTTTTAACGTCTCAGTATAGCCTTTATGGTAAACAATGCATTTTAGAAGGAAAAACAGGGATCCTCTCAGCTTTGGACAAAACCACATTAGTGAATACTGACTATATAAAATGACTTGACAAGACCTTTGCTAACTTACAGAGTTACAGAGAAATGATATGCTAAAGGTATAACTTAAAAGATATATTCATTCCACACCAAAATCTTCCACATGCTTACAGACTAAGTAAAAATCCTGTCATCCTTCTCCCATTATGGATGCTCTGCTTTTGCAGGCTGGCCTGCTTACAAAGTCACTGAGAGACAAAGATAGAGAAGGCAAAGAGACAGGAATACCCATGTCTGTGCAACAAGGCAGATTTTGTATTTGAAGAGAATGCATGTGCATATTTTTATGTACAGTAATCAGAATCAGCAGGGAATTTGCACAGACCCTGCGAGCCATCACTTAGAGAAGTACGTTAATTAGAACATGGTAACTCACAAAGACAATACTTCTTGAAGCTGAAGTATTTTGTAATGTCAGTTTAGGGTCTTGCAAATGTTGAGCTAAGGAGGCAGGTGCCCTGTGCAGTTGGGTAGGCTGGTACACTCAGCCCCACACCACGGGAGACTGCTGGTTGAACACATTCCCTGGCTCAGTGGAGGTTCTCTGCAGACTTGTATCAATTTTCATTATTATTTTAATAATCTAAATCTAGCTGGGATGGACTTTCCAATGGTATTTGCCACTGATTTATTTAAGAATTTTAATTAGGCAGTCATCAGGCAGTAACTGCTTAGAAAAGTCACTAATTGTTTCTGTATGTTCATCCTTGGCATGGTGCTTAGGGACACCGTTTACAACAGTCATTGTGCTCCAAAGCCACCAGTAGCTATCAAATTCAGACTCCATGAATGAAAACCATTGTCCCACCATCAGAAACAAGGAGGCTTTGCAAAGCTGTTAGGACCAGACATGGAGTGTTGCATCCTCACACATAAAATGGTGGCCAGAGAGTTACAGTTTTGCTTTCTCAGACCCTTTTCCTTAAAATCAAAATAGAAATAAACAAATGACCTTTTCCTTTCTTACCCCTCTGCCCCCAGTAAAGATACCAAAGTAGGATCAGTGCAAAATAAAGCAATAAATGAAACGGAATGTTTTGGGGGGATCAGGTGTTCCACATCCAGATCATCTTTAAAAGCTCAGTAGGGAGAGTTACAGGCAGACTGCAAAAGCTGAAGAATGGCCAGATCACAGGATTTGTAATTAGAGTGAGTACATGGTGCTTCCTCGCTGAAAAAAAAAAAAGAAAGATGAGCAGCTGTCTCAGCAATATTAGAGTCAGCGAGGACTCCCAATGAAATCAGATACTTGTCTGCAGAGAAAGTGAGTACCGTACATCCATCAGGCGGGCATGTGTCACAGCTAGTTGAAGAGAAATGGCTTCCAGAAAGTTAAGCGTCCTCTGAAACCTCAGCACATCTATTAATAAGGGAGAATGAAAAGAAGGCTAGAAAATGAACTAGAAATACAAGCAGTAGTCACCTGAGGCTGCACATGATTAACTTCACTAAAGCACATTACATGCCTCTACAAGGAAAAAAAAATCAAAGAAATACTTTATTGCATTAGATAATGGTAAAAATAAACTGATGTGTCTTACATACCCACGTGTAACAGTTTAAAGAGTCAGACAATTATTTGGGATCTGATTCTGGTTTTATACCAGTTCTATGTTGGCATAACTGCATTTATATTGGGAAAAGTTTCAATGGCGTAATTGCACACATCCATCAATCTAAACAGACAGAGATGCTCCCAAGCTTTTGTCTGAGCTCTGGAAAAAAAAAAACAAAAACAAAACTAGGTCTTGTCTGAAGAACTGAGAGTTCCAAATTTTATCCTGTGCACTGTGCAAATATTATTTTAGTATTGCAAAGCAATATCTTCAAGACAATCAGTAAAGAAGCCTGGGAGGCAGAATAATAAGTAACACTGTTTTCAGTAGATGCTGACCTGAGAGGTCTTGGGAAAATTCACACAACCGGCTCTTTTCTCTCTCTGCTCTGCGGCTAGTGCTGTGCCTCCTGTCTATTCTGCATGACAGACCAGCTTCGCTCTCACTCCAGGAGCCCATCTGCCAGATGTAGCTGGTCACTGCTGTATCAATGGCTGTCCCTTGGAGACAGTAGGGACAACACGTACCTTCCCCTGGCACAGCCCAGCTGAGACCTGCTATTATCACTGCTCAGTAAGCACCACGGCAGCGAGAGGGACAGATCTCCCTTCTTGCCTCACACGCTCTTTCTCTTCGTGTTTACTAAAGTCTCATCACCGTTTCAAGCTACGACTTGGAGGTCTCCTTTGCTGCCGCCTAAGTGGGTCCCATAACGTGCCGACAACTGCATCCACCTCGTGGAGCCGCAGAGCGCGTGCGAGGGGCAGAGGTACTAAGAGGTACTCAGGGTCGATGTGCAGGGCTTCCTCTGAAGCCAAGCAAAGGGGCCAGCAGCAAGCAGCAAAGATGCAAACACCATCCCTCTTTTTTTCTTTTTTTAACCACAGAGAACTTTTATTGTGTCTGTGTTTCCATAATGTTTCTAAACAATATTATGACCTGAAAGTGAAACAGAATTAAGTTGAATCTAATTTAAACTGCTTTAAAAACAGGTAATTGGCAAAGCAGACTAACAAAATTACATGCCTGCAGGATGAGGTGCTTTTATTTATTCTCAGCAGGGAAACAGACTTCCATGCAGTACTGTGCCTCTTTCCTCCTCTCGCAGGCAGGAGAACAAGAGAAGTAATAGCATCAGGCAAATGTTATTCTTCCTTTGCCTTGGAACACACACTGCTTCCCAAGCAAGTGAAATTGGTTCCGTTCTGCGACAGTCAGATAGCAATTAATATGCACTCCCTCCACAGCTAGATCCAATGGGGCTTCCATCTGCCCACCCTAAAATGCACGGTGGGCTAGGATCAGTGGGGAGATAAGCCATTCTCACCATTCCTTCTTGTGCAGACAGCATCGCTGCGAAGGTTCGTGCAGCATAGAGACTGAATGAGCCATTGTAGCCCAGCCCTGCCCTTCTCCATCCTGGGAAAGGAGGACTTTGTCAGCAGGACTATGCCAAAGGGCTTGGCACACTCTCCCTCTTGGTTGCATAATGCAACTGTTTAGAAACCGGTGCCGGGACATAAGCTGGGCCCGGAGGCAGAAAATTGCCCAGAGCTATGACTAGCATAGACAGCACGAGTCCTGCAAACTCTTCCATCTGAAACACAGATGACGACAGACTAAAACACCAGTACACAAACATACAAAAAAACCTTGCTGACAATTTATATCCTTACTGAAGTTGTCCAAGACCTGAAATTAAAGATTTACAACCTAACAAAACTACTGTACTCTGGTACTGGTGCTACTGTCTCTGGAAGAGACAGTCAGCATGGCAGTCTCGGGTCCAAGGACAGGTCAGTCTCCCTGCACGTTAGCTCAGCATGCCACAAAAGCTAGTTTCTTAGGCCTCCTCTGCAGCTGCCAAGGAGCAAGCAGGAGCACTGTGGAGTGACCCGGGTGACCCACCTCACATGGGCCACTTCTCCAGGGGCTGGGTGAGTCATCCTTCTAGAGGTGACCTTCTCGCACTTCCCATTGACTGCCTCAGATCCTGGTTTGGATCAGATATCTGATTTTCCACGGTTCGGATTAGGGGAGATAGATCCTTCCCCTTCTTCCACGTGAGTCCAAGCTTCTACAGTGACCTTTCTTTTCTTTCACTACTAGTTTTTGACCAGATCAGCATTTTCAGTCGCAATTTGATAAGCGGACATGGGGTAGCAGAATTTTTGCAGAGCTTTTTATTAGTAGTCCTTATAAATTATATGAATTAATTATATGGTATGAATGTACACTGCATGTCACAAATTTTAGACTTGGTGTTTCCAGCAGAGCAAACATTCTGAATTTCCCAGGCAGACAGCTGTCTTCTCAGCCACAGGTCCACCCATGCAGTCCACCCAGCCCCAGCAGCAAGCATAATGTCTAACAACACCCCAAAGCAGCAGAATTTTTCTGTTAACACAATACAAAAACTTCATCTCTAATGCTCTCACAATGCCGTGCTCTAATTGACTTTTTAATTTCTTTTATAGTATTCAATCCTGCAAACTGTTAAGCTATACACTTAAAGAAGCTGCAAGATGAGCTTATAAAGTTTTCTACATTTGCCTGTTTTGTTTATAAAAAGAGCATATAATGACATATGTTCTTTGAACCAGCTTTTAGCAATTAAAGTTGTTTGCTAATAAAAGTTTGCTAGTTTCATAATACAGAGAGAAATGTGTAACTGGGCTATGCAAGCAAACTCCAACTGATACTTCAGGCTGATTGTTTGTGAAGATCAGTGTTCCTCACTTCATCTGTAATACATTGCAGAATATTTTATAGAAGATACTTAACACATATGAAGCTACAAAAGAATGCTGTTAATATTTAATTAATAACTAGAAAAGTCAATACACAGTCACAGAGTTTGTAAATTTGTCTGTATAAAATGTTGTAAAGACACCACATAAGCAAGCTAGCATGTCTGTGTTGATAAGCTTGCTTACAGGAATGATTATTGACTCTAAAAGAACTTACTGCAGCACTGGCCTTACCAGCATGATACTCTTGTGAAATAAAACTGACCTCAAAAATGCTGATTTTTTACCTACAAGACAAAGCCAGGCTGGGAGGACAATGTCAAGTGAGAAGTTTGTAAAGAAGATTCAATTGAAAGAAAAGGCTTTTAGGGAGACATTGCAGTGGAGAGAAATACCTACATACATCGATCAAGTGAGAATTTTTTCCTTTGTCCAATAAAAAGAGGGTATATTGCAAAAGCACACTGCATAATCACCTGAAGGAAATGCACTAGTTTTTTTTTACCTGATGAATAATTAGTATGCAGTTAACTAAGAGGAAAAATGTATGCTAATGCACTCAATAGGGAGGTTTTTAGCTACTCCTATATATGTTTTAGCAACTGAATGTGTGCAAAATAACTTCTTTTGCAGGAAAAGAGTACTAGTTGAGAGCATCAGCTGTGCTTAAATCCAATGCCCATTATATGTTGTCATTTCGTGACTGGAGAGAACTCGTCGTTGCAGAAAGTGTGCTACAAAAACTCTGCATCCTCCTGCACCGAATTACATAAAAGCAAGCATAATCCAATTGAAATTCAATTAAAAATGAGATAAAGCAGAAGCATAGACCTCGCTTATATATGGGACTTCCTCCAGCTTCATCCTTTGCATTGTCAAAACTCAAACAGACGGAGCAGAAGGAGTGCATTCAGTTCTGAAACTGAAGCCAGAACAACAAGCAGAAGATCCAGGCAATCTGCTGTGTTCCTCACAAGGAGAATTTACAAATAGTGGGAATGTTTTTAATTGTCCGTCTCTCACAAAAAAGAAAGGAAAATATGGCAACACAAACTTTTAAAGTCAGACACATCTAGGAGTATTATGTTAATAATCTGTGTACAAACAACAGGTGTAAAAATTCAAGCACCAAAAACTAACATACTGTAAAATCCTGAGGGGAAAAAAAAAAGGAAAATCAAACAGAGGAATACCGGGGCAGATCTGCTTGTGTAAGTAGCCATAGATCTGTTGAGTGATACGGTACAAAATCTTTTCTTAGGAGTTATTGAAGCTGAGTTCTTCAGCCCTCCTTGTTCACCCTTCTTCCCTACCTTCTCCAAGGCAGACCCTATCACACATTGACTTGCGGCCTGTGAAAATGCTGCCCACATGATATCTGTCAGTTATAGACATATGAATTACAATCTGTATGCACACTTTTAGTTTATGTGTTTCAACAGGCAACTATGAACCTCACTGTCTTTCTAAACAGGTGGGCTAGCCTCTGAAAATTTATAAAATAAAGTGGATATCTAAAATCTGATTCATTAGCTTATGGTGCATACAAAATGTCCTCTCTCCCCTGCTGGCCATCAGTGCAATTTTCCTTCTCCTTACTAGATTTAACCCAGTTATCTCGATGCAACATTGTTCGTGGGGATAGGATAGGTTTCTACCATTTGCAAATATGCTGGATTTTGCAGCTACGCTCAGAACAATACTCCACGTAGCAGCAGGCTCCAGGTCACTCCACAGCCTCAGAAATGGTAGGTACTGACTGAATGTTGATATGGCGGTGGCACTTACCAAGGCATGGAAAAACAAACTTTTCCCAAGACCCTATTCTGGACATTTATTTTGTGGCAGCTGTGTTCATTTATAATCCGTGTGATGCACATATATGCTGTGGCACGGGGCAAAGCATATTCAGCTAGTACACACACGACCTTTTGTGCCTAAGCAAATGCATATTGAAAAGGGAGCAACTATAAAAGCTATATATTTAAATGTGAATATTATAATATCGTCTTCATAATTATCATTCCCCTTGCTAGTTTCCAAGATGCTCTGGGAGGATCAAAACACAGCTGCTTCCCTACTGAGAATTTTCACACTTACACCAGCCCCAGGTTTGTTTCCGTCCCGGCCAACAGACGGCACAGAGCTGCTGGTCCCTAGGCATGGCAGAGCTCTGACTGTTGACTGTTACTTTTGAAAGAAGGCTAAAAACTGACAGGCTGTTTGAATACAACTAAGGAGGAAAAAGGAAAAGGACTTCGCTCAATCCAAATGATGGTCTTGCAAATCAACTGCTTTCCTTTAAGCCAACTCCAACTAGCAATTTTTTTTCCTCATTTCTACAAGAACATCAGCATTTGAAACACCAGTGTGGGTTTAAGGAGAAAATGGATTTTCACCATATGAACTGTATGCATAATTTCCAGATAGGAAATGGCATGTTACTTTATTCACATACATTCACATTCATTTATTCACATGAAAAAGAGTTCATATTCTCAGCTATGATTGACATAAGGTACGAAGAGGATTTCTTCTGTAAAAAAAAGCAAACAAATTATGAGTAGTAGGAAGCAATAAGGTTGTTTATTAACACTCTTCTATCTTCACCCTCCTGCCCACCCCATCACCCATGAAATGGCATTCCAAATCCTTGACACAAAATGGTGATATAGAATATCAACCATACGTTCTCTGCCATTCCCATCTGAACCTCCAGCACCGCAAATGTAGTCATCCTCTTTCCACAGCGGGAAATAGCAAACATTCATACTTGTGCATTACCTTTATTTGGCACTCGAACCCCTGTGAAGTAGAAATTTTGCTACTTAACACAATCTCAGCCTCACAAAATACAGCCTTTCTAAGGATAAAGAAAAGCCTACAGTGTTTGAGCAGATTCAAGACACTTTACTAGCATTCTTGCAAGGCTCCTGTTTGATTTGCATGATTATTCAGGTGATGGAGGTTAACTACCCTGAGCAATGGGAGGAAATCAGGCTATGATCTTACATGCACAAATACGCATAGATGGAGTTTTTAAATTCATTTCCTGGGAGATTATTGGCAATGCCTATAGTAATGCCTATTTTGTTAATTTTAGCTTTTATTACAACCATCTCCAGGAAACAGCAATGTTCCCAGAGATATTCCTTGAGCAGAAAAGAAACTACATTCACGGAATACATTTCTTGTTGCAAATTATTTACCTGAGGCAAAAATGTTTATCAGCCTTTCTAATTCAGTGGCATAGTACAAGCTCATGTAACATGGTGAGCTCAACAATTAAGTGGTTGCACAGTTTGATTTAAAAAAAAAAAAAAAGGATTATACAAGCAGTGCTGAATGCAAGGGTGGTTTTCAGCTTTTTACATCAAGGCACAGCATTATGCTTATTTTACTTGTGCAAGTTTCGGCACTGAATGAAACAAGACTGATATTTTTTCCCCATAGTTTGAGTCAGAGGCCAGGAAAAGGAGCTTAACGAAAAATTTAGTCAAACTAAAATTCAGTCGTATGTCACAAAGATCTCAAAGTTCATAAAGAACTGCAGGTAACTTCAAAGATTATCAGATAGCTACGCTGGACTCGGAAGGTGTGAATTCTCTATCACAGCAAGGAATGGGGAGGAGGAGAGAAAGCTGATCCTCCAAGGTTCAGTAACTGTAGAGCAATTATAATTAATCTTAAGTGACTTGTGATGCAGTATCACTGTAGCACAGGATAGATGACAGGAAGGTGTTCCTGCAAGAGAGAAGTGAGCAATCTGGTGCCTCGTGGCAAGTGCTTAGAGTCGTAGAAGAGAGGTCTGACTTAGCAAATGTCATGGTGCATATAGAATGACTAGAGGTGAGCCAACATCCCGCTGGTGACACC
Organism: Chlamydotis macqueenii; assembly: GCF_036417535.1. Lineage (NCBI taxonomy): Eukaryota > Metazoa > Chordata > Aves > Otidiformes > Otididae > Chlamydotis > Chlamydotis macqueenii. The sequence continues at coordinate 99,161,357 of NC_141557.1, read as the reverse complement.
AAGGACAGGATTCCCCCTTGCCTGTTTACTAGTGATAGATATAAAGCACTTTCCTCTAGTCAGGGGAAATTCCTCCCCTACTGACATTATCCACTTCCTCTTTGTTTTATAGATTTTAAAATAAACATTTCAAAGGAGCAAAGATGTGTTCGCATGATTCCGGGGCTGGCAAGACACCTTGCAAGGGTCTGTGCCAGCTGGGTCGTTTCTGGATAGATGCTTATGGCACAGAGGACTTGTGTTGTACGTCCTCAAGGATCAAACCTGCCAAAGGAATGCAAAGAACAAACATGGGATGGAGGGAGAGGGCAGGGGCAGGGAAGCCCCATACCTTCTGAGCTGTATGCAACAGGCAGTCTGCATACAGATGGCCCAAAGAGAAGGCCATCAAGAAGTGATCCATGAGTGACATCGGTGCAGACGGTGCAGGCTGCACAGCCCAGTGCCATGTGGAAGCAGCTTGAGGTTAAAATGGCAGTTAGGGGGCATTTTCCTGCACTGGTGAGAAACTGGGGTTAGTTTCTGGCAGGGATTAGGTGATTCATTTCCCCACAAGATTTTGGTTTAATAAGAACAGATTTTTTTTTAGCAGTAAATGTGTGATGCTTGGTAGAACTTAATTAATTAAAGTTGGCCAGAAGCCAGACCATCTTGGTCTGTGATTGTTTCTGCTTTTGTTAGCTGAGGAACACTGGGCTGGTTCACTGCTTCCACTGGAAGCACTGACACATGCCAGGTGCTCAGAGAGGTGCTGTTTGCAAAAGGGTTCTTCCCCATGAGAAACGGATTACAAAAAGATTGAGTAATGTAGGGAATCGCTGTGCCACTGGACATATCCCCTTTCAGAAGAAATGCTATCTATTATTTACTTTCCTCGTCGGCATGCTGGCCGTCTAACCACGTGGATGAGAGACCTGATCCTACATTTGAACAGCTTTGAAAGTAAATTATGATATGATATTATATATTATATATGATATGATATGATATGATATGATATGATATGATATGATATGATATGATAGCAAGACAGACAGAATGGGTTTAGGGAAGAAGGGAGAAATCAACAAGATGCTCTGTCATTCATGATATATATATATATGTGATTGTATGTATACATGTATGTCTATACATCATTTATACAGAGAGGTACGTTATTTAGCTGTTTAACTTCCACTTCCTCTCTGAGAAGCTCTACATGTGTCTTCTCTAGCTCAGAGAGCAACATTCCTTCTTCTGAAGTCAGTGTCCGTAAGTTCAAGGCCTGCTCATGGTGATCTCTCACCCAGAGGTTTTAGGTTACTGAAGTCACTTCTTACGTGCTTGTGGCATCTGTCACAGTCAGCCACAAAAGTAACTGTATTCCAGCAACATCAGAAGTGATTTAAGTCAAATCATCAAAACCAATTAAAACAAATAACTAAGCATACAGAAGAATGCACTCAGCCTAAGATCCTCTACTAGACCAAAGCATCTGTGCACCCAGCTGTTTGGTGCAGGAAGCAGATGTGACAAAATGTTTGGATCTGGTGTTGTTTATGTATCGGGAGATTTGGGCTGGATGGATTCACAGGCCATAGCAAACATCCTCATTTATCCTTGTTTGTTCCTATGCTATAGCCTATTCCAGGGCATAGACATGGCACCCAGAGAACAGGGACACTGAAATACAGTATATTTTCTGACAGGTCTCTATAAAAGCCAGTTCAAAGAATAGAAGCTCTTTGTGAAGCTTCTAATTCTTGAAAATGAATTTTTCAACTCTTGTTGAGAGCATGTTTGGTAACATGTAATATGACGAAATTATTGTTGGAGTCCTTACACAATTCTTATTGAACAAAATTCCCACAAGCTTATATGGTAATGTGTTCTGACTCATGGGACATTATAATATGGATCTCCTAATTTTGGGGATTTCAATTCAAGCGCTGCCTTTGGAGTCAAATGCTTTGTGAGAATCTAATTCCTCAACCTCTTACCCCCAGAGTTGCCATCTCTTCTGGTTGCAGAGAAAAGCCTAAAAACATAACCCATAATAAGTCTCAAACACCAGACGGCAAACAGAAATACACAACTTTTTTTTTTTTTCAATCTCCTGATTTTTAACACTTAGAGTTGGCAATATTGCAACTGGAATTTGGTTTGAATGAAGACTGAGGGCTGAATGCCAACTTGCTCACTCTCTCTGAAGAAAAGCAATGCCTGGAAATGCCTGGAAACGAAGGGCCTGATTCACAACTTCCTTCCAGGCAGCTCATGCTGCCTTACCCTGCTTGTAAGCCTAGATCCAAATATTCATGCATATTCCAAACCAGGTCCAAATCCAAACAGTACAAATAGTCTCTTTCTTTAGAACATGCTAACCTCAGGTCCAAAACGCTTTCATTTCTGTGATATGCGAAGTCTGGATCTATTTTAAATAAGGCCATCTCTACTTAAAACCCATCTCTAAAGCGTCTGAAATAGAGTACTGAGAACGTCCTTTTAAAAATAATGGTTTTCCCCTGTTGTGTCTCCTGCAGGTGTTGCCACAAGTAATATGGTGCTTATTCTTTCTGAGTGAAATTCTTCTGAATTCACGTGCCTGGACAGCAGTGCTTCCTCAAAGCCACCAAACACTGGAATTAAATAGAAAAAGAAAAGCTAGTTCTACTACTTCCAAAAATTCCAGGAATTTTGGTGACTGTGGATGCATCTACCAAAAATTTCCAGTCTGTCAGTGTGTCTACCAATAATTTAATCTCCTGGTTTTGAATCAAGAGCATTTAATTTGTATATTTCTTTTTAGTTAATAAGTGATTATCTGGGGTGGAAAAATGTCTTACATCTTCCACACACCACTTCAATTCCTCTGTGTATCCAGATACACCAGAGCACCAAGGGTGAATTGTGTGTATGCATATTCCTGTACTACCATTTCTTACACTATTTAAACAGCACAGGCTTATCATTCACAAAAGGTATTTAGCATCTGTCTGCTCTCAGGTCTATGGCTCAGTTTTGGGACTGGGCCTCAGTGTGCTCTGTTCAGCCATGATGAATGTTTTGAACAGTACAAATTATTGTAGAAATCATTTCATATTGAGAGCTAATATGAAAGGCTCTTTTGACAACAGAGGACGTTGTTGGCAAGGTGACAAGTTTGATTGGTCACATGAAATGCTACAGGTTTTGATTATCAGCTCCTGACAACTCATGCATTAAGCCACAATATACTCATATATAGATTTAGTGCATTCAAGAATCGATGGGAAGAGGAGAAAAGCAGTACAACGTCTACTCTGGAGGCTCAAGTTTGATTGCAGTGATCCATAAGCATTGTCCTGGTGCCTCTCTCCATAATGAATAACACAGCAACGTCTGGGACTGCTCATCGTGCCTCAGAAAGGCTCTTTGTCGTAGCAACAGGTAAATAATTCCAATTTGTCCCCATCTGGTGCATTTCCCAGTGCAATTCCCTTCGCCACTCCTGCAGCACGCTCTCATGCACAAGCAGTGCACGAGGAGGGACAGAAACTGGCCACCGCCGTTCCCAGAATGGTCTCACTCATTGACTTTCACTGGCAAGCACAAGGTTTCTGCAGCAGAAGCATATTACCTCAGCTGCTAGTGTCTTGTGTCACTGAAATACTTTCCGTCAAAGGGAAACCTCTGTGAAGCAGCAGAGCACAAGGGCTGGCTGTCAGCTTAAATTTTTGTAATACTTAACCCTCTTCCTCCCCTACACGGTAGGTCTTTGGATGAAAAAGCTTTTCTTTGCTTTTGATAAGTCTTCTCTTGCTGCAGCCTAGTGCAAATACTGTAGAAAATCAGATATATTGGCAGCAGGTTGCATAGGCTCTCTTATGAGTCTATTTTATCTTTTAGTAACCTGCCTGCCGTTTGTGGCCACAGAGGAAATCTAATACTATTATAAATTACAAAGTTTGCCGCTGCTCACTGGAAAGAGATAGAATATTGTATCAGACAGAGCAGTGGGAGGATGTTACCAAAGCTTCACGAACCTTACAGCCTCCATCACACCCCTTCTTCCCTTTGTGGAGAATGGACAGGAAAAGAACCATTCATATATGTGTAAACATATCGTATCTTTGCATACGCTACAAAAACATGCTCGGACATGGCAGTGAAAATATTGGAGAAGTCACCTTTGTAGGAGATGGTTGAAAATTATGCCAGTGCAGCAGAAGCACAGTTATTGCTGCTTGTAACTTGTGACAGCAAACAAAAATGGCTGTTAATGAGCCATGGTTTTGATAGACTCGTTCCTTATCGGTATAAGGTAACTGACAGATTTACCTTGAAAAGATAGATGAGCTCACCTCTGCTCCCGATACGCATGGCTATTGGCTGTCCGTCACTGGTGAGCCGTGTGCGGATCACATGCTGGTGGCATGACAAAGGGAAGATGGGTTCTGCTTCCAAAGGGATGTTTATATATGTTCCTTCTTGTACAATTTTAGCTGTCATGTGGCAGCGGGTATCAGAGACGCTACACATGGGACAGAATGCTTGCAGTTACGCTGCTATCAAAGGACCAGAAGTTATAACAAAAAGATTAAATTGTGATTCCTCAGCTCGCTAAGTAACACCAGTCGTTAACCTCACTACTGTGCCCCACGAGTGGGAACCATGCCCAGAGCAAGGGAGTCACACAGATACTGCAGACTGTGCTGGCCTGGGGTGACCCTTAGGTGCTGAATGCATTTTATTGTCTAACGGTGAATCTAAGGCCTAGCAGGAACTGAGAGGGATTGCAAAAGATAAGTTTTTCACCAGACAGTTTATAATCAAAGGTGCACAGTTATGGGGTTTTCTTCAGACACACTTCCCTTTCCCTAGCTTTTAGTTTCAGTTTGTAGTTTCTAAACCATCAAAAAATATGCATCAGCTAGCGGTAGGAATATGATTTCACGTGGAAGGAATCCCACATAGGGTAATATCATCAGAATGACATGTTTTTAAATAAAAGCATCTAAAGACAGATATGTAGATTCATTTATGTTTAGTCACCTAACTAAACGGTTTAACCTACAGAGCATTAAGCACAGGCAGTTTTCACTGCCTCTCTCAACACCTGCCCATGACTTAGTGGAGATTTTGCTGCCCAGCTTTGCAAGCACATATGTGAAAACAGCAGTTTTGATTTTAAAAACCAGACCTCAGTTTACAGACAACCAGAAGGGTTTTTTTTTTTAAGAAAATTAAGGCATTCACTGGAGAAAGAAACAGCACTGGAAGAATTAGTAACAGGAAAATGTGAAAGATTTGGTTCTGTTGTAATTAACATATAGAAATTTTGACTTGTGTGAAGCTTATTCAGCCTCATGTTGAAATCAGTTTGAAAAGGGAATTAGCGTTAAGAGTACGAAGTACAGAGAGAGATTAAAAAACCTCTGTAAGCTTTCCAAAACATTTCAAACTTAAACAAAATCCGCTTCTAGGAGGTTCCATTTCAGCTTTCTTCCTTAACTGAGCTTCCTGTTAAAACTTTCCAATTAAGCACGCTGACAGCAAAGCATTAAGTGATTGCTCCCTAACTTCACTCCTTTCTAGGAATTCGTTCTTTCGAGCAAATAAAGATGTTGCCATGTGTGCAGAGAATAACCTATTCCCTACAAAAGCATGTGGCTATCTCAGACTTCTGGGCATATGATGATGGCAGTTTCCAATGAATCAGGCGTCCTGAGTCAGCATGCTGTGTGAAGTGTTTCTAACCTCTGCAAAGGGCAATTCCCTTAGGTCAAGTTGAGGTCACTGGAGCAACACAGGGAAAGCCATACAGAAAACGCTATGTATGGACCCCGACTTACAGACCTGATTTATGGCAGCACAGTATTTTCCAGCATTTTCAGGGTATTCTTACACTGAAAATCCGAACTAATTATCAGGAAACAGCATCTGTTGCATTCAAGTTCCAAGGCATGCACCTATTAACAAGAAGGATCAGAAAAGCACTGCTTATTTATGCGTCATCTGTTATAACTACCTGGTAGCAGTACTGGAATCGTAACAATTTCCTGATCCCTGCATCCCTCACCCCACAGCAAGAACTCATGACTCCTCCAGGAGACATCAGAATAATTAGCATACCTCTGAAACATCTTCACCTTTAACAAATGCAGTGGGACTAAGAGCACAGCTTTGCAACTAGACCACGAGATAAAAAATGCCAGCCATTAAAAAGCAGGTTTGCCAAATCTACCGCTGAGCTGCTTTTTCTTTGCTTATCTGTGTATCTGCTGTTGTACAGAAGAGCTTTCAAGAACTGGCCTGAAGAAGCATTCTCTTTCTTTCTTCCCATAAAAAAGCAGACCTGGCACAGGCACAGTAAATAAAAATAACAAGCATATGATGCCCAAGATGCATGTGAACATTAAGTGACGTTGGCAGCCCCCGCAAATAGAATTCCAGTTAAAAATAGCCTTTGTCTAAATGTGGAAAGTGAGTAAATATAGTAGCAGTTTCAGCTTACTATAGAGGCTTACAGGCTCCAAGTAACAGAGCTTATTATAGAGCATGTGCGTCAGCGAAGGGGAGAGAAGGGAGAAAAGAAAGACGATGCATTCTGCAATTAGTATCTACAATGAGACATAAATTAACTTTTCCTCTCATTATTTTTCTTGTTGTTTAAAAAATGGACAAAGGAAGGAGCACTTGTTACAGTGCTAAAGAGAAAAAGAGCTGGGATTGAGGGGAAAGCTGAAACCAGCACCAAAGAGCAACACAAGGAGCTTTCTGCACAAAGGATGGTTGCACAGAAAATGAGATGTAAAAAGAGACGCCAGGACAGATTTTGATCTCAGTCACTCTGAGAAAAATAAGGAGCACAGTAACCTGGCTGGAGGGAGCTCTCCTGGATTTGCATGCACTCCTTTGACTGAATGTAAGCCAGTGAGCCAACTTTTGAGTTAACTGAAAAGAAAGGGACATTAATGCTTTCCCCTGCCTCTATGCACTCTCTGCTTTAAAGGAAATCTCATGAGTTTTCAGCGATTGCAGAACTAGCTTCAGTGAATGAGTCTTTACCTCGTGTTTCACTGCGTAAGCAATGTGCAATGTAGTTGATGCTGGGAAAGCCCACAAACAAAACCTGTTGTGTATTTTACACCCAAGGAAGAGTTCTTGCTGCAGAACGCAGGTATACATTAAGTAACACCCTCAGGATGTTATCTCCAAGCATGACACTGCAGGCAGGGGTTCCTTCAATATTTTTAACATTCTCTTTTAGCTGAGTTGACAAAAAGGAGAGAAACAGTCTCTGTTTTGTGTCTCTGATCTTCTCAAATCAGAGGTGACAGTGGGAAAGATCCTTCTTATTTCTTTCAATGTTCATTTCAATTAAAGCAAAATTCCCCAAAACTCCAAGTCCTCTCCTCATTCACACAGAAAAGGACAGGGTTCAGCATGCTTCTGCTTCTGTACAGAATTTCTTATCTTCTTACTTTCCATTGAGAAGAATGGGATGACAGTGCATAATAGAAAAATAAATGTTTGGGAGTGTTAGATGAGATGGTGCATGATATAAAATTTGTGGCCAGCTAAAAGTTGTCAGCAAAGTTGCCTTATTCAAATGGCATGGTAAATAAATGCTATAAATTCCTAAGTAGAGACTAAATTAGCTTTTGGCATAGTGCATCACTGTAACAAGTTAATTTTGCAGCTCCAAGGAATAGCCTTATATGGTTCACTTCAGTAATCATGCTAAATGGATGTTTAAGAGAGAATAACTTGCCAAATGCAAAGCAAGAACCATATATAACCTCTTACACAACTACATCACACAGCAATACTGGCTGGTTTCCAAAATTCTGGTTTATGTACAAATTATATCTGCTAACTCCAACCAACACCTGAGCCAAAAAGGAGCTACTTGGAAAATACTAGCATGACTGTTTAGGATTAATAATTTAGCGTTTGTCGTGGTCTGTCTTCCTCACAGCTGTGCAAAAGAAACCTTTCTTTTTTTTTTTCCCTCCCTCATTTCCAGTATTACAAAGAGTAGTTTTGGCAATCATCTCCTTTACTTTCATTGTTTTGCTAAGAAAGAAGAAAACTTTCATTGTTTTGCTAAGAAAGAAGAAAAAAGAAAGGAAGGAAAAGAGAAAACTGATATGCCAAAAGCTTAATTAGTTATCTGAAAAGAAATTCAGCCTCCTTCTAGTCTAGTGCATCATTGTTCTAGTATTCATGTTATTTCTCTGGTATTCTTGTCTTACAGCCATCAGAGGCCGCCCAAAATTTATTTAGGAAAGGCAATTACAACACAAGCTGTGTAAGCTTAATACTGATTGCTTTTCTCCTTCTCTCCCCTTGCATCCCACACCACCTATAAATGTGACAAGTTAAACTAATAAGGATAACTGAAAAAGTTCAGGCAGACATGCCTGTGTCTATTAGTCGTCATTCATACATCACATATATCAATGCAAAATAACCTGCAATAGATGCCGTCTTGTTTCTTGCTAGAGAGTGCTGTTGAGTTCTTGCGTTCACAATAAATCTGTTTGGAAGACTGCCCTTAAAGAGTTGCCATGGTGATTATTTTGGTATCACAAAGTAGAAGAAGCTAAAGTACTTACTAGATGTATCCAAAATCTTGTCTTTGGGGGAGAAAAAAAGAAATCAGCAGATGGCATTTGTCAGAAATCCGACATTCTGATTATTACTGGAGTTGTGTTTTTGGAGGAATTCGGGGGTTTGAGGTTTTCTGGCCAGAAAAGGGAGAATGAATGGGATGAGGGGAAGGGAACAAAAAAAAAGAAAGTCACTATATCTGAAATCCCTTTAGCTTGCACTATTACAACAGTTTAGCAATAGTTCTTGAAACAGTAGGTGCCAAGTAATGAAAATCTTCAAAAGAGTCTCCTTCCAGACTATTTACTAAATACTCAACATACTGCAACACGAGCAAAAGGAAATTGTTATCTCCTTGTGAAAACATCACAGATTTCCAACTGGTTAATTATAGCTTCTTTTTTGCACCTTTCTTATGATGGAACCACAAAGGGAACGTGAGAAATGTCCCAAAGAAATCCAGATATCAGTCCTTCTACTCTGCACAGTACAAGTGCAGGAATGTGGCTCTTCAAGCTTGGCTGTGTATTTGGTGTGACTGTAGCCCAATAGCTGAATTTCAGCTGGTTTAATGAACTTAGTGCACCACCTCACTTCAGTACAAAAAATAAAAAAAAATTTAAAAAAATCATTTCAGCTGCTCAAATGCCTGACTGCTGAATTCTCCAGTCAATCTAGTGCCTGTATAAGGATTTTACACAGTTTTAGTTTTTTAAGTACGGTACAAAATTGGGACAGGTATGTATGCTAGCATGCCCTAAGACATGGTGTTAGGTATCTATAGGGCATTAAGGAGCAATGGCTTGTCACAGCAGTGCGGTACGGTACAGTACAGACATTAGCTTGTGTCCTAGGAGCAGGAAAGCGACATTAGGTATGGGCTATGTGGCTCAGGCAGAGTGCCATGCTGACAGGGCTATAACGCTTCTCAGATTTGGAGTTAGCTCAGGTATTACTGCAGGAGGCTGCCTTGCATGATTTAGGGGAGTTGCGATGTGTCATACAGCTTTCTTCATTCACAAGCCTCCTCTTTTGCTCCATTTAGCTGTCAGTTTTCCTCTGAGGCAATAGCAGCTTCCACTTCTTCACATACAAAGAATCCAGAGTTTAGGTGAAAAACAGCTTTGTTTACTTTAAACTTTGTTTACTTAAAACTATAAAACTGGCCCCTTTCTGGTGAAAGGTGCCAGATGAGCAGCTCCAGGAACTGAAACCCTTTATTCACTCTGGAGCTCATTTGCAGCCCATTGGAGTCAATGACAAGCCTCTAATTGACCAGTTTTCTGGCTCCTGGGTCAGGCCTTCACAGGACAGGCAGCAGCTGTGCAAACTCCCTCATGCTCCCTCCCCAACTCACCTTTGAGGGAGAGCTCAAGTCTGAGACACGCAGGCCAATTCAGCCTGAAATCCCACTCAGAAACGGCAGCCATTGAGTGGCAATGGGACTTCATCTCACCGTTGATTCGCGTTTCTTTTTCCAAAGCAGCAGTGTTCTGTCAGAACCTGGGGATAATGGAGTCGTGGCCACCTCTGACACCTGTGGTGTGTGTTCCCCACCGCCACCTGCGGCAGGCACAGGAGCAGCGATAGGATGCCAGCAAGGCAATGGAAGAACAGGCAGCACCTCATCTCACCTTGAGGTGAGCCGTGTTCAGTTGCAGCCTCAGGACAGCTGGTGGCTACCGCCCTTTGGGATTATTCTTGTTTCCCAAAAAGTCTTCCCATACCTGTACTTAAGGGGGGTTTTTTTGCATTTTTTTTTTCTGCCAAAAGCTGGAACCTGACTCCTGTGGGGAAGAACAAAAGGCAGAAAAAGGAAGAACATCAGTATGACAAATTCTCAGCCCTCCCTCTTTTTGGGAGGGAGGGAGTGATTTGTTGAAAAGTTTCTAAGAAATCTTTCACATGGTCCATTAAGAAAGAAGAAAACACAAAGCTAAAACACCACCAAACAAAATCCAGAAAAACATAACTAAAACTAACTTTGCCAGCTTTAGTTTCAGTTTATGAACGGCTGCCAAGAAGATTTCAGAAATTACTTCCGGTTACTTTTGCTCAAGTAAGTTTGGCTTCAGGTTAGTGATGGGTCAATAAACCTTTCTGCACCATAAGCCGCTGAACTATCCCAGCCCAGTTATCATCTTCTCCCTCTGCGGAGCTGAAAAGTGACCCAAGAGCCTTCAGTAAAACTGGTGACGACTCTTCACAGGCAAAAGATAGAAAAAGTGAAGATCTATGATCAGAAAGGGCTGAAATGAAGAGCATTGCCATGCAACAGGAGACTCAAAAGGGCAGCTGAGGATTGTATTGTAAGAGTGAATCTGAAAATAACTCAAATAAATTGCACAGAGGCTCAACAAAGTAGGCAAAGACACAGTCCTGAGAGGAACACCAAAATTATTTCACTCAGACAGTTTCTTCTCTTAATGGGCAGGGAAATCACAAAGACATAGTATGCGCTGGTAATTTATTTTTATTGTTCAAAACTTTTGTTCAGCACCAGTATAATCTGTGGCTATTAAAATAGAAGTCTATCTAGGTGCACTGTATACATGGTTAAAGTTTCCTGCTATAATAAGAATGCTGTGTGTTAAAGTTTAGCTTCACCATAACTCTCAAAATATTTATTAATGTGTAAACAATACCTCTCTGCCTCTTACGTTATTACCACCAAGGTTTCCCCAAGGAAAACATTTGTTTAATAATTGACTTATAGCAGAATTTAGAATGAATAATAGAATATTAACCAGGACAATTTTTGGAGGGAAAGTCTGAAATGGTACGCTAGAAATTCCAGCAAGTAGCATATGCAGAGCTCAAAAAAACAACTGAAGAGAGGGAGACTGAGCTCTACATGACAATACGGATACTCCATGGGCATCTCCATTTGAGGCAGGGTGTCAATCTAAGTGACTTGAAGCCCTAGTTCAAAGTTAGTGGAAATCTTTGTCGACTTGGCTGGGAGGACATGACAAAGTCTGGTTCTAGAGGTCTCACACGTTACCCTTCATTTGGGACAAGGTACCACCAAATGAGATTTGACACAGGCCTGAGAGCGTGGATGCCTGGGGAGCAAGCTGATGAACAAAGGGCTAGGCTAGATAGTGACAGTGTTTGCTGGTTTGACGTCTTTTTCTTTATCGTCTCTCTAACTTGGATGGACTGACAAAAGCGAGCCTGGGTCTGCTGATTCTCTCCTAGGTATTTCTCCTCTCGGAAAGCCGGTTCTTATAATCCTGTTTGTTCACATATTGCTAAATTATCAGTGTGTTCATTTTTATCTCTGTCAGTCTTATTTCCTTATTTCTTGATGTAATGAGTTGTCTAATTACTGCGACATCAATTCCTTAAGGAACTTCAAATAATTACATCTGTGTATTTCAATTACATCCTGAAGAGTTTGGGGGAGGTTTGCTTCAGGCTCAATAGCATCAGGTGCCTCCTGATACATACACTTTCTGCCAAGATCTCCCTTCTTCCCTACTTGATGAAACATCTAGAAACAAATATGTGTCAGTCCTAATTAAAACAATCACCCAAGCACTGGATCTGACTCAGGGATTGTCATTGTAATTTTAAGAGCTGCTTTCTCCACACTGTTGTACAAAGCGTCTCATTTTATTTGGAATCTTCATGTTTCAGTGAAACCACATCTCAGTTTTTCCTTCCTTCTTTTTTTTTTTTTTTCAAAGAGGGTCAAATTATACAGTTGCTCTTGCTGTAGTTACGTATACTCAAAGGAGCAATAGAAATAGCAATGAGCCAGAAAAGTTTGCTTTGTTTTGTTACAGGATTGCTATAGTCTGCGATGTGCTTTCTCTTCCTTAACGTGCTAACAGAACTGCAGTTCTGTTTGCCCTCTGCTGAGTCAAGGAAGGGGCAAGGGCAGCTGTGCGGAAACAGAAGTGGAAGTGGGGCACCACACTGGTCTCTAAGTAAGACCAGCTCTCGAAACACAGTGCCTTTCAGTACCGGTGTCAGCTGCGACACGCACAATACAGGATACTGTCCCCGCATCCCGTACTATCACTTTACGTTTGTAGGGAAACAACACAGCAGACATGGGGGCTCCCACTCCACAAAATGAGCAGTTACCAACCATCTGAACACCATGCCAGGATCCTCCCTTCCTAGCCTCACGTGTCTGTGCCTGTGCCAGTCACCTAAACTTTAAGGCCAAAGAGGCATTTCTAGGGTGGGTTAATCTCATCCTAATGCAGCTATGTAAAATAATCCATGTAAATTATACCACAGAACCCGCCTTCTCCCTCTTTCCAAAGTAGAAAATCAAGAATAAAAGCGTAAGTGTCGTAAAGCCCATCTTACTTTTGTTAAAGGCATTTGGGAAAGCACTTGTGCTGTTGATAGAGGACACATGGGGGAAGAAAGAAGGGAAGAAGGTCAGTGATGTAAATGTACCTGACTGCACAGCCAGAAGACTACACTTACTGTAAGCTTGGGCCCTTCTTACTAGAACATTGTACATGGATGTGGGCGGAGGCTTTTTTAAACATTAATGCTCCCTGGCATATGTTCTAAATAAATGAGTGGAATGAAAGAGCATGGAAAAATATTTTGTACTGGAATTATTAATCTCTATGGTATTCAGCCACTTCTTAGCCACAAACATTCCCCTGAGGGATTATTTCAATCAGAACTCACTTCTTGGTCTCTGAGTCCTTTCGGGTATATTTGAATTACACATGGTGCATGAAATATATTTTGGGGCATAACCACAGGGCAGTTTGGAAGGACCTTGGGGATAGTTTTGTACATACACTGTGAGCAGATAAATTGTATTTAAAATCATCCAGTTGGAATTCCAGTGTTCTTGAGGAAGTTGCTGGTTTAGATCAGCATAAGATGTCTCCCAGCTGAACACTGCTGCATACCAACAAATGGCATCAAAACTACAACAGCAAGGTCCAACTGCCACACAGTTCTGTGTGTCACATGCAAACGTCTTCTCAGATGCATGGTATCTGTTTTTAAGTGCATTAAAATCAGTCATTAGAAAAGTTAGAGAGCAGCTTAATGATTGGAAGATCAGGTGATTTCATTCATACTTCAGAGATGGTAATGAGTATTTTTTGGCATGGGAAGCAATAGTATACTTTTCTCCTTTAAAGTATGTCAACAGCTTGAGAAGATTACTTCATCCTGCCGAGGGTTGTAGAAAAGGCTGCACTAAAGATAAGGAGGGACTTTATAAATAGATTTTAACTACACATTTGGATAGTAAGTCAGAAATTGCATATTCAGTGGTCACTGCAATGGTCACTTATCAGAAAGCTACCATGACTCCAGATATTCAGCACATTATGGGGTAATACTGCATAGAAAGACCACAGTGGATGATGTAGAGAACGACTCCTAGCAAGGCCCGTGAGCCTCACACTTCTTTTCTGTCCTTTGAGAACAAAACCTATGCAAACCATGGAATCCAGGGATGCTTGCCATCATCTCTGCTTCAGTTCCATTTCTGTGGAAGGGACCTCAGAGTTGTAATAATTTTATTAGCAACATAATATAGGTATTACATGTAATATCTATATTATAAGTAGGTATTGGGAAAAAGTGACCTCTGGAAGGTCACCTGTAGCTAACTGGAAGTACTGCTGTAGGCCTAACCTTCCTTTTGCTGCTGCCAGGCTTGGTTCCTGCACTGTGAGCTTTCCACAGCCAGATCAAAGAAACCAAGCGTGAATACTTTTCCTCTTCGAGCAGTATCATGCCAAATCTTTGACACACAGCCAGAATGGTGTGAGTGCGTATGCAGAAGTTCATAATGGTCACAAATGCGTAGAGATTGTAGATGGACCTAACTTGCAGATATTCTTATATTGCAGACACATACACCTGAAGCAGTCATTTAGGTTCTCTTCTTAGCCAGTGGAAAGATTCTTTAGGATGCAATTAATTATGAGCTAAAATGCTGGGAGAGCCCAAAGGGAATCTCACTGTAGTCATCTAAGGACAGGTGGGATTGACTGGCACCAAGGAGCCAACATGCAGGCCCAGTCTCATCTCTTTGACCCAGAATTAGCCTATTTAACTCCAGACAGTTAAGCAAAGCACCTGAGTTCAGAATCTACCATCCTTCCAAAGCCATCAAAGACTGATACCTTCAAAGACCATGACATTAGACAAAAGCATCCCCAGAAATTTCTCCCAGTCACACTCTACCCTTCAACTGAGAGTTGTAGACTAGCATACTGAGGCCTCTCATAAGGAAAAATATAGTGCTGTTAGGGCTGCTACACCTTCTGCTGTATCTCCCTCACCAAGCCCAGAACCACTGATGCCAAACCGCATCTGCTGCTGCAAGCTGCCCGGCTCTCCATGCCTCTCACAGCTACCTTTGTGTACTGGGCATCTCACTGCTCACCCGACTCATCCAGCATGAGGTAAAGGCAGCATAGCACTCCATCTCAGCAGGCAACTTAAGAGAACAAGATCACATTTCCTGGATAATTGCTATTGTTTTATCCATTTGGTAACTCATTTTCACTATGTATGCCAAGTTTCAGAGGCCAGCTAAACATTTGGCAACACTAAACAATTAGCAGATTTTCATTTACGTAGCAGTAGTCTTTTGGCAATCACATTGACTTACAGGAGAACATTTCTTTGCAGTTTATTGATATTACATATATTTCAGACATTTCCTAAAATAAATACTAATCAAGTGCTAGAAAGATCATTATCAAGAATATTCAGTTTCTGCTTCTCAGAATCTATTTCCTACCACCCGCAAAGTCTCCATTAGGCTGCTAACAGTACTAACACCTATTTTACTTCACTATGCCTGTCCTGGAAGTAAAATAAATAAGTAAATAACAGGAAGGCATGTCAAATAAAGTCTTTGAAGATGTTAATTACTGTAGTATCTTTTTTCGTGCTGTGTGGAGACAGGGATTGTTATTCAGTCACTTTTTCAGTATCCGCTCACATGTTAGTCTCCTCTAAGAATAATAGAGACATCGATTTTGATGTCAGCTAGGTCAAGAGGAGATTTTCTATAGTTGAGAGATTAAAAAATCCAAAAGTTAATATGTTAGTTTCTGCTTGTTATTCAATTTACGACCATTAGAGTTGATATCTTAAAAATCCTGATTCCTTTATGGAAAACTCTGACCAAAAAAAACACAGAAGGGAGGAAAAAATGGAATACAGTTTTGTAAATACCTTCTCTGGTTCTTTTGCAATTAGCTACCTGGAATCTAATTTAAAATATGCAAATATAGTAAAACGTAACTTTGATCATAATTATCAGTCACCAAGTCTGGGCTGCTTAGCACACACAGCCTGCCAAAGGCTATTTTAAAGACGAAGTCTCTAGCACTTTTCTAACGGGTCTAATTCTTCATTTTAGAGAAGGTGGAGAGGACTTGTTATTTGGATGAGGAGCATTTTTATCAAAAGCAGCTCACAATGGAAGGGAAGGCAGGCTTTCTTGCTTTCACTGCATTTTTTTCCATTTTCTTTGTTTTCTTTAAAACTAAGCTCCAGTAAACTTAATTTTGAAATGAAACAAAACATTCCTCTAAAGAAAAAATCTAAGTATAATTCAAAAGCTTTGAACTGAACTGTCATTTATTTTTTGAAAGAAAACAATGTAATGGATTTTAGACAGATGTTTGAATTAACTTGAACGGATCATTCTTAAAGGAAAAACATCCCCTCCACATTAGAGCTAGTCGGTTAGAAACATCCTTTGCTTTCACTAAAAGGTGTTTGGTGGTTTTGGTACAGAAAGGGATCTCTGCAGCTGAGCTTTCTCCACCCTGAAATACTCACCAATTGTTGAGGGCAGCTACCAGACTCTATCCCTTCCTTTTTCATGCTTTTGTGCAAAACTTGGCCACAGAACATCCTTTTCCCCACTTGTACCCCTTGTGCAAGCAGTGGACAGGAAGGGGCTGTTTCCAGCTAAGGATGTTGCTGCCCACTACAGCTGAGTATTTTTTTTTTCATAGTGCAAGAATGGGAGCATGACCAGGGAGGGAAAATATCCAGTGAAGTTAGCAGGTGGTAGGTTTAAAGACAGCAGAAGAAAGAACTTTTTTGCACATCAGAAAATCATTAGGGAATGTATTGCCATTGGACATTGGGGAGGCAGGAAGAGTAAAAATAATTCAAAGGGAGATTAAAACAAGTTTACTGGCAGCCTATACAGCTAATCATATGCTAAAGTGTAGAGACAATATCTGGCTCAAGAAGCCTCCACATTCCTGTTTTCCCGGCAAACCACTGAGAAGTATCTCTCTGTAATTGCCTTGTTCTGCTTCTCTTTCTTCAAACATCTGCTGCAGGCCACCGTCAGAAAACGCGTGTTGGGCTGGCTGGACCTTTGCTCTGACCCAGCATAGCAGTTCTTATGGCATACACTAAGGGGACGAGGCTATCTCACCCTGCACACCAGCCACTGAAGCTGACAAGACGCAGAAAGGAGTGCAAACTGCACCCTAATTAATAGTGATGCAAGAGCAGCTCTGGAGGCACTGTGCCTCCCTACGATGTGACAACTCCCAGAACTGGCACAGGAGTGATAGGGACTCTACGCTATCCCTAGAGCATAGCTTGTTGCCTGATGCCATAGTTTAGTACTAAGTATGCAAGTGCATTTTCAACATAGCTGGTGGCAGAAATTGCACTTCTAAGCTGTCTGGTGGATTTATATGCTTAAAGGATTATGAATTATTGCAAACCAGTACCATTTGCAATGTTTTGCTTTCTGTCCTACAGATCCAATTACTTGAGGGCATATTTGATTGTATATGCAGTTAGAATAGGGGTTTACTCTGGTTATTTTACATTTTCATTACAGTAAGTTAAGCAAATCTTGGTCTAACAGACTCACACTAAACTTCAGCAATATACTTAACTAAGTAAAGCTAAGTTTATGAGTACATAAAGAATTAAGCACAGACCTCAACAATCAGGCATCTCTAAGGACGGAACCACACCACAAACAAATAAATTTGGGAGGATATAAACCACAACTAATCCTGCTTGAATGGCAACAATTGTTTGTCCCTGAGCCACTCACACACAATCAGATTTGAATGAACAATTTCTGGGATAGGAAGCAGAACCTATTGTATATAGTACTAAGTAATTAGGAAAAGACTGCCAGCTTTGCTTGAAAAATCCACCTGATCTCATCTGGAGTTCAAAAGCAGTGAAATCCTTTTGCACAGAGCTGTTCATCCTGATACTAAACTAGGAGGCGCATGAGGCACATAGCTTGCCATGAAGGTAAGAGAGGAATGAACACACAGTGTGAGCCAGGCCACAGAAAAAGATTGGAGATCTGGAAGAACGCAAAGAGACAACTGTTCCGCTTGTACTCCAGATAGACTGAAACCTCCAATCTTATCTCAGGGATCAATTGTCCTGTATTTGTACCAAACCTGTGTGAAACTTTATGTTACAAATCTCCAGTAGGGAGGGATTTGTAGTCTTATCTGGTTTTCGTATTAGAACTAGCACACGGTGTATCTGCAGAGGTAGAGTGAGTAGCATGCTCTCCTGTATGTCCACCATAGGTTGAGAACGAATGCAGTGGACAGGCATAGCTCACAGGATTGAACAACTGTGGTAATTTTCCCTGAGAAAAACCCACCCCAAAACCATGCAGAAGGAGGATAAATCCTTTCAGCCTCCCAGTAGAACCTACAGGGCTCATTAAGGACCAAGTTCTTCCAAGCTACCATCTACCACCATTTGCAAATCTATTATATGGCGCAACCGGAACAATTCTCGCACAACTGACACAAAGGGAAATTTTCACTAATTGTGAGCAAGAAGAGCCATAAAGAGGCATTTTATTACCTGTATCACCTCTCTTTTTGTATTCCCAGTTAAGGCTACTAATGGTCCTTCCAGCTACTCAAACCGGCTCTACCTCTTTCCTGGCCTGCAGAAGCCTCTGCCCAGCAGGTTCTGGTTTTAATTACTTGAATGTGACAGGTGTTCAGAGTACCTGTCTTTCTTCATCAGCCATTCATACAGCTTTGTAAACAAATTCAGCATAACTAAGTAATGGATGATTGTAAAGAAGACAGATTATTTTTGGAGATGCATAGTAATAGGGCAAAAAGCAACGGACACCAGTTGCAACAAGGGAAATTCCAATTAGATCAAAGGAAAAAAAATCTTCATAATGAGAGGCATCAGGTTTCCCAGAGAGTATGTAGAACCTCTGTCCTTGGAGATATTCAAATACCCACCGGACAAGGCCCTACACAACCTGCTGTAATTTTGGAGATGGTCCTGCTCTGATGTGTTGGTGTTGGATTAGAAACCTCCAGAGGTTCCCTTTTCCCTAAGTAATTCTATAATGCTAGTAAACCTTTATCACGTAAATGTACCTTTGCAACTAACTACCAAAGGAGACATTTTGTTATTAAAGAAAAAAAAAAAAAAAAAAGGACATGGAACAAGTTGATGTCCTTTAAAGTGTACCAAAAAGGCCATGCGATTAGAGTGAATACCATTGCTAATGAGTAGGAGACATCATATTAATACACAGCTGCAATTACAAAGCATAGTATATTTTTCTGAGAGCCCAGAGTAAGGCTGTGCTTGTAGCTATTTAGCTACGAAGGTGTAATATAGGTGTGCACAACTGACTCTGCATAGAAACCACACTGTAAGGGTTCTGGCTGCCTTTGTGAAAGCACCCATTCCTTTGCATGTGTTCCCACTCCAAACCTAATATCCATTTGCTGAAGATATAGATGGTAGCCTCATACTTTGCATCACTGAATTATACAAAACTCTGGCTATTAGGTAAAAAAAAAAAAAGCACTTTAAGCACAGTCTGTCAAGATTCATACTTTAAGAGTGTAAAAACAGATAAAATAGTAAAGCACCAAAGCATAAGTTCAGCTCTCATTTGTTGTAGCTCTTATGAACACTCAACGTAATTCTTACCAATGCAAGAAATATTTTGACCAACTGCAGCAAGTTCAGTGGAAGGCCTCCAAGAGAGACGGGGAGGGCTCCCTAAACTACAGATAAGAAATATGGGAAGAGCTTAAGCAGTGCCAGAACCGTCTTCCATTTTCACATAGTCTGGTGCCCCGGCACTGACAGGCTGCTAGTCAAAGCCTGAGAACCTTTCATAACTGCAGGAGTTTCCTCAGTTATGTTTATATTTCCTTCACTGGTTATGTTTCAGATGGAGCTTGGTCATTAGCTCTATATCCATTGTATCGGATCAAAACTGGTTTAGATCACCTCAACAGACTACAATGACTAACTTTCCCCTTCATGATCCTTGGGTGCTATTACCACGGTTTTTACCTTTCATTCCTCCTCCTCTACCTGACACATCATCTCCATCTTTTATCTAAAGGATTCAGCACAGAGTGACAATCACTGGTTCAAAACATTCCAGCCTGGGGAGGGAGCGGGCAAGGTTGCAACCTCTGTGCACAGTGTCTGCTCCCCAAAGCAAAATAAAAAATATGGAGGGGGAAAAAGGAGAGATTTCCCATTACTTAAACAGGAATTTCTAGTCCCTGTTGATTAGATATAAAGTGTAGATACTGAAAGACACTACTGTAAAACTCCAGGAGGTCTCAAGATATAGAGAGAGTGCCACAAAAAGCAAGAAGGAAAATCAAGGGATTGTGCACAACTTACTTGCTAAATCTACAGCAAACTGGGAGCACTGCCAGACTAAACTGCTCCAATGAAGAGAGGCATTTGCCACAACAAACATTCCACTCCACATCCTGGATCACACAGTTTTAAAAAGACATATTGAGCAGCAAATAAAATGGAATGACAATATCAAATTTAACAGCAGAGAGGAATCTTTTAGTACCTGCCAGTCCTTTGAGTGTCAAATACAGGGGAAAAATCAGAGAAGCTAAGACTCCACTTTTTGCTTTCCACTGTTTATGATGAAATGACTTATTCAGAGGACAGATACTGCGAATGTGTGAGCTGTGCTATGACCAGCTGGCCTATTTTGGATCTCAGCCGCAATACACAGATGGAAAGCATGTTTCTAGGTTGCATGATTTCTTTTTAAAATCTGCTTTTTTTTTTTTTTTTTTTTTTTTAAGCAGCAATTACTGAGGTTAAGGAGAAAGTGAGGCAGTTCCTTTGAAGCTTCAAGAGAGTCCAGAGATCATTTGAACACCATTTTCTGAATGTTTTTCCAGAGACCTGCACATCCTCTGTAATCCTACTGCTGAAATCTCAACAAAGGTGACAGAAATTATATGTTGTTTCACAGCTTGCCCTAAGGAAAAGGCATGAAAAAAGTAAAAGGATTTCACAGAGAAATATGAAAGCTACCATGTGTGTCTGCTGTCTCTGTCAACATGAGCTACATTT
The DNA here is from genome assembly GCF_036417535.1 of Chlamydotis macqueenii. Taxonomy (NCBI): domain Eukaryota; kingdom Metazoa; phylum Chordata; class Aves; order Otidiformes; family Otididae; genus Chlamydotis; species Chlamydotis macqueenii. Next base: position 99,140,423 of record NC_141557.1, on the reverse strand, counting down.
CGTTTGGGCAGGAGTCTTTCATTACCAACACCTCAAGGAATATGAGGAACTGGAGAAAATAGAAAGTAGGACCGTTCTAGGTGCCTTGCAGCATTGCTAGAGTCAAGTTGTCAAAAACAATCTCTCTCCCTGTGCAAGATCAATTTGCATACAAACTGCACAGGCTGAATCAGTCCTCCCTTCTTACTTGGAATGCTGCGCGGCAGCATTTCTGGATGCATTTCCATTAATCATTCCTGGATCCCAGCACTTCTCTTTCTTTTAAATCCCCCATACAAAACCTCACAAACTCACTCAGGCTGATGTCTTGTTTCAGATTACAGTTGCTGTACCAATGCCCTATTTAGGACCAGTATATTTCACTTTGCTGTTTACATGGACATATTATCCAGTAGGTATAGTCCTTCCAAAATGTAGTGTTCACACACAACTAAACCAGGATGCTAAATGAGATACTGGGAAAAGGAATGGTTCCAGGTGTACCCATAGCCCCAGCTGATATCTACTCTTCCTCCTTCAAGAGTCAGAAAATGAGGAAGCTTTCTAAAACCAGGAAGCACAGAATTGTAGCTATGTCTTTCCTACCAGCCCTCCACACATCCCAAAAGTGAAAACAGTCACTTAATCTGCATGTGGAGGAAACTGAAGCTCAAGATTTGATGCTTTTCCTACTTAGGGAAGTAGAAGAGCCAGCTCAGGCCTCATGAAATGAAGAGTAGACCTGGTTATAGAACAGATAGATGCTTACTTCTAGATGCTTACTTACAGATAGATGTTTACTTCTAGAGCTAACTCCTACTTATATTTGATCCAGGCTTTGCTACTCTGGTCAGGTAAGTCTTGTTAAAGAAAGACTTTATTCCAAGACCTGAAGATGTAGTCACTTGCAGGTGAAACAAGCCCATAAATAACAAGATTTTGTTTTACAGGGGAAAAATGCCCAACAACTCCCTGCCTTCCCCTGTTCTCCATGTCCCTACACACAAAGCACTCTAAAGCCACAGGATTTTTATTCAGCCATAAACAAATCAGTGGTTTAGCTCTCTTCTTGTACTGACAGGAAATGGTCTTCTGTGACCTGGAAAACTCAGTAAGTTTCTGAAGAGATACATCCATATTTCTGGGTTGATTTTTTAATTTGTTTTTTTAAGAGAAGCCTACAAACATATTTTGATCAAAGATATTGGCCTTCCCATAAAGAAAAAAAAAAAGTATTTTGGGGATCTGCAAAATCATCTCGAGATAGCTTCACAATGAGCTATTTTCTCTTTCTTTACATATTGTCTGCAAGACAACAAAGAAACCTGGTGTAAGTTGACCTGTGCTGTAATGTTTTGCCATGCACCACATTCGTTTATTTTCAATGATCTAATATTGAGCAAGGGTAGCAACTGACCTAGAGAAAACAAAAAAAAAAAAAAAAAGAAGAGTTCCATATGATAGAAACTGTCTTGTTTACATGCTCTGTAAAAATGTATTGTGCTGTTCCCAAAATGGCAGCTGCCCCTTTGGACAGACAGAGGCTCTAAAGAGAGGAAGATGACAGAGATCAAATAAATATATTTTATCAAGTCATGTACCAAGGAGTACCTTTGCTGTTCAATCAGATTCAACTCTTTTTAAATAATATGACAGAATTTTTGCCTCATGTTGATGCAAATAGGCAGTGTTCCAGATATCTCCACTGAGAATATCATTTTAAAACTAGGCAAACAAACAAAAAGAAAAGCCTCTTGAATAGTTTTAATTTTCTAGAATTTGCCAAGGCTGCTTACTGCTAGGCTACTCTCCCTGCAGCACTATTTTCTTGGACAGAAAGTCCAAGCCCCCTGGTTTCTTCAAGCCTTCTGCCTTATAATCATTATGCCCATAGAATGGGTAACAATATGCAATTATTTGAAAAGTCAGAACAAAACAAAACAATTCACGTTTTGAGTATCAGGTGTCAACTTTTCATAGCAAACCATTTGCAAGTAAATCTTAGAAGAGAAAAGTCAGGGAAATATTATCTTTTAAAACTTACAATGACATGAATTTTCTTTAACTCATTCTGTTTTGTATGAGGGCTCCACATCATTTCAGAAGAGTTAAGAGAACCATAATATGAAGAAGAACAGTTTCTCACAAGAGTAACTCTGCCATCAGATTCTTTCCCCCTCACTGTCTTACAGACATATCAGTTGATTTTTCTGCTTAACTGTGTTTTTAAACTTCTCAGCAGAACTTTTAGAGGTATTAGAGGTCTAATACTCTAACACTTTTTATGAGAGCTACTCTAGTAACTCTAATGCTTTTAGGAGTGTTAGAGGTTGAAATACACTGAGATGGGTTACATTTTCCTTATGCATCTTCAGCTATATTGCTTTTAAGATTTGAGTCAATAATAAGCAAGGTAACCCCTTAATGGACAGGGACATATTTCTGAGTTCTCTTTAACCAGGTATAGACAGGAGCACTTCAATGTGTAAGAAAAGTCAATAGATTCTCTTAGTTTACAATACTTGTATCGGTAGGCATTCGAGGTATTTCCCTTCATAGAACTCAAGTACTGAAAGAAGGATTTGAGTCAGCATGTAACATTCAACTCAAGTCTACATTTTCCTATTGTCTTATATATGAGGTTAAATGTGAAACAAAAGTGATTAGAAAGAAAAATAGGCACCAAGAAATTAAGTCAAGAGTGCAAAGCGTACATTTAATGCTGATGACAGAGGGACTTGTGTTTGCTCTCACCTCTACATAAGCCGTTGAGGAGCTGTGGCAAATCACTGGTAAAGCCTTCAATATCAGCTTCACCAATTCTCTCTCCATTGAAAATATGTCTGTTAGTCCTGCTGTTACCATATTGTAAATTAACCCTGAACCAATATGAACAGAGTTGCACAAATATTAATGTTTTAAAGTTTTTTCCTGTAAAAGAAATTTTAAAATATTTTAAAATATTTGCTTTTCTGATAGTTCTTTCATTACTGAGCGTTCAACATGACATAAATCTGACAACCAGCATTTGCACAATGTTTGAGTCTTAGCGCCCAGTAGGCAGAAAAGAACCCCACTTTGGTCTGCATGCAATACAGAAAGCAAAAAACATGTCAGACCATGCTCCTAAAGTTTCCCCTTTTGATCCTCCCACCCACATCTCTCCAGACTCAGGCAGATGTGTTCTCACGGGGCCAGTCCCCCTGCCTAAGCTCCTCTTTCCTTGCAGTGATATTTTGTCGTTAGATCTGGCTGTTGTGTGTTGCCATTGGGAGAGCAGATGCGTCTGCATTCAGCCGGTCAGAAGGTGGCACCATGGAGATAAAAGTGACAGCAATGTCCCCAGGTGGCTGAGCTCCTCTTGCTCCTGATTGGTGCCAAAGCAAAACCTGAGTTATATCTCATTTTCCCAGTAGGACCGCGAAACACCAATCCTGGCTACTGGTTGGATAAATTATAACTACATCTCTCATAATAAAACAAAAGAAAGGAAAAAATGTTGTCACTACTTTCCAGTACTGGGTGGCCAAGATGGGTGACATTACACTTCATCTTGCTGAGAACAGAAGTTGTAGAGATTCATATTCTAGCTAGAAAAAAAAACCATACAGAAGGTAGAAAACAGGTCAGGTTAGTAAGAACAACTATAAAAAATAGTTTAAGTACATACAGATAAAATTAGAAACGCCTGTGTGAGATACCTAATGAGGGATATATGCAATATCTCACTATGCTTTCTGTAACTATATCAGTGCAAAGGAGATGATCAGAATTTTTTTTGGTCTAATTGTTGAAGAACAAGTAATGATATGGACAAATAAGACTGAGAACATCAGCCTGTTTAATTTCTTCTTTTTTCCCTTCACTCTTAACAACTGCAAGCCAATGACTAACAGATCAGAGACAAAGACTAAAACAGGTTACTAGAGCAGGTTACAGAACATATTTGGTTGTTTTCAGATCAGCTGTGCCAAAAAAAAAAGATTCACAGTGGAATACTCTGGGTCAGACATTTGCCACAGGGAGATTTACTATTATTTTTGAGAACTCACACAAGAGAGGGAGACGCTCCTAGTTTAACTTGTGAAGGGAGAAGAAGGTTGAGGGCAAAGTCATAGACTTGTATTTATTTCTGTTTTCAGAACAAAAATCTTATTAAAAAAAAAGAAAAAGAAGGAAATGTAGTATCTTAGTAGTTAACATTAATTTAGTAGGTAGAATTATGAGATGTGCTGTGAAGAAATCTGCAGTAACATCTCTTGGAATTCTTTGTATTCAATATTTTATTAGAGACCTGAAGATGGACTGATGAGCCTGCAAATTTAACAAGCACACCACACAGATTTGGGAATGACTGCAAGAATGGAGAAATACAGACTTAGAATACAAATTATCTTGACAAAATGGAGGAATACCTAGGAAAAATACTGGGTTTAGTTCAATCAGAACAACTGTGAATATTTATACTTGGGTAGGAAAGAGAAAATGCACAAAAATTGAGGGGGGATAACTGGCTAACCAGCAGGTTTTTGGAAATGGATTCAGGTATTACAGGAAATCACAAGTTGAATTATGTGTCAACAATGTAATGCTGTCGTGAAAATGGCAAATCATAAAAAGATAACTATGAGGAAAAATGAAAAGAAATGAACCTTTTGAGGGCATATGTGACAATGGTAGAAAATTGATAGTAATGGGGGTCTTTCAACTGAGAATGTGTAAACATATTTTATTCTGGAAAAAAAAAAGTAAAATTAACAAGGGGAAACAAGAAAGACAAAAAGTCCAAAATAGAATAAATGTATGATATTGGATGTTTTCTTTGGGGAATTTAACCAATTCCAATTTCACTCTTATGCTGTATATCAGAGGTTAATATCTGAGTAAAGATAGTTAAATTGGCTTTTTATTATTGAATTATAATCACTTGAGCAATTATAAAAACAGGTGTTGCTGATTGAAATAAATTATTCCTTCACCTGATCACTATACAGCTGATAAGAACTCAAGATTGCTGCACAAGTACTCTCTCACTTGTACTAAAGCCTTCTTGAAAGGCATTTATTAAGCCAAGATGCTCTGGAAAGAAACTCCACTGAAGGACAAGGACAAAGATTAAAATCTTCTAAGAAAGAGTGTGCAGGCTGTGGTGTCTGCAGATCTTGATTTGATCATTAAGTAGCCTTGCTACTTAGTTGACTGTTGAAAAGAAGTGTTTTCAATATGTCTACAGGAATTTTCTCAGACTTCTAGACCTATTGTTTGATCTTAAGTCTTTCAGTCTATGAAGTTTGCAAGAGTACCACGTAATAGGATGTTTAATGGCTCAGCTAAACGTAAGTTAAAGTAGTAGATTGTATGTATTTGGTTTAGACGACTGGAAAAACACCAGGGGGTGCAGAGACAGCAGAAATATTTTCCACAAGCAAATGGAAAATAAGCTTGCCTGCAAACCCAGTGGATATAGCTGCTGCTCTAAATGGAATAACTGTACTTTCTATGAAGTAGCAGGCACTATCTGAAATACTTTAATGGGATCAATGCAATTCCATATTGGTGATAATAAGGAAAATGTCAACTCTGAGGTGGTTTATCTGCCATGTAATGCATGCTCATTCTGATTTTCCCTTCACCAGAACCTCCCCTGAATTTTTTTCTAAACTGGGGTAAATTAAGCAGGACTTCTTTCCTTAATAAGCTGGCTACACATTAGGGTTCATCAGTGCTCATTAAAATATTAACATGGATTCTTAATCATTCTTTCTCATTGATCATCCATTCAATACAAAGTTTCATATATTTGTGTCACCAGCATAAATAACGTTATACATCATATTTGGCATCATACACTCAGCAGGCAAGTAAATAAGTAAACTTATTTTTATATACTTCTGTGAATGTTCAGTTTCTTCATTAATGTGGAAATCCAGTGCCTTTGGTTGCACAAACATGCATGGAAGACAGCAGTTTGATTACTTCTGTTGTGAGGCTGAGATAAGTACAGCCTTTTGAAGTACTTAGATTCTTCTGTCTCTAAAATGTAAGTCTAGTTTTCACTCTTGTAAAATCTTGCGTATTTAATTATTATCTCCTTCTTCCTATTTGATCCAATTATTTTCTAAATGGAGCAGCAAGTACTTCAAATGCAAGCTGTCCCAGCTTTATCAAGTACAGAACTTATAATAAGGTATCTACAAGTTTTTACAGGAAGTCAAGTGCAGAGTTACAGCGTTGGTGCTTTTACTGCACCGCCACATTCTGCCTTTGCTCACTTTTGTTTGAGTAGCATGACCTAAACCTTTGGTCCAACTAACGCTGTCATGGAGACAGTGCTAAGTCAGAACTTAACAAGCAGTCTTAACACGGTCTGTCTGTCGAGCTGCTTTGCCATTTGAGTAAGGCAACACTGACAGAAAACTTTCTCAACGGCCTAGCGTAAATTCCTCTCTCTCAGTTGATGATCTAGGTTGCGCAAAGAAGATTAATGCTTTTGATGCAAGCCAAAATAGCCACTGCCGGAAGTAAAATAGTAGAATAGCTTTTATAGAAAAAAAAAACAAAAAACCTATGTTGGGAAGAATTGCTTTTGGGGCCATAGTTCATGAAGAGACCTTCCTAGTGGGTTCCTGAACTTCATCTAACCCCATCTATACAAATAGACTCGCAGGAAGACATAGACAGCTGGACAGAGGTTACAGCAGCCTCCTAGAGAATCTTTTTCAAGTGCTCAAATCAGCAGTGGAATCATTAGCGATAAGTATTACTAGATTTATAAAGAATAAATCTCCTAAAAGCAAAATTAGTTGATCTTGAGGAGAGAAACAGAAAACATTTAGGGAGCAGGAAAGCAGCAAAAAAAAATTCACTGATATCAACAAAACAATGGATGCTGTTTCATGAGAACTTTACATAAAAAACTGCAACTGTAGCACTGTCATGCAGAATGAAAACTGAAAGTGCTTTTATAGGCTTTGAATTCAACTAGTCAAAACTATATTTTAGATAGGTCTCTTTTTAAGCATCAGTGACTGTCATCACCCTTGGCTTCTGTCTTGTCCTCCCTTGGTGGTGCAGCCTTGCTCTGGTTGCTTTCTAACATTAATAGCCTTCAAAAACAAGACTATTTGAAATACACTCTCTCTCTAAAGACAATCCAAATTTAAAAATACATCACGAGATTCACTGTGCAATAAAAATACTTCTTAAAAACTTAGGGCAAGTTACAGAAGTATTCTTTGGACTGAGCCTGAAAAAAAACATAACAGTAAGAATTGTATACTTTTCAGACACTTCAGTCCATTCTCAAAGCATGTCCCTTCTCTTTCTAAGATCTGGGGAAATCAAAGGAAATTTTATGAGGGTCTCAACCTCATGCTTGCAGGCTTTAGACCCAAGAGGAAATAGTCAAACTCAGAACAGAAATAGCCTTCCAAAGGATTCAACTCTGAAACCATTACACTAGAATCACTAGCCATAGAACACTCTTTTTAGTTCTCCCCATCACAGTGCACCCACTATACAAAAGAACAAATCATACTCCAAATAAGAGGACAATTCAGGTTAGAAAGGACCTCCAGCAGTTTCTAGTCCAACATCCTGCTCAAAGAAAAAGGTTATTTATGAGGTCAGACTCAGTGATCTCAGGGCTTTATTCAGCCAGGTATCAAAAACCTCCAAAATGACTGAACATTCCCTCTGGGCACTTGTTACAATGCTTGACTATCTTCATGGTGGAAATATTTGTTCCCATATTCAGTCTGAGCATCTCTTATTTCAGTTTATGACCATTTCTTCTTGTTCTCCTGCCATGCAGCACTGTGAAGAGCCTGGATCCACCTCCTCAGTAACATCTTTCTCGGGTTTGGAAGACTGCTGTTAGGTCCTCCTGAAGCACTCTCTTTCTCTGAATGACCCTCAGTTCCCTTAGCCTCACTGGCCAAGCAGCCCAGCCCCCAGCCACCTTGGTGGTCCTCTGCTGAACTTGGTCCAGTTTATCCATGTCTTTCTTCTATTGGGAGTGACAAAACTGCATGCAATACTCTAGACATGGTCTAACGAGTGCTGAGTAAAGTGGGATAATCACTTCCCTCAGTCTGCTGCCTATACTGTTACCAATGCAGCCTGGGATGTTTTCAGCCTCCTTTGTTGCGAGGCCATGCTGCAGGCTCAGGTTCAGCTTGCTGACCACCAACACCCCCAGGCCGTTTTCAGTGGAGCTGCCCCCCAGCTGGTCAGTCCCTAGCCTGTTTGTATTGTGCACAGCCAATAAAAATGTCATCTGTTGCCAGTGTGGTGCTAGGCCCAGTCCCACAGGCACACATTTGTACTTAGCTTGACCCCTCAACCACCACCCTCCACATCCCATGAGCAGCGTGAGAAGAGTGACCAGTGTCAAAATGCGGAGTGCCCGTCTCCCAGAGTGCCACAGCCACACCTGAGCCTGATGATAGACCTCGTTAATTCAGACCCAGACCACCAAACTGACTGTAGCCTGGCATTGAGCCTGCCCTGCTGGTTACCAACACCAGACTGGACCCTGGACCTTGTTGCCTTGCTTGCCCTGCTTGACATCAAGCCAGCCCCTCCGATCATCTGGGCACCAGCCCCAGGCCTGCCCCGCTCACCCTGCCTGGGCGCTGTGGGACAGGAGCTCAGGCAAGGGCTGAAGGCCCCAGGCAGGTCCTGGGGTGCCGGAGTCCCCAGAGCAGCAGTGTGTTGGGAGCCCATGAAGGGCTGGTCTCCTTGCAGTGCACCAATGGCCCTGGCAATATGTACGTCCATGATAGGCATTTTGGTGGCCATGCAGGACAAGCTCAACTGCCCAAAACCTCCTGGGGATGAAAATTTGAGAGGACAGGACTTTGTTTTTCTCAGATGTGGGCACCACTAACAGGTCTAAATGGCCATACCTGCGTCCTGCCTTGTGAGTTCCTCCAATCATTTTTCCATTTTCCACTAAAATATTCTCTGTTAGCAGATAACGGCAGGATGGAGACCAAGATACTGAAAGGGAGAAGTAACCGAACTCTTCACTTTTGATACCATTCTCTGCGGCTCCTGTTAATCAGAGAGTGGAAAAAGAGCAGGGTAATTTGGACTGATGGACTGCAGATACAGGAAAAGGGCATTTTCAGGATACATAGGTTGTTCTTCTGCTGTGTTTTATTACCAGACTGCTTCAATAGAAAGCCAAACTTAGCTGTCACTATCAGAATTAATGATGATGATGCAATTTGAAACTTAAAAAGATTTTAAATTTGATTGATCAATAACAGTATTGAATGTTCAGTTAAGAGACCCTTTGTGAGAAAAAAAAATGCCCTGTGGGAGTTTTTATTTTCGCAAAATACTTTAAATTCATCTACTAGCTCTATATTCCCCAGAACAGAAAATTTTCAACTCTTTTTCTTTAGGAAAGTATTCAAATTGCCAATATTTTTATTTGTAATTTAATAATATATAATGTATACATTTACAATAAATAATAGAATTAGAAATGCAAAATTTCAATCCTTCGCCAAGATTCAGTTATATCCAAACTCATCTCTTTCTTTCTGCCAGGGAACCCACATCTCCGTTGCTCTTGGAAGATGTCAACATCCAGAAGCTTAACCAAACATGCTGCAGTTCGGAACTCAGAGCTAGTTATTAGCTGCAGCCTTTTCCCCTTACAGCTTTGTCAATGCAGTACAACACACACCATGATAAGTTATGATTTCTGAGGGCTAATTAAAAGGTACTGGTATTTCTAGTGACAGTTAGACTAGATTATGTTTTGTTTTTCCTATAACTAGATTATTTTTCCAACAGGCAGGAATATGACCATGTTAGGTAGATATCATATACCTACTTGTTAGAAATCAGTTTACATCTTAGTTATTTCTCAGCAAATTATTTTTCAGTAAAAAACTCATCATTTGCAAAATAGCGAGCAACGCATTACATTTACCAGACAGGAAGAGGTGCAGAGCAACTTATTATGCTGATCTGAGTCATATTATAACTAGGCACGACAGGGCTGGGCCCTAATGTTGTTTAAACAATGAGCAATATATTAGAGGCTTGCTTAGCTACTCTTCAATAATTAACACTATACCTGTCGAATTCTCTGTGCTTAACAAAATCCGATAATTGCAGATCGCATTAGTTCTGTATCTTTGGAGAAAGGCCAGCACAGATTCTAATGAAATAAGCCGACCATGCAACAAGGGATTTAAGAAGTACTGCCATGCTGCCTACAATGACATTTTATTACTGATTAAATAATCTCTGAATCTGACTGTTCTGCAGTATTTTGCAACCTTACAGTAGATAGATTCAAATATTTTATGAAAATGAGAATAATGTGAATCTCAGAGGGTCTAATCTTTTGAAGATAGAGTCAAGTTGTTCAAAACCAGAAGCTCATTAGCTAGCTCACTGCAAATTGTATTAGGGCTAGATTCAAGCAATATACGCACAGTGTCTTTGAAAGTATATAAAGTAAACACATTGGGGCATATGCATTTTGAAAATTAGTATATTCTTTCAGTAATATGAACAACGTTTCATGCTCATGCTTTGTAGTTCCTGCTGATATTTTTGAAGGTTTCTAATTGGAATTTTTGGCTGGGGTCCTGGCTATGTGAAAGACTGTTCCCCTCTGAAGCCTCACTTCTACTGTATCTCTGAACCACTACAGCAACCACACTATTTTTGCTCTTTGTCCAAAATTTTACACTGTCTGTATGGTCAGATCAGGCAGCCCTCCTCCTTATAACAGAAGGATGCCACACGCTGAGTCTCTTCTGTAAAACAACCCAGAGTGTGCTACTTTTCTGCAGAGCCAATAGCATGCTGCCATTGGTCTGCCTTGCAGAGCTTCTCTTCCAGATGGGATGGGCCCCAGGATCACAGTGGATCAGGGACAGCAACTTCTGTTATTTATGTAATTTAATTTAATTAATGCACAGACTTTCTTGATGGGATTGATTATAGGGCAATTCACCTGGACTGAATTTATTTTGAAATATGTGTGCTTTAGAAGACCAAAAACAAGCAAGCACCAAGAGCTGCTGCAGATGCCTCCTTTCAAGAAATGCAGTTCTGTAAATCAATAGTAAAAAACAAACTGGAGGAAAATGTAAGATCTTAGCATAACTAAATAAATTTTAACCAATCAAATCAAATTCATCCAATCAATTTAAAAATCAGTCTTGCCAGCTTATGAACTCATGCACTACTGTGCTTGAGAAGTATCAGATATTCTCAGCAGCATAGATCTCAAGAACAACAACATATATTTTACTCCAGGGGAAATATAGCCCATGGTATTAGTGTCACATTTCAATTTACTTAAATTTGGATACCAAGAGATCTTTCATTTCAGAAGTGTCTCTTTAAGACCAGGAACTGTGTTGCAAGGCCTGGTGTGTGCGCTGGAGAAAAGGTTTGGAGATTCTTGCAAATAAACAGGCACAGAACTTGGTAAGACATACTCTTTGACTTTTTTTTTTTAAATCCATTTTTAAATATACTTTATTATTACACTGTCCTGCAAATAAAATGACAATGCTTGAGTTTTGGTGACCCTGACTGATTTGCAAATCTTGATGCCAACGGAATGTGATGTATCCTCAGGAAAGACAGCGTTATTTAAAAGGTTTGGGAGGAATTTTACTGTATTCATGACATAGACTCCTTCTAACCATAATTACAATTTTCTGGGACTTCTTGTCATATTTATGGTTCTTACCAGAAGTGAATATGGTTTGTATTTAACAGTTATGATGAATAGTTTTTATGCATCACAGCAAAACTTGATATTTTATAGTTGCTTTGAATTTGAATCATGAAATATTCATTACATTTTCACAACAAAAAGTTCTTCTAACAAATCATTCACTCAGTTCATTTTGTATACTAATTTCATGTAGGTCTAGAATACAAATTCTGTGCAGAAGTAGGAGCATTACCACAACAGGCTGCTGGTTACCAAGCATTTGGAATCAGAGTATTTGAAGAAATAATGTGACTTCAATTATTTTTTTCTCATAGCCTGGGGTGGAGTCATAAATTCTTTGTTTGGTAAACATGACTCCGACTCTGTAAGTTAACAGTATTTTTGTAAGCAGAACATCAGCACTCCTTGCTTTGCTCTGCTTCACTGTTTATATCCATGTGAGTCCCCATAACAAGTTTTAACTGACAACATTTCGGCACATTCATCAGCTTCAGACCTATTTAAAACGTGTATATGCTTTTTTTTCACCTGGGCATCTTTGGTTTAACTTTTCTGCAGATATCTTTTCATAGCAAGATGAATTGCCATACATTATAGTGTTATAGGAAAATAAGGAATAAATGGTTTACGTGGTTCTTACCAACCTCTGAAAATACAGGTCAGGGTTGAACATTGTACTGCTTGGCTTCATCTTCAACAGTTCCTGGGAAGCTGCTGACTTTTTCTGTATCCATCCAGACAGAGCTGGCAATGCTGAAGTGTAGAGGGAATATTACACCTCCCTGCTTCAGATTTTCACCACTGGTGGTGGCCAGACTAGGCACAAACATACAAACAACAAAGAATCATCCACATTCCCAACAGCTGGCCACTGGTTTAGTTTAGCCATTGATTTCAGTGGCTGGAGAGGAAAAGTAGAAAGCCTACGCTAAGTCTGTCACATTTTAATTGCCACGCTTTTGTTGCAATTAAGCATGATGCTAGTTAAAACCACAGTGATTGATTATATATATTTTTATTGGTAGGATTGATTTAGGAAGGTTAAACTTGGAAACTTAGATCAAAGTTCTTCTCCAGAAACATGCCTGGATCAGTGACCGATCTACCAAAATTGCTACGATTCTGGAAGCTGGTTCAACCAGAAAATTTAAGGTGCCTGTATACATAACAATATACATAGCTCTGAGTTACCATTAAAAGGACTATAGTTGCCTATGAATTACAATTTCTATATTTAATTACATTTAATTAATAACAAATATTCTATATTTTAAGTCAGACAGTTAAAGATAAAATCATCTATTTAAATTCCAAATGAATGCAGTGTCTGTTTTCCTACCAAAGCAAACAAAAAGGTTTCATTTTGTGGGTTTTCATTTTACTTTTAAAGAATTTTCAAAATTTAGTTTAGGCAAATATTATGATGAAATTACTTTTCATTAAAAATCTAAATTTTCTATAAAATGATCAGAACCAAACCAATTTATTTCCACATTTTCTTCAGACTTTTGCCTGGTATGGTTCAGAAATTCTAAATGGATAAGCTGTTCCAATCATCTTAAAATCTGTACAATTTTTGTTAAACATTATCATGAATTTTGAAAATATGCTCATGAAAAATTTCTGTACTATGATGAGTACAATTTAGCTTGAAATAGATATTTCTTAATTTTTAATTAGGTGTTCTCTCTTCTTAAAATCAATACAAACAAGAAGTCTGCAAACTTTGCAGTACAGGACTCCATCTTTCTTCCAATGTCCTTATACTTCTGACTATTCTGTGGGTACACAATGAATTAACTAAAATAATAAAAAAAAAATAAAAAAAAAGCAGAATGCATTCATTTAATTTCTGTGATGCAAATGTTTTTAAATCTGAATTGTGATTTCAACACTTTTATGTGACTGTGCAAAAATCCAGCTATGTGTTTGACAGATTTGCTGAAGACAGAGCCTGATCAATATCCCTCTAAGCAAATTCTTGAAAGACCAGCATCAGTATCAGATCCAGACGAAGAAGTGATTCCAGCCACAAGATACCAGAAGAGAATGGACGACCCTAGTCCACTGTGGACTCAAATGGCAAAGGAAGTACTGAGAAAAATAAATATAAGGTTGTTAATTAAGCCAATAAAATAAAGGAGAGAGGTTACACAGAAGAAATTAAACTGAATCTGAAGCATAAATGCAGAAATAAAACTGGAAATTCCATCATTAGACAACAGACTATGCAAGAACACAACCCCTAATCTCTGCCGTTTCTTCAGTATAAACAAATCTGCTGGTTGCTAGCATTATTGCTGAAAACAGAGCTCATCAAATTGTACACAGAGAATAAGTTTCATCTTTTGGAAATCAAGCTATTACTTCCATTATACCTCTTTGTCCAGGAAACCTACATTTAAGTCCAGATTGAAAACAGTCAAAGACACAGTTTCTTATTAAGTAGTCAACAACCTGAAGGCATTGCTTTCTCTAAAGCCTTAAATAAAAAAAAAGTAAATACGGAAAGGGGTCCAGAAGGCAGGATCTAATGTGATTTAAAACTGGAATTACATCAGCAGTTTCAAACAGATGGCAGAATGTAGAGATAAATGTGTTAGCTCCTTTAGCTTATTTGGTCTCTCCATTGTTTGCATCATTAAAAAAAGGAATAGTTTACAATTTAAAAATATACTGTGTATTGTATATTGGGAAAATGGACATACACCTACTGAGTGAAAGGAGGTAGGATTAAATTAATGTGCCATACTTTAATGTACAGTATCTGGGATGCTTTAGGCAAGTCTGCAAATAGGTTTCCTAGGAAATGAGATGAACAAAAATATAATGACCTTGAAATTATACCCCCAAATGTCCCAAGTATTTAGCAACCTGGCTCAGAAGTGGTAATTACATAAAAAATACAAAAGATCCTTAATTGCTTCAGTTATAGTGTATCTAGGCAGGTCAGTTACTGTACACAGCTGCAAAAAATGGTACGTGATTAATAGGGGGTTGCTTATGATAGCGCTAACTAGCTAGTGTATAGTGCAAAACACTCGTTTCTTTTCCAATTAAAGAAAAAAAATCTGGTTTTGATTAGGCTCTTCAGAAGGTCTAAGTCTGTAGCAGCAAAATACTCCACTCTCTCGTTGTTAAATGTCTTAGTCAAGGACCAAGCAGCATATATTCATGAAAAATAGAAAGGTTTAAATAAAATTCTGGGGTGAAAATGCTGCAAATAACAAAATAAGACACTTCAGACTATTCTGTTTTTTCTAGTTTGTTGACTGTAAAATTAAAGGGTAAACCAGTTCAAATAAATAGGACTGATACAGGTGCATCTCCAGAGCTGGAACCAGGCACCAACTTTTCCTGTGATTTATTAAACTGCAATTAATCATTCCTTCCATGTAGCTCTAAACCTGTTCTAGCAAAGTTTGAAGAAGGAAGTACTCAAAAACAATGTAAGAAAACTTAAAATACTTTCACATAGTATTGTGGTTCAAAGAGATCCAGGAGAAACATTGAACTGTATGGAGAGCTTTCCAGATTTATGAACTTCTTCACCAGGTTGGGAAAAAATGCGGCCATGATCTTTGAAGCATTGCCTGAAAAGCCTTCCCTGCAGATGAGTCGCTAAAATGGACCCTGCTCAGATGAGAGTGTGCAGTTATTGAAAGTATGACTTGGTCCGCTGTGATTCTAGAACTTGACTATCCTCTGGATGTGCTCTCAGTGCATCCATGGGCTATGCTGAGCTGTGGGCATGACTCCATCTAGGTCTGAGGAGGGGAAAGGCACCAGGGAGTAGGAGAGGGGATACAAATGGCAATCATCAGGACAGGCTGGACTGATGGGCCAAGGTGAACTGTATGAGCTTCAACAAGGCCAAGTGCCAGGTCCTGCACTTTGGTCACGAGAACCCCATGCAACGCTACAGGCTTGGAGAAGAGTGGCTGGAAAGCTGCCCAGTGGAAAGTGACCTGGGGGTGCTTGTTGACAGCCGGCTGAACATAAGCCAGCAGTGTGCCCAGGTGGCCAAGAAGGCCAACAGCATCCTGGCTTGTATCAGGAACAGTATGGCCAGCAGGAGTAGGGAAGTGATTGTGCCCCTGTATTCAGCACTGGTGAGACTGCACCTCAAATCCTGCGTTCATTTTTGGGCCCCTCAGTACAAGAAGGACATTGAGCTGCTGGACTGTGTCCAGAGAAGGGCAATGAAGCTGGTGAGGGGCCTGGAGCGCAAGTCTTATGAGGAGCAGCTGAGGGAACTGGGATTGTTTAACCTGGAGAAGAGGAGGCTGAGGGGAGACCTTATTGCTCTCTACAACTACCTGAAAGGAGGTTGTAGGGAGGTGGGTGTTGGTCTCTTCTCCCAAATAACTTGTGATAGGACGAGAGGAAATGATGTCAAGTTGTGGCAGGGAAGGTTTAGATTGGATATTAGGAAACACTTCTTTACTGAAAGAGTGGTCAGGCACGGGAACGGGCTGCCCAAGGATGTGGTGAAGTCACCATCCCTGGAGGTGTTCAAAGAATGTGTAGACATGGCATTTTAGGACATGGTTTAGTAGGCATGGTGGTGTTAGGTTGATGGTTGAATTTTATGATCTTGGAGGTCTCTTCCAACCTTAAGATTCTACTATTCTATGATCAGTGGTGTTGAAATCCAGAAAATTTGTGGTTTTCCTTTTTCATCTCTCAGGAGAGGCAGTCTTCATTCCTGGGTGTAACTGACAGTCTTCATTCCTGGGTGTAACACTCAGCACTTCACAGAGATGGATAGAGCAGCTTGCTCAGGCATTTGTTAAGGATTCTCCTTGCAGATCTCTCCATATCTGGGCAAACTTGGTTCATGTGTCTGAGGTTATCACAGCAGCTAGACAGTGATGATTTTTTTACATAGCAAAAGATGAAAGTCTAGGAAATGAAAAAAAACCCTGCAAATAAATACTCCTGTGACAAATGGGCTTTTAAAACTGTTCTCCAAATCTTGGTCACCTTGACAGCCTTGTTTTCACCTGAGAAAAAAAAGTTAACAGCTATTTTTCTAATTTCGGGGGTGGGGGGAGGAGGGCCGGGAGATGGGATGGGTGTTTATAGTCACACACATTGAATTTACATCCTGCCTAATTTGCAGTTTTCAGATAAAGTAACAGACAGTTTTAAAAGTCCTTAAAATGATCATACTGTTCCCTGGCAGATAAGTAGATTTAAAGGCAAAACAGAATTATTTTGCACCATGATTTGACCATTAATGTTATCCTGCATATTGAGTGTGATCAGAAACCACAACATTAGATCAATGACTGGGAAAAAATGCCTGGGAAGAGATTTTCCGAAATAAATATAGACCTGAATTCTGCTTTGCTTATCGCTGGGATCATGGAAAGTGATAGAGGGAGACCTGGGATGCAGAGAAGTAATGCAGCTTTGGGAACTCCTGGGAAAAATCCTGAACTGTCTTATCAGGGAGTCCCTCTTGAAGTCTCACTGAGGCTGTCTGTGGCAAATGCCCTCCGCTGCCCTTAAAAACATACAGTTTGCCAAGCTGTCTCGCCATTTGGCTCTGCTATGGGTTCATTGTGTGCACATATCTTTTTCCTGCCCAAGTCTCCTTGTGCCTTAGAGAAGAGAATAAACTAAACTCTCCAGCAGATTTTGGATTTGGTGCTCTATAATCTCATCTTTGACATCTTTGGCATCCATGCAAGGACCAATCAAAATTTCATTCAGAGAAAGCAGAATTTCCTGCAATTCAGGCAAAATGCACAGCAAATGGTCTAATTTCCTTAAAGATCTGATTTCATATGTTCAAATTCTGTACAGAAAATGACTTGCAAGTGATGTCTTTCCTATATCATTCCCACTAGAGATTGCCACTCACCAGATCAAAAATAAAATTTTCATTCTTTAGAGCTGAAATGCAGAACAGAGAGGGTATCCCCCCAAGAGAAATCTGCACAAAACAATATTAACTGCAAGGCAGGTCAAATGTTCACTGACACATCTTGACAATGCCCCTTTTCTTTACATTGACTCTATTTGATTAAACTGATTGAAATGCATTTCATACTTGTGCTTTGTCAGTCTATATTTTGGGCTTCATGAACAAAATGATACTAGATTGACTTACCCAGATACTTCACAAAGCTTGTCATGTTGAATTAATTAATGTTGCTTGTACAGCGTGAGAATATGGAGATTCATCTTTTCATTTCTGTATTCGCTTTTATAAGCAAATAAGAGGATGATAAAGCATTACATTGGTAGTTAATAGGCATTTTAAATATCTTAATTTTTAAAGAAATATTAAATGGAAATATTGCAGTAATTGTCACACACATTATGCAACATTCGTTACATAAAAACAGAAATACTACAGTAGTAAGCAAGAGTAGCAATGAATAAGGCTAACTATGCTTTCTCTTTTTTTCCTTCCTTTTGGTTAATGGATGGTGCAGAAACTGATCATACATGCAATTACTCTTTAGAAACCTGAACATAGAAAATGTTGCTAAATCTCCAAAGCCTTGGGAGAAGATTTTGTACTGAAGTCTTGCAATATTGGCAGTGAAATTCTTAGAATTTTATTAACTTCATTTACAACACTGCAGTGCTTCCCTCATCTCACTTATAGATATAATACCCATTTGGGCTTTTGGAGGTTTTTTTGTTATATCCAAACCCCTTGTTGTTAAACACTATTCCTTAATAATCCTGAAGTCCACTTTAGTGCATTTCTTTTTGTACTAAATAAAACAAGCAAGCAGTGTAAAATATGAACGATGTCAATTAGTTTTACAAATGGAATTAGAAGCAATGATGTGAAGGCGTTGTATCTTTAGGTGAAAAGCTGAACAAAGTATGATCAAATACGATGGTCATTCAAACAGATGTAAGACAGTCGAATAAAATATTCTGTCCAGAAGCTGTCATTATTTGGTTTTGTCAAAAACCCCTTTTATTTTTTACTCCTTAGTCATGAGATCCATGAAACAGCAGTTAATTCACTTTTATACTGGCTTAACATACATACATTGCTTTATTTCAGCAGCAATGGAGTCAGAAGTCCAGATGGAAGCTATAGAAGCTCCCTTTGCTAAAAGTTTGTTCACCATATTTATAGCTTACATGCCATAAAAATACATTAATACATCTGATTGCCTGAGGAAATATGGACTTATCTGGGTACACTAAATTATCTCTCTAAACTGTATGGCTCATTTCCCTCTTCTTCTTCTCTTTGTGGCGTAGAGGCTATGAAAACTAGTCCTGGTCCTTTTACTGGTAACCAAAATAGATTCTGCCTTTGCAGGGAAGAAATTCGGAAGCCGTAACATCATGCTGGTGTGAGGGAGGGCAGTAGGTATACCACGCATCTGCTGAAAGAGCAAAGCTGAACATTTTTAATGGTATGTAGTCTGCTGAAAGAGGACTACACCAAACTACATCAGTTCTACCCAAATTGCATTTCAGACACCAAGGAACTCCATACACGAGGTTTAAGCAGCTGAGAAGACACAGTGGTCCAGAGATGTCAATTAAAGGCTTTGTACCAAAGGTTACTTCCAACTGATTTGGTCACTTGTAGTGGAAGGAGTCAATGTGGGATGCCATAAGCTATAGAAACAGTCATGCCATAATTACATTGGCTAGCTGAGCCACCTAGGGCTGAATGTAGCTTTTCTACCTTTCCAGACTTCAAACCCATACCTACTTTCCTGTAATTTCAGTATAATCCATTTTTTACTTCCAGAACACAGTGAATATGACTGTGCTTTCAATATACCTTTTATCTTCTGGCTTTCTTACAAATTTAAACTAAATAACAAGTCTGTCTTTTGCTTTTTGTTACATTTTTCCTTCTTAGGAATAGGAAAAAAAAAAGTAGAGACAACTACACTTTTGCTTTAATTTCTGCTAATGGCAAAAGTCCTTGGGGGGTGAGGGAGGGGCAAGAGAAAGGCAGAGAGGAAGGGAGGCAAAGTGGGGGAGAGAAAAGGGAGAAGGAGGGAAGAAAGGAAGGAAGAAAGAAGGGAAGGGAGGGAGAAAATGGAGGAAAGGGAGAAGGAAAGGGGGAAAAGGGAAAAGGAAGAAGAGAAGATGGAAGAGAAGAAAGAGGGAAGGGAGTAAGGGAGGAAAACAGGAAGGGGAGGAGGAAGGGAAAGGAAAGCAAGGCAAGGGAGGGAAGAAAGGAAAAGAAGGAAAGGAAGGAAATATCAAAGGAGATGAGCATAGGTAATAGATTGTAGAAGGAATGAAGTCTTCAACTCAGCACCCAGAACAGACAAGATGAACTTTTTCAGGCAGCTCTGTAATATGAAAATTAGGCTACAGGTTGGAGCCAATAAGTCCAAGGAAGAATATGACAAATAAACTAGAGCCACACATTGTATTTGTAATAATGCAGCTTAATTAGAAAGTTATTAGAAAGCATAATGGTTATCAAATGATGCTTATGCTAGAGATGCATTGCAACTCATTTGCAAGTGCTATGAGACCCTTGCTTCCTCACAGAAACTTAGATGAGATTCCCCTGTTACAGGCAAGCTGCCAGTTTTTGTTTCTTATTGTGGTAAAATCCTCAGAAATTTAGTATTGATAACTTATGTTCCAATAAGTTTACAATATCATTCTGCTTATGTATTTCTTTTATCCAACATTCATATAGCATTGTATAAATCTGTTTGCTTTGGTCCGTGGCTAATATTTTCACTTAAGTGCTTTTCAAGTAAGTTAGTTGAAATACTTTCTTCTACTGTACCTGGGTCTTTGAGTTTACTTGGTTGCTGACCTATTTGGTCCACCGATGAAACATTCTCAAACGCATAATTCCTGACTGAGATGGAATACAACTTTTGTAAGATATCCAGTATTGGCTTACAGATTTCAAGTGACAGGAGCAAGGTTCATGTCCAGGTAAGTAGTTTCCAGGGGTCAACTAACGACACGAAGAAGTAGGCACATCATTTCTAGCTTGATTTATCTATTTTTACTTTCCAGAAATCTCATTTCTCCCATTTTCTTTATTGTTCAACACCTCTTGTGTGCCATAAATGAATCTTTTTTTAAAGCATTTTTTAACAGAAACTAATAGCATATTGCATCAATCACACTTACATAGATTTTACAGTCTTGTAAATCTTTTCTGAGCTCTTTCCTAATGGCAGCCTGTTTGGTGTGTAGAGACTGGATAGTATTATAGTGGCAATTTACTCAAGGCAGTGCCACATTCTATTGCTAATTGACAGCTCTGCTTTTTACGGAGCATGCTCAAGCACTCTTAACCAGAGACAACAGAAGTTCCCATTCAGCTGCTTATTCACTTTACATTTCAGTCTTTTTCAAAGTCACCACTTTCCAGATTATCCTTTGTGCAAATATGGGGTTACTCTATTTCTGCATGTATCGTTTGAGCAGACCCAGCCCAGACACCCGTATTGTTCTGATAACTGATCAATCCTTGCTCCTATTATCTTCCAATCTGTATCTGCAAAATGGACTAACACCGCACTCACATTTTTGTTCAGGTGAATGCACTGGAACTACTCAAGACAGGTCCCTGTGGTTCACTGTTACGAGTGCTCCCTGATGATTTATTGGCAGTATTAGGATGAAAGAACAGCAGTGATGCACGTCTGTGCAGGTGTTGGAAGGCTGTTACTCCACTCAGAAACAAACTACATTTACCGTACTCCAGAGGGTCCTTTACAGGTCCTTTACAGGACCATCTTCTGATGGCTGCTAAGTGGCACTCACACAGTTCATACTTCATTTCTTAGGTGGATGAAGGCATTTGTTCACAAACAGGATAATTTCTTATTTCCCAAGTCTTTTTCATTCATTATTTAATATTTTCCCCCATTAAAATCTTTATCCTGGTTTAAATTATTTGTAAAACAGTCGCATCAAAAAGCAGGCTACAAATGATTCTCCAGCAGTCAGAGCAAATGTATCATGAGCAGCTCCCATGCGTTCATACCAGCTACCGATCAGAGAGCAACCTGCAGCAAACAAACAGTTCTACATATCGTGAACAATATTCATTTATATGTTGCAGATGAATGTCTGTGATTGACTCTCAAATAACAGAACAGGAATGAGTTTTGTGCAAATGAATAATTGAACCAACCTTGCTGTCTTCAGTACAGACTAAGTTAGTTTAGACCAACCACATTCAGCTGGAATGACAGTCCTTAATGGAATACACATCACGCTGCATAGTTTGCTCAGCCAAAATTGTCTTCTGCTTGAATTGGCCACTGTGTCTTACCACAGAGAAGCAATGCCAATTACCTCCTGGTGGAATCTCTAGAAAGGTTTTGGAAGATCTGAGGACGCATACGATTTACAGTGAAAGTGGAGGAACCATGAAGTCATCCCTGCAGTCAAAATACTGCGTAATTTCTATGGCATGTTTTTGCATTGTCCAAAGCGTAACGGAAATTCCAGCTTAAAGCTGTGTAGGCAGGCTGCCTGCCTTCAGCATGTGAGAGGTACTGCTGGGTTTTTTACTTTCCACTGTATGTTACAGTGAAGTATAAGAAGAGGAAGTATAAAATTATATACCCTAGGCACTAGAAGGATGTAGTGCAACAAAACCACCAAAGAGCACGTAAGATGAACATAGGGGAATCACACCAGTGTGGCTGGACCTCCCCCATTTTGTGGCTCATTCCTAGTCCCATCAAGCTTTCATCTCCTCTCCTTGACCGTGAATACTAGCACCACCAGGAATAATACTTGGTGTCAAAAATTGTTAGCAATTGAATAGAGTAGAACTGGTTGTTCAATATCAGATGTGAATTACTTGGATCATATTGTAAACAAACTTAAGAAGGTTGCAGATTTGGTCTGTCTTCACTGTATAACACAAACAAAAGCTCATACATTGTGAGCAGCTCACTAGGATACTTGTTCCACGCAGCAGTTAAACAATTGGTTTGGCATTTTCAGAGGAATTTAACTGGTTGCGATGCCTCTTCAATGCATCTATGTTAAAAATATACTTAGCTATATTTGTAATGTGTTAAATACTTTCATATTTCATGTTACATTTAGGCCTTCTTTCTGTGATATTGCCAATGCCAGAGAAGGATGGATTTCAGTAAACTGTCTGCTACTTCTGGATGTAGGTGTAATATATGTAACTGAAAATGAAATTTCAGATTTGCTTCATGAAGATAAGATACATTTCGGTTTTAAATCCTTAGGTTAATGTTATAGCAAAAAGGGATGATTTTTTTCTTCTAAGTCATAAATGACTAGTTAATAAGTTGGTCAATCTCCTTGCTCAGTTACTATAGCAGAGAGAGGCATTCTTTAGAAACATTGATACAATATCAACTGGAGTTTACATCTGGAGTTTGCATTTTGAAAAAGAGATTTATTTTGCTCTGTAGAAAACCATATTTTACTGCAGAAAACCACAGTTGTTTTTTTTTTTGTGCAATTTCCTTGAGGCTTGCTTAGTTCCCCTTATCTTCAATGGAGATGAATATGTGTATCTGAGGAAATATTTTGCCCCTGAGAGAAAGAAAGAAGGGAAATAGGAGCATTTGGTTTTGAGTTATTTCTCAAGAAAGACTTCTCAAGCTTTTTCTGTTGATATGATACACCCAGTAGAGGATTCCCAATAGTGAAATGCTACCTGCTTTGCTCCTGCCCACCTTTCCAGTTAAAGCAATACCACATCTAAACTCCTGCTTCACTTCTCAGCTAAGCCACGGCAGACCTGCACCTGTATATCAGCAATAAGTATATTAAATACAATATAGTATATTATATACAATCAGTATATTAAAAAGAACAGGCAAATGTATTGACTCTCTTCTCTTTGACATTCCTTTTTTCAAACCTCTTTTGTTAGCTTCCTCCCAGAAAGAGAGCTAGGAGTGTGTGCAAACACTTGTTCTCCACCTCAAGCCTGACTGAACAATTTCTCTGCTATTCTGAGCTTCTGGTGAACTGAAAATTACCAGCTGTACTGAATTGTGACAACCAGTGTGTGTGTGTGTGCGCGCACACACACATGTGCATGTGCAGTCTGGGGAAGAGGAAACAAAGAGATAAACAGAAACTATCATATCTGATGACACCAAATTCATTTTCACATTATGACACAATCTAGCATTTTAATTCAGTAAAATACAAATGCAGCCTTACCTTCTGACTATTACTTCTTGGAGCCCTCATATAAGCATATATGGAGCATGTGCAGAACAAGGAATCCTCTAATGCATTTTCTGGCTGAGACATTGGTAACAAATAGGGCAGCAAACACATAATTGCAATCATCATTGCACAAGTTTGAAAAAGAAAACGAGATTGGGCTAGGGAAGAAGACACGTATTTTAGAGGTATGCAGCTTCTACTTCTTGCTTCAGGATGGCTGATCCACAGCCAGATATGCTCCAAGCTGATCCATGACATGCTAATTTTGTAATCTTCTAAAAAGACGATTACAAGCAATCAGGTTATCAAAGCTTAACTAGCTAACACTCCTCAGCTGATTTGCAATGACAAACAGTAACTCATTAAGCTGCAGTAACACATTTGCCACCTTTTGATGTCTATACCCTTAGTATTAAAGTGGTAACAATCTCAGCTTTTTTAAAGTCGGTGTGCTACGTCACTCCTTCCGTGTCAAAGTAAACCACAGTTGCTATAAAAAACGTGTGGTAACAACCCAGCTAGCTAAATCCTTGCCAAAAAAATTGACTTCAATAGCTGTCTACAGAGTCTGCCAGAATACTGTCGGCCAACTCATACCATGTGTGCCTTGTAGGGTTGTGGCTTTAAAAGGACAGCAGATTTGCCAAAATCTATGCATCTTTTCAGCTGGAATCCTCTCCATCACTCATGAAATGTAGTCACATCTAATAGGAAAGAAATAGACAATAGCCATCAGCACAGAGCACACCTAGGAGAAAGTAAAGAATGTTTCTAGACCCTGAATGGGAGCACTTTGTGTTGGCAGAATGGAACTACTCAGGCTGAGATTGCATAATTGCATCCTGAAATAACACTTTTTAAAACACTTTCTATGAATACCACTTATCTGAGAACCTGGGAGCCAACCACTGTTTCTGGGTGTTCAGACAGTTAGCTGCAACCCATACCTGGTTTCCTCAAATGACAATTATAAATGCACTGTAAAAACTGCCTTCTTTCTGAACACCACTGTCCAGACAATCTGTTCCCTGAACAGGACTGCTCTGGCAGAAGGTCTCTCCTCAGAGACTTTTTAATCAAATATGGTCCATCATTCACCAAAAGTTTGCTGTGCTGGGCAGGGACATGGGTAAGAAGAGTAGATTTTTAAAGTCAAAGATCTGACCATAATTTCATCATAATCATTGTCAGATAACCACTACACGTGTACGGAAAAGCTCTGCACAGACCAACAGTGTGCTTACAGCATGAGAGATGGCTTCCTGCAGAGTCCACTCCAGTGAATGATACAGTTCTTGTGTCTCTTCCGTGGACTTAGAATCTCAGGATGATGGGCTAGAAGGAGGTCACTGATGAACTAAAAAAAGAGACAAACTCTGATTCCTCTCACTGGTGTTTGTTCTTCTCTGAGAATTTGCCGTATCTGAGCTTGCATGGACATTTGCACTCAATATCTGTGTGTCTAGGATTACCCTTATTCAGATAGTGTAATGGGATGTGCTCTGATTTGGCAACATGAGGAAGAAGCAATGGAGACCTGAATTCCGGGCAGAATGGCTTAAGTGAGACAAACTGAAAATAATATTAGAAGACAAGGGGAAAATTGATACAGGGGGAGCATAAAGAAAAGGAGTAATAAGAGACTGGGCAGAGAAAAGAAGGACCAGAGTGGACAAATAAGAGCAGCTGAAAAGGAAGGAAAGGCAGATGAAAGCACCTTGGGAGCTTGGAAGTCATGAAACATGACAGTTTTGCACATCAACTGGTATAAAGGATCAGATTGATTTTTTGTAACTGAATTTGCCAGGGAGGGAAAAGAATGAACGAATACTCAGCTCCAAAGACCTGGGCTAAGGCTGGGTGTGAGCTCATTTCACAGAAAACTCCAACAGCAGGGAAAACTGTGTGCCCATGTGTAAGGGGAATGCTGGTGACAGTGCTGTCTGTGACTGACCCTTTGGGAGGTGGGAGATGGGGAGGGGAGGGGATGCAAACAGCTTCAGCAGAACACTTCCAAGAGAAGAGAAAGTGGTCGCTAGAAAACTCCCCCATTCTCCCTCTGTCACCTGTGATGATTGATGAACCTGTCTGTGGCTCTTTCCTGGTCTTTTCAGTGCAAGAATCCAGACAGCTTTCTCATAGCAGCGAAGCAATCAAAAAGAGGATCAACTTCAGAAAAACATAAAACACACACCAAAATTCTGTCTCTTTAATGATATCCCCTATATACTTTACTGGAGGGAATTTTGCTAATCTAATACCTGTTAATTTTCTTTCTAATTAGGGCTATAGCTCACCAGAGGCTGTTTCATACTTAATTTCTTGGGGTTTTATTATATGGCTCAACAGTCAGCCAACCATTGTATGCATCATGTGATCCTGGTTGAGATCTTTCAGGCATTACTGCACACTGAGGCCCTTGGAGAGAACGTGCCACTACAATTTGTGAGTCACCCGTTCTTGCTCTGCCTAGGTCTTGTCATGTGTGTGCTTGTCAGGATTCATCTCCGTCTCCATTACCCCTGGGGCAGAAGTCATAGTTTGTTTCTGCTCACTTGTCCGATTTTTAGCAGATCATATTCCCATCTTCAGAACCTTAAGCAAGTGCCATCTTTGGTGAATTTAAGGTGGAATTCTAAGTGCCGATTTAATTCAACTCAAAAACATTTTTTAATTGACAGGAAATATCCCCAGTTCAACCATTTTCCAAGACTGATGTAGGCTGCTATACAAAGGAAAAAAAAATTTAAAACATTCTTTCCTGTTACCAAAAAGAAAAGTGATTTTTTAACTGTTTTGCTTAGTTTTCTGTCATTTTAAAAAAATATTTACTTTCCAGACTTTGAAATGAAGTTGAGGTCTGAGGCAGATTTTATTTGTCTGAAACACATCTGAGATCTTCATTAATTCTGTTTTTGCCAGAAAGGTTTGCAACTAAATTATGCACCAGTTAAACAATTAGCTTGGAAATTATCAGGAGAAAAATGAGAGAGTAGATCACAGATAAGCAAAGTCCGTGACACTTTAGTGACCAGAACATAATCTATGCCAATGAAAGAACATTTTATTAAGCCACTATAAGCCAGCCCAGGGGACTGACCAATCTGTTTTGCCTCCAGGATGTCAGCTTCCAGGTAAACAAGAGTATTAGCACATCATTTACTCCAAATTGATGAGCAAAGAAGGTCACCAATAGCTGTTAAATACTAAACCTCATCCTCCCTCTCGGTGGATGCCAGGAAGGATGACATCTAGAAGTTGTTCAGTCGCACACTGAGAATGATGGTAACACTTGTTATGTGATTCTAAAACAACACATGAATTCCAGAGAATGACCATCCTGCTTATCTGAATCCACAAAGGTCTTAATCTTCATGCAAGCAATTCCCATGACTTTGTCATTGCACCTCTTACAGAAAAAGGTAATGGAAAATCTTGCCTGTCTCTGTAGCAAAATAAACCTCAGAAAATTCCTACTTTCTCCAGTGTTTTCTGGTAGGATTTTACTGAAAGAGATGGAGACTGCAATGTCAAGATAATGATGGTTGTTGTTGAAAACCTTCAGAAATAACACATTCAATACAAATAATAAGTAAAATAATAAAAGTAATAAATGTAAATTCATTCATATAGCCAAATAACCTGATTAGCCCATCTAGCCATACATCTAGTAGCTTTCAATATGTGAGCTAGCTCCAGCTAGCTCAACAGAAGAGCAATTGTTCTGGAACTGGTTTTGTCTACAGAAGCATGGCTAGCCAGACAATCTTCAGTGGTATTTGGATGGGAAAATTACAGGAATTAGAGTTCCTAGATTGGGAAGTTAATGGCAAAGTAAAACAAGAAAGCTGGACTTCTAGCTACTGCATATAGATGTACAAGACGCAGTTGACAATTCAGAAATGCAGTAGAGTTACTGTCCATCAGCTATGGAAGACTACTTTTTCCAGGAACAAATAAACTAGGGCACAAGGTAATATGTTGCTTCTTTTCCACTCAGCAAAATAAATAATCCTCAATTGAAACAACATATATCAGCTGACAAGGTTCTTACTGTCCTATGGAAAAACAAAAAGTAAAACAGACAACCCAAACTCTACCAGCAAAAACTCACAGAACTGAAGGAGCTTCAGATGGTGAGAGGAGTTTTACTGGCAATGTGATATAACCACATTTTTTCTGAACATGTCCTAGCAGGCCTAGGTAGATCTCTAGAAGGGGATTCCTTGCACAAAAGAAAAAAATAGAGAGGGTAGGTTTGCATAATACACATTGAAATTATGCATCTCAGTGTCACCCACTGCTAGGCCTAACAAACTTCTCTGAAAGACAATGAACATATGCATGAAGGTCATGTCTGTTGGGAGTCTTCAGCTAGAATGGCTTGCATTCTTGACCAGGAAGTCTCTAACCCAGAGACTGCTGGAGATATGGAGGAAGGATGTCACTCCAGAAATGGTCAGCTCCTTTATTCTTCTGCAGGCACCTGCTGTTGGCTCCTCTCAGAGAAAATATGCTGGGCTGGGTGGAACTTCTGCATGCAGCGAGCAGCTCTTCTGCTCTCTACTCACCTGTCACTGGTATACCCTCCTCCTTTCAGCCCCATTTCGTTGCAGTGCTCCCCTCCCTGGCCTCCTTAAGAGGGACTGCAAGCATCAAGGGACATTACTGCTGATGTGATCATCAATGACTGCTGACAGAAATCCATGCAGAAATATGTGCTGTGCACAGAGAAGCAAACAGCAACAATACCCAGCTCTCCTTACTCCTTTCCCATCCTCTCCCTGTAATCTAAATTCAAGGAATCTAAGACTCACTATCCTGTCAGCAGGATATTTCCATTCCTTGCGGAAGGGGTTAGCAAGGGCAAGCCATGCCTTAGTGGCACTCATCCCAGCAGTGTGTCCATACCACATGTGTAAATACCAGTATGTGCATGTAAGCACCTGTTTTTAGCCAGGACTTTTTGGATGTGCAAGAATGAGGGATAAGGGCAAATTCACCTACACAGGCTGGTCAAAATTACAATGTTTTGTTCCATCTGGCTAATTTTCTTCACAGAAGGATAGAAGGAAGGTCAGATAGTGGCAGCACCTCTACCCTTTTAAGGTGAACTACAGCCTTGCACCTCTGAGGCATGAGGCCTCCTGTAGTCCCGAGCAGTTTTTGGTGACAAAGTACATTGAAGGTTAAGCCTCACTTACAAACCATCAAGTTGGAGTCTGGCCAGGTCTGACAGGGGTACCCAAAGTCAGACACATTCTCATGATCACCAGGCAAGTCCATAGTGACAAGGCAGGTCCAATGTCAAGCTAGGAGCAGAGTCCACAGGTCAGGATCCAGCCAGGTCAATAGGGCCCATGTCCAGGCATGACTGTAACATAGCTGGAGCTAGAGACAGGCACATTCACAGCGTAACTCGGGATGGGACTGAGCTGCAATGGAGCCCCTGTGCAGCGGGAATAAGTGGAGACCCCAGGTGAGGCTGATCAGAGCAACTAAGGCTCATTAATGCACTCAGAACCCTAACAGTTTTTCTAGGAGCTGTGCAACAGAAGAAGTGAAAAAGTGCCAAGAAACCGGCCTGAGCTAAGGAACACCCAGCAAAATAACAAGGCCCAGCTGTCCCAGCAGGGCTCATGCTGCAGGACTGTCAGACAGGCTCAGACGTTTCCTGTCCCATCATTTTGCCCCAGAACATTTGAAAAACAAACAAATAATGGTTAGAGCCAATCTGCAGTGACCATGCCCAAGAAAAGAGGCAGCCAGCCAGTGTGACATTTGCTTTCCTCACACCCAGAAAAGCCAGCAGCAAACACATTCTTCAGGGGGGCTAGGAGGAATATTAAAGACTCTGGGTCGCAATGCATTTTAAAGCAATCATTGTAAAATTTATCACAAAGTACAATATTAATACAGTATTTTCATTATGCATGGCTTATATGCAAAAGCATAGAGCCTTACCTTTGGATTTCTCAGCTTTTGTTGTTTTCAAATTCACTCTTAGGATTCTGATCATTACTTTTTTAAAAAATTGAATTTCTCTACAAGAAACCAAGTAGGTGGGTGAGCACGTGAACTAATGCAGCCTTATTTTGAACGGCTCTTGAGCTTATGATAACTGGCTTTTAAACTTCTTAACCCTATTATTGATGACCCGAGAACAAGAGTATGCGGGAAGAAAAACTTTACTGTGGAGTAAATCCCCTGAAAAAGGTTTTGAGTCTTGCACAAGATCAGAGAAAGAGACAGTCCATTGCAGGGTTGACAAGAATATCTGAGCCTTAATGCCGAAAACTATTACAGGGTAACAATTATATCTTAATCTATTGCTCTTTCAATAACAGAGCAAGGAGAGAGATAAAAACAGAGGTATCATTTCATTGCATTTGGCGAAACAGAAGAGTGGCCAGCTATTTCTTTAAATCTTGATGTATTAGGGAAGATATAAGTAATGTGGTATTTCCCAATAAAAGAATCATGTGAAAGATCATAATCTTTGGATATTTCTTCATGCTTCACTTCCAAACTGTAATAGTCCTCTCCTTCCCTACTTGTTCTGAAGCATAGGACGGAAAATATCACTGGAAGCGTTCTCAAAAATCAACCTAGTTCCTCCTTTTAACTCACATCCAGCCATATCTGAGAAATATCTGCCTAAAACAATGGCAAATATCTCCCTTGATGATGGAGATCTAACAGCTTTCCTAGGCAATATAATTCAGTACTAGAGTACTCTTTAGATTTTTTTCCCTTGATTTGGCCATGAATCTCCTTTACTGCAGTTCAGACCCATTATCTATTGTCTTATGCATTGTGGATACTCTGAGAACAAATTATTCCTTCCCAGCAACCACTTCAATACCTAAGGAATATTTCTTCTGTCTTCCTTTTGAGTTTTCTTTCTCAGGCTAAATAAACCTAATTCTAATTTTTTTTTTCTTTGCTGATGAGAGTTTCCAGCTATTATTTTTATTCTCTGCACAGTACATCCATTTGGCCCACATCTTTTCTGAAGTATGGTGCCCAAAAATGGTATGAGACACTCCAGATGAGATTTCCATTCATCCACATTTTGACATCTCCAGATGTTTTCTTTTGGTTTTATTTAGTCTTGTGCAAGTTCTGTCAGTGTGTAAGAATATGAATATTTGAAAATTAAAAAGGCACCAAATTAAAAACTGAAGGGTTAAAACACTTCAAGTGCAAATTCTTCAAGTGAATCCCCAAAGTTTGTTCTTCCTGCTTTGCAAACCAGCCTAGTGTGATCTTTTAAGGAGTAGAACAATTGTGAAAGCCCCATATACTGATTTCAGCCAGATCAAGCTATAGATATTGTATAGTGAAGAACTATCTCAGCAAGTAAGAGGATAAACATTGAATACCTGGATAGCTTTTTCCCAAATGTAGTTACAGTGAGTTTCTGAAAAATTGTAGGAAATTATTATTTCTTGACAAGAGAGTAATCTATTCTCCTTCAATACAAGTTGCAGATGTTCTAGGTGGAATGTATTCCACAGTACAGCCGTGATTCCTGAGACTCTAGTTGTTCACATTACTCTTCAACCTAACTGAAAGTTACTGCTTGTGAAGAATTGCAGACAAGGATTCTGATTGGCTACACAAGGTCGAGCTAAAAGTAGAGGATTTTCTGTTAGCAACAAAATTTTGTAAGGCACATTAAGCCATATCAGTGCATTCTGAGATGACCTGGTTTTCAAAATAATCTTCATCTATTCACCACTGAATACTTACTTATCTTGTTCCAACACAAAATCTATGTTTGCAGGCCACTTTCTACAGGCTCTGGGCAGCTTCTGTGATTCACAGTTCTGTGACAACTTCGTCATACAGAAAGTGCTCCAGTGACAGACCCTGGAAGCCTACTCCAGGACTTCTAAAATCTAAATCTCAGTTCTGTGATGGGGAGGCTTGCAGCTTTCAGAGCCTCCTCCCACCCAGAGCTTTCAGACTTACAGTTTTGGGAAACCTCAGACTCTGCACATGCTTGGGAACCCAGAATTTGGCAATATCACTCTTGGATCTCCCATGAAACTGAGTTATGAAATATCTGCTTCGCCAGGAATCCAGTGAATCAGATAGCAATTCTACAGGACACTTGTGTTATAAAGTAATTAAAAATACTTGTAAAATACTCAGGCTCAACAAAAAACTTAATTAATCAAAACCTATTTCATTGAGAAAATTCAGTCTAACTTTTAAAGTGGAACATTTGCCCTCAAAAGAGGCAATATGTGTAGATATACAGTTTCTTTTCAGAGGTGGTCTTTCCCTAGCAGCCAGGTGTTCTCTTTGCCTCACTTCAGCACTGGAGGGACATTAGGGAGGGAGGAGGATGCCACATATTCGTAACTCCATTCTGCTAACAACAGAGAGAACCTAATTTTCTGAGTTTTCAAACATTGCATAAAAAATGGCTGTTATGAAAGCTTAAAAGTTTATGGCTATCTTGAGCTTTCTCCCTATAAAATCCTCTTCTGTTCAAAGTAGTATAAGCTCCATGCATCCTCCATGGTGGTGTTGAGGCAAGATAAAACAAGCTATTGATCTTCCAGTGTCTTGCATACTGTGTCTTCCACTCTCTTCTTCTAAAATCTCACTCCATAGCTCCAAATTCTTACCCTAACTGAGGACTAGACTGCTTAACCATATCTACATTAAATACAAAACAGTGTCTGGTGAGCTATAGCCCTAATTAGAAAGAAAATTAACACGTATTAGATTAGCAAAATCCCCTCCAGAAAAGTATATAGGGGATATTGCTAAAGACACAGAATTTTGGTGTGTGTTTTATGTTTCTCTGAAGTTGATCCTCTTTTTAATTACTTTTGCCATTACAAGAAAGCTGTCTAGATTCTTGCACTGAAAAAACCAGGAGAGAGCCACAGACAGGTTTGTCAATCATCACGGGTGACAGAGGGAGAATGGGGGAGTTTTCTAGCGACCACTTTCTCTTCTCTTGGAAGTGTTCTGCTGAAGCTGTTTGCATCCCCTCCCTATCTCCCACCTCCCAAAGGGTCAGTAACTGTAGTGCTATCACAGACAGCACTGTCACCAGCATTCCCCTTACACATGGGCACACAGTTTTCCCTGCTGTTAGAGTTTTCTGTGAAATGAGTTCACACCCACTCTCCACCCAGGTCTTTGTTCGTTCTTTTCCCTCCCTGGCAAATTCAGTTACAAAAATCAGTCTGGTTCTTTATAGAAGTTTCATTTGCAAAACCGTAATGTTTCATGGCTTCTGGGCTCCCAGACTTTCCCTTCCTTTCGCCTCGAATGATTCTTTAAGACCTTCAAGGTCCAAGTGGAGTGAGATATTGTCTTTCTTTTCACTCCACCTGCTGAACAGAAGCCACAAAATATAGCAAGTTGCATTGGGGCATTCTACAGGAGAAACAAGTCAGTCACCAGCCAATGAGAAAGTGGTTTCTTTTGACATTTCTTTTGACATTTTGCTATGTGAAACAGATCCTTCAACTTGACTGTAGTTTTATATGTACTCTCCAAAATGCCTACTCAGAGCATCCTCTGATCCTGTCTTCACCAATACAAAACCCAAATAATTCCATATAGACATGATCTTCTAATCATGACTTCCTGTCAGAGAATCAGACTAGAAAGTTGGTGGCAACAAAAGTCAGCCCATCTAAACTACGAAGTTAAGCAATTCAAAATGTACACCACCTGGACCTACACAATCGCATGTGTTCCTCTTACAGCAGCAGATAAGATAGAAGAAATTGTGCAGGGCAGTAGAAAGAAAGAATGGTGGGCTAACAGTTAATGCACAGAGAGAGATACAGTCTCATGAATTAGATGAACAAAGTGCTTTAATTCAGGCCCTTTGTCTAAACACCCATTAAAGGTAGCAGGAGACCACGTAAAGAAGCATTGCCACCCCTGCAAAATGCAGGATAGGGCTCAGAATACCATTTTTTTTTTTCCAATCAACACAGTGCCAATGCCAATGCATTCTCTTTTGGAAACATAAATCACAGAGCAAGGTAGAGAAAATTAATTGTTCCAAGCCTGAGCAACTCCTCATTCCTCTCATTCCTTTTTTTTTCCTTCTCATCCTCGCAATTATACAACATTAAGGCAGTTAAGATGAGATAATACTTGTGCAAAACATCTTCATCTGTTACATTCTTTGTAACTCAATTTTTTATTTAAATTATAACTCCATTCATTTATTCCCTTCAGCATCAGTAATCTCCAGAGTCTAGCTGACCCAAGATGGGTTCTGAGTAGCTCAATACTTAACAGAAACTGCTAGAAAGGAACAGCTATTGTCAAAAGGTGACTGAAATGTTCTGCTAGATACTTACTGATTCAGTAATCGGTAATAAATATAGCTTAGACTGTCAGACAGTAAAGAAATTGTGGCCAGTCAGTCAAATTTTTAAACACGTCTTAGCAATGTCATCTACTAACAAAGAACAAATGTTTACAGAATCACCTCTCCCTTCCTTGCATGTTATTGCCAAGAAAATGCAAATCAATCGAAAAATCCAGTGGTTATTATGGTGTGGATTCATCTGCAAGCACGCTACAGCTCTCACTTCAGAAGAAGCGGTGCTTTCTTGAGATCCAACATTCATACCAAAAGTGGTCTCTCTTCATAGCCCAAGGGAGACAGTGCAGTACATTGTTCATCTCTGTTCATTTCTGTGTTTCACTATCCTATGGTAAAATCCTTGAGCTCGTGAAGTCATTATAACATTTATCACTGATTTGAATCTTGCCCTATAGTATCTACTTACAACTAAGAAAAGTTTACTTGTGCAAGGACAGAGTGTTCTCAAAGTGCCATCTAAGGCTGAAGTAATTCCCCAAAGAACTGAGAATTATCACAAATCTCATTACCTTCTTGCACTTTGAGTTTGCTTTCAGTAAAATGAATAGCAACATGTAATTTAAAAACAGAACACATTTGAACATTAAAACCAGAAGTGAAGGCAGTGAAGCCTTAGTAAAGCCAATGGTAATACCAGCAAGTGCTACAGCAAAACTTTTATTTCAAAATTGAAAAAAAAAGTTACTGCTTCTATTGGAAAAAGGTCAAACCTCTATTTTGGAAAGGCTTTTCATCTAAATAAGCTACATCTAGCACTCTACAGTTGACAAAGACTTTGAAGCAGCAAAACCCTGCTCCATGTGACAAGATGTGGGACAAAATGGTGATGCAAAAATAGAAGGATAAATATAACTAAATGTGCCACTCGGAACACAGAAAGCTGAGGCAGGTATTGTCATACCTGTCAGCTTTCAGGTTCCTTCTTTTTTGAAATTTTCCAAATCACATCTTGATTCTTCCTTAAAAACCATGGAAAAGCAAAATAAGGACCAGATATGAGACTTTTGGTTTTAAATCTGTAATTCCAAGTGTTTTGAAAAGCAGTCTAAAATTACTGTGTATTGGTTTAAAAAAAAAAAAAACAACAGAACTATTGTCTTGATTTTCTTTTCTAGAATTCAGAGCTTTGCTTCTGAGAGATTAGGAAAGACAAGAGTTTCTGGAGAACAAAATAATAGTCTTAAAATATTAAAGTCTCAGATAAAACACATAAAATGCAATTAAATATTTTATAGAAATGAATTTAAAAGACTTCTCACTTGTAAACAAGTAATCTAGAAGAGATTTTAGCATGAAAACACAAAGTTTGAACTTCTTAATGAATTCTCAGAGGCAAAAGTATCCCAAGTTGTGTCATTTCTGCAAGGACTGAGATGAGAAAATCCCCACCATTGTGAGACTGTTACAAAAATAGCCAGCACTGGCAAAGGAGAGTCAACTGACTTCAGTAAATGAAGGAAATACTGGCAAGCGTAAACCTTGACCTCTAGCAGCTATATTCTCATTTCAAGACTTAGAAGTCTACACACACCACCTATTTCTGTCAGGCTACTCTTGCTGCAATCCATCCCTGGGCAGACAGCCAGTGCAAAATCTCTCCAGCACAGAAGCCCCACTTAAGCCATGGGTTTAACAGGAACAGAAATGAAGGGAGTTGTTGAAAATAACCTGCCCTTACAAGGCCATCACATTTCAGGATTCCCAGGCTATGGAGAAAAGGCATCTGTAAACAGCAGAGTCTCTAAGTCCTGCCTTTCCACATCATCTTCTCCTTGAAAAAGGAAACCTTGAGGAATTTCTGTAAAAGGAGCAGTCACAATGTGGGAAAGAGTACTTTCAGTGGTTTTGGTTTTCCTTAAACTGCCCCTCTACGGCTATACTAACAGCAGCCGAGCAGTGGAGCACACTTTTTCCCAGTTCTGTACAATGCAAGAGCAGGGGAATGTGCGCTCCTGGAACCTCTTTGCAGATGGTGAGGTTTTTTTCTTCATGCCTTCGTCTTTTCCGCTAGCTCATAATCTGCCCCCTAGCTTCCCTGGGGCCAAGGAGAAGAGGATGATCTTTATATAGCTCTCCTCGAGGACTGGGTGAATCACAGAGTAACATCTAATCCCTCTTGCACTCCGCAACTGTATAACATCCCAGCTGAATATCAAGCCACGGAAAATAGGCTGCAGTTTTAAGTACAAAAATCAGACAGAAGGATTACAAGCACAGTTAGAGCAGTTATCCGTTTCTACCATAAAACTCAAACTGAAAAATTAAAGAAAGCAAAGGTAAGAGAAGAAAACAACCAGAGACCAGGGAGGACGCAGAAAACACCTAGAAAGGCCAAGACAGCATGTTCTTTATTTTGGCACTTAATTTTTCTTAAGTTTTTGAAAAATTATATTCAATAGTCATTTGGTGAATCTATTGCATGATTTGTTATTTTTTTACTGGACAGGGCAAGGAGTCATGTTTTTTTTAAATGCTCAGCCACCATGTTTGGTATCTGAGCTGCATCTCATGCACTGTCTGTCATTTCATGGCACTTAGAACAAATCCCAGCTGGCTGGAATCCTAGTCCTGTGGACTGTGAGTCATGGATATTAAATGACCATCATGTGAGCTCCTGCATGCGGCTGTGGTTAGTGTCTGACACTGTAAGGTTGTACAGTATCTTATCACAGAAGATCATCAGCGTGAAGATACAGTTTGAGCGGGAGCACTTTCATAACAACACAAAATAAATTACTTGTTTTAGCAAGCAATAAGTAAGGGGTAGCGTTTCCGTGGTTTTCAGGAAACCAGGAAGCCACAGAAATCAGCTACTGGTTCTTAATAGCAGAACTGGGGCAAGAACAGAAAAGATACTGTCTGTAATGGAAGGGTTTGCAAGAAACTTGAGATCTCCTCAAGAAATCCGGTAGCAGTCTTTTTGATCGATAATTATAAACCAGTCCAATCTCATTTAAGTATCCTACCAGAATAAGGAACTGAACACAAGAGTCTGGCTCTTAGGAACCAGAATAAATTTTGAGATTGACTAAAATACCAGTCCCAATTCTGAATTTTAAACAGGTAATGAGATCTTTTTCACTGACATGATAGAGACAATCCTTCATTTGGATGGTTTTAGTCTAGCAGAAGCCCAAATTAGGAGATTTACTCAGCAATTCATTTCATGTTAATCAATATTATGCAGGAAATTTGTACTACAGATCAGATTGGAAAAAACTTGGGGCAAGGAGGAAACATTATTTTCAAAGAATAGCATTTCATACCTGTATTAGGTAGTTTCATTCCGTCCTAGTTATGAGCTGGTAAGATTCTGCCGTCGGTAATAAAATGAAAATCCTTTTTAAACATACAGGAAAACCCTGTAAGAGCTAGATGTGAAAGCCCATTTCCATCTTCATTACAATGGGTGAGTTATTCAGGCTAGAAATTGTTGTTATCAGTCTGAACTGTTACCCAGTTATCTTCTTCAAGTTACTATGAAATCACGTACTGCTGTCAAAGGTTCTTATGAGTCTATAATGTTTCAGTTTTCAGTCACGGCTCCAACAAAATGACTTCTCTAGCTGCCAGTTCCAGTTTAGGTCTGTTTTTTTGTCCTGTGTGTATTTTTCTTCCTCGTAGCAGCTACCAGCTTCTTCCCACTGTCCCAGCAGTTCCCCTACCTTTGCTTATGTTTCTACCACATCGTAGCATTGCAGTTAGCTCTCCTTAGGTCAGCAGAGCCTGGCATTCAGAGCTTGCACTTTCTAACACTTTTCAAGCACTGAGGCATTTAAAATGTCTTGTATTTCTGGAGTTAATCATCAAAAACTTTGCATCTGAAATTTGTTCATGGGCCAAAAGAGACAGTTAAAACTCACTACTGTTTTTTTTGTATAGCAGTCCAGGTTTTTAAAGAGATAAATATGACTTGAATCAGATGGGAAAAATGTATTCAAATTGATCCAGACTTAATCAAAACCACCATTATAAAGACACCAGCCAGTCATATCAGAGGAAGATTAAAACTGTTAGTACACTGTATTCAAGTTACTGTGACTGTCAAAGAAAAGTCAAATACTATATTAGGTAGTATTAATAAAGCTAGCATTTTGAAAATACAACTATGTCACTAGAGATAGCTCCAACTTTGCATTTTATTTTTTTTTTAATATAGGGGTAAATTTTTTAAATGCTGTAGAAGTTGAAAGAGTTTAAAAGAGAGCATCTTCAACTATAAAGAAGATTTCTTGGAAAGAAAAGACCAAGGGGAAGCAGGATTATTCACGGATGTATGAATGGATATTAGATAGGAGACAAATCAGTCTCATTAACCAATTGGGAAGACGAGAAAGTAATAAAATAAAGCATTAACATGAAAAAATGCAAATTAAAAAATAGGGAAATTTTCATAACTATGTGAAGGCAGAGTAAAGCCAGCTGCAAATGCAGAAACAAGGTGCCAGGAAAGCTATGAAATGAACTTCACTGCGGATAGTCAAGACACTAGTCTGAGTGGAGTCAATTCAGCATAATAAAATCAGAGCTTTCAAGACGCAAAGAGATGAAGTGGGGAATCCTTCTAACCCAAATGATCAGAAGTGGCTTCAGTTAGCTAAATGTTATGTTGTCACATGTTGTCCCCATTTATTTATTAACCCAGTTTTCTTTAAATACATGGAACAGACCAAGTATGCTGACATCGGCTTCTTAACCTGAATGTGACAGCAAGGCCAGACAGATACACTGAGGTATCTGACAAAAAGTCATTGCTATCTTTACAGGTCAAATATTTCTTTTTAATTTATCCTGCTTTAGAGAAAGCATTTAAAAATTGTTTCTTGAAAATGCACTGAGATAAATACTCAAAGGGATTTTTATGATATGCTTTGTTTCTAGCAAAGATTAGTGCTTTTGTATAAGAGTTGGAAAGCAGTTGTTCAGTCAAAGGAAAACAGAAGTCACCACTGATCCCTCAAAGAGAGCGCAGGCATGTCAGTCTGATTTTGGTGTTTGGAAATAGAAATATTTTCTTCTTTTCTTTCCACAACTGTGATAACAATCTGCAAGCCAATGTACAACTAAAATGTTTCCAGAAATTACACTGTTTGCAAGAAATGTATTTTAAAATTATTATAATAATGTACTGAAGAGCTTAAAATTTCCATGCCTACAGGGCAATATAGCACTACATTTGTGATTTGATGTCACAAGCATGTAGACGTCTTTAGTTTTACAAATACTCTTCAAGGAAATATTTAATCTTTCTCTCTGGGGAAAACATTAAACCATTAAACCCTACCTCAGAAAACTGCACAGGAGGAAGGGAATTGGTGTTTTGGCTTGCAGTTATCAAAATCAAATCCCCTCTCCATATATATTTCAGCTTTAGGTTCATAGCCCTACTGCTCTGAACTGAAATAAAAAACCTAGGACATATTTTACCCTTTATGTTGTATATCCCCTTGTAACATTCCAGATTTTTATTGTTTTCCAGGATTCTGGAGATCCATTATTACTTTGTGTTTCTAAGGAAATGAAATTTAGATGATCACACAGTCTCTCCACTCATACATTTCTCTTTCCTCCTCTTTTTTGAAACAACGGAGTAATTTTATTCACAATTGGCGTATGGATGGACATGTCAAAGATAAAACATTTCTACAAGTTTTGTGTTCCGGTAAAGGAAAAAGAACTGAGACGGTTCTGCCAAAGGGATCCAGCCACTGTGCGTGGCCAGAGACAGCAGCCAGGTGGCCGGTCAGCATGTGTGTATTGGCAAGGCAACCAGTATCTCACATGGTTCTGCCCCGGCCACACTATGTGCTGTTGCTCACCCAGTGGGTCAGGCGAAACTCCTATAACAAAGCCAGGGTGTCAGAAATGATCCACAGAAAACCTGGTTCTCTTTTCAGAGAGCTGCGTGGATTCCAGCCTCCGGAACTACACAGCAGCAGAAGATAAAACAGATCCCAGCACTGCCAAAGCCACATAAATGATACACCCTCCGGATTGCCAAAACAGAGGCAGATATCAGTAATTACCTAATATCTGGCGTCGCTGAGGTTCTGCAACAAACACTCACTCACCCAGAGCACGTGCAGGAGTATGGCTTCAGATCTCTGTTTCTGTGCCAGAATTCATCCTGGCACGCTCGGTAAGGCACTGTTCTGCTTGGACTGCACGCTAAAGGTATTAGTACCCACAGAGGTGTCCTGCCCAGGGCTGGGAACTTCAGCACAGTTGGAAACCCACCTAGCGTACTGGGTAGCTGCGCTGACATACAATCCAAACAGTGGCTTTGTTGACGTAGCTGCCGTACTTTGTTTAAAAGTAGTTCAGTTATGAACTCCATCTGCTTCAAGTGCATCCAGGTCGGCATACGAAGAAATTATTTGTATCTCTTTTGGATCAGCCATCTTGCTGGAGCAGGGAAGAAAGGTCTTTAAGGGATTGGGATCTGGAAAGCTTGAAACTAGTTGAGCAAACATGAAGTGGAGAGGCGACTCAGAGAACAGAATGTGCTCAAGCGCTATCTCACTAATAGTCTAATTATAATAACATGATATTTATCTTTACATTTTTCCTGTCAGGCTGCAAGCCACTGCAGTTCTTGTGTTTTACACACACAGCACTGAAACACTGTCTGTAGAGTAGACGCCCATGAATAAACCCTCATCTAGGCACCCTTCAAATTCAGAGGAGGAGAGTGGGCCCTTCGAGAGCAAGAGCTCCCTGAGCACTTGCAGCAGTCTCCTTGGATGATGGGATCTGCTCCTTTCTGGGAAGCTGGCAGCATGCTAACACCATGTGGTGGGTCTGGAGCTGGCTCTGGCATCCAGAGCGTAGGCACAGCCTCGGTCACAGGGCTGAGGAGAGGGAGAGCTGCGACTGCCAGCTGTGTTAGAGGGAGCTGAAGTGAGAAAGGTTAAGGGTGAGGGTCAAATTGCTGCAGAAGTCAAGTGCCGCAGTGTCTGGTTTCAACCAAGAGCTTGAAATTATCTACCTGCGCTTACCTCCCTTATACATTTGTATCCAGTATGTTCATTAACATATCAATTTCTATAAGATATGAAGTCCGTATAGCAACATTTCACATGGAAACATGCCTAAAAACCACCCAAGTCAGATGATGGGAACGAATTTTATCTCTCATTCAGCAGAGTTGTGCAGGAAATCACCCTTAGCTGAACAGAGAGTGTTTTGCAGGTCCCAAGGAAGAGAAATAATATTTAATTTAACTAAGAAGAATGATCAGGGCAAAATCTGGAATGGCTTTTGGGGTGAAAGAAAGAATTTATTGAGAACCTCTTCAAGAAACTTGCTCTAAAAGCTATCATGCTCCACTAAGGTGGAGACTATATGAAGGACTGAATGGGATAACCCTTTCAGTGGGAACAGCAAGTCAAACGGCCACGGGGAAGAAAGAGGGAGAAAGAGTGACCTTTCTGACATAATTTTTAATGGATTAAGCCTGAGTTTTCTTCCCTTTGTACTTTGAAAATTATTATAAGTGAATGACTCATACTTGAAATTAGGAAATTCAGGTAGATAACATAGTAAATGGATGAAAGTGTGTTCTACTACCTGATGATAACCAGGAAAGCACTCCAGCATGCAGCAAGATGTTAGGGAGGACCAGAAGAGCAACCAAGTCACCAGAGCATCCTTTCTCCCTCCATGCAGACCACTGGAAGCAAGATACCCTGAGAACCTGACAGGCCAATCAAAGAATCTGGGCAGAGAAGGCTAATTAAAAATGTCCCACCTTTGTGGTCCTGAGAACATCAAACGAAAAAGTACCCTGAGAGGTCCTGCAGCCTCATTTACCACGTGGGAGATGGTGACAGAGGGGAGCATGAACAGTCAAAATAAGCACACTAATTTAGTTCTGCAGAATCTAGCCTGGAAAAAAAAAAAAGGATTGTCCCTAGAGAAAGTTATTGATATACAAAAAGGATCCAGCCATCAGTCTGATCATTGGGCCTAAGCGCAAAGGCAGAAGAGGAGACTGAACTCAGAGGGATGTTGTACCTGGCATACCACATACCCATGAGGCCACCCCCAGATAAATTAAAGGTACTTCAACTTGAGATGCTCAGCTGAATTTTGATTCGCATATTAAGATCAGTGGAAGGAGATCAAATAGACAGATGGTGAGAGAGCTTCTGTGACAGAATTTGACTGCAGTAGGGATGAAAACAACTTGGAATGAGGAGAAAGGAGACCAACCACCATCAATGTAGCGCCATAACATCTGCCATATATGTGTCATGGAAAAGATAATTCCAGTCTGGTTTATAACTCTTTTTAAAAATGTGTATGAGGTGCAGGTGCCCAGGTGCTGGCAAGAGGGTCTGCAGGGATGGCATCTGTGAGGAAAGGCCAGGGCTGCTCTGTGCCAGACACAGTCGGTTCCAACCAACGCACCGCAGGGCACAGTTGAGCCCCACAGGAAAAGTGGTGGCACCTCAGGGAAAAAGTGTTAAGAAAGGGCAGAACATTGTGCAGGAAATGAGTAGTAAGGAAAAAAGAAAAGTGTGAGGAACAGCCCTGTGAGCAGCAAGGTCAGAGCAGAAGGAGGAGGATGAGGTGGCCCAGGTGCCCAAGCAGAGATTCCCCTGCAGACCCTGGAGAGACCATGATAGAGCAGATGTCCACACTGTGGCCCATGGAGAACACCATGCTGGAGCAGGTGGACGTTCCCAAAAGGAACTGCAGCCTGTGGAGAGCCCATGCTGGAGCAGATTTATCCTGATGGAACTGCATCTCATGGGAGGAACCCAGGCTGGAGCAGGGGAAAAGCAGGAGGAGGAAGAAGCAGCAGAGAGAAGCTGTCATGGACTGACCATAACCCCCTTTCCCCATCCTCCTCTGCCGTTCAGGGAGAAGGATGTAGAATAGTCAGGAATGAAGTAGTGCAGTTGAGCCTGGGAAAATATAGTGGGGGGGAAAGGTGCTGTTTTAATTTTTGTCTTTGTTTTTTACCATCCAATTCAAATTTTGTTGGACAATTTCCTCAATAAAGTCTATTTTGTCCATTATGGTAATTGGTGAGTGATATCCCTGTCTCTATCTCTCGCCCTGCGTCGATGAGCAGGTGAAGAGGGCAAATGGGTGGGCATCTAGCAGCCAACCAAAGTCAACCCACCACAAAATGATATTAACAGTGATTCATAAGACTGGAAGGACTGTCAGTAAATTATAAAGATGGGCACCTATTCTGTCAAATAGTGGTAACGTGCAAAGCAAGAGACAAGGAACATCATGATTTTAAGTCTGCCAAAGTAAAAATATTTTTGTCCTGTCTGAGATGTAAGAATTGATCAAAGAACTATCAAGTACATACTGGTGAAATTCAGATGTGTTTCATTCTGGCCAGTCACTTCAGTTTCATATCAATATAATTTCAGTATTGGATTTTTTAATACATAAGGACACTGTCTTTATTGATGATGTTTTGGTAAGGCAGACTTATTTAAAACACTAAGTAATAAGGGGATTTGTATCTAAATCATCTAATTCACTTCAAATAGAGGAAGTGTATCAAAATGTGTCCGCATATCAAAAAAAATTATCTTGAAATCTGGACTTCTAGAATTTGAGTAGAATCTGGACAAGAAAAAAATACGAGTTTTCAATTATCACTTTAGTTCTTAAAAATATATAAACATTATGAAGTATTTTTTGTATGGCTAGTCTATAGAAATGACCTTGAAATGTGTAGCTCATACAGAAGAAATGGAGTAAGCAGTAAGCATCTGTCCTAGTGGTAGGGACCAGCCTTGTACCATGACTATAATATCAGTCACACACTATAGTAGCCTTTGAAGAAAAGAGAGAAATGAGTTGAAGTGTGGAACCTAGAGTCTTGTGAGTCACTTTTGGCCACAAAGGTTCCCATGCATTGGTAGAAAGAAATGGTGCTGACCATCTCAGCCAGGCAGGGAATTCCTTTGAATACCGTTTGTGACCATTTCTGTCTAAGTCATTTGTTCAGTGCCAACTGCAATATAGAGGAGGGAACTCCAAGTGAGTTACTAACAAATTGCTAAAAACAAAGCTAACCACAGAGCTCTCCACAGATTATTTTAC
Source organism: Chlamydotis macqueenii (assembly GCF_036417535.1). Taxonomy (NCBI): domain Eukaryota; kingdom Metazoa; phylum Chordata; class Aves; order Otidiformes; family Otididae; genus Chlamydotis; species Chlamydotis macqueenii. The sequence goes on along the minus strand of NC_141557.1, from coordinate 99,096,105 downwards.
TTTGCTTTTTATAGACTTTACGTAGTCTCAGAGTCAAATTGGATACTTTAACCTACCTGTGTTTCAAATTCTCTTTCGTATTCAACTACAGATTGTGGTTTGGTAAAAGAACACATGGAGCTAAGGATGCTTCTTAAGGTGACTTGAGTGGCTTCTTACATCTAAGTGCATACACATTTTAGAGAAAAATTGAGACAGAACTGCATAAAAATGTTTCTGAGGCATAGGAAAACTTTCAGAACTGTAGTGTATTTACTGCACTCTAGTGAGAAGCAGTACTTAAAAACAGACTAACCCACGGGAGAATATAACACAACTATGACACATTTGTACACGGGTGGGCACCAAATACAGTTAGGCTGCCAGTAAAATTTATGAGTTAGAATCACTTGAGCAGGTATTGCCTTTGAGCCCTTCTGCCAAGCCAAAGAGCATCTGAAAACCGTTCTTTCCATTCTATGTGGGAAAGAAAGATGATCACACAGAGGGAGGTTCCAAGAAGAATGGGAAGAGAATAAAATGGATTTGCAATGATAAGCTGAAAAAGTTGTGATAGGGACAATATTACATAAATAGTTAAATGTTTGTGATTGCTTCGTTAATTTGCTCCTCTGACTTCATGTATGTTTGGCACTGGTTATCTTGGGAATCATGCCATGGCCTCAGGCTCCGTAGTGGTAGGCTGAGTTTAAGCAGCATGTTTGCTGGACACCATTAGAGGCAATAAATATCTGCTTGTCTTTTACCAACGTAGCTGTTCTACTTAAAGGTGTGAATTTACCCAAACACAGTAAAATCAGTACTAACCCAGTAACATCATTTATAAGATTATAACAGTTCTGTGTGGCATCGGCTGTTGGCAATATAAGTGCATCCTCCCAGAATATCTGCACTAACAGTATGCATGTTGTTTGACTTAGCTTCCCTTGATTTCTTATCTAGCGAATTTTACATAGTATTAAAATACACAAGGCTCAAGAGAAAACAATTAGAACAGACATAGCAAGCAATTACCCCAAGGGTATTGTAAAAGGTATTGTAAAAGTAATGATATCAAGCTCACTCAAGGAGGTTCATCTGCCCTGGGAGGAAAGAGGGATGGCTTGGCAGTCATTCAAGATCAGGAATATGACAGCTTCCTGGTGCCTTCCATGTTCTGAGTTGTGACTGTTCTGCAGCTCACACTACTGCAAAGCAGAATAAATGTATTTCTACCTGTCTGGCCCAAAGCCGTGGCTCCATCCAGAATTAAGAGGTTTTCTGAGATTCCGCACTCAGGGGCATCTAACAAGGCTGGGAATGAGGAAAACAGTTAAATGTCAGAGGATAAAGGAATTGAGGCAGAAAAAGACAGATGTTTCTCTGGCACACGGCTAAACTGTCTGGTGGGAGACTTTGGCAAAAGCTCGTGGTCTGTGCGTTCCTGTTGCTGCTGAGAGGAACCGGGCTTTGTGTACAATTCTGTAAACAAACAGATGACCTCAAGACTATCCCAGCTTTGAACCCATTTTTCATCCAGATGCACCCACTCTCCTGTAAAGCCTCAGTATTCAGTTTGCCATGAAACCAAAAGGGCGGTAAGGCTATCATCCCTTGGTTCGCATAGTGAAGTAGCCCAGCAACAAGCAAAGCAAAACTAAACTACAGATTGCCCCATCCATTAATCTGCACTCTTCCTTTCCCTTTGAACAGTGGTGAGCCACAGGGAAAACAGAGAACTCTTCTCATCAGGTTTTGGACTAAGTCTTTCTTATTTTAATCACAAGAAAAACTTGACTAGAATCAACAGGGTTTGTGTTTTCAGATAGTTTGGAAGATGTTTGAAACGACATTTCTATATTTTAGCAGTTCCTGGGCATGGCGCAGAAGAATGCAAAATGAAAGTAACAGTAGTTGACTTAATAGTTTGAACTGAAAGATATAATTCATTAGGAACCTGAAAGAAGCCCAGGACTGCTCTGACTTTATTGGAGACGTGTTTTGTTTGACATATAATGGAAAGGGTGGGAAATTCAAGCAGATTAAAAATATTCTCCTAAATTCTGCAACGTTTGCCCGCAGAAAAGGTTTACATAGGCAAACACATTTTCTTGATTTATTTTCCACCCAACAGTTTTCCAAGACTGGGGTTAATAGCAGCAAAAGAGAGTGATTTGCAATAGAAATACTTAATGTTCCTACAGGGTACATGATAACTACATAGCAGGAGCTTGCAGGGGCTGGCTGACAAAAAGTGCAGTGCTCTGCTACGTTAATCTAATTAGAGCTCTTCCTTGCAGCTTCGATTGACAGTTTGGAAACCTGTAAACTTCTCTAAACATAGCCAGCCTTCCATTTGCTGCAGTTCAGGAGAGGACCCTCTTTTTGCACTCTTCCCTTGAACTGTTTCCATGGAATGCTGTCCATATTCAGAAAAATGTATAGGTTGCCAAACTGTCAACTAAAGCTGTAATGAATGACTCTAATTACATTCAAGTAGCAGAGAGCATTGCCATTTTAATCAAATCTGAGCCTTGTGAGATATTTGGCAGAAATACAAGAGAAAGCCTGAGGAAAACACTGCCAAAATGTTAGTAACCTTTTATTCTAAATTCTGCCTGTCAGAGAATTGAATACCAACTGCTTAGCAAAGGTTTTTGTTTTGTGGGGGTTTTTTTACTGTAACCTATATGGTTTCATCATAAATTATTATCCCGTTCTCTAACAACAAAGCAAAACAAAACTGAAAACACAGCCCCACAATTTCAAGACTGAAAATGATGATCAGCAATTTCGCTAAACTGTCAGCTACAGTCACATTGCCAGTCACAGAGGAAAGGGGGACCTAATAATATCCTTTCATTCAAAGACTTTCTGCCAGCACTCAGCTTCATGTTGTGTACAGCAAGAGATGCACAAGCAAACTGCGTTGTCAGATATCCTGTCAGATGCTACCCCAGCTCCTTTCCAAATGGCACAGCTCTGTGTTCTGCAGCACTTTCTTACCCTATTGGTGTGAAAGAGTTCTCCTTACCAGTGTCTGGTGATCTTGATATTCCGTCCCTTTTCAAAGATAAAAAAATTTGGAATTAACTCCTGAATTACAGCTTTTTAAATTTATTTATTTACCACAGCTTCAAGACCTCACAGGGATTCAAATGTAAAGTATCCAAATTATTCAGTGACAGGAAAGAAAAATATAATAAATTATCCAATCATTCTGTAGGTTTAATGGACAAGAAGAAAAACTAAATCTCCAGAATGCTACAAAATCTATTCTGGGGAGTGAAGGATAGCAACAAAGGAATTCCTTCTTCTTCTGGAGAAATTAATGTAGTAACATAAGATTTTCAATGTCATTTCAGTTCTCTCTCATGAAAGCATCTGCACCAAGAGCATTCTTGATGAAACAAGATAAAAGAGAAAGGAGTCATATCTCAGATATTTTGTGTGCAGCACAACAGATCTCCATCCACCACCTCTCTTCATTTTTAGGAAATGGTTTTCATTTATTTCACAAGGCATTGTGCTAGTCTTGTCCTCCCAGCTGTCGCACAGAAACCCTGCTGCTTCATGTCCCAGAAGAGGGCCAAACGCCAACCAGTCCTTACTGCTCACTATTGCATTGTTGAAGAGCTCTTGCTCCAGTTATGCTCCCAGCAACAAAGGCCCTCAGAAGAAGTCTTCTTCTGAAGCTCCAAAAAAAGTTTCCTTATTCATATTTTTTTCAATTACATATTCTATGTTCACTCAGTATGCTTTTAAGTTGTAGAAAAAAACAAAAGAGAGGCAATCCAGGCCCTTTACAAACATCTTTCTAATAACTAATTTTGAAGCAGTCTCCACTACGTCATTACTCAGCTTCCTGAATACTGATAGGGTTGTAGAGAGGCATTGCCTAGCTCTAGACAGCCCTACCATGGTCTCCCCCAGCAATGAACCTTTGCAGCCATCAGGAAACAGGCTCTCAATTTCTAATCCTAATCTCTTTTCCTCACATAGAACTGAATGGTTAGCCTAGCAGTCTAAACCATTGCATGTTCTTTCCTTTTTGGGGAGATGTTTCTAAAGAAGCTTTCTCTGTTTTTCTTGAAATTTTGTTTTACTCATTAAGGACTTTTTGGAGAGTACTGATGGGTTTTTGGGGCAAAACATAATCTTGCTGTTATTTTTTTCTGGAAACTGTATGTTTTGAAGCTCCTGGTGAATTACCTTTCTGGTACACTGATGATCAGCATGGGATATGTCACTGGCAACTTCACTGTTGATGCAACTAAAATTTCAGACTGGTTAATATAAGGAAAAAAAGCGAGAAGGGGTGTTAATACTGGTTGCATTCTCCATTCTTTAAATACATGCATAGGTCTTTCTGGCTTCACCTAATAACAGATGTTTTAAACATGATATAAAAGCTCCACACATAAGGATATTTCTCTCCTATCAACTTCAGTTTGAAGCATGTAATATAATTATCCTTATATCATTATCTTAGCCTGCATACTTCAAAGAAATAAGACACAATCTGGAAGTGTTTCCGTGCCAAAAAATGTGCTAGCCTTTTCTTCTTCTAAAATCTGAGTAGAGTTAGGAGGAAAAGGAGAGAATGCTTTTTCTGTTTTTCTGGGTTAGTAAAAATTGATTGTTTTCTTCACTTTATATTCCAACACAAAGCCCACTGTCACAAACACCTTTCCTTCATGGCTAAAGCCTGAGAAAAGAGCATTCAAAACGCATGGAAGACACCTAAGTTGAAAGAGTTTGTTTTTCAGGCATGCTAAGTGCTTTCTGCAAATGATGCAACACTGGTGCCTAAAGAGAACACAACCTTGGGCAACTAGAACTGATGTCTATTTTACTGGGAAAAATAATGTGCCCTGATACTTTAAGGTATGTCCCATGCTACTCCAATGAAGAGTAGTAATGGCAGCTATATGAAAAGTAAATCAAGTTAGAAATAGGAGCACCAAAAAATTGAACAGCTATTTTATATAATTATTTGAATTCTATAAGTTTTCCCTATGACATTGATAAATTAAGGTGGAATCACTTATTCCATGTAGTAGGAATACCATTCGCGTGGTGGTTGAAAGGTATGATGTGGACATTTACACAGGAGCTAATCACCATAAATTATTCTTAGGGTCCATGGGCATTTAGTCAGTCTACTTAACACAAACTGTAGAGTTAATCCTCTCTGCCTTAAGCAGATTTTTAAGATAGGTCAAGGGAATCCCATGCCAACGGCGTTCATTGCTTTCTATCACCTGTGGAGGCAGCATAGGTGGCAAAGTCAGCTGTAGTGAGGTGAGAGGAACATGATTCCAGATAGTAAAACGTAAAATGTAACAAGCAGATGTTCATCTTCACCTTGAGACATGAAACCTTGGGTCACTGCAATCTTGCCAGTGGGATTTTTCTTGCCAATGGGATCTTGCTGCTTTACCAGGTAAGAAATCAACTCACTTCTGTTTGCCTTGTTACTCATGGGACTCAGAAGAGGCAGTAGCTTCTTTATCAGGCTGTGAAAATTTCACATACTAACCCAGTTATTTCAGCTACAACATAGAGTATTAGACTTCATGTTACCTGACTTCAGACAATTGAATGTCTGTTCAGACAATATGTCTTCAGACAATAATGTCTGTAATGTCAGTCACCTTGACCTGTCTTGTAGTCACTGAAGAGAAATGAGCCTCTCCAAATGATGGTTCACTTGACCAATCTTATACACAACCTATTTTAGGATTAGATGACTCACTTTCCAGGCATGGAAATACAAACATGGACCTCTGATTTTGATAAACATAAGGCAGGGCAGGTTAATTTCACCCACTGTTTCATTGTCTCCAAGATTTGCTGTGACCATTGCAAACCTCACTCTGCATAGTATTTTCATAGAATCATAGAATGGTTTGGGTTGGAAAGGACCTTTAAAGGTCATCCAGTCCAACCCCCCTGCAAGGAGCAGAGACATCATCAACTAGATCAGGCTGCTCATTTTACTTGAGGTACTTAGTCCTAGACAATATTTAGGTTATACTCCTCTTATTCTCTATGTTTTCTCTTTTTCTTTTTTTTTCTTTTTTTTTCTTTTTTTTCTTTCTTTTTTTTTCTTTTTTTCTTTCTTTTTTTTTTTTCTTTTCTCTTTTTGTCATTGTGGTGAGGATAGATCTTAGTAATGGAAAAGACATCCCTGATTACCTGTGAAGTTACTTTTCTGAGGACAGCAAGAATTACATGCTGAAGCTGAGTTAAATTTCTGACTGTTGTGGAGATAAGAGAATTGAAGAGAAGAACTTTACTACAGGTGACCTGATTTCTGGCACAAAAAAAAATCATTCCACGAATGAAACTAGTCCCAGTTCTGAATTTTTTGTCTTTGGAGGATGGAGGAGTGTTGTTTTGAATGAAGATAAAATCCCAGGAAAGTGTAAAAAGTGGATTAGTAACCCCTCCTTTCCTTGGTTATGAAGAATTTCTGGTATCTCCACCCAAGACCTCTTAAGAAGATGAACATCTCCTTGGGAGACAGTGACAGGAAGGAAGGAAGAGAAGCAGCAAAAAGCTTATGCATACATTGTGCAGTAGAGCATAACACAAAGAACCAAACACTACAGACAGTTATGTACTCCAACAGGCTGCTGCTTTCCCATGGTTTTACTGCTACAAGATCTGAGTTGGTATATCTGAAAGGACGTCGTACAATGTGGTGATACCAGCCCACTTTATTGCATAGTGTATGCACACCTTACGGCAGCTCCAGTTAGGACTGCTGCAGTGCCTGGACAAGATGAGGATGAGTCCATGGTGAAGCAACCCAAGTCAAGAGAATGGCTGTGGAGATTTAGGGATCCAAAGGTTTTGCTGAAAGGATTGGTAGTAAAGCAGTGTTTCTCACTATCCTTCCCAGAAGTCATTGCAAATGGCTACTCCCAGTGTCAAAAGCCAAGAAGGCATGAATGCTGCTCTGTGCAAGGTCATTTTTAAATTGAAGGTGGAGTTGGAGTACGGGCAACAAGCCACCATTCTCAGCTCAGTGGTAGTTTTTTTGTTTGATTTTTTTGTTTCATTTTTTTTAACCAATGTTTGTAGACAATACAGCCTGCTAGTCCAGATTTTCCAACATATTTGAACACCCAAGGATAGATAAAAGGATATATAGCACTCACTGTGAAGCCTTTCAGATATATATTTATATCTTTTGGTACTTTAACATAACTAATTATGATACCTAGCAGAAGCAGGATGGCTCAGGAGTGACAAGTTGCCCTGAACCAGTAACAAGGTACGCGTGACTCAGCTGCCAACAGATGATACTCAGTTTCATGTAGAACTTAATCAGCATATTGCTGCCTATTGCTGTATGAAGAGCATGGGTCAGTATTATCCTTTGAATTCCAGATGGAGCACACTGGGGTTCCCATCAGATTTCAAGCAGGAGATTTTACCTGAGTGTTTCATGATTGAGCTGTATCTTAAGGAGAATAATCACAGCTTCCTCAGTCAACCACAAGTCTTAATAAGTTTGATGAAGCACCTTCTTTTATCTTTCTTATAATTTAACACACTGAACGATTATGACAATAAAGACATGGGATAGTGCATGATTACTTGATATGGTGTTTTAATGTGTATTTAAGTGGTATACAAAGGGACAAAAATCTCCTGGTTAAAATGAAATTCTTTAGTTAAACCACTGAAATGACTGGAATGATTCAGTGATCACCAGTCAATCATATTATACAGAAAATGAAATGCATAAAGGTGTGGCACAGTCCTTACTGCTGAAGCGAAAGCAATAGCAAGGTACCCGAAGGTTTTCTGTATCACTTTATAACCTGTTATTTCATGTTGAAGGCTGACTAAGCAATCAGGACAAATAACTTCATGCTGCAACACTGTGAACACATAAGAAATTGGAGATCTGTTGTGCTGCTGCTGTGCTGCACCCACAAGATCTTTTATATGAAGATTCTTCTAAGTTCAAAATGGACATTTGTGTAGATATTTAAAGTGCTGATTGAGTGATTTGTTTTTAAGAAATTATGGACCAGTCAGCCTCTAGTTGCCTACAGAAGAAACCAGCAAAGAACCTTGCAGACCGATATGTGGAAAGTAGTCCAAGTCAGCAGGATTTGGACTGTAGCTAGATCTGCAAATATTCAGTCCTGACTGCGTTAAGATGTCTTTTGCAAACTGGTCTACTCTGGGATTTTTTTTTGCCATATCTTAACACATCTTAACACATCTTACATAAATCGGAACAGAAGTCATTGCTTTCACATGAAGATTTGTGGTCACCAAGTCCTGGGAACCAGAACCACAAGCAACAATGAGCAATTGAAAAAAAAAAAAATGTTATAAAGGAGATGACTTGTTTCCCAATTGGATGATAACCAGAGATCCACTCATATTCATTCAAAGCCTTCTCAGAAGTATTTGTCCCCTTTTGACTGGCCCACACAACTCATCAGAAACTGTACAAAATGGGCTTTTTATTGCTTGCTACTTCGCTTCCTGAAGCTGAAAGATCCCCAGAAAAGAGACAGAGAAAGTGACTGCTGCATGCACTGATAGGCCTTAGCCTTAATTAAGACCTTCATCATATGAATCAATGATCTGATGCAGAGGTCAGTCAAGTGATTAAATCAGTAATTCCCTTTGAAGAAATCTAGGAAGACGAGTTTCATCAGCTTGAGCTGTTCCCTGTATGAAAGTTATTCTTCTGAAAGGCACCAGAGAGAGCTCACTAGTTTCTGCAGGGAAGTCTCCAGCCTCACAGGTTCTCTTTCGCTCCCCGAGATGATTACAGTTCCTACTAAATAACTTGGTGCTTTACCACTGGGGCTGCCATGTGCAGTGACGGCCTGATCCAGGCAGGCACAGGGCCCTGTTGTCACAGCACTTTGAACACAAAGCACCTGGATGGACCTTCTCTTTGCCTTAGTCCAGTCACAGCAAGTGTGAGGCCCAGCTAAAGGACGTGCCTTCATGCCATGCAACTGACAAGAAACAAGGAGGCTTGGGCATCGTTGGAGAGGGCTTCTTGATTTATCTAAGTGATGACAAGGGATGATAACTCTGCCTGCAAAGCAGTCCTGTTGCCATAGTCACTGCTGGTGCTGACACTCCTCCATCCCTATCAGGACTAGGAACTTCTGGGTATATAAATATCAAAAATATCTGGGGCCTGATTCTCCTGCGGCTTTCACCAAAGGCACTGTCATTACCGTGCTGTGTTATTTCAGATTGACAAAAAGCCTGGGAGGAAAATTAGACCCAAAAGCAGAGAGTAAATGCATCAACAATTTTCAGGCACTTAATATTTTAGTAAATAATCCTAAGCAAACAGGACTCTCTTACTTAGAAAGTAAAAGAGTCAGAGAACAAAGCAAAAGTTTGCTATCAGGAAAGACACTTGGAAGTGTCATGGAGAAAGTGTAACCCATGTAAATTGGCACAGTCTTCGCGAATGGGGCTCTACCCATTTACACTAGAAGAGGACAGGACCCAGTGTCTGGGAGTGTGTTCAGCTCAAGCTTCTCTCACAAACTTTCACCATCCCAGTTCTGCTGGTTAAAGAGTGACCCTTTTTTAGAAACCTGATACTTCCCAACATAAAGCTTTCCTTGAAGGTAGGGGGAGAGAGAGGAAATTTGTCTTTTCCTTCATTTGTCTCTTCCAGTTGCACACTTTGCTACTTTGACCTGGAAAGACAAGTTTTATGAAAAATTTTACAGAGGGTCCTGCTGCTTAGAAGATTATACAATTAATTTTATTAGCGGCAACTATGAGCAACTAGCACAATTTCCTACAAGAAGCTGGCAACAGACATCCCAATAATAACAACAGTCTTTCTCAGGGAGCAAGAGATAAAAGATCTGTCTTACTAGACAGATTCTTTTCCTGATTGTAAAATGGACAAAGAAAAGTCAACTAGAAAAAAAAACCACAATTTTGACAAGTGCTATGCTCAAATTGGCAGTTTACAGAGAGAAATACTATAACGCTACTTCACAAAATTCTGACTTATATGACAATTTGTAACTCCCATGACATATCAAGAGGCATTTGTAGATACATATGCCTTTAAGTCAGTTGCAAATCACACGGGAGCTTTCATACATTAAAGAAAATATTAAAGCAATGGAATTAAGCCACTGTAGCACACTTGTGGAATCAGAATTAAGCCAAAGAGGGTTTGAATTCAATAGAACCCTCAAAGTTGTCTTATATGATAGTCTCATAAGCAAGTTTGGAAAACATGCCTACACAGCAAGTAATTTGTCACAATAGGAGCAGGCACAACTAGAGACCTGTGTTCAAAGATACCTAAAGAACCAATCACTGTGCCATCCAGAGGGACCTTGACACGCTGGAGAGGTGGGCCCGTGCGAACCACATGAAGTTCAACAAGGCCAAGTACAAGGTTCTGCACATGGGACGGGGCAATCCCAGGCACAAACACAGGCTGGGAGGAGAATGGATCGAGAGCAGCCCTGAGAAGGACTTGGAAGTGCTGGTGGACAAGAAGCTCTACATGAGCCGGCAATGCACTCTTGCAGCCCAGAAGGCCAACCGCATCCTGGGCTACATCAAAAGAAGTGTGGCCAGCAGGTGGAGGGAGGTGATGCTCCCCCTCTACTCTGCCCTGGTAAGACCCCACCTGGAGTATTGCATCCAGCTCTGGAGCCCCAGCATAAGAAGGACATTGACCTGTTGGAGAGAGTGCAGAGGAGGGCCTCAAAGATGATCAGAGGGCTGGAGCACCTCTCCTGTGAAAACAGGCTGAGAGAGTTGGGACTGTTCAGCCTGGGGAAGAGGAAGCTCCAGGGAGACCTTATAGCAGTCTTCCAGTACCCAAAGGGGGCCCACAGGAAAGACAGGGAAAAACTCTTTAGCAGGACCTGTTGTGATAGGACAAGGTGTAACGGTTTTAAAATAGAAGGAGGTGGATTCAGACGATACAAGGAAAAATTTTTTTACAATGAGAATGGTGGAACACTGGAACAGGTTGCCCAGAGAGGTGGTGGATGCCCCATCCCTGGAAACATTCAAAGCCAGGTTGGATGAGGATCTGAGCAAACTCATCTGGTTGGAGATGTCCTTGCTCCTTGCAGGGGGGTTGGACTAGATGACCTTTAAAGGTCCCTTCCAACCCAAACTATTCTATGATTCTATGTGTATTCACCATAGATATCTGTCATGCTTTTATTGCTTACTTGAACAAGGTATCCCCTTCTTTCCAATCTCCAAACTTCTGTATTTAAGAGGTAAATTAATCTTGCTCAATTAACTTTACTTTCTGTGCATGAGGCACAACATGTTTATGAAGGGCCGGATATGAAAACACAATACCAAAAGGTACATTAACAAAAGATAATGCATTAACAAGAGGTGAGGGAAGACAATTTGTCAGAAGTTTGCCAATTTTTATGAGAGATGTAAATGTAGAGCTTTCAGCAGATCTGATACCATTTATTTTGGTTAGCCTTAATCTATGATAGTCTATTTGAGGGGCTGTGTGAGGCCATAAAATGTGTGAAGAATTGATGTATAAAATGCTTTACATTGTCTGAAGCAGAGCTATTAACTATAAAAATGCAGGTGAAACAGCATTTATTAGTATCTAGCACACAAATTCGAGTTCTAATGTGACAGTTCAGATTCACAAGCTGCGTTCACATTTAAGGAAAAAGGTGCAAGAAGAGATTGTGTTTAAAAGTTAGTTGCTTTGTGTTTACATGGGAGTTTCTTTTGTGAACACTTAAGCATTTTCATGAGAAATAACATAGGATTCAAGCATTTTTTAAGAAGGAGGTGTGAGTGAACTTTCATATGAACAATGCCAACTTCTTTGTACATAATAAACATTTTTCTTCCTCCATGCACTAGCAGACAGCTTTAGTAATGGGTCCTAAAGAGAATAAATTCAGGTGAACCAAGACCACTGAAGGTTTTAAATGACAAAATATGAGCAATTGAAAGACAAAAATCCTGAGTGCGAAATACTAAAGTCAACATCAGGATATCATGTTAAATTGGGTGATGAACTTTACCAAAATGTCAAAAATTCTCATTGTGACTTACTTAAAAGATACACTTCAGCTTTTTGAAATGTCTGATTTAGCCATGTAATTTTTAGATCCCTAAATTAGAGCAGAGTAATTCCACATAATGTTACTGCTTAACAAATCTATATTATGTTATAATTGCAAACATGCAAACTACAATTAATATTGCAAACAAAATGCAACAGATCCTTTCCCCAGGCACTAAGAACAATCAGAATCCAGCAATCACTTATGAGATCACCTTTTCATGCCTCCCAAACCGGTGCTTGCCCGCAGACCACATGTTGAGTGACGCTGGCCTCAGTGTGTTTAGCGGCAAACTGCTGCACAAGTACAGGTCTGTGTGGACTCAGGGCAACCTAGCCACAGCAGCACAGGCTTCAGTGCACACTGCTCACTAAAGCAAACTCCTCTTTGCCCAGGGGTTTGGGTCAGTTCAGGTAGGTGTTGGGCCTTGAGGAGACCTCTTTGAAACCACTAGGAAGCCTCAGCAACTGCTCTCCGTTTTTCTGACCAGAGAAGCTTTTAATTTGAGGGTCTCACCCTCAGTCAGAGCAGCTGTGTTGTTGTTGCCGTGCCCAGTCTTGGCAGCTCTGCCCTGGTGATTCGCACCTCAACCCTCCTCTCCTGAGTTGACTCCCCAGCTTGACCATAGACCTGTCTCGTCACTATGACCACCAGACTGTGTCTGACCCTGGCTACCACATCCAAGCACAGACTGATCCTACGGCTGACTTGCTAACCTGTCGCTGACCTGACCTGCTTGCTTGACCTTGGACCTGTTGTGTCGCTGTGGGCTTCTCTGGCAGCCTGGACTCTTGGTTGTTATCACAAAACCTGCTCTGCTAGCCATGTCCAGCTGCTGCAGAATGGCACCCTTGTCTTTGAGGACACCGTGTCTGTGTTTACCATGCTCAGCTCCTGGCTCCCCTTCCTTCTGAAACCTGTGATGCTATGTATTGTTTGGTGTGGTGATTAAATCACCACATCTACGAGCAGACTCAGAGAAGCAGGATGAAATGCTCATGGCTAGTGAGAGGCATATGGAGCGCATGTACAATAAAGCATATTGTCAATATGAAAAATGCTAAGTCTTGTAAAAATGGAGGGAAATTTTTGTATGAAAAAGTGTTCCAGTTCTCTCATATCAACTTCAGATGAGCATGAACTCAATGTTAAATGGTTTCTTCTTCAGAAACTATATTTAATGTGACACATAATTGTGATAAATATGGCTATAGGTGAGTACCTCATAATTTTTCCTCAAGGTTCGCTTCTACTACAAGCCCCTCTGACGCATGGTGGAAGAATTGCAACTTTGGAAAAAGATGACACTTTTGATAAATAAGTTCCAAATGTACAGTAAATTGCCACTACTTTACACTGTCCATTTCCCAACTGTGGTCTGGAAATCACCAACTCAGGGTGATTTCCTAATGCTACACAGAATGGAAAATATTCAGTTAAATAGTGAAAGGGAGGGTGTTTGAAGGAAAATTGAGGGCTTCTGTGAGGATTTTGCTCTCTGTGTAAATGTTTGACCAGATGAGAATGCAGATAAGTCAACAGCTAGGCTTACAGCATTCCTATAATTACATTTTTTTGAGCAATGCAAGTTGGTGTAACCTCTCTGTACGTAGTAAATAAAATTTAAAAAAAAAACCCCACAACTCCCTGATCCTGTCAATATTAACAGATACATAGTATCTCCTAATTCCCTGTGCACTAATGCTAGGTAAATATGCATTCAACGTACCACAGCGTGGTTTCTACCCATCTAGTAGCTTCTAGGCTTCTTTGAATTGAAACTTCCGAAAGCTTTCTTGTTTGAAGGTGAATGAATGAGAGGGTATGAGTCACTTTCTGTTCTGCTTTCTGATTTTTCAGACTATTTTCAATGTGCCTTCTACACAAGTTTTACTCATTCAGGCCCTGTAACACATAGAGAAAAATACTCAGAAAAGCTGATCTTTTATTTTGTAACTCCCAAGTTACAGCCCTCTTCAATCTGCTGTGACAAATATCAAAACCAGATTTTTATTGAACAATCTGATTTTAAAGGTAAGATTTAAAGGTGATACTGGCAAATACTTGTAAACAACTACTTCCCTCTTATCTGAAGTAAGGTCTCTAAGATTTGACTATGCCAGTCTTCTGTATTTTGCTAGCAAGCTACATCAGACAGAAGAGAAAGCAGATATAACAAGGAACCGGACTTCCCCAAATTATTAATGAAGCAGTATCTGTTCACTACACTTTCATTTCTGTTTCCTGGGGTTATTAACGCATTGCAGTTAGCTTCTAAGTAGTTTGGAGAACACACGTTACTCATGATGGCATGTAATTATTAATATTTAACAGGTGTAGTTCTTGATGATATGTTGTTATTAAAACAGCAGAAGCATCCACAATGGCTAATCCCTCTCTTCCCTCCGTAGTCAGTGCAGAAAGATGTAGATCCTCTAGAAAGCAATTTCTAGATCCTCTAGCAAGTAATTTACACAGGAATCTAACCATATTGTCTTTTATAAATGAATCAAATCCAAGTGTAAAGTACAGCCAAACTTGGGCCCTGCCTTTCTCCACTGACTGCAGAAGGAGCTAAAGGAGATTATCTTCACTAGGTCAGAGATACCCTTTAGGAATATTCTTATATCATGTCTGATTAAAACAACTACTGAAGTTGAGCAGTAGACTGTCTAAAGATTCTCTAAAAGCCAAAAGAAATTAAGGTCTTACATTAACAGGCAAGTGGCCCAAGCCACAATAGTGCATGTGGTTTGCCTGTTTGGTGTAGAAACAGTTCCTCCATTTTCCTTCCTCATTATCTGAGATCAGTTAAGCAGAATTATGAGCCACAGAATTTCACCCAAGTCAAGGAGGCAGGAAGAAGAAGACATTTGGAACACTTTTTAATGCCTGATTTTGATTGGCTGGTACGCAGAATGAAACAGTAGCCCTTGTCACAGCCACATACCAAATCCTATACTAAATCAAAAACACAGCAGCTACTGAGAGGAAAATTAGCTTAATCCCAGCCAAAACCAGGACAGCCAGGCTAGCACATGCTACTTAATATTCTTGGAAACAAACTGCTGGTGCATTTGGTTTCAAGAGATTCCAGAAAGTGGGCCAATCTAGCTTTGTCTTACCACATCTGCCCTTGTTCTGATGGGCCATGTGTTGGTTTTGTTTAGTGGAGGGGGCCTATGGTGGCAACTTCTGCAAGAAGCTGCTATAAGTTTCCCCTTTGTCCAGTGGACTTGGCCGGGTCTAGGGTGAACCTGCTGCTGGCCAGGGCTGAGCCAACTGCTGATGGAATGTTCAGTGACAACGCCTCTGTGATAACATATTTAAGAAAGGGAAAAATAAAAAAAAAATAAAAAGAAGAAGTGAAGAAGCAAAAGCAAGGTCAGGGCACAGAGGGGGAGGCGCGGGCTCTGTGGGCCTTGTGGCCCTCACCCTCTGGCCTCCTGCCAGGCAGCTGTCTGGGCACGACTTGGCCCAGGCTGGCCACAAGAAGTGGAGAGGAGATGTGAAAAGAACCTGAGAGGCGTCTGCCTGAGCCAATGTGAAGAATTTCTTGTGAAAGGAATGGCTGCAGATGCCAAGGTCAGTGAAGAAGGAGGGGCAGGAGTAATTCTGCTCCTGGCCAAGATTCCCCTGCAGCCTGTGGTGGTAACCATGGTGAAGCAGGTTGTCCCTCTGCAGCCCATGGAGGACCCCACGTCAGGGTAAGCGGATGCCTGAAGGAAGCTGTGGCCTGTGGAGGGCCCAAGCTGGGGCAGCCATCCCAGAGGGACTGCACCCCTGGAAAAATTACCCACGCTGGCGCAGTTTGTGAATGACTGTAGCCCATGGGAGGGACCCCATGCTGGAGCAGGGGAGGAATGTGAGGAGTTCTTCCCCCTGAGGAGGAAGAAGTGGTGGAAAGTCACATGTGATGGACTGACTGTAACTCCCATTCCCTCTTCCCCCCTGTGCTGCTTGGGAAGGGGAAGAAGGTAGAAATAACTGAAATGAAGTTAAGCCCAGGAAGAGGGAAGAGTGGGGGGTAGTTGGTTTTGTTCTCTTCCTCATTGTCCTGATTTGGTTTTATTACTAATAATAAATAAATAATTTTCCCCAAGTCGAGTCTGTTGTGCCCATAATGGTAACTTCAATGATGTCTCCCTGTCCTTGTCTCAAATCTTGACCTTTTTGTTATATTACCTCTCCTCCATTCCCTCAGAGGGTGGGAGGAGTCAGTGAGAGACTGTGTAACTTGGTCCCGAGCGGGGCTAAACTACGACAGGCCACAAGAAACAGAGGACTATGTTGAAGGTCCCTGTTGCCAGCTACCACAAAAGGAACTCGTAATATCTGGAGCTCAGGCTGAACTTGAGAGCAGGAGTGCTGTGATCTCAAGGTGGCGACTGTACTGTGCAGCTCAACAGTATTAGTATAAAAACACATTTCCAGTGGACTTTGTAGCACACCTCTGCAGTTGGCTGTAAGTTAGAAAAAATCTCTGGTTTTGTCTGCGATAGCAAATAAAAAATGTGAGGCTTCTCCTCCATTATGGACTGGGAACAATGGGAGGTTTGGTTTTACTGAATTTGGAAAGGAAAGGAATAGGTCAAGGAAGAAATAGATCCAAATTTTTTACTCTTTATAGAAATGATCTGGTTAGTAGGGTAAATCAGCCCTCTGTCTCTCACAGCCCTCTTGTGAAGGAAGTGGCTGAAAAAGGATTTCAGAAGATGGTCTGTAGGGAGCAGAGAGGCACATGTTTCAGATACCTAAAGAATGTCTGAAGACAAAAATAAGTCATACTGTAGCTTTTAGACACTTCTATGAGTTTGTAGCAAGTAAACAGTGGGTTTTGGATTGCAATTTAAATTTAGGCACTTCTTTTTCTGGATTGAATTCCAAGTCACTAAGAGGAACCAAGGAGACAGATTCCTTCAAGACCTCCCTGTCTGAATAGAAGAATTGCAGTGCAGGTGAGAGGATATTTATTTTTATTTATTTAACTTACATACGTTTTGGACAGTCTCCAGTTCTCAAGTCAGGATCTTCCATTTGATGGCAGTGGGCAGCTACAGCCAACAAGGATAACCCAAGACAAATACTACGCAAAAGAACACAAACGGTCCCTCTATGTCAAATTAAAATCACAAGATCTTTCTCTCTTCCCTGTCCCCTAAAAAGTTGCTGATTTATTGCCCTGAATTTCCAATCAAAGCATTTCATTCAAAACTGAGAAGCTAAATAGACACTGAATTAATGATTTGTGTAGGAGAACTTGCAACTAGAAATTATGGCAGAAATGCAGAGTACACTGCAAAAGGAGCAAATAATAACCTTCTAGGAGGAAGCTTTATTAAATTTGAAAAGTTAGTTAAAAATGTAGAATCAAACATTTCTACCCTGTCCCATTAGTTTATTATTTCTCCAGATTTTACTAATATGAAAAACATCATTCCTCTTAAATCATAAAAGACTACATTTTTTAAATGTAGTATACTTATTGCTAGAAAACATGTTTAGTTAGAGCTCTATCGTGAGACATGCCAGTGGAGCCTTCATGTATCAGTGTTTGCCCAGGCAAAACTCGTATTTGTTCATGTAAATGTCCAGCTAGGACACATAAATATTGATTTGTTTGCATAAAGAAGATATTTTTTCTGGCAAAAGTTTTTGAAACTGTGGCTTAACATGTAGGCCCAGACTATTTAATGGCCTTTAAAAACAGAATGGTAGCACACAATTTTTTTTTTAAGTCTGTCAAAATATAACAAATTTGAAATATATATGCTCAAATATTCCGGTTTGACGCTTCTGAATCTTGAGTACAGCATTTCTGAAAGAATAAGGTTTCCCAGAAGGAAGGCAGGTCTCTGTTTAAAGTAGGATCCTGGGAAAATGAAGGCATATATTCGGTTCCTGTTCCTGCTGCAACAAGCTTTTCTGACACTGGGTGAGTATTCTAATCACTCACTCCCTTAGTGCCCAGCTGGAAAAACCAGGAACACCGGTGCTTATTTTTCCTGTCTTGCATCATTAGCCTTGAAGGTCTTTGAAAACAGACTTGTCCATAATTATGTATGGTTAGTATTTGCAGGAACAAGACCCAGGTCTCAACTAGAATCTCCAGGAACTCCAAGGAGCAGGAGTGGACCGTGTGCAATTAAAAGGATGAGAACTTTCAGTACCACATTTCTAAACACACTTCCTCAAGTGCCCTTTAGAAAAGGGGGAGGGAAAGTTGTAACTTTCTTTTATTTAAGTTTCAAGTAACTAAAATATTTACTGTGTCTTTTGAACACTGAAAAATACAAAACAAACAAACAAACAAAAACCCCCAAAACTGTAAGTATATTGTAACCAAACTTCAAGTACTTCAAAATTTAGCTAGTACTTTCGCTATTTTACAAAAAACAAGCTAAGCAAGTTAGCCTTGAGAACCACAACTAAGACCACATTCTGCTGCTACTCTTCTAACTGGTGTTATTGAAAATGACTTTTTTCACACGAAGATCTGGAAGGTTATGTTAAATGGGGAAAGTGGCTACAGATACTTTTTTCTATTGCAAAGATTTACTTGTGAAATCAGGAGAACATGACATGATGTAAGATAAAACTCATGTCACTTCTGTCAAAGAACACAGCTATTCCTTTGCAGCCAAGACTGAAGATTAATCATTTTCATAGGTGCACAGTCTTGCACAACAAACTGGCAATGTTGTGTCACAGGTAAAACCACCACTTTTCCTCACATTTACAAGCTTTAATACTTGTAAGTCAGCATATTTATCACTATTAGAAAAGCACAATTTGAGGCCATGGACAATATTTGACTTTTAGGTAAAAATAAGAAAGTAACATCAAACATGCAAATTGTTTTGAATTCTCAGAGAACCAAAAGGCAATTATAACTAGGGTAATACTAACAATTAATTTAATGTTGGCTGACCATCAGCTATTGGCTATTTTTTTCCACCATGAAATAAAAGTGCAAAGCGTATTCCATTTCAGATCAAACGAAACTGTTAAGTTTGGGTGGGCTTTTGTTTCTTTATTTTTCACCTATTTCACTATTAAATGTAATTAACTTCTGATATTAAGTTTTTTAATAAACAAAATAATATTTCTGTATCAAAACCATCAATATTAAGTTGATAACTTTTCAGTTAAAACAACCTGCATTTACAAATGTCTTTATTTACTCTGTGTACAAAGAAAGTGATCAAAAATGTTTCACTCAACTCCACTTGGCAGGAGTAGACATCTCTTGGTTTATGTTACTGGCATCGAAAATATTTGTGACCTCCAAAAGCTCATGAGATTTGCTTCAAACCATCCATGTAAATGTTTATGGCAAAATTACAGCTGTTGGAAATCAAAGGAAGTCTGACTATGCTCTTAGTGAGCCTGATAATATCATTTCAAAGTGACTGAGCCTCATTGAATTTCAGGATGTACCTGCGCTAGAAATAACCTAGACTCCCCTACACAGAGCTTCACAAAGCTGCAGGATTCAGACACAAAGACAATTAAGAATTTGGTAACAAATAGCACTTTGGGGTCACTGTAGCTACATGGCTTTCACTGCACCTAATTGGACATCATCTTATAAAGACTAGCAATGGGAAGGGCGTGAAGACCCACATATACCCAGATATGCTGTGATAGGACAAGAGTTAATGGTTTTAAAATAGAAGGAGGTGGATTCAGATTAGATATCAGGAAAAAAATTTTTGCAGTGAGGGTGGTAGAACAGGTTGCCCAGAGAGGTGGTGGATGCCCCATCCCTTGAAACATTCAAGGCCAGGTTGGACAGGGCTCTGAGCAACCTGATCTGGGTGGAGATGTCCCTGCTCCTTGCAGGGGAATTGGACTAGATGGCCTTTGAAGGTCCCTTCCCACCCAAACTACTCTATGATTCTATGTTACCTACTAGCAAGAAGAAGCGGTAACTGAGCAGCTTACAGCCATTGCTATGCTGGATAGCCAGTGTTCTCCATTTTGACTAAGTGTTTGATGCAGCTTTTGAGATCCAAAAATGTCTCTTCAAGTAGTGGCATCAATATGGTCATTGCTGAGAAATCATTGTGTTAATGTAACTTTTTCTCTACAACTCTGCTCTTTCATGGCCTTTTTCATTACTGTAATTATGAAAATAAGATCTAGATTTTGTGAAAAGAAAAGGGTGCAGTTTGCTTTTTTGCTAGACATACTCAGAAAATCCCTGTTCCAATAAATTGACCACCAGCTTCCATGGCTATTTCACTGCAGAACCAGAGCATTCATGAAACTGCCGTTCCGCCTGTCACCTATAAATCTCCCCTATATTCTTCTGATGAAAGCTGGTTTTCTATTTCTGTTTCCTATGAAAGTAGTCAACAAAGAGCTGAATTAACTGATTTTCAAGTTATTAGAGGCTTTTGAAGCAACCATATAATTCTTTTCCTTCCTTTTCCCCTCTTTCCTCGAAAAAGGCTGAGCTGAAGTAGCACCAGTGCCTGAAATATTAGGCAAACATTGGAAGTCATATCAGGTCACAGACCAAAAAGGAAAATCTGAATTATAACCTTCATCACTTATTTCAGAAAGGGCCATATTTTGCCTCCTATGGAAAAAGCTGTGCCATTTCCAGCCAGAGGTTACAGAAAGTTGTACAAACCTCCTGGTTCCACGTGTCAGAGGATTTTACATGACTAGGTTTTACTCATAATTTATTTGTTATTTTATAGGGTTTTTTCCTCTTACAGCAATTCCTATCATGCTACCCAGCACTTGCTATTGATTCCAGCCAAGCTCAGACATCCCTTGGGTAGAAATAGAGACAGAACTGATACATCAGTTTAATGGCACCCACATATCCTTCGTGTCATGAGGATCTCTGTGTAACCTATTAGGAGCAACTCTGTGTCCCATTTTTGCTACAGAGCCGTAGAAAAGGTCAGAGAGCGAGCAGGCTATGTCCTGAAAGGTCATTTTCTGATCTTAATTATTCTGATGTAATTCCTTTGAATTAAAGGTCCCATTTTTGCCTGTGAGAAGACGATCTAAGGTCTACCCTGAACCCTGAGTTTATAAACATGGTTTTCTTATTCCCCTCTCCCATTTATCTAGTGGATGGCTTTATAGGACTTCAAATACCAAGGAAATTGATGTGCTATGAAGAGTGGAACAGAATATAATTTCTTTTCTGATTTTTTTACTGAGTACTGAGGAAACAATACCAGGACTAATGCTAGCCAGCAGTGTTCAAACAATAAGTTGCATTCCAAATCCCATTAATTTCAAGTGCTCAAGATGTCTGGTAAAATGATGCATTGCTTGTTTTATCCACAATATAGGGTTAACCACAGGAAACAGAATGTTAAGAATCTTTAAGAAAATGCTCACATATGTGTACTAGTACCTTGTGTATAAAAATATACCAGCATGGAAAATACAGATAAAAAAATATTCTTTAAATGTGATCTTATATATATATTTTCCAAATATAACAGTATATATTACCAGTAAAATGTACTTTTAAGATTTTTTTTTTCTTTTCAGTAAAAAATAAGTGGATTAATAATTTTGGGTGATATCTTCTGATATCAAAACAAAGCAAGAAATACTTGCCTGAAAAATAACTCTTTCTAAAAATATAAATACATATATTGTTTGTTACTGCATTAAACTGATTCCTTCTTTGTTTCATGTACAAACTCATTGGCTTCAGTTGCTTTCATGCAGTTTAATTCTAAGCAGAACTGGATCCATGTCCTGCTGTCCTCAACAGGCAGATGCCCTTGTAGTCTACAGCAAACATGCCTAGCCACTTGTCATCCTGTATTCCAAGCCATATCAGTCCTTTTTTTCCAGACTCTCCTCCCTCAGATTAATCTGTAGGCCCATGCCACAAATAGCATTGTGAGTTTATAGTCAGTTAACAAGTTTTCTACAATTCAGAAATCTGATTGTTTGCTTCACTCAGGTAGGCATCAGGAATCGGTACAAATCCATCGGATATTTTTTAATTTTTAAAAAGTAATTCATGGAAATGTAATTTTAATAGATCTTGTTTCTGTTTCTGTGCACTGGTCCAACCAAAAACTTCATATTCAGACACTGACTATTATGTATGCAGTAACCGTGCATTATATATGCAGTTATTTCAAAAGAGGCTTTATGTAAAAAAGTGTATAGTGTATGTTCTCCAGATGCCAATCATTCACAAAGTAATATCTGATTTATTAAGAAGTTCTGACCTCTATACTGAGTAAGTGAAGTTCAAGGCCCAGAATGAGAGAGGAAAATAAATAATAAATAAATTAAAGCAACATAATACAATAATGCGAATATTCAAGAGAGAAAACTCCATTCACTTAGCTTGTATGACCTTTCTGAGTCTGTTTTACACATCTACTCATGACAAGTGTGCTGTAGGAATCGCTTTGCAAAACAGTAAATTCAGTGAAAACTGAAGAACAGTTGCAGCGTGCAGGTACTGGTCACACACACAGTAATTCACATTGGAAGCATGGTTCCCAGACTTTTCCTTACCTGAATGTAATCACTGTCATCTTCTTCTATTAACTGGGCCCACATATAGGAACGTAAATGTTATTAAATTCTTCCTATCACATACCTATAAAGAATAACAATCAGGGCTGACACCTTTGCAGGAAAGGTGCTAGAGGTCCTGGACTGTTCTAACAACTCACCACAGTTGAGTTTCTGTTGTTTCTGTTGCTGGTATTTTACATGAGACTTCTCAGGCTTAGTTGACTCTGTGCCATTATGTCTTACTGTGGGCAGCCACACATTCAAAAACCATGAAAAGAGCCTACCAAGAAATGTTCAATTAGATTTAATTCTAACACCACAACACTTCAACCCATTGAAATGCTCAGCAATCACTACTTTTACAGTTATTAACCTTCACTGACCTCCCTGAAATCTTTATCAGAGTTTTCTTTGTATATATCAGCTGCACCACCTCACTAAAACGTGTGTCTCAACACCAAGCGTTCCTCATCTTTACTGAATGTGCTCATCATACATCCACATTAAAAAGTCCATAGACCAAGCTACAGATGCAGTATTGCTTCTTTTCAGTGGCTAAATATACTCATTAGAGAAACAGATAATCATACTCCTGCAGCACATCTTAAATTCAATTATCTGCAAGGCATTAGCAAGAAATGTTTCCAAGTATAACACTATCTGATTTATTGGTGATATCAGATTATTACTAAGCAAGCTTACTCAGCATCTTCCCATAGTTTTACATATAATTGGGGGTTCTTGCCAGTTTTCAACCATTCTTTTATATCATGTTTTCCGTCTATGTCATGGTAAATTGATCATCAGGAGATGCTCCTTGAACATTAACCAGCTTTCTCAGGCCTCTCTTCCCTCCAGGGCTTTATCTCATTGTACTTTGCCAAGCAGATTCCTGAAGAGGTCAAAGTCTGCTCTCCTGAAGTCCAGGGTAGAAAGCTTGCTGCACACCCTCCTTGTTGCCTAAGGATCTTGAGCTCCACTATCTCATGGTCACTATAGCCAAAGCTGCGCTTGAGCTCCACATTCCGCACCAGGCCCTCCTTCTTGGTGAGAACAAGGTCCAGCATAGCACCTCTCCTCACTGGCTCCTCTATCACTTGCAGGAGGAGTTTACCATCCACACATTCCAGGAACCTCCTGGATTGCTTGTGCCCTGCTGTCTTCTCCTTCCAACACATTATCGGGGTGGTTGAAGTCCCTCATGAGGACTAGGGCTTGTAACCATGAGGCTGCTCCTACCTGCCTGTAGAGGGCCTCATCCACTCAGTCCTCCTGGTCAGGTGGCCTGTAGCAGAACTCCACTGTAATGTCACCTGTCCCTGCATTCCCTTTAATCCTAAACCATAAGCTCTCTGTCAGCTCCTCATCCATCCCCAGGTGGAGCTCCATGCACTCCAGCTGGTCGTTGACATAGAGGGCAACACCCCCTCCTCATCCAGGTTCAGCTGCCTAGAAAATTTCATTGGATCTTTGTCTTTATCCACTTCACCACCATGGTACTCATTGAAACATTCCATCCATTCTTAAGATGACTGAATGCCTTATAACAGAGCTACAGTACCAGCGCTCTCTGTACACGTCAACCAGTGGTTTTCTAAAGCCAGCTCTTGGTGACCAACATCATTGTGTGATTCTTGCCTGTTCTTTGGATTCCCTGCTTTAGCTGTGTCTCATCTCTTATTTTCATTTCTTTAAAGGAGCCATTTTCTCTCTTGCACAATAGTGGCCTAAATCACAAGTAGCTCCCCTTAGTCTGAATGTTCATCTGTTGTCTCAATTCAGTTTGTGATGGATCTAGTAGGTAAGAATTTCTGAATATTAATGTATTCTTTCAAATGTCATTGTGAGCACAATGAGATGGCCTTTAGAACTGCAAAGCTGATTAATCTGATCCCACTGTAAGCAGCTGTGTCACAGGTATAGATCCTTCTTCTTTTCCTACTTTAATACCTTAGCCCAAGGATCATTTTAATGTCAACATTAGGAGGTGGTATATGTTCCTTTGAATTGTCTCTAGACTGAATTTACTGTTTCTTCAGTGAGAGCACGCACACTGATATCAAGTTTGCTCACAGCTTGTTTCCAAGACAGTAACTGGACCAGCAGGTTTTCGTACTCAAAGGGTCCATTTCTTTTCCATTCTGCTGAGATTAGGATGTGCTTTCAAGACACCTTATTTGGCTGGGATTTCTGCCTTTGATGAGATCCAGATATTCCACATTCTCAGCTCTTACTCTGTTGTCTATACCTGTATTACTGTTTATCTATAATATTTATTTGGCTTTATATCAATAGGAGAAGAATGTTCAGCCTTTGCCCAAAGGCCAAGCTAGAAGACCAGATCCTGACTCTGGCCCATCCCCTCTACCCTGCCCTGTTCAGGAGGCTCTGCTTGCAGCAGAACATGTTTGGCATAGCTCCCAGGACCATAAAAAAACATAAGACCATGACTGTAGACTAATTTAGAGTAACAAATAGATTCAAGGAAGACCAAAGCAGCTCATAAGCAAGCAGCAGTCAGAGGCAGAGCTAAATTAATCAAGCAACACATTCTATCCACCCTTTGCTCATTCATCTCTCATGACTCTGTAAGCATAATTATATTTTTCTGCAGTGGTCGTTTGAGTACATTTTTATGACTGTGTCATGGAGCAACATTCTAACTCCTACAAAATAAAAGTGGTTTGTTTGAATAATTAAATTCCAGATGAAAGATCTGGCTTGTCCAAAGACAGCACAGAAGATCCTTTCTAATATTCACAGAAAACTATTATAAACTAAATTTTTTCCTAAGTCTTAACATGTATAAAATCATTCTTAATATAATTTGCTGTTTTATTTTTCAATAATAAAATGAACTTCAAAACAAACTTAAGATATCTGTGAATTATAACTTCCTGTAGCAGAAAATAAGCAGGACACTTGGTTCCTTTGAAAAACAGAACAATACTCATGTACTATTTTTATTTATGTCCTCTAAATTACTCTTAAGCCAGTCATTATTCTAAAATCAAGAATAATACTTTGCTAGATGTGCTGCAAAGCATTTTTAAAAATGATAAGTTGGAATATTAGAATTGAATATTTATGGAAGCTAGTAAGAATAGCTCAGAAAGCCTGACAAACATATAACTGTTAAACTAAAAAAAAAGAGAAATTGGATGCAAATGGTAGCAAATGAGTGATGTCCTACTTAGTTTACTTTGACTGTAGAAAAAATTACTCAACATCTTCTATACTCACACCAATTTTATGTATATATATATAAAAATTACTCAGAAATAATAGAGAAATATTTTTAGACAGTTCTGTGGTCACAGTATTAGAATTTGATGCACAACTGAAACTTCTCACATTTTGTTCCTGACTATACTCACAAAAATCCCATGGTCCTACTGTATTTGTGGGGGCTATGGATGTTCATAGCCTCTGAATATTGTGTCCCCTATCATGTCCCAACATAATAGTTTTACACATGAAAATAAACTCTAGAATTTTTATTAGGGAATAAAATTAAAATAAATTAATCAACAGCGTATACAGGCAACTACCAACTTTTACTTTGCACCTAAAGGATTAGATTCCCCTAAGATATTGGCATGTTTGGTCATGTAAGACAACATATACCAAGCTCTTTCTGAAAACTGATGTCTGTTTTGAAAACCAGGGCTTTTGTGAATCTCTTCTAGGCTTTGACTGATCTTATCCTGGGGTATCTAGAAGAATGTTTTTCCCTCCATGGCCTCAGCTGCCCTTGGGTGGCTTGCTCCTCACCACCACCAAAACTATCAACTCATGAGCTTAAGTAAATGGGAACTTACCAAGAGCCAGCCAAACACTAAAAACTCACTCTTAGCTTACAACAACCAGAATTTATAGAATATGCAGTGCAGTGAAATGCATACATTTAGAGCTCGTTTTTTCATTATAGCTATTTGAGACAATAAGAAAACAAATGTATCAGATCTTAGTCTTTTGACTTGAAGGTATATTTATGCTGTAGTGATGAGAGAAGAACATTACCCTCAAAACACTGTTCACACCATCCTCAAAGTAAATGGCAACAGTCCAGTGGTCATAAAAAGGGCCAAGATGTTTCAAGAATATTTTTCCAACTACATTATGACCTTTACATCTTCTTCTACATGTTCTCATTACAAAGCAGTTGACAAAAGAAAGGGGACGTCATGAAGTGTTTGGAAAATAACTTAAGAATTAAATGGCATTTAAATATATGGCAAGAAACTATCAATTCACCAAGAAAACAACTGACAGGATTCAATAGTGAAGCAGCAATAACTTTAAATTGGAATCCTCAGAAATTATTAAAAATGAAAACACACTTCATAAATACATGTTTGGATTCAGATGCAAAACTGTATCTGCAATTATAGTTATGTGCCAAGATTATGTTAATGGAAGATCAGCCTCCACTAGAATTTGGACATTCAGTCAAGTATTTCACATGTTATTGCAGACTCTGAGTTCATAATTGCTATGTCTTCACACTTACCTGTTGTTCAGGCCTGCAGACTCCAACAAGAACAGATAGCTGAAGAAAAAATCCTCAAAGGCCAGTAGAACTCTAACAGGAAAGACATATGAGCATCAGACTGGCCTCAAGAATCTTTCTTCATGTGGCAGCACCACAAAACCTGTCTCAATAGTTTTAATACAAGCGATATAGAAATCTGCAAAAATAAGAATAAACAAAATTAAGTGAAATAAAGAAAAAAAAAAGAAAAATCACTTTCTCCGAAATATCTCCAGAAAGAGCAAGAACAGGTTAAAATTCTATATGTAACAAAAGATAGAGAGCAGTGAAAAGCAGCATGAGAAGAGACAAAAAGAATAATGTATATAGTACTTTTAAGCAGTGGTTACTGCTTAGAGAAATAGTAAATAGAGAAATAGTAAAACTTTTATCAGCTTAATAGGATCTCAGCAGGCAAGTTTAGCGGCATCCTAGGATAAGCAAGGAAAAACTCTCAAATAGACAGGAAATAAAGGAAGTAATGGTAATAGGTAAATAGTTTCAAGAGCTGCTAAAGAAACCCACACCTTAAAAAAATTATTTAAAAATACTTTCTGAGGAAGAGAAATGTAACACATCACATCTCAAAGAAGCAAAAGAGCTAGTAAAATTACAGCTAAAAATCTTACATCTGAAGAAAGTTGTAACAGAGGACCAAGGCGCTGGTGATATGTCAGAAGCTACAGTGTTCAAACATTGGAAAAAATGTGAAAAGCCACCACAGGTACACATTCCTTAAATGAAAATGCTTTAGAAAAATGCTGATATTGAATGGGATGTATTTCTAATAAGTGCTAAGATTTGCCAGAGTTCAACTATTTGTTGCCTTTAACATTATCCATAAAAAAAAAAAAAAAATTGGTCAAATTTCAAAGAAAATCCTGAAAGGGAAGCCAGTTGGTGGAACACAAAAACAGAGCTAAGCTAAAGCGTATCTCCATAAACCAGCACTGACGGGGAGTTTATGGGCTTTACAGCAAGGGACATGCCAGAAGCAACACAGGACACACAGGTGTAACAGAGCTATCTTTGTGCCCCTGGCAATGTAATGGCAGCACAGAATACTTCAATTCTGTTTTCTGTGTGCTAGAACTTTCATCTGGTGTGTAAATGAAACCTGTATCATTTTTTTTGTGTCATGATAGCATTTCTCCAGGAAAAAAAAAAAAAAATGAGCCTTCCTAACTTCTGCATCTGTTTTGCAGTGTGTAAGAAAATTATATTAAAAAAATGTATCATTATAAAAACTACTTTACTGGATTTGAAGTGTAGTGCGTTCCTCGAGGCCAAAATCAAACTCTTGAGAACAGCTAGGAGTGGAATCAACATTGTTCTTAAAAAGCAGATTCAGCTTTAGCTTAGTGTATCACTCTTACTTCTTTTCAGAGGCAAAGGTCCAATACTAAGTCATCTGAGGGATGGGATTTCTTACAAATAGAATATTAATTTAGTTATCTTCCTATATTGTATACTTTACATATGAGATTTTGCAATTTTACCTGTTTTTATCAGAATGCACATGTACAATAGCTGGTCCACTTTACATTTAACTGAAATTTTGTATATTAGTGAAGCACTGTGTGTATGTGTTAGCTAAATGTCCAAGAGCACTGTTTAGGTACATACTTGAGTTTACATTGAGTGACGTCGTCAAAGTTGAGTGGTTTCGTCGCTTATGAAAAGTTACTGTGTCCCGAGCACCCTGTTGAACTGGAATCATAGAGGGCTGTACTTGATGAAGAAATATGATACAAGATGTAGGTAGAATACTCATTCTCTGTGGAACATATGATTCTGTATGTCAGGTGAGCAAAAGAAAATGGAAGGTAAATTTTCTGTGGTTTTTTTCATCATATCACTTCAGGTCGCTTTTCTTTTTGTTTGCTTTAACACATTAGATCTTTAAACTGTAAATTATTTTTTATTTTTTCTTAAAAGAAAAACTGCTCACAAACTTCTATTCATGCTGAAGTTTATGGAAACAACATTTTGCATACACATTAGCAAAACTTTATACCAACAATATTTTACATGTGCATTGCAGAAGTTGATGGTGATCCGCAATAAACACATTTTTCTAGGAGGGAAATGGCCACATGGCATTTCAGGATGTGACCTAAAGAACATGACAGTATTAGTTGTAATTGTTAATGACTGTAACTGAGGTAAGAAAAAAGAGCAAGTTACTACACATACTACAGTATAAATTCCTGGATATAAAGCTTCATGAAAATGTTATGCTGTACTATAAAACACCAAGAATCTGAATTAAGCAAACAATAAATTTGCAAAGTAAAATTTTTAGAAGTTAAGTAATGTCAGAATTTAAATTGCCATGTAACTTTAACCAAGTTCCGTTGTGCTTTCATATAACACTGAATAAGTGAACTAATTAATTTTATACCAGCTTTTCTTCAGGATTTCTGCCTCAGTTCAAAAGTCAGCCAAGGACTATTCAGTCAGTGAGCCAGTGAATGAAGACATCTACCACATTTTGAAATTAATTTCCCATAAGCTCACTAATAGTATTCATCACTGCAGCTTCTGAGCGAAAGTTAATGTTTCAAAATGTCAACTAATTATTTTTGCAGTATTCCTGTGAAAAGACAGGGTTGACTATCCCTAATTTACAGCAGAAAGAAAGGGCAATTAAAGACAAAAACATTCAGTAAATATGGATGTCCATTCTGAGATATTTCATACTTGGATTTTAAGAGCACTTAGTGATACATATGTAGCATTTTATATATCCAACATTAGGATCCTGTTGATTCCATCCCATCCACAGACAAGACTGTAAAGTGGTAGCTTTACATGATCATGCATAAAACATTTGGTTCGGGGAATTCTCGCATGTCTACAATGGATAGAATTCAGTTATCTGAACAGCATCCAACTCTCTTAGAGGAACCTTTATTTTCCACTCTCCTGCAGTCACCTTGTGCATCTTCCAATTTCTACAACAAATGAAGGAAGCCTACAGAGAAGAGACTCCTTGGCTGTGCAAGCCTTCTCTACTATGAGAGCACAGTCCACCATGTGTAAGAAGGGGCAGGGGAGCAAAGAATGGGTACACCATATAATTGGAGACTCTTTCATAATTCACAATGGGGAAGGAGAAAAGTACTTTTTTTTAATAGGGTGATTGGGTGGAGAATTCTGCTGTTGTAGAGCTTTGAGACTTGGAAAAATACAATATGTTTACTTACATTTGTAGGACAAGCTTATGTTGTTGGATTAGATTTCAATGATAACAATTTGTTAATACAATAAATGTTTATGAAACACATTTCAGAAATGTATCAGCAGATATAAGATATGGCCTTGTCATGCCATGTGAAATAAATTTTGCAGAGTATCTCTGATATTGTACAGGAGAATAAAGACTAGTTTACTTCCTTCTATTTACCCCTAAATTCCTAACTGGAAAATTCAGGTCCTTGTAACTCTTTCAATAACAGGATTGGCTGCTGCCTTCTGGAAGGAAGGAGACTGCTAGAATATATCCCATCAGAAACTGGGTTTTTTTGGGTTTTTTTGTTTTTTTTTTACATAGACTAGTAGCAACTGCATGCTCACTAGAGTGATACGTACTTCTAGAAAGTGACCTCGGTCAACCCTAAAGCAGGGCTACCCTTTTTCAGATGTTTTCTTTTTTCTCTCCCTCCCTGTTCCCTCCAAGTTAATAGATTTGCTCCAGTTTTGTTGTCAGCTTCTCCATGCTGAATCTCCTCTTGTGATTTCCCACCTGCATTTTTCACCCTTCTACCTATCTTTGACAGACAGAGGGCCCAACTCTCTGATTACATTAATGAGCAGAAAGCACAATAGAATCAGGATTAAGCCCCTTGATTTTAATTCATATCCCTCATAATATGTCAACATTGTGATTTCTTCATGGTTCACTCCTGAGCACCTTCTTAAGATCCAATTCAGGTCTGTAGCTTAGAATTAAGATTTCTTCATTATTCACCATGTCCCTTCCTCAAACTGTGTAACTGCTCTTCACAAAATCATTGCTCATGGCAGCTTTTCATACTATTGGACTCAGACTGTCAGTTCATGAAGAAGGAGACAAGAAATCAGCTTCTCTCCAGGGCAACAGACAAAGGGGCTGCTTCAGCCATGTCCCCTCCATTGCTCATGTTGATCAGAGTTGCAAAGGGCACAGAGAAAATGAGCCCCAGAGGATCAAAGATAGCAAGATCAAGTGAGAAATTGCTTCGTATTCTCCTTCTGCCTCACCAACAGCTATGTTCTCTGCTTTCTGATTACTTAGAATTGTCTGCAGTTCAGGCTGCAAAGGTATCATGGGGAGAAAAGTCTCACAGCAATGCCTAATAAGAAGAATACTCAGACTGCCTTGAGGAAATAAAGTTAAGTTTGTGAACTAATGTTAAAGAAGCATCTTTTAACCGGTAAGCAGAAACAATCTGATAGAGTGACCTTTGAGAGAGCACAAACATGGAGGTCTTAGATGTCATTCTCATGTATCCACTTTAAAGAGAACTGCACTTTAATGAGCCAAGTTTGAATGTTTATTACCCAGCAGATGTCCACATATTTAAAATTTCCTTATAGGTAAAAGAACTATGTGTTTCTGAGTACCAGATGAGTTGATTCAGGTTATTTTGTTATTCTGGCCTAGCCTTGTGCTTTCTAGAAGATGACAATTCTATTTTCAGCTTATTTGCTTCTTTCTTAATCTTAACACAAGCATTTAAATAAAAATTACCATCAAATTATGTCTTGCTGTTACTGGACACATTTCTGGCTTTTTATGTCCTTCTTTATCTCTACAGTTGTATCCAGATATTTCTTTGATGTCTGGTTCTGCATGTTTACAAGTTTCAGATGCGCCTGAGTTTTCTACAGCTTCAAGGCAATTCATATTTTTTCCTATTGTTGACAAAGACTTCAGCCTCAGCCAAATTGCTGACATTGGTTCAGAGCCAATGTGTAGGTGAAAGTACTCAATGAAGCAACAATCTCTCTATTACTTGTCTCTATCAGAAACAAAATACCTTTGTTGTTTTGGGGCTACATATGTCACTGAACTCCTGTCAAAACAATTACACTATAGGTTATAGCTAAAGTCGTTTTTATTTAGTTCTTAAAATCCAACCAGGAAGACAATCTAGGTCAATCGTAGGATGGGTCATGAAGATCTACAGGTCCAGAATACTTCTTGATCTGGAAAACAGTAGGATGTTTGAGGGAGTTTATTTTAGTAGCTCACATATCCAAACTCTAATATCTGATTCTCTCATCAGACTGTTTCTAAAACATTCAGTCTCCTGGCAGCCAGAGAAACAACCATCATCAGAAGTGGCAAGAAAATGCTTCCAGAATTGTAATTTACCTCTGCCACCAAAGCAAGGGAACTCTCTTTGCATTTGAAAGAGTAAAGAAAGATGCCCTGCATCTCTGACTCTCCTTCTCTTGCCTGTAATAGAAGTGAAATAAGCTCTATAAGTAACTCAGAAAGAGAAGGAGGATGAAGAAAAATGTTCTTCCAGGGTCCTAAGTGTTCTGCTTCTTAATCTCCCTACTGCTTTGAGCAGGAGCCCACAACAACAACTGTGTATATGTCAAGGAAATCCAGAGCATTGCTTGTGCATCTGGTAGGGGAATGAATGTATATGAGAATACTAAGTGTCTGTTCATGGCAAAAAGGGATATGTGAAAGCAAAGGAAATATGAAAGAAATCAATCGTCACTCATATCTTCGAAGAAACCAAATGTCATTTCAAGGAGAACAAGAAGGAAGATCTGGGGAACTACAAGGCGGTCAGTCTCACATCAGTCCCTATGATGGTGATGGAGCAACTAATTCTGGAAACAATTTCCAAACACGTGAAGGACAAGGAGGTGATCAGAAGTGGTCAATGTGTATGTGCCTAGTGGAAGTTATGCTTGAACAACCAGGTAGCCTCCTACAATTAAATGACTACCTTGCCAGACAATGGGAAGAGAAATGAATGTTCCTTACGTCAACTTTATTAAGACCTTTGACACAGTCTCCTATAACAACCTTATAGACAAGCTGACATAGCATGGGTTAGATAAGGGGACAGTGAGGAGGATTGAAAGTGGATGAACAGTCAAGCCCAGAGGGTTGTGATCAATGGCACAAAGGCTAGTTGGAGGCAAGTCACTAGTAATGTACCCTAAGGGTCAATACTGGGGCCACTGTTGTTTAATCTCTTCATTAAGGACCTAAACAATGGGGTAGAGTGAAACCTCAGCAAGTTCAGAGATGATGGAAAATTATGAGAAGTGGACTTCAACAAGGTAGGGAACTGGACAGAGAGGAATCTGATGAAACTCAACAAAGGGAAATGCAAAGTCCTGCCCATGGGGAAGAATAACACCATAGACAAGTGCACACTGGGGGTTGTCTTTCTGAAAAACAGCTCTGAAGAGAAAGACCTTGGGGTGCTGGTGGATAACAAGTGGAATGCAAGCCAGCAAGACACCATAGCAGCAAGGCGGCCAACAACATTTAAGGCTGCATCAGGAAAAGCATTGCTAGCAGGTTGAAGGAGGTGACCCTTTCTTTCTACTCAACACTGATGAGGCCATATCTGAAATACTCTGTTCAGTTCTAGGCTCTCCAGTACAAGAGAGATTAACTTACTGGAACAATCCAGTGAAGAGCTGAGGACATGATTAAGGGACAGGTGCATCTCATATGAGGAGAGCTGAGACTCTTCTGCCTGGAGAAGACAAGGCTCAGTGAGGAATCTCATCAATGTGTGTGGATACCTGATGGGAGGGAATGAAGAAGAGACAGATTGTTCTCAGTAGTGCCCAGTGACAGGACTCAAATATTCAAGTATTGGTTTGGACACTTGGAATATTTTTTCAGTAACTTAATAAATAAAGGATCCAATTATTTTTTAATCTTTCAAAATTAAGGTAACTGCAAAATATTATTTTTAAGCAATTTTCACTCATTTAACTAATGTTGAATTTGCTTTGAAAACTGTAAAACTTTCATTTTTAAATGATGAGTGATGGACTTTGTCAGATTCTTTTCATGAAAATAGAAATTTTGTTTCCTGGAAAACTCTGACATTTTAACATTTCCCCCCTTCCAAACTGAAGTAAAGTAAATGTTTCCCCTAGGACATTTTTTTTTTAAATATCACTTTTGATAAACTTATATCAAAAGTTTTAATTCTGACCCTTTTTTTTAACCTAATTTATATCAAACACAATCCTGAATTAAATGTTCCAAAATGAAACATTCAAATATTCTGTCATGACAAGATTATTAAAAAAATTATCAAAAAGCTTTGTTTTGATTGAAAGCAAAACAAACAAAGTATAGTCAATCCTGACACATTCCCACAGAACATTTACAACTGAATTAATTGGCATTTTCTGAGAAACATTGTGCTCAAAATTTCTGAGCCTCTCCACTGACAAGGGCATAGAATCATCGCTCTGTCCCAGGCAACCCACCATACACGCACGCATCCTGTTGAGCTGACAAGATATCTATTCAGAATGCTGACCTTTTGATGAAGCTCCCTTGTTCAGCTTCATCTTTTTAAGGTGAAGTTGCATTACTATGTTCCTATCACAAAGGTAGAATAACGAGGAAATGCAGAGAAACTGTTCCCAGAGGCATGTCTCAGATGGATAGTTTCTCCCTGTTCTTCCCTGAGACAACATTTTTGCCCATTGTTTTTGCTCTAGACCATAACTTAGAAATAGCATGTAGTCCTTTTATAGGTTACCTAGTATTATTGCATGAATACACGGAAGATTTTGGATATTCATTACCTAATAAAACTAACCTTGGGGGAAAAACATAATGGAGTTAATGTGGTGGTTTTAAACCATTATCTGTAAAAAATGTTCAAAACCAGTCTCAGAGTGTGCTACGGCAGTGATATGAATTAACTGTGAAAGTTTGCTGATGCACACCAGGCTTCAGTTAACATGTTAAAGTATCACATATGTTTTACCATGATTTACACAACTTGCTGCTACTGATTTTTGTATTCACATCAGTATTTGAAAGACAATCTACTTTTGAAACTTATTGCATTTGGTTTGTTTTAATCATTTTAGATTAATAAAGTTTAAAAAATAGGAAAAAAAAAGTATTGCTCTCCATTCCTATTATCCAACTCATCAGAGAATTTATAAGGCCAGAAAATGTCTTTTTTTTTCTCCCAGCCTTCTTTTGTAGAATAACTGGCTGTAAAGATCTCTGCCCTTACCCCCAAACACAAAGATTCCTGCAGTGCACTATTGAAGACTGCACGGTAAATGTTCACAGGGAATCTCTAGTAGATTCACTTCACACTTGTCTGAGGTCTTAGATGCTTTAGATTATTAAATGATAATATCAGAAAGGAGAGTCCCGCGGAAGCTGTAAGGCGGAAGATACGTTGATATGTTACATACTTTAGTCTCAACTCAATCCAAACATGAAATGAAAGCAAAGCATGTGTTGTTTTGGCTCAGTTATGTATAATTTTGCATGAAGTACACCAGTTTATTCAAGCAGAAGAGCCACTACAGATCCACAGATCTCAACAGATATGACAGGAAGAACTGAATATACAGTGGTGACCACTACACATAAATATTCTGAATACAGCAAACAATCCATTGTATCGGAGAGTCAGGTTTCAGGGGGTGCACAGGTAATAGGCATACAATCTTGTCTCCTATTAGATGGAAGCTTCTGACTTAATATTGACTTTATAATGGCAAGTAGCAAGACGGAAAACAGGAGTATTGACAAAACAGCTTTTATTTTCCCCTGATGTCATCTCGTCATGTCACTCATTGCAGTTAAATTCAATCTCTAATTGCAACAAGCATTATGAACAGCATTCATTAATTTATTACATGGTGCTATGCCAAGCCTTCATTTGAGCTCATGCTCTAGTCATTTCTACTTCTACTTCTGTCTGTGTCTAAAGTCCTCTTCACCTCAAAAGGACTGGGATTGTTGACAAAGATTGTGCGTGCATATGTAATGTTTAATATCATCAAAAACATAAGCACACACTTCTTCATGTCTACATGCATACCCATCCCTTCATCACATATTCCTACTTCCTTTATGATCCTATTATATTTTACAATTTCATCAGTGGAAAGGATTGAACTTCGAAAACCCAGGAATCTTGCACCTATTGCTCCATTTATAAGTGTGGAAGATGACTGCAAAATAAAAGTAAAACACAATATTGTCAAGATGAAAATGTTTTAGAACCACATTACATGACCAGAGGGAAGTGTAGGAAATGACAGCCAATGAACTAACCGTTGTCTTCTGTTTTGCATCATTCACATATTGGGCACTATAAGTCATTATGAACTCATCAAGACTGTCATGTCTATGAAAGCCCCTGCCAAATCTGCAGCCACTTCCAACCTACTTTTACACAACTAGAATTTTAGAAAGGAACAAAGATATTAAGGAGACTCAGCCTATAATATTTCAGATTGGGTGCAATATTGCATATCCAAAACCAGTAAAGAAGTAAAATGTCTACCAGTTATATGAGATGCAGCTTTATTATGATTGTATGTCAGGAATACTATTCTGAAACATAAAAACACAGGCTACCAGATGCTGAAGTACATGACTTTTTAGTGTTCTTCCTTAATGCTGGTAAACTAAAAATTGAAGAAGTGAATGCTTATGTTTAGCAATGGTTGGTGACAGCATGAGCAGTGTATCAGTCTACTTCAGAAAATTTCAGTCCTAGATCTTTTCCTCCATCTGCACACATTCTTCTGCCTAGACAGTAGTGAAATTACCAATTAAAATTAATTTTATTTATCTTTGCTCAGGAGGTAGAAGGCAGTAATTTGAATCTCAAAGCCCATACACATAATTTGCACTCACGAAACTCAGAATTAATTGATTTTTGTCACTAAAATTCTCTCTGATTTCCCATTTTTCTAACTCAGTTTTTGGGTGAATCATTCAAAATGCTCAAGGACTCCAAAATATAGTGAAACCATCTATTATAACTGAAAAGCAGCAGCTTTAAATGCTTTCTAGATGGTGGAGATCTCCACAGAATCCTTTGCAGAAGGGATATGGGGGGTGTGCATGCACACAAGTGATGTTTAGCAGAGAAATGTCATACAGAACAAGAATAGTACAGATTATGAAGTGTGCACAAGAACTCTAAAACTCTAAAACACTGAAGTTAAAAGCTCAACTTAAATATGTTAGAAAAATAAGAATTTACAGAAAGTCTTTTACATCATGTAACAAGTTACAATAGAAAGTGATTACTACAAGGTGTAGCCTTCGGTGGGTTTTTTGCTACCTCTCCTTAGGCCCACAGCGTCAGACATGGCAATTCTGCTGAGGGCAAAAACACACGCATCTGGAAAATTATATGCATATGTATATGAAAAGTTACAAAGAGCATGGCCTTCTTTCTCTGTTTTCTGAAGTGTGAGAGCTAAATAGTCTCAACTGGTTGGTATTGTCTTTATGATGAATAACCTGTAGTGCTCTTGTTTTGTCCAACACTGTGTCTCAAACCTCCACCCTGCAATTCCACTGCTATATCTCAGTATTAGGATAGAAAAATGATGAAAAGAATTGGTTGTAAACTTGAAAGTGGGAAGAAAAAGACTGAGGTGGAAATCACGATGTCAGAATCTTCTACAACTTTTAGTAATATTTCCCTCCTCTGGAAAATAATTTTTCCAAACTTCACAAACAATAGATACGTACAGTCCATACATACTTAGTCCCTGCTACAGATAGGGACTGCAGACCCTTTTCCTTAAGTTTTCACTTCTGATTTTAATTTTCCTTACTCAGTCAGTACTTCCAGCATAGAGAAAAAAAAATTGAGAAAAAATATTTCACTAGAGCTTAATTATTTGACTAACTAATAATAAAATAAATAACTGCTGACAGATTTAGGTGGGTACATTTTTTTCAGAAGTTGTCTTCTTTATTATTCCTCCTAAATATCTTTTTCATTTTACCCTACACATATGAAACAAGGACACAGAAACCAATACTCTTAGGAATATGTTTCAGTACTGTATTGCTCCCATTAGGCTATATCTTGGCATGAATTTTTAAGGAGTTCCTTCTGCTTTTAAAATCCACCCCCCCCCCAGTCAGCTTAAAAGGGAGGTCTACATTGCCAAAAGTTAATATTTTCATAAATGTTTCTCATAAACATTCACTTCCTTGCTTTCAACTCAGCATTTCTGGGATCTTTTGAAATTATTTCTTCCTCATGTCTGCTGTGATCTTGAAAACTGTTAACAGACTAACTGTGGGCAGAAAGAAAGATCATCTTTGTATATACAGGGTAAATTCCCCACTGTCTTTGCTGGCACAGTTCCATTCAACAGCTCCTTTGGCACCCACAGCACTCTGCCTCTCTATACTGCAGCTTGGTCTACAGCGTAACTGCCCTTTCTCTCATAGCACATACAAACATTTTACTTTCTTAGTATTTTCTACATGTAATTTCTTAATACCTTAAGAAACAGGGATTAACTGAATGAAGGAATGATGACTTCAAGCCTGCATCCCAATCAAGTGTATGAGTGAGTGTATTCATATCAACATTTCCACAAAAATCAAAAAAGACTTAGTATATTTGCACTCAAGGCTGCTCTACAGGCTGTTCAGCTGCTGAAATATCTCAGACAAATAAAGCTGAACTAACTAAAAAGACCTTAGACCTCTCTTCCCTCCAGCTCTCAGTTCTGTGCCGCCCTCTTGATCAGACTTTGTTCTCCAGGTGTTAAATCTTCTGAGTTTTTAAACCTACAAACAAGCTACTTCCCTGCCTTTCGACTTGATTCTTGGCATTAATTTTTCGCTGCCAGTCAGACAAACACTATGTAGTTTCTTTAACTGCATCTAATGCTAATCACTTCCCCGAGGTGTGCAAGTTGCAACTGCTGGTGTCCCCCTTGGCCCTTTCCTATGGCAGTGCTTTAGCTTTTTCAGAAAGGTACCTGTGACGCAGCAGGCAGAAATTCCTTGACATGATTTCTCTTTCCTTTAAAAAGTGTTCAGTTTTGCTTGTCAACAGCTCCTACACTTCAGATACCTTAACCCTCCTCCCATTCATGCTGTAGGTTGCAGTATTTCTTCAGTGACCTCTTTTCCTCGTTACCCTAGGGATGGTTGTCCAGGCTTTTCCAAACAGAGATATAATCATGTTCAGCTGGTTTTTGTTCCTCTTTGTTTAAGACATGTTCTCTCTCAAGTTAAGAAGTATCCATGAACATTAAACCAGCTCAGGCCTGAAACATCCAGCCAACATCAACAGAACACATAGTCTTTAAGATGGCAAAAAATGCACTGTCATTACCAGTCCGAAGAGCTGTGTGCAGTTACAGAAGCAAAGGGAGTAAGTTCCTCTAGTGCTGTACCATGCGTGGCTACGAAGTGCCTCTGCAGTCCAGCAGATGCTGGGGTCAGCTGGACAATGCAGTCAGGTGACGATGAGGAGAGGAGGTGCCAGGGGAGGGCTGTAAGTTCACAGTAGTTCCAAAGTAAGAGAGGGATGGGGAGCAGGGAAGAATCTTGAAGTCCTACCAGTCCATACAGCACACACAGCATGTGATGAACCATGTGGAGAACGAGGTAAGAATCATCTATGAGGACAGCACCCAGCATAGACAGCAGAACAGTATTGTCCCTGGGCTGGCACCAGCTCATTACCTCCTTCCAGCCCAGTTATGCCACATTTCACTTTGGAAAAGTGCTGCCAGCTAAGGTCTCATTGCTTAGAAAGGGTGGGCCATAGGCTAGGACATTCTTGCTTTTTCCCATTTTGCTGCCTTTCTGCTTTTACTTTCAAATTGATAAGTCCTTTCTTCTACTGCGGTGCTGGATCCAATACAATCCCCATTTTTCCTTTTCTCCTCCATCCTCATCTGAGTCTTTCTACTGCCTCTCTTACATTACAAAAGTAGAATCACAGAACAGTTGAGGCTGGAAGGGATTTCTTCAGATCATCCAGTCTACCCCTGCTGATCAAAGCAGAGTCAATTATAGCAGGTTGTTCACAGTTGTGTCCAGTCAGGTTTTGTGTATCTCCAAAGATGGAGTCTCCACAACTTTTCTTGGCAACCCATTCCAGTGTTTGACCACCCTCTCAGTAAAAAAAAAAAAAAATCCAAACTTTTTTTTTGTTTAAGTGGAATTTCTTGTACAACAATTTGTGCCCATTGCCTCTTGTCCTTTCACTGGGAACCACTGAGAAGAAATTGCCCCTGAGCTTTACATCCTCAACAAGTTCTTTCCTGTTGGTAAGTGTGAGGTACAGTGAAGTGCCTCCCGTTGTCATCTCCTCAATCACTTGTGTTAAAAAGCTGTCATTAATGCAATCTAGAAACCTCCTGGATAATTTGTGTCCTTCTCTGTTGTCCCTCCAGAGGATATTGTTGTGGTTAAAATTCCCCTGTGAGCACCAGAGCCTGTGAACATGGGGCTTCTTCCTGTTGCCTGAAGAAGGCATCATCTACTTCTTCCTGACAGGCAGTCTGTAGCAGAGACCCACTGCAACATTGCCCACATCTCTCTGCCCTCTAATCCCAACCACTAAGCTCTGGAGTGGCTTATGACCCAACCCAAGGCAGAGCCCATGCATTCCCACTGCTTTCTCACACAAAGGGCAACTTCCCAGCCTGTCCTTCCAAACACCCTGTATCCCAGCCATGGCACCACTCGGTTACCTCAGCTCTGAGCCTGAGCAGAACAGACAGAAACAGGAGCCAAGGAGAATCCAGTACATTTGTCTTCCCTTTACTTCTGGTGTCTAGGATAGGTGGCCCCACTGCTCTGGCTTTACAGCAAACATGCATTTATATGTGCCTGAGAATGGCCAGAGAGAGAAGTGGTCCTCCAGATGGGAAAGACACAGATAATGCAATATGCTGGGTAAGTATACTCATATTTGTGAGGAAAGGAAAGCAAGGCACACAGATGGAAACATCTGCTGGAAAAAAAAAAAAAAAAAAAACACCACACCAGAGAGAGAACTATAGTGATGCATGATCCAGCTCTTTGCAAGGTCTGATCCAGACCCCCAGCTCTGTAGGGCAAAACAGGAAACACAAAATGGGGAGGAGACAGAGGAGTGGGGATACAAGTGGAACCAAGGGACAGACACCAGAACAGAAATGCTATGCCCAGTTTCTTGCCCACTGAGAAAGACAGTGCATCTGTCAGCAGATAGTCTACAAGTGGAGTTCAGAATGAGCTCCTGCTGCCAAAAAATTGCCAAATATGTTCACCCTACCCCCACCCAATTTAGCACCTTCAGTAATGGAGCAGATGTAGTGCATGCCCAGCAGGCCAGACAAATTGTCCACATGCTATGTTTTGCACAAGAACATGATTTGTTCATCAGTGATTTCTTATGGAAACACAAAAACATAGCAAACATATTGGCTATTTCATTGGGAGGCTGCAGCGAGCGCAGCGGTTTCTTCACAACCTGACACACTTGGGAAAAATTGCAGCCACACAGTCTCAAAA
The DNA here is from genome assembly GCF_036417535.1 of Chlamydotis macqueenii. NCBI lineage: Eukaryota > Metazoa > Chordata > Aves > Otidiformes > Otididae > Chlamydotis > Chlamydotis macqueenii. The sequence goes on along the minus strand of NC_141557.1, from coordinate 99,054,452 downwards.
CATGAGTCACAAACCAGGTGGATTTTCTCATCTCTGAAAAGCTCCAGTGACAGTTTCTGCAACATGAAGCCAGTAAGGACATTTCAGTGGCAAAGAGCGGGGCAAATCAGGGCAGCTTACATACTGAGTGCACTTTTACAGAAAGCCCACTGGTAGAGCAATTTTTACAAGGCCTTTTAGAGGGTGTAAAATAATAGTGAGTTAAGGCATGTTGTCTGGGTCACATAATCCTCTTTGTTCTCATGGTCAAAGAACAAAACGCCTGAAATAAAGCTGCATTGTTCCATTTGGTGGACACAAAACTAGTTGAACCATACAATGAATTAGTCATGGCTTTATTTTTAGACCTTCATTTCAGGTAGTCCTGCAGCTATCTGCTCTGGCAAGACAAGGTATGGTTAGGGAAGTCAGATCTCCAAAAATAGTCAGCATTCTACATTTTTAGTGGGAGAGCACATTGGAGAGCGCTCATACTGTCATACCCTACATAATCTTGCCTCTCTTGCTGCTCCAGATACCATCTTTGTGACTTCTGTCTGCTCCTAAAAGGGAACCAAAAATATGGGATCAGCTTCTGTGTAACAGCAATTCATAACTGGAAGAGGACAGTTAAAGTAGCCTTTCAATTATCAATGCAGAGAAGAATCCCTTATTAACTCTTCCACAAATCTTCTCTTTTTTCTCATCTCCTTTCCCTGTAAATAGACCTCTATCTCATAGACTGCTTCTGGATGACTGCTATCCTCAGATTGTCACTGCCTGCTTTTGGGTAACTAGAGAGATCATCTTTGGGCTAGGGTGTCCAAAAATGTCCTTAATAGTGGCACCCTTGTTTCTTGTGAAATCAATTACATTTCTGGCTTCACTCAAATATTTTCCTGGAAAAATATATTTCCTTTTTACCAGTTCTGGAAAGGAATAATGTATGATATATGCCTTGCCAAATCATCTCTGTAAACTTACCACAACATATAGCAATTTTCACATCAGCAGTTCCAATCGTCTATTCAAAAAAAAAAAAAGAAAAAATACATTTTCATGTAATTCCCAAATCTTTGTTTTCTCCAGTCAGAATTCTTTCTCTGGTAAGACAAGGAAGCACATGCCTAACCAAAGCATGTAAGTAGTCCCACTGCTTTTTGTACAGATCTTTACATGTGTAGAAACTGGTATCTTGGTAACTGGAACTCCAGGGCCAAATTCTCTGCTAGTGTCATCCTGTAAGACCATGTCCTTCAATTCAGCTCCACTGATTTATAAGCCCAAACTGTATAATGAAATTTAGCCAACTGGAAAGTAGAATAGAAAAGCATTATGATGCTGTCAGCTTTACAGTAGAAAGCCTTGTAGCTAGCATTTGTTTGGAAAAATAACAAGCCCTGAAGATGTTGGCTAGATTTCCTTAACAAGTTGTCTTATTAATGCCATTCCTCCTTGTGGAGAACAGTGTTAATCCTGGAAGTTTAAACAGAAACAAAATTATATTAAAGTTTTTCATTTGTCATGGTCTTTTGAATAAAATGAAGCCTGTGATGACAAGACCAGCAGGTAGGTGCATGTTTCCCTCACAACCTGCAGTTCACCACCGTGACTCTTACAAAGCCTGATGATCAAGGATGTGAAACTGCAATTCCTGACTAGTTATCCAAGAAACTACTACTACTGTGCTCAGGTAACAGTTTCAAGGAACATGATTTAGAAGTTCAAAACAACAACTGTCTTGAAAGACTTACAGAGCTGAAGTCATTCACTGGCTTGTTTTCTGCTCGTTTCATTCAGCTAGGGGTTCTGCTTGTTTCCTTTGGCTCCATTCCTTGCTTGTTTGCTTCCTGTTGTATAACTTTTCTCCAGCAAAGCTTCAGAGTGACTAAAGCTCAGCAATGTCCACAGGAAGGTGAAAGGGCAATGTACTGCCATGTTTGGGCTACGTTGGAAATGCTGTCTAGAGCAGTATATTTGTTTGTGGTTCCCTGCAGGTTAGGTACGAACGTATACGGGTTGCTTTGTTCGTAAAACCATTCAGCTCTCACGCGTGTTCCTGTATCACAGGTGACTCCAATGTTTAATATAACTCTAACGTAAAGAGTAGCATAGCTAGTTAAACAGAGATGAGTACCACTCCAAAACAAAATCTGTTTGTATTTATATTTAACAACAGGAGGTGTATCCTTTAGCAGATATTCCAGTCTGCCTGGAAAGCGTATATGTTCTATTAACGGAGGCTTACAAAGGCTTTGACGATTCCTATGGTAACCCAGTAGAAAGGCTGTTACCATGGAGACTAGCCAAGCCTATGTAAACCTTCTGTCTTCATTAGAGTATCTCTGAGAATGCTTTAACAGTTACCGCTCTGGAATGGTTAACAACAATCTCTGCTTTGGGGGAAGAATTAATTATTTCTTTCTGGTGGAAGTCCAGTTATTTTTTCAGCTTTCAATAATACTCCGCAGCCTGAATATCTGTCATACATCAATACAGTGAACAGACTAAACAGCTGTGGTATACAGTTTAAAAAGCACTCTGATATTACCATCCCCAGTATTACACTATATGTACATTATGCATTTGAAACTGCAGCTAATTTAAGCCTAAGACCAGAATAAATCATACTTCTTAAGTTTACATTAAGGAACTCGCATGCACCAAATATCTTTTATCTGAGTGTATGTGTAGTTGGTTATCTGTGAAGGTGGTGTTCTGCTTCCCATTCAGATTCTCCTTCCCAGTTACAACTCCTTCTAAAATACTCCACCAAAACAAAACAAAACAAAACAAAACAAAAAGTATTTATTTTGAATGTAAATGTTTCATGCTTGGTCTCAGACAAATTTGCTTTTTTCCTTTTTCCTTTCTCCCCTTTCCTTTCCCTCCCTTTCCTTTCCTTCTCTCTCCTTCCCTCTCCTTCCCTATAAACTCAACAGTTTCCGAGTTACACAAGTGGAAATAAAAGCTTTGTTTATTCCATATGTTCCACACAAAATGTTTATACATTCGCAACTCAAAAATGCCTGAAGGAAGGAACTTCAAACTCCATCTCAGCAATTTCTGAGTCATCATTAATTTTCCCACTCTTTCCTATACATTAATGAGACTAATTTCTCTTCTTTATGTTCTTTTCCTTTGATATAAGAGCCTTTCTTAGCACCTACCCTCCCATATCCTTGGGATATTATTCTACACATGAAGATGTGCTGTCTAAGCTACAATATGCAGACCTCAGAGTAAATAAATCAAAAAACAAAAAAAAAATTTAAAATCTCTAAGTAATTCTTAAAGAGTTTAAAAATGTGCCCCCAATTGCCTCTGTCTCCACTTGCAGCACCATATGTGCTAATAGAGTATGAGTTCTTCACTTAAATCTTTGCATCAACTGAGAATAGACTAAAATTATTTCTCTCTACCTTAAAAAAAAACCTGTCCAGTTGCCCTTTGTGATAATATTTGAGATCTTTCCTAAAAAAAAGATCATATTAAATAACTGTGGTCCCCTTGAAGTTCATAAAGAAGTCCATTTATGCTCTCTTTAATGATGGAAAGTTCTCTTTAGGGTAGGAATTCAGCATTTTTCAGCAAAATAACAGAACTTGTTTCTGATATAGTTTTCTTCCACACTTGCAGATTTAAAACTAGCAAAGAATATCACAACACCCCTCCATTTCGCATGGACAATGACAAAGATGATGATTGATGTACCCAGACAGGACCATTGTATCTCTGCTCACTTCATGAGCTGTTGCTAAGAAGCACACTCCAGCCTGGGACGGTTAAAAAACTCAAGGCTTTCATGCACCTCCCTATGAGCCCAAATCTTGCTCAGTCTACTAGAGGTTGGGCAGGCTTAGGTTCTTCAAATAAGACACTGCTTGGACTAATCTGTCATTTAGGTAGCACATGTGACAAAGCCAAAAAGTACCATCACGCTTCAAAGCTTTGCTTTCTGTAAAGACGCTTTGATCTCCCACTTCAGAAATTAAAAATTGTCCTGTCGTCTCCTGTGTTTATACCTCTTTTCCATGCACTGGCCTGGACAGAGCAGCACCACACACACCCCACCTGGAAGACACATATCTTGGCATTTGATCTTAACTGCTTTTTTTCCAGTATATATTTAGACACATGGCCAAAGACAGTATCTGAATGATACACTTGATTCCAAGTAGCATATGATTACAGATTACAGGATCTAAATGCACCCTTTAGCATGGTATGATCTGATGCAACTCCTGGATCAGTCAGACCACTTTGTATCATAACGATTTTCTTCTTCACATTAATGCTGAGGTCCAAACTCATCATTAGCTACCCATACTGAGAGTAAAGCTTCACGTACTCACTTCAAGTCAGTGCAGCAAACAGGAGGATAAAGAAGGCTTAGCTATTTAATAACTTTCTGATTGTGGATATGCAGTGCCTTTTTAAAAACAAATGGTACCCCATTAGGAAAAATTAAATTAAAACGAGAAAAAGAGAGAAAAATACATAGCATAAACAGAAATGCTAATATATGTCTCAGTTCTTGTGAGGATCCAAGTTTTCAGGCCAGTCTGGTTTTCAGAACTGCAACGTAAATAAAATCCCGTTTTGAGTGAGTGCACTACTCACTGAATCACTTTAGGCACACAGGCCATTGGATGTGTATTCCATCCCTTACGTTTACATTTTATTACAGTTGCGCACACAGTCATGGCAACTGCATACGCCAACTGGATGCATGAATGCTTACACTGTTCTGAAAAATCTGGGCCTTAACATGTTGTGAAACAAGACAGAACACTTGTTCACAGTGCACTGCTGGGCAAGCAGTCTCTGCACTGCAGTGATGCACGGTCTATGCGTATCTCCCCGTCACCATACTCTACAAAGTCACAAGCATTCAGAGTAAAATGAAATGAAACCCAAAAGGCATTTTAACAGAACCCCTGTGAATCTGAGCAATTAAAGCAATTCCTTTGAGAATTAGCTCCACTAACGAGATGCAACATTTTACACAGCTCTTAAAACATCAGTGTTGGCATAACATTTCTGTATTGGACAAAGACTGTGCCATGAATTCTGCAAGGTGCACAAGACGGCATTACTTCTCAAACTCTCATTGTCTTTGCTGAAACAATGTGTGCTTAGTTTAAAGTGTATCTTTAGCTTTTCAGCTCGTCTTTTCTACTTAGTTTTCTATTGGGCACTGAAGTAACGATATCTCAGCTAACTCAAATGGTAACATTTAGACACGGACACCACTACCAGCACCCCTTTAAGCAGAGCCCAGTGAATGCCCCTGAATCAGCAGTGTACATACCAGCTGAACAGAATAAGGTCATTTCTCTCCCTTACATCTCTTTCGCAGCAAGTAATTGCTCAAAGCAGCAAGCCTCATTTGATGTTCTTGTAGTCAAGAAATCATTGCCAATTATTGCAGTTGTGAATGATCCCTGACCAGACTAGGGAGGGCTCCTCAAGCCAGCCCCACAGCTGTGCATCGGGCACGGCACGTAGACCTTATAATACAAATGGCCTAACAGCGTTGTAAAGGGAGAAGACTGGGTGATGAGTGATACGTTTGTTCCTTCTGCGTGGTGAGACTTACAGCTTGAGATGATTCAGTTAGGGAGTATGTCAGCAGAGAGTTTTTAATCTTGTTAAAGAAAGCAGTCTTCCTTCCTATTGGATACCTATCGGCAGTCTCTAGAGAGATGACTTCTTCCCAGTTGCTGCACAGGATCCCACTGCTTGCTGTGCTGGAAGGAATGTGTCAGAACTAATCTTACAATAACAAGTTGCACTAACTGCTGACATGAATCTTGGAACTGACGTAAGCCTGAGTTGTTTAATTAGTATTTATGAAACGTTAAGTGATACCGTTCTTCGAAAAATTGTAACATTCTTTTAACATACACCGATACAAAGATTTCAACCAAACTAAGATTTCTTGGAAAGGGGAGCAGTTATCTACAGTTTTATAAAGCAGAGAAGGGATTTGGAGAGCATAGCATTATGCAGAAGTAAATATATAAGCTTTGGCTTGATGGTATTTATTCCCTATTTAGTTTCTCATTAAAAGCAATTTAATGTTGAGAAAAAAATTCAGCTCACTATTATGAATGTGTTCTGAAACATAGGTGACCACCACCATACTTCTAAAATGTAACATTCTGGCAGTGATCTATTCATTGACCACAGTGGCAGAATGGGGACCAGTACTTAATATCTCCCTAATTAAAAAATAAACACTTCCATGATTCATAGACCACTATTCAAAATGCAGAACTTCATTGTCATAGGCAGCAGAGACTAACAAAAACACATCCAATCAGTCTTTGGCACATTTCTTTAAATTGATAATTAATGTGAAATTCTTATAGACGAATAATAACATGCATATACACATACACAGTATATTCTTCCATCTTCAAATAAAAAATCCATCAAAAAATCATTATTAAAAGACCCCTGGGGACGTTTACAGGTGTTTTTCTACTGCGATATCATTAGCTCATAATACATTCTGCTCATAGCTTCAAGAATGTTTAATTTCCCACAGTCAGATTGCTTTCTTCCATTGAAAAATCCCATGGGAAATGGTTTGAATAAAGGGATACTCAGCAACTTTCTTCTTCTGCTGTATTTTTTAAGTCAATTTGGGCATACCTCTAGGGATTCACGAGGGAGATAGAGCTACCCACAAGGAGGGGAAAACATTTGAGCATGAGTACTTAGCACAGGGATGTTCCTTGTTAGCTTTTTTATGAATCTACATTGGGAATGAGGCAGGCAGCTCCCAAGTGTTGGGCTTGCTCTTCCTTCAAGCTCCTTTCCCACACACCTGTTTGTGTGCAACAGAGGGCTGCTGGAGGCCTCACAGAAGGAAGTCTGATATTATCAAGGTACTCAGGTGACCTTCTTTCCATGCCTCACCTTTTTCTTCCATACAGAAAGGGGAAAGCTGTGTTTGTCAGGTACCTTTCTCACATTTCCACTATTTGGATCTGTGTCAGTTCTTTTCATTCAAACTTCTGCACAGTTTGTAAAATCTCTCTCTCGTTACTATCCTCCTCCCAAGAGTTAGGATTCTCCGCACATTTGGTGCAATTTAAGCATGTGTGGATGGTTGTCTCCAGGTAAAGACTTTAAATTCACTAAGGTACAGTCTTTGCTGTAATATGTGTCCACAATAAACAGTAAATACATGGCACTACTTTGATCCTCTCTTATCTTAACTACCTATCACAGTGTAAGGATCACATCTTACTTTCCTCTGAAAGTCCCCTTGCCTGAAAGTCTCTTTTTTTCCTGTCACTCTGATTCTCAGTGAAAGTCATTGTCTACTCTCCATCTTCCCTACGTGGGCTGGGAACCACAGTGCTCTCATGATTCACCTATTCTCCATCTTTAGACAAGTTCCTCTGCTTTCATATACTGCCTCACACTTACATCCATTCTGTCCACTTCATACATTTAGCCTCTTCATGCTGGTCCCTAGCCTACTCACCCAGGCAAGCACAGTCCATTTTCATTTCTATCAATGACTTCAACATGTCTCATAGTCATAGACGTATATCAGTCTTAGACATGATAGAAAGGTCAAGACTTCATGCTTGAAAGCACAATACTAAACAGAATTGAATATGGCCTCTTTATCTCACTTGAGATGTACTTGCACCTGTTGTAGTTCAGCCCCAATCAGGACCAGACTATGCAGTCTCCCTCTCACTCCCCCACCCTCTGAGGGAAGAGGGAGAGATAATATAAGAAAAAAAGGCTCGAAGTTTGAGATAAGGACAGGGAGAAATCCTTAGAATTACCGTTACAGGTAAAACAGACTCGACCTGGAGAAAACTATTCATTTATTTCTAAAATCAAAGCAGAATAATGAGACAGAGAACAAGATAACCTCCCCCCACCCCTCCCTCTTCCCGGGCTTAACATTATCTCTACTACCTTCCCCCCGTGAGTGGCACAGGGGGGAAGAAGGAATGGGGGTTACAGTCAGTTCATCACACATTGCTTTACACTACTGCTTCATCGTCCAGGGAAGAACTACTCACATTCCCCCCCTGCTCCATCGTGGGGTCCCTCCCATGGGCTGCAGTCCTTTGTGAAACTGCTCCGGCGTGGGTCATCTCTTCCACAAGGTGCAGTCCCTCCAGAACGGTTGCCCCAGCAGGCCCTCCATGGGCCACAGCCTCCTTCAGGCATCTGCCTGCCCCGACGTGGGGTCCTCCATGGACTGCAGGTGGATCTCTGCTCTCCATGGGCTGCAGGGGGACAACCTGCTTCACCGTGGTCATCATCACAGGCTGCAGGAAAATTCTGGCGAGGAGCCGCATACTCCTCCCCCTCCTTCTTCACTGACCTTGGTGTCTGCAGCCGTTCCTCTCACAAGAAAAATTCTTCACAACAGGCTGGCAGACACCTCTCAGGATCCTTTTTACATCTCATTCACATCTTATCTCCTCTCCACTTCTTGCAGCCAGGCTGGGCCGAGTTGGGCCCAGTCGGCTGCCTGGCGGGAGGCCAAAGGGTGAGGCCTGCAAGGCCCACAAGGCTCACGCCCCTCCCTCTCCGCCTCTGCCCCCACTCAGCTCCTTCACATCTTCTCTTCTTTTTTTTTTTTCTGTTTTCCCCTTCTTAAACATGTTATCGCAGAGGCGTTATCAGGGAACATTCTGCTACCACTCGGCTCGGCCTTGGCCAGCAGCGGGTCCGCCCTAGGCCCGGCCAAGTCCACTGAACAAAGGGGAACAACTTCTAGCAGTTTCCTACAGAAGCCACCACCGTAGCACCCCCCTCACTAAATAAAACCAGAACAGCACCTTAAGTGGCTTTCAGGTATGAAAAACTGTCCTCTGGCTAAGGGGAGAACACCAAAGGTCCTACATCATGATGCAGTCTCTGACCCTCACTGTCAGACTGATACCAAGAGAAGCAGGTCCAGCACTGAACATATCCCATCTAGATTTTTATCCCCAAAAGGGCAGACAATGTTCAAGATGGATGCACAGAGGAAAAGCCTAGTTCTTACTAATCACTTCCAGAAAACTATTGGGTGCGGCAGCATTAATAGGCATAGTAAAACAAAGCAATCTGTTACATGTATTTCTGCCTTGCACTACTTCTTCAGACACTCTCCTATCTCTGATTCACCGAGGGTAAAAATCTATCAGAACCCTGGAATTTAAATCATTTTCTGGCATCTCAGACTTTCAACTGCAGCATCTTGACCAAAGAAAAGGATGCAGGAAGGCCTGTAGGGAGACAAGGCAATGGACCTGTCCCCAAGAGCTGTGGGTTTAGGAACCCATTTCACCTATCTGACAGCTTTCCACACCAAGACTCAGAGCATCAAGACCCTCTCAAAGTCCTCCTGGGTCGGTACAGCTTTATGCCACCCCCAAACAGGCGGGTGGTTGTCAGGCACAATCTGGCCTGGACTGTTTTTCATTGTATAAAGTTGCTATGGTATCACCAATTAAAAATTCTAAAAAATAATCTGCATCTGTACAGCATGCTAAAATAACCTACCAAATGACACGTCCTTTCGTAGAAAGCGATTCTACTAATTACTGAGGGGCAGATTCCTCCACCCTTCCTCTCGCTGAACAGTGCCTTCAAGCTGCAAATACTCCCACTGCTCTCAGCATTTGCCAAGCTGAAGTTTTCCACAGAAACCATGAGTCAGGCTCCAAAAATCAGGAGACAGGCTTGAAAAATCATGAGATTTTAACTACAGCAGGTGAAGTATTTTGACTTGACGGCTGGACTTGGCAGAGCAGGCATTCAGCATAAGAGTCAACCTCACATCTAAAAAGCAGGTGATCAGCAGCTTCAGCAGAGAGTGATCCCAGGCATGTCTGAAAATACGTGGTCTGACACTTCAAAAGCTTTTCATCAGTGTCTAGCAGAAGGAAACTGAGATTCTAGTTTCCCTGATCATTTTCTTCCCTCCCCATTTTTATCTTTCTCATTTCATTTTTTTGTTTTCCTTTTTCTGTCCCTCCACCTCAATTTCCAAGTGCATTTCAATAGACCGGTCATTGCAGGAAGAAGACAAAAGTCAAGACTCACATAGCAAGGTGGTGCTGGTAGCCAGGGGTCTGACGAAGCCGAGGATGACAGCACCAGCCTGCAAAGGCAGCAGCAGGCCTCCTGGGAGAGCAGGTTTTGCTGACCAGAAGGCAGAGCCTGGCACGCACGAGCGACCTGGTAGAGCTGAGCAAGGCAAGGCTGTCTGATTTCACAAAGCTTTGTTTTCCCCTCATTCACCAATTGGCTTAATATCAAGGCCCAAGATAAATGACTTAAAAACTGAACCTCAGTCAACAGTATCTGAGATTGCAAACTAAAGATCTATTTTACTTCTTCAGCCTCACAAGCTGCTCCTTTGCAGTCAAGGACTCGAGCTCATGTCCCCAGTGGAGCACCACACACAGATGCTGGGGCCCTAGGCACACCAACAGGCCTTACTGGTCCGGACTGGCCTCCACTGGCCCTCCCACCATGACAGGGGGGCTCCATGTGCCCACAGGCCTTTGCTGCAGCCCAAACTGTGTTGTTGGGTAGGCCTGTCCTTAGCTGCCCTGCCCGACCCTGACCTGCTGACTGGTCCTGGGCTGACATTAGATCTGACTTACTGCCCTGCTTTTGCCCAGTGATTACTGGACTGTTGACAGAACCTGTCACCAAGCTGCTCTGCTTTGGACTGTCCATCCTCAGGGAGATCACTGTCCCTTCTCAGTGAAGTCAGCGTCCCTCCTCAGTGAGGTCACTGCTCCTGCTTTTGCACTGCCAGACCTGGTCAGGCTTGATGTGACGAGAACCCGCCTTCACTTACTTCCTCCCACCGTAGTGAGCCTTTTCACTCCCATATGTACTGCAATCTTTTACACCTTCCACCAGAACAGTGAGCTAGAACATCATAGTGCACAGAATATGAGACCTCACACATTCCCTCTTCAACTCAAAGCTTTCATCTTCCTCACACAGAAAAGGCCTGAAAACTCTGCAGCATCAGCTTGTCAGTGGAGGGCAATCTAGCTTCAAGAAATTATCAGCACTGATTAATCTCATGAAGTTTGAAGGTAAAGCCCAGAAACAAGTTTTGTCACATGACCTTTATGAGGTTCTATTAATTAAAGAAACAAGCATTTATATGTGTTCATGTTATAAGCTTCCTATCTATTAAATGGACTGATTAAATTCATATTTTATTTCATGGGAGTTTATTGGAGTTTGGTCACAAACATGGTAATAGTAACATTTACATAAGAGAGCAAACAAGTCCAAGCAGGCATCCAGATTTTGACAAGACAAACATAAATTTGTAACGTCATAAGATCAAAAAGATATTGCTAACTATGATGGTAAAGAAAAACCGTGGTCATTTTCAAAAAGAAAATATTAGTGTTTTTTTTTTAAATGGGTGTTGAGAAGAGCTAAGCAAATAACTGTCAGTCTGGGTGCTGCAAGTGGGAACATGTCTAGATGCTATAAATTTAGAGATGAATAATCTTTCTTTATAACAAGTATAAGAAAAGTATAGAAAAGATGCTCCATCTTAAGAAAAGTCCATATAAGCAGAATCAGCTTCCCTATGAGGAAATAATTACTGCAAGCTGCAAAAATAGAAATAAAATCTCTGACGAATGGCTGGTGTATGAATTCTTGTTACAGTTTATTTATGCAGACAATATAGTGTCTGGGATGAAACAGCTCTGTTGGCAGAACGAGCATGAGCCACTGTATGTGGGCTCTCAGAGCACTGCATGGGAGTGTTTACTTCAGCTCTCCTGGAACCATACAGAAGTGACGTTATCATGCTAGAGCCTGAAATAGGCAGTGAAATCGCCAGCACTAAGAGAAAGCTGAGCGTGTGGCTGAGATCTTCGTCATCTGACAAAAAAAGCTAAACAAGCTACGAGGAAAAAGTATTTGAAACCTCTTCCTAAGCAGATCTCACTGAATTCAAAGAGGAGCTGCTGGACTCAATCACTTCCACTTTGCCACTGTGATCGATTGCCTATAGCATTTTCTGCAGGACAGGACAAACCATATCTATTTGACTTTTCATGTCTATATGTTTATAGTGCCTTATTCTTCTAAATAAGAGTTCAAATTGTACCAGATATTGTCAAAAACTCCAGTAATCCCCAGAAAGAGTAAAATGCTCTTCTCCAGCTGAGATAAAAAAATATGGATTTTAGACAAAAGTTATAAATAGCTTCTTTTTCTAATCTAAAGGATGAGCCTGAAATTAAAATGCATTGATTAATTATGACCAGTTTCAGGTCCAGAAGATGTGCTGATCTATTCTATTAAAAGATAACATCAGCAGGCCTTTTCATAGCCCTTTAGCTCAGAACAGTCACAGATGAAAAAGAGGAGAAAATGTGTGCGCACGAGAATACACATTTGCTGTAGCACACCACTGCGAAAGAGCAGACCCTGGAGAGGCCACCAGCCCGTCCACAGCACTATCACCCTGGAGGGTAGAAGTTAGCTCTTCTGGTGTCACATTATCCCACTGAGCTCTGCATGCTCTCACTGCACCCCAGGATTTGTGGACAGGCTCATGGTACGCGTAGCACAAGACCAGCCTTGGAACAGTGTGGGCCACAGCTCACAAGAGATAGAGCAAAGAGGAGCAGTAAAGAGGGGTGTTGTGGGAACACAAATGAGCAATGCTGCACTGTCCCTCCACCAGAGGAAGTCCCCATCAGTCATCATATAACTCCTACAAACCAGTGGATCAAGACAAGGACCAGACTCCAACTCATTACCCAGCTCTTTGGTCCGGTACCCCCTGAAGTAAACAACAGAAGATCCATTGGCTTCAGGGACAGAGCATCATACCCTGCCAGCAAGAATCACACATAGATGTTTCCTCAGACATTAAGTTTCTGTGGAACCACAGTTTTCTTTTGCCCTCAGTGTTCAGCTGTTGGAAGATTTTTCCATGTGTGTCCCAGTAACATATTTCCAAAGTGCCTCATGCAAAACCTGAGCACAACGAGAGAGCAGCCACCCCTAGGCCTGTAAGGCGTCCTGCCATATCAAGAGATGGGCTCAGCAATGATGCAGCTGAAAGAAGAGAGCTATGTAAACTATTAAAATCTTAAAAGTCCACTGAAGCACGGTTTCATTCCCTTCCACAGAAATTAGTTGGGAGTCTTCGCATTGATTGCATAACTTAAATAGGACTGCTCTTTGGAGTTTGGCTTTTGGGTTTCTTGGGCTTTTTTTTTTGTACCCATAATTGCACCAAAAACAGGCAGGGATTATTTTTTCATCAGTTCTGAATTTCAAATTTTGCCCTTCTTCTCTTGTCTGGTATTCTATAGCATTCAGCTACTTATTTTTTCCATTAAATACTTAGAACAATCACATCAGGATCTACATTGCAACCCTAGCAAAAATATTTAGGGGGGAAAATCCCATTATACATGGACAACTTCTTCTAGGATAGAAAGAAAGATTATGTATCTGACCCCACAAAAGCTATTAATATACCTCAAAAATAAATGGTCAATTAAGATGTATTTTAAGGGGCAGGTGACTGAAACAGATGTACCTGAGAACAGCAAATTGCATCCGCTCATTATTATGATAAAATTATCAGTGATGGGCAGTATAGAGGAAAATAATTTAAAATTCATATGTCATGTTGAGGAGGAAGAGAGGAGAGAAGAAGGCATGCAAATAAACATCCTGATGCGGAGTATGTTTTTTCTGCCTCCAAACTCTACCAGGCAAAAGAAGAGTATGCAAGTGGAAGTGTCTACTTTTTCTGGGGAAAAAAAAATAAATACCCAACATGGGTATTTATATATACCCAAATTCTAATATTTTATGGTTCTATGTTAGCATCTCTGAGTTCTCCAAGCACTGCTTTGGCATTATATGAATATCTGGTTTTGTCAATATGTCCATGGAATATTATTATTTTTAAAAGAGCCTGAGTTGGCTTTGTTCAAAACTGGAGAGAACGCTTCCTGGGGAAAAAAAAAATAGGAACTGTTATCATATTTAATTTCTGCAGCCTTATAGAAAGATTGAAATAAGCAGAACAGGACTTTTACTCTATGGCAGGAAAATCTTAAGTTGCTGTGTTCTCATCAAATTTATCTATATTTTTAAACAGTGTCTTCACTAGTAAAGGAAGAAATTCTGTGAGGCTAGATATTATGTACATGCTGAAACAGATGTCAGTAACTGTTGTAAAAGCCTTTTTCTACCCCTTAGAGATCCAAAACAGAGCTGTTTTTTTGGAGAGTGAAAGATCTTTATAGTATCTATAGCAGCAGTAAAAGCTGATAGCACCAGCCAAAGCAGATACAGTGTATGAATGGATAGTGTCAGTGAATGTTAAATAATAACTCACAGTAATTTACAATTAATCAAATACAATTGAAGGCTAAAATCTATAAGAAGGAAAGCAAAAGGTCACTCCTCATAATAATACATGTACCTATTCTTTTACTTCCATGCATAGACATTGAACTACATGCATTCAAGGCCAGGCTGGATGAGGCTCTGAGCAACCTGATCTGGTTGGAGATGTCCCTGCTCCTTGCAGGGGGGTTGGACTAGATGACCTTTGAAGGTCCCTTCCAACCCTAACCATTCCATGATTCTATGATTCTATGAAATAGATATCAGTTTTAAGATACTGGGCTTATTTCAGGACATGATGTGAAGATCCTTTTCAGGCACTTAACTATCATTTCTGTTTCTCCAAGTGTTCCTACTGAACATTATTACTATTAAAACTTCTTAGGGAGTTTATAGCCTAAGTTTATATGTTCGTGAAGCATGGGCTTTTCAATATATCCATTTTTGAGCCTTTTAATCATGCACTTATTATCTGAACACATTTAGTCACTATACATTAAAGAAAAAATATCTTTTCTGCATTAATTTAAATAGATATCAATGATTCAACTTCAACTGAATCTTCAGTGCTGCATTTCCTCTGTATCTTTAATGACATTACAGATGCATAGTGTCAATTTGTTTGTTTGCTTATTTTGAACAATTTTTAGTAGCAGAAAAGGATGTCTCATAATGATACAGCACATGAACTGTTGTATCTAGCATAACCTATAGCTTTTCACAAATTGAGTATAATATTCCCTAGAGCATCCCTTGGTGAAAGGCATTGGTATTAATACTAAAACCTTTAGACAGGAAGGCCTGGGTTGATCCCTTCCTTTTACCCTTACAGTTACCGTAAGAATGTGATTCATTTCCAAAGGGCTTACGCCAAGCTAGTTTTACATTTTTCTATGACTATTGTTATTGTTCATATCAGCCATTTGTCCTAATGCAGATGACACAGATGATGTTCTGAAGGCTGTAGTTTAAACCTCAGTCTGATATTCCTTAGGCTAGGATGCAAACAGGTGGTCCTTGTCCTTGATCTGATCTTAAACAAGCACAGTCTTGGTGGCAGTGTCTATATTAGACATTTTCAGGTGCCGAGAAGGTAGTCCTTTGTGCATATTGCTGGCTCCTGTTTTCCTGCTGTGGTACCATTTCAGCTGATAGCTGTACATATACACTTGACAGGACCAGTGAAAGGAATTACTGAGGTGGATCGCAGCTGGCAAGAAACATAATGACAAAGATAAGTTTTCCCATAAAAACTCTTTGGAAGCCCATCCAGGGAGGAGTTCAGCTGCAGAATTTCAGGATAATGTAAGAAGACTCCGCAGAATAAGAATGTCAACATGCCCTTTGCTAACAAAAGAGCACCCATGGGAACAGCTAACACTGCTCCCGTTACCTGTCCTGGCCCAAGACTGTGCATGGACTAGGATTGTGCATTTTTATGTTTCAGGTATAGCAATCAAGACCAGATCAGAGTATTTTAGAGATTATGCTAGTTACCCACTGTGAACGGAGCAAATTGTTGTTTTAAGAGGTATAAGGAAGACTTAGAAGGATCAGAGAGAGTTTGTCTGTCCTAACACAGAGGCATAAATTCCTGAGGGGCTATAGCATAAATTAATGCAGAGATGACCTCGTGTACTCTTTGTGAACCCTTCACGCTTTCCTGCTAACTGCATGTCCTACAAAATGCCTTGCTGTCAGTGCCTTGTTCATTCCTTTCATTTAGACTTTCACAAAGCCCAGTTCAATTGGTTCAAATCGGAGGTGTCCATGTAAAGGGGAATAAACTCTAGAGGCTTAGATATGAGCGTAGATTAGCTATGGGCAACAATTCTGAGAACTATAAAAGGGAGCACTGCATCACCAGATGAGCTCTGAATGGAACAAAAAGATTAGCTTAAACACACGCTCAAAATAGAAAATAATTTTAGCAATGTTGTTTGACTAGGAGCCTTTTTTTTTTTCTCAGAACTGATCTGCAAAGGAAAAACTACAGCAAAGCAACTTCTCTTCCATTGAGTTCTCGGGGCTTAATTCTCCTACAAGTTCTACAAACTAATTTAAGTATCTCAAACAACGAACTGGCTGATTCGATACAGTCACATTACCATGAGCATTGTGAATGTTGCCTTTTTTGTTGGAGAGCTTGTCAATTTACCTGATATTTGCATGCTGCTGGCCTCTCAAGCAATGACTCTGTCTTTGGGCAAAGTTTCAAATTTGGAAAACTGAAAGCGTACTTAACTCTCTGTATACCTTTCTTTTTTAGAAGGCATGTTGTAATCAAGACTGTAAAGGTCACATCCACTCCTTTTTCATTAGTGCTGATTTGGGCAAGAAGACAGTCATGTTTGTGGGGCAAATTACAGTCTGATGTGATACATGCATCAGCTCAGAGTTCAGGATCAAAAAGGCTGCCCACTGGGAGACTGGACTGACCATATTTCTCCTATAGCATGCTGCTTCATGGTACTTCTGCTTCAGAAAAAGTCCCAGGCACATGTAACTAGGCAGTGCTTACTGGAACTACTGTATTTATCCAAAGCAGTTACAGGACACCGTCACTGGCTGCCAAAGGTATGTACTGAACTCAACATCTGCTCACAGCTCCTATAACAGAAAGAGGTTAGGGAGTAAGATTTAATATATGAACAAAGGTCTCTGTCTCTCTCACACCTGTTTTACTTATTGTCTGTCTCCAAGAGACGGGTGCATGTTCACAGCCTTATCCCTAGCTTCATTTAAACTACTTATAAAGTCACCTTCCCTTTCTGGATTTGCAATAACTGTCCAAGTATGGTTAAAAACTCTTTAATCAAGCCCAGTGAATTCCACAGGAGTACACCTGGCAGCAGATGTGCATGTTTATTACCAGCACTTTATCTGAATGCTTGTGTTACTCAAGTATCTGGCAGTTCGGTCAGCCTTTAGAAAGAGGAGGGCACTAGTTATTTTCAGCACCTCAGTACAACTTTTTTTGAGAGCTTTTAGGATGAGAGCAACTTTTAATGGACTAATGGGGGAAACCAATTGTCCTGCGAAAACCCAGAGTGTGTACGACTAACATTAAATTGTTAGAGACTAGACTTTACAGTTCCCAAACGCCGATCAGTTTTTTAAAAATCTCATGAGTTTGGCATTTCATTGCAGCCTTTGTTTGCAATTGCTCTCTTCACTTAGTTCAGTTGAAAAGGATGTCTGAGAAGTGACACACTAGGACCCATTCAAATGCTGTAGTTCAGACAACTCTCTGAACTAGGGAAGTAAATTAATCCTTTAAACTTTTCTAAGTAAAACTCAGTCCACCATCACTTCTGGTCTAGATACAGTTTCCTCATTTGCTTTTATTCTTTGTAACAGCAGGGAAGATTTTAAAGCTGAGCCACTTATAGCCATAACCCATTGAATTACTTTCTGGTGAAGAGGTTGACAATATCTTCCTTTGGAAGAACGAGTGACAGTGTATACGTATTCCAAATCATAATGCAAGCATCAATAAGCTTCTGGGTTTAAAAATGCCTTCCTTTACTTGTGTGTAGCACAAATGAAGTCAGTGGGGTTTCAAATTAAATAAAACTTGGCACTTCTTCTCAAAAAGCCATATTTTGTTTTGCTAGATTTGCATAATTCAAAATTGTCTAAGCGAAAGTTTCTTGCACATAAGAGAGATTAATTTAGCTCAAGAAAGAAATTCTGTCTTAATTTAAATCCCTAAGGCAAACAGGTGTTAGTCTATGCAGAATTTGGCCCTCTGGGCCCTTTTATTCTGCCCCTGCATTTGTGTTCTCTCAGAAACAACTGGGCAATTTCACCATCCACTCAAAGATCCATCACTCTGAGATCAAGGTATGGATCTCCTAGCTCTGCACAATGCTGGTCCTGATAAATGAAAGAAACAGAGAATAAACACAATGCCAGAAACACACTTGAGAGAGCCATATTCTCTTATTTAAATTTTTCAGTTTTGCCTAAGATATGAAGAAAATCATGGCAGTACTGCAGATTTATTTTTTTTAATTACTGTTCAAGTATGGCTAGAAAAAACCAATAGGGATTAAACACCCTATGCCTTTTATCATCCTGAGGTTGTTATTTTTTGATCCCTAAGGTCTCAAGCAAGAGCCACTAATGTTTGTAATTAAGTCACCTATTCTAGAAGTTGCAAATAAGCATTTTTATTTACATGTAGCTTAATATGATGAGTTAAGAGTAATTTCAAGGTAGGTAAGTAATGACAATACGTTCTGTACACAAGTATATGGAATGTAAGTTAAGTCATAGTATACAGTGCCCCAAGTCTCCAGCAGACCTGCTAGAGTATTTAAAGCACAATAGACAGGGACATTTTAAAATTGTTAGTTTTCTTTTGAAAGAACCAAGCGGGGGTCCTAGTTCCAGACCACAGGAGTCTGGAGATGCGTAGGTGTCTTCTGGTGGACAGCGGTAACTAAGGAGGCTCTCTGGCTGTCTCCGTGGAAAGACTGTGAGGAGCAGATGCTCAGACTCAAGGCTCCCCAGGGAGTTTGTCACAGCCACCGATAATTATATTAGAAGAAGTGGGCCAAAAAAAAAAAAATCTTATTTCTTTTCTGTCCTCTATTTCAAGATGAAAGCAAAAGGGTATATGATCTAAATGAATAGCCAAAACCCCCTAAAACAGCAGCCACAAAACCCATTTACCTCCTTTTCATTGCTACATCATTAATGCATCATTAATGCACCACGTAGATACGAAGGAAGAGAAGGTATTCCTTGGGGATTATTTCATTTTCATTGTGAAGTCAAAGGAATATACTTCAAGTGTGTTCCTGAAATGCAGAGGAATGAGGTGAGATTTCGTGGTAGCAGACACAACAAAGAATGGACTCTGTTACTGCCAGTGGCCAGCAGGAGACAATGTTGCAGTGTTAATAAATCATGCTTAATTCCAACTCCTGTGAGCTCTGCTAGCTACCTACCTATTCTTTGATGGTCAGCAAAGCATGTAATCAATATTTTTAAGTCTTTGGAAAGGGCTGAAGCATAAACAGCATTAAGATGGGCTTTCCATTGAGCTGTGCTAGTTTACCTCTCCTACTGCATATCTGAGCAAATTACTTCAGTCTTTTGACACTTTGCAGGAATTTTGAAGAATTATTTTGCAAACCTGGCTTCTGTGGGTGCTCTCATGTGCCTGATATCATAAGGTAGCACCATCCTAAAGGAAGGATTTCAAAGATATTTTCAGACTAATGTTTTGTAAGAGACTGCTTGACAGAGAATTTCATCAGTTTGAACACATGTACAGGAAGGTGACAGATGCCCACACATAGAGGCTATGTACAGAGAGTAAGAGAGGCAGACACACAGGCACTTTCTTCTAGACGTGGCTCTAGTAGCTATATTGTTCACCACACACCAAGTTCAGGAGAAGGTAGTCCAATGGCAATACCAATCACTGGTTAGGAAATCAGGTATACCAAAGACAAGACAGTAATTCCCTGGTCTTCTAAGAGTTTTCAGGAGAAGCATCTGCCTGGTCTCTGCCTTTGGGCTTCATAATCCACAACCCTTTGTGTAACAAGGCTAGGATTTGTACCAATGCCTTCATAAATTTTATGAGTCCAATATTTTCACCTTTATTGATCTATGCACGAGAAAGACCATAAAGAGAAGTTAACACATCATCTTGTTCTCAGCTGTTCCTCTCTGTCGTTCTCCTCTATTTGGTGCTATAGTACTGAGACTACATCTAGAGTATAGGAGACATGAATGAAAAAAGTCTGTGGGCAACTCTGAAATGTTTATTTTACACGTTGTTTTATCTTATTTGGGAGGCTTTTCTGTTTAAAACAAAAGGGAAAATGAGAGAAATACTATGAAGCTGAGACAAGTTTACAGATTAAAAAATAGGCATCTGGGGCAGTGAATTATGCCTAAATATGCCTGGAGTCAGTGGTTACCCTAATTTATGTAAACACCTTGCAGATTCTCACCACAAAGCCAGAAGTTGTGTGTGCAGGGCAAGAGGGAGGGAAGAGATTGTAGAAGAATCTACTTAAATCTCTTCTAAACTGAGAGGTAGGAGTGTCTGTCCCAATACATGAGAGGCCTGAGCATAGCTCTATGTGCTGCTGCTCCTATGCTCTTACCAAAGACCTGAAAAACGGAAACCACTAGCAAAACTGCAGTGGCTGGCTTAGAGTAGTAGCAGAGCAAAGAGAAGGAAAATGGTGAGCAGCTAGTGTGGGGCAAGAACAGCTCTGGCTGAAAGATCACTGTCAGCTTCAACTGGGCCAACTTATCCAAGAGAAGACTCTACATCTTGGCACCTGTCCATCCCAAACTGAAAATTAAGTCCTAGCAGAGAGGATGGGAAGCCATCAGGTGATCTATCAGCAGTGTCAGCAAAAAAGTAAAGGAACAATGTGAACAACTAGATTTCAGGGGGAAAAAAAAAATAGTTTGACACTGCATATTAACCTGTCAATCTACTCTCATGATTATTTCCTTTTTTCTTTAACAAATTGTTGTTTGTTAATTCAGTCATGTCAAGGGAAGACTAGCTCATTAAACATCAGAAAGTTTAATTTCCTGTTCTCAGGGGGTTTTTTTTGGTTGGTGGGACGGGGACAGAGGCTCAAGCTGGTTTTCTTCAGTATTTCCTCAAAGATAAACCAAATCCTCATTGTGGCCAATCGAGTCTTATCAGAAGGGTTATAACTAAATGGAAAAAAAATGTAAGGGGAGGACAAATTAGCCTGCATACTTTTCCTCCTTTTTATCCTCTGTGCAAAGCAGAATATAGTCACATCCCTACTCATCCTTCTCTGAAGTCTAGCTTAGAATACCAGATAAACTCCATCACGTTTCGGAGTTCAGTAGACAACAGTCATAAAACCAAAAACATGTTTAGAGAATAAGACCTGTCAAGGGAAATGCTATCATCCATCCTCCAGAAAGAGTTGTCTTTCCTGTGATTGAACATGTCTGTAATAAGAGCAGAAGAGGGACACTGGTGCAGCTATTCTTAGAGTTAAGCCAACAGAACCAACAGGCTTGTATGTCATTCCACATGGCTCAGGAGGAGTTTGGTTGCTGAGCTTATCAGTTCTGACAGAGTCTCTATGATCTGTGTCAATGTGAGGAGCATGCTGCTTGTATCTGAGGGCAAAGCAAAAGGATGATGCAATGATAGTTAACTGCTGTTCACAGCTGAGCTGAAGTCACAGACACTAAGCTTTACATTCAACCAGAAGAACCCAGTTATGGCAGGAAACACCAAAGCTGGTGTCTACAGAAAGCTATTTAAATTCCAGGCCACATTGCTTTCTTAGCTATGGTACTTTGTGTTTTACGGAAAAGCAGGCAATAAACTACTCAGAGACTGCACTTAAAATACATGGTCGTTGTTATTATGGCTATCCCAAGACTAACCTTAAGAGTCCTCTGTTGCCTTGTATTAAAATAACAACATAATCCCTAGCAGAAGCAGTTGCAGACCCTTTGGCTAAGTAGTGAGCAGTCAGTATTTCTGGATGACTACTTGCTACATAATAAAAATGTCAGCATACTGGATATTTATTTGTTGAGCAAATCACTGTCATAAAGGGTTACTCAATCCAGTAAGTAAGTTAACAGTTCTAGCACAGAACGAAAGCAAGTATCACTGCTGACATCCAGGTGATTGTAGTTACATGGCAGCTACTCAGGTTTTATGCCAGGAAATGCTAGAAAAGCATTAATATTTCATCTTCCTCTGTCCTGAATCATCAGTGACAGGCAATTTAGAAAAAGGATGCACACTTAGGGGACAAAAAGTAACAACTCTTGATAACCAGCATGATCCATGAATCTTGCAAATTCTACAGTGAAAACGAACTTCTTTCTTACAGTAGCTGTACTTTTCAAATTGATAGGTCATCTTACCAGTAAGATGAAAAGGGAGGAGATTTATCTATATTAAGCTGAGCATTGCTGCACTGAACAGTAGGAGATCCTCCATTAAAGGCAAATTGGAGAACATTTGCGTGGGGAACCATGAGTAAGGCTACATAGAAACTGCCATGCATTTCATGTAACAGTTACACAAGCTCTTGAGCACTGCTGAGACTGCTTCAAGTATTTCTTTGATTATTTAAAGTTAAGATTTTTTTTTTTTTTAATGAAGACAATTAGGACTTTCTTCATAGATACTAACTTGCTAAACTCATTCAGGCTAACTGCTGTGAGGAGCAGTATTGTCCTCTACACTGAGTCTCCATCATACCTCAGGCTTTATTTACAATTTTTTTTTGCATGCTGACTGGCTTATTCTTTATGATCTCTTCCTCTTTTGCCTTGTAGATAACTGTCCAACTTGCATTATGCACAATCCTTTCTTGATACCTTAGTGAGTGATCCTTCACTCTCTCACTTGGTGCTGAGCGATCCTGCACTCTCTAAATCAAATATATCCCCTCTTGACTTTGCCATGCCTGAATCCTCAAGATCAGAACATGTCGTGCTGCACAGCTGAGGCCTTTTACTTGAGTGGATTGTCTGGATTCAACACAGATTACTTTGCCCTCTGTTCATTCAGACTCAAATGCCTAAGGATATAACCAGCTCATTGGTTAAATAACTGCCTACATCACAGCGGTACATGGCTTAAACCACTTCAAGGGATGAGAGGAGTACTTATTTGAATAATTCGTACAGTGATGGAAATATCACAGGATTTGTTATGAATAATATCAAGTGTTTTCCAGTTGGCAACACAGTTGATAGCACAGTTGAGTTTTGTAATATTTCATAGTTCTTTTGTAAAGATTTGTAACAGACTTAATCTGACTAAAAAATAGACAACTTAAAATGGTCTCGATCCTATGACATACTCTCAGTAGCTGTCCAGTCTGGTCAGTGCTTGGAGATCTATCACCAAAACATGGACGCTTCCAGGCAGTCAAATCTGCCTTACAGCAGCAGGTTTAAGAGATGAAGAGCATTTCTTCCCCAGCTGTACAGATAACTCCACAAGACACAGGAAGGCCCTCAAGCAGCTACTACAGCTGTCCAGTTCAGTAACTGAATTCTGAACCACATCACTCATCCATTTCTGATCCCAGATGTGGATGATAAATATCCAACAATAAATGTAGCCTTCCATTGTATTTATTATAAATTCCACAGGCTTAACAGAAAATAAAAGGTTTCTTCTCAGATAGGTATGTCTGCTTTATCTTTTATCTTCATTTGGCACTCTCTATAAAGACACAGTAAACAGAAAAGCAGTACTGACAGAAGTTGAAAATTACTTTGGTTTTTGGTCCCACTTTAATCTATCATTGTTAAAAATCTGTCCCTTTTTCCCCAGTTCCACTTTTTACAGATGAGGGCCAATGATAATAATTTCACTGACTTTGAAGACCACAATTTGGCTTCATGCATCTGATCGTCAATTAAACTCTCCTCTGATGCATTAAATTGCACTATAGATGAACCAGGGGTCACAGCAGTAATTTTGTGAACAGACAGTAAATCTTGGTGTTGCAGAAAGTGGTGCTAGTGCTCAGAAGATAGCTGTACAAACTGCAAAATCCAATTTGGTTTTTGTGGACTATCTGTCCTTTCAAATCTTATGATGGTCTTTTACTGTGAGTCTCATGATCTGTGTTACGGAGACAGGAGAGTTATACCTACAAGTCTTCCTGTAGAGTAAACAACCATTCACTAGCATAGGCAGAAAGACAGGATAACTTAACCCTTGGGGATTTTTTTTTTTTTTTACTCCCTTGAGATTTTTTAGCTCTTAGAGCCACAGAAAGACCACAGAAAGAATTATGGCATTAGAAACTAAGGAAAGAGCAAGCAAGAGAAACATAAGGAGCATATGGGACTGATCTGTAGGCTAGACATGGTCAAAAGAAGAAACCGCCTACAGAAGACAAAGCAGAGGAGGGAAAGAGAAGGAAAGAAGTGGGGGGGAAGAGAGAGAGAGACATGCTGTAGTTTGAGAAGCCCTGAGGTGCAAAAACAGGATTCTGGTTGCCCTGGAGAACTCGTTAAAAAGTTATAAACTGATGAGGAAGCTGAGAAATATATGCAGGGCATTATTATTTTTCCAGTTCTATAAATTTTTTATGCTTGCTACTCTAGAAAATAATTGGATTTAGAACGCTTTGCAATTCTCATTGTTTATCTGCTTCCTCCATAAGACATCTGAAGAAACAAATGTAACATCCAAGCATCCAAATGGAGTAGAGATACAGAAAAAAAAAAAGTGAGAAATGAGAAAAATTATAATTTTATCTTGAAGGTCTAAGAAATTTTGGTCTATGAAATGCCAGTTCCATGCAAAAGTGAGAGCCAGAGAGGAGCTGTACCAGAATGGTTGAAGTAAGAGATTGCATCATTGCCTTTTCCAAACACAAGAAGTTCAAGCATGCATGTCCAGCATGATGGCACTCAAGCACAGTTACTTGCCACTGCCAACTGGAGGGACTCTCCCAGGACTGTATGACAGAATTCTCTGCATTAGGAACAATGTTGTCAGCAGGTCAAGGAAAGTGATCCTTCCTTTCTGCTCAGCACTGGTGAGGCCATTCTGGACTACTGCATACAGCTCTGGGCTTCCCAGTAAATAAATAAAAGGTCCATCTGGACCTTTATCTAGCAAGTCCAGATAAAGGTAGCAAACATGATTACAGAACTGGAGGAAAAGCTAAGACAGCTGTGACTGTTTAGCCTAGAGAAGAGAAGGCTCAAGGGAGACCTTATCAAATGTATAAATACCTGGTTGGAGGGATGAAGAGAGAGCCAGACTGTTCTCAGTATTGCCCAAGGACAGGACAAGAGGCAATAGACACAAACAAAACCACATAAAATTCCATCTGTACACCAGGAAACACTTTTTTACTGTGGGCTGAATGAGCACTGGCACAAGCTGCCTAGAGAGGTTGTAGAGTCTCCATCCATGGAGAGGATATTCAAAACCCAACTGGACTTGGTCGTGGGGAATTTATTCCAGCTAGCCCACTTAAGTACAGGAGCTGGACTGCAAGATCTCAAGAAGTCCCTCCCAACATCATTGATTCTGTGATTGATTCTGTGACCTTGTGGCCTGTACATATTATTTGCTACAGATGAGCTATAAAGCTTAATTCCCAGCCATGTGAAGACTTTGTAGGACAACAGTGTTTGCCTGAAGCATCCTTGTAGCACTGACTTCCTAAAAGCATGAAGGTATGCACACCTAGAATGAGCCAGCTCTCGCCAGCTGGATGAGCCTGTTGAGAGAGGAATAGAAAGGTACATCTTGGAACGCTTGTTCTTAGCTGTGCTGCCCTTCGGTGCTTGGGTCTCAATCTAAGAGATTTACTGTCCAGTAATAACTATTGTCCAGAAGTTAGACTTAAAAAAAATTAATAAATGCTTTCCAACAAGTTACAATTTTATTTACTCCCTGTCATGAATACCTAGCTTCACTACCCAAAACAACTAGTTCCACAAGATGAGTATGTTGCTGAGTTATAGTTGTCTCACACGAGTGTATTTTGAGAGAAACACATTAAAAAAAAATGTATTCAGAGCCTTCAATATTGAAGACATTAAATGAGCAGGACAGCAGTGTTGATTGCTGTTGTTAATTACGAATGAATTATGAATGGATAATTAGAACCGAACTCAGTATTCTTTGTAGTGGTTTTGTTCCGAGCAGTGTGACTAAGCTAAGGCCATTGGGATGCCTCTGCTGTCTTATAAACACATTTTGACATCATGAATGTGGAATCACATGCTCTCTTCAGTTGCTGTACATATAATGCTCCCATTGGAGAAGGTGGTGATTCTGTCTATGCCCTGTCCAAGGGCAAGAGCCCACATCTGTACAGAGGCCAGTGCAGGGATAAAGGCAGAAGAAAGAAGCATGATAACATGTCATGGTATGGTCCTCATCACCAGAGGGAAAGAAAGAGAGCGCACAACATTGGCTACGTATTGTGGAAATGATTTCCCTCACACCTGTGCGTAGATTTCCCAGACCAGAGTTACTCCTCCTTTGGACTATTCCAGATCCGTAGCTATTCAACAGAGTAATAATGACAGTGACCTGCTGCTGAAACACTAATGCAGTTTATGCATCAGTACGATTCTCCGCATTTAGCAGCATGGAAACAGGGGCAGAGGAACTTGCCCAAGGCTCTCTACTATGCAAATTGGTAGAGATAGAAATAGAAGGTCCTAATTCTGAATACCAGCGTCATGTTCTCTCTACTGCACCTCAGCCAGGATCCCTCCACATTTAAGAGAGATATGCAAGTAGGAAACTCAAGAAACTGAAAATAGCTAATAAAAAAAACCCCGAACAGTAGTAGCAGCAGGAGAAGAAACTCATCTCTTCTACAAAGTCGATAACCAAACTATTATTTCAGGTGAGGGAGACAGTAGATGGCAGTGTCCCCCAATACTTCCTAGGGAGAGACAGCTCTGAACGTCTCTGCTACAGAACACAGACCCACACCCCAGCCAGTGACAGATGCTAGACAGGACAGACTTCACTCCCCACTGCAATTTAAAAGCAGGCAGTGTCTGGAACAGTAGTGCTATACAGCCTCTTAGCTTATTTCTCCTTAGGAAAGCCTTGTAGCTCACTTTTCCTGTCTTGCAAGTTAATCCACTACAAATGACATCTGACAGATGACAGTAGAAGATGATGACCATTTCTGGACTGAAGGAAACACTGGTCAGTTAGCTCATCAAATATGTTCCATAGTAACAGATTATGACAGCTTTCCATTTTCTAAAATCCTGACATCTGGCCTTCAGACACAAGGTATTAAAAAGTCAGGAAAAAGGTCCTAGGGCAGGAGAAAGATCTGGCTTCAAATTATGTGCTTCTGCTGGCTTCCTGTGTCACAATGAACAAGTCACTATGTCTCTTTGCATTCTGGTTCCTGCTGCAATGCAGAAATCTCTGCTTTGGGATACACACTAAATATTAAAAAAAAAAAAAATCCGCTCTCCTAATCAATGAAAGAATTCAGAATAACTCAAATGACTCAAAGAATCAGATTTCTGTGGCAGATACCTAAATATCTGCTGAAGTCTTCTCACATGAAATTGCCAAGATTATTCCATTAACATTTATAAGGCAACCACCATATAAAAGCCCTAAGAGAAACCTAGAACAGAGAAAAAGAAAATAAATATGAAAGGAAGCAGCATTTTGTAATGGTTTTATCAACAACAGATCAAAACTGCAATCTATTGTGGGCCAGATACCTTTCAGATTTCTCTGAAGGCCAAGAATGAAAACATCAGCTCTTCCAGTGCTGCTGTTCCCTTGTGAAAATCAGCATAACTCTGTCAACCACAATATTGGCATACACAAGCTGGTCATCTGACCTCTTCTCTGAGCTTTGGTATTGTCTTGGACGCTGAAGACCATCATTAGAGTGCTTTGCAGCAAAACAACCACTGCAGAGCCCAGTGAAATTAACTTTTAACACCTACAATGAGACTAGAGCAGGGCATAGGCCTTGCAGCTGGCCTTAGGTGCAGGGATAAAGAATAACGGCAAACTAAGCCAACCTGACAGGACATGCCACTAGCACTTAAAATTAGCCTTAATGAGTCATCCAGACGTGTGCTAGAAGAGCAGATCTCAAACCATCCACATTCTTAGCCACCTCCCTTTAAAGCTCCAGAGTGATACAAAACCATTAATTATAGCATGCTAGTGATCTCGTTTTAATCCATAAAAAGAGATACAAAATTATAATCTTAAATATACTAAGAACATACCGTGATCGGTCCCATGGTAGTGAAGGGCAGCACATACAAGCTTGAACAGGGATAAAGGGAGGCAGGAACGGATTTATAAATCAATTTTGATTACTAGATAATTGCAGAGCTCTTTCTGTTTCCAGCATGTTGAGGGAAAATTGCCCTGCAGAGTTACAACAGCACAAGATGAGGAATTTCAAGATTTCCACAGGCAGCATGGGGGAAGATTTTTCTGCAGAAATTGCCAAACTGCCAAATTTGCAGCTATAGCCAGTTGGAGGACCACCGCACATGCTGTGTCTCGCAGTTTCGCTTTCAATAGCCCAGTCAGTGGTGCTATGGTCGTTGCAGGGAGAGAGGAGAGAAAAGAAAGTAAGGGCCAGGCAGCTGCATCCGAAGCTCCCTCACATGCTGATTTTAGAGCTCCTGCATGGTCTGGATTGATTCTTCAGGTCTTTCAAAGAGCCAAGAAGATAGATTTCCCTTTATGCTCACAAAGACTGTTTTCTATGATCTTTGCCAAATGCATTCATTGAGTCATATATGGGCATCTCACTTAAAATTTTGTGGAATGAAAGGTTTGCCTGGTTCTGTGTCCAGAGCTAGAGGTTTCTTGAACTCAGCAACCACTCAGTAAGAATAACTGAAGGACATAAAAAGAAGAGATTGTTTAACTATTTAGGAAGAAAAAGAAGTATACATTTACATTAATCTTTAATTTTAGGAGTCTGCATGGTACACAGGTACCTTTAGAAAAGGCACTTTGCCACAGACTGAACAAGGTATGAATTGCAGAAGAAAGCTGTGTCATGAGAGAAACTTGGCAAAAGGTGCTTATTTACTAAGTAGTCTTTGTTTAATGCTTTTACATCTCTAAAGGCATCATATTATAGCTGTCCTAACTCTCAAGACATTCTTCTTTCTTAAAGTTCCAGTACTGTAATATGAAGCCAAGAAGGCCTTCACATGCTTTATTTAGTAAAAAGCTGTCCAGGCCACTACTGTTTCTTTGCACCACCCAGGCACACTGCAGTGCACTGGTCCTCCTGGACCCTGCTATGTATATCCTGAAATGTCCTGAATATACACTCTGCTGCTGTGCTGTTTTAGCACCAACTTAGTGAGAGAATATGCTTTCCTCAAGAGCGTCATCAGAAGTATCCCAGGAACATGCTGGCAGGTGTTCAGTTTCGCAGATCTTGCTTAACTCACCAAGATGAATTGCCAAGTAATGGCTTGTGCTGAGGTTCAAAAGTTGTTTCTGCTGGCATGTTCAGCTATGCCACTGGTAATAGTAAAGACAGGAAAATTGTTCACCTGACAGATGTTGGCCAAGAATTTGAATAACAGAACATACACACTTCTCAGAGTCCTCAGTTTCCTTTAAAAAAGCAGCCCTTCAGTTCATCTTGATGTTACAGAAGCCAAACTGTGACTTTGAAGACTTTACAAAATCAATAGGCACAGTACAGAGAACATAGGCTGAGGCTTTGAATCAACCACTGCTACAAATCCTTACCTTCTAGATGTGTCCACGTTTTCTTTGTCTCTCTGAGCTATCAGGAGAACACCTCATCACTGTCCGCTCTTCTAACCAGTCTGTCCTTCAAAGTTACCCTTCAGTCAGCATCAAGCCCCGGCAGAATAAGAGCAGCACGTACAATCAGACTGCGCTCAGCTGTGCCCTCAAGCTTTGGTGTTCACATCCAGCATACCTTGCCATCAGACTCAGTGTCACATTTTGTCCTAGCCTGTGTGCAGGCATGCTTGTGTTTCATGTCACATATAATAAAGAATATTTTTAAGAAGGTTTGTCCTGCTTTGTAGCAGTTGGCACATACATGCACGTAGTAGAAGCTCTTACTGCCTATTTTCAGAAAAGTCTGTATTGAGCACAACTATGCCAACAATTGATTTTTTTAGGTCAGCAACCTAAGGAAAAGCAAACAAAAAGAAAATAGTTATACTCGCATTAACTAGGATATATATTTTTTTCTTTTTAATTCCCCTGTCCAAAAAACAATAAAAAACAGCTATCACACTTCTTTCCCCAAAATAATAATACTCTAAAAGAACAGACCTCTACAGGTTTTATATTTTTCAGCCACCCTTTGAACAACCACTACATTTTTTGTTTCTCTACACAATGTTCCAGAAGTTCCTGAAGAGGGCAAATCACAATTTCAAAGCAACATTCCTCAAAATCCATGAACAAAAAAATTAATGAATTAGATGATCTAATACTATGGCATCTTCCAGCTCATCTTTTGGTTCTAGTGGCATCCAATATTTGCTCAGCTCTTTTACCCTCCTTTAAGAATCTAGTTCAAACACAGGTTGAGAATAATTGATTGACTGGACTTTTTTTCCATCCTTTTTTTCTATTTTCCAAACAAAACTTCAGGATTTACCGTAATTGTTTTGCTTTACAGGTTCAGCCTGAACTGTTTTAATAAGGAAACAGCGATTATTAGGTGCAGCATGTAAGGTTCCAAAGGTGTGTCCCCCCCCCAAAAAAAATCATAGTTTCACTTTCTATATGTTACAGTAAAGCTACTAGAAGTGTCTGCCATCCTACCTAAAGAGTGCACAGCCTTCACAGACAGAGTAGGACTAGAGGAGAACAGTACGAGAGGGATAGTTAGAAGATTTTCTTCTAGCTCCTATTATGAGTGTATTCCACTCAGAGTGAAATGCATACAAACATATTTATACTGTATTTTTACTGGACAACCCCCTGCCTGCAGTAGCAGCATGCTTTACTTCAACAACAGCTGTGGCACTGTGCGATGCAAAAGGACTGAGAGACCTCATTGCCATCCGTAGCTGACCCCTGACTATCCACGGTTCCCTGACTACTCCTTGCAAAAGCGTGTACCTCACTACACAAGTGACAGCAGTACAAACCCTGACAGGAGCAGCCTCCTGCAAGATTTTCCTAGTCATTCAGAAATGTCAGGAAATGTAAGTGTTCTATTCCAGGGAACCTACTAAAGCCATATTAAGATGAAGTTACAGAAAGGATCCTCAGGGTATAAAATACCCACCCTCCCTTATCTTTAAGATGACCAGTGTTCTACTACGACAACCAGCTTCTTTCAATCCTAGCAATGCTCAGGCTCTGGGTGTTTCAGATCATGAATTTTAACTTGATGGCTAGCCTATTAATCTATGTTAAATGAAATCAAAGCTAAAACTCAAAGAAAAAAAAAATCTAAGTTTTAGGATGAAACTAATCTTTTTTTCTTTTTTTCCTTTTTGTTTGATAATCAGTACGTTCTGTTGAATAACCAGTGTATTTCCTAATATAGCTGCAAGGACTCTCACAATAGCATTCATTCATTTAAAAAAAAAGGACGGAGTCAAAGCTCTACTGTCTTACATCATTTTCAATGAATGCTTTACAGCGAAATGGCAATCATGAGACCTCTAGCCTACACAAGGAGGAAGTGGTTTTGCAGGCTTGCCAGATTAAAGAGTGACATCACATTATCTTCGTCAATGCTGATTCCAGTTCTTCAATAATCAGGCAAACATGGAAAGTGCTGTTCTTGTATCACATGGTCAGACACCACTTTCCATTCACCAGTGGAGTTAGCAGTGCTTGCCTCAGCAGAAGCCCTGCCTCCCCTACTGCAGGAAACTTGCAGAAGCTGAGAAAATGTGACAGAAAGAGCTACCATCTCCACTCCGAGGCTGATCTATTCAAGATGCACATTCCAAAGCCACTTGCTATTTGTTTATGTCACAAATTAGAGAAAATTGAAACCCTGTCCTTGCACAGAAGAGAGTGTTATGTGCCATCACTTTCAATCAAAAAAGTTTTGCAATTTTTGTGTGTAAATGTGAAGCGCTTACAGAGCTCTAGGTTTTCAAAATGCTTATGAAATACAGAGACATCATTTTGTGTGTAGCACCCCTTTCTGGAAATCCACTAACACAAACTGCAAATGATGAATGTGGTCCCGAACATCAAGAATTCAAGCAGTGAATTCTTTGGACACACCTGTTTTTCGGCAGAATGCCAGTGGCTCCCAGACTCTAATTTTGCTAAATGGTTTCTGCACTGAAACTTTGCTGAGATGAGAGACGGCTTGGGTTCCTAGCAGACATTTCAGAGAGCTTTCCAAAGTGATCAGTTACACAGTGCATTATTTTAGCTAACAGAAACTTGAGCTTAACCTGCAGCCCTTTTGAAGTTAAGAGATAAGAATGTCTGTCTATATACACCTATATATAGGTCTAGCATGTTACACAGAACAGTCGATATTCACTCCTTATCTGCCCAGAGACGAGATTTTCTGACTGTCACATATAGTCTCAAAATTAAGTTCATTACTATCCCTTACCTGAGGCTTAATGCTGCTTCTCCACATAGGACACTGCATAGAGATGCATAATGTTTATTCAACACCTGTCAGTGCATTTTCCACATAACTCCGAAAACCATGCCTGATCTTTTACAGAAGGATCGATGTGGTCCGTGCCCCAGGGATACTGCGCAGTCTGAGGCATCCCTATCTCAGAGCTCTTCCACCATGCACATAACTAAATGTTCCACAGCAGAAACACGCAGAGCACCAGCAACACTGATGCTAGCACAAAGCTTTCTACAGAAGCTCGAAGTATTCATCTAGAACACAGTACTAGACAGCAGCCAAGCTGAAGATGAGGCAGCAGGCTTCCCTTTTCAGTTCCCTTGAGGACTTTTTCTTTATTTGTTTCTGCTCTTTGATCTGGAAGGCTGGAAATAGAATTCCTCACTGTGGATCTCAACTGGGAGAAGAGGACAGGCCTGGAGGTAGTAAGGGGAAGGTCTTCAGCTGAGACTGGGCCTTGAGAGAGCATTAGGTGACGATGCCATTCCATCATCCCAGAACTAAAGACTCACACTTTCTGCAGATTTATGCTTGCCTGATTTTGGCATATATTTAGGCATGAGATTCCAATGAAGCTTTTCTCATGGTTGAGGCTTTTATAAGGTTCCTCTCTATGACTTTCTGGTGTCCAGAAGGAGACCAGCTCACCAAAGTCAGCCCCTCAATAAGGGCACAGGTAAGCTTGTTCTGTTTTATGCAGCTTCATGGCTTCTGTAGGAGACATGTCTTTAACACCTCAGCCTTTTGTTTGTCTAAGAAGCTACTGAAGGAGGGAAAGCGATGGAGAAAGGGGAACAGCACACTGTACAACTGCTTAACCAGAATTTCCATAAGAAACCAAACTAAAGAACTGGTAAAGTAGAAGCCCTGCAAAGATTCATGTAGAGAGTGTGAACATGCCTACACTGGGCACAGAGCACACACACAACTCGATACCAGCAGCACCACTACAAGTTGTAGTGCTGTGCAACCAACATGCAGGCAGAGCATGGCTCCCAGCTGTGAGCCACTGGCAATGGGACGAATGAGAAATGGTAGGACTCTGGGATGCCTGATCTTCCCAGGCTCCTGAGTTTCACACCAAAATCATTAGGTGACCAAGACATTCACCACATACAGTGAAAAGCCATGGGAAGAGGAGTTGTATGAATAATCAGAGGTGGAAACTGAACACCTGAAATCTCAGCCATACTCTGTTATGGACTTAGGCTGGCCTGGGTAAGCGGCAGTATCTCAGGCCAACTCACCCAATGCCATCTGAGCAGCAGCAGTTGTTCTGCTTCCTCCTGCAGCAGTGCGCTCATCTGAGCACATCCCAGGGCAGCGCAACGTTGCTGTCGGCCTTATGAGAGTCAACCTTGCCTCCCTCATTTAAATTGTTCAAAAGACATCTGCAATCACTCACCCATGCACTGGTTCCCGGCCTGAAACTTTTCCTCTTTATATCAAAAGCTTCCCTGATTACGCGGAGACTGGCAAAACAAGCAAACAAACCCAAAAGTATTCAGTATCACTTTTGAAACAGCAGGATTAAAAACATCATTTGGCTCAGCTAATCTGAACTCAGTTTATCCTTACTGTTTAATCTCTGCTAACTCTGGGTAAACGTAGAGGTGAAAGACACCAAATCTTATCAGAGTAGAAGTAAGTTGTTCCCTGAAGTAAACTAAGTTCCCTTTTTCATTTGCACAGCTACGTCATAGGTGGTAGAGAAGGAAATCTCCCAAGCCTGTCAGGCCCTAAACGTGGTATCACACGACAACGCCCACAAGGCTAAAAAAGCACTGCTCTGATAAACCTCAGTCAAACAAAGGAAAGAATTACTGCTCCCTTTTTGAACTGGAAGTCCCAATCAAGATTATAATCCTCAGACACTATGCCCCAAAAATAAAAATTAAAAAACAAAAAAACCCAAAACCAACACAAGTATACATTGAAATAAATCAGCCAAGGAAGTATGTCATCAGTATTTTTATGCACACACTCATAGTTGATCTGAACTGAAGCACTCTACAAATGAATGCATCTCCCCAGGAGTTTTAATCATAAGAATGAAATTTCTGAGCTCCCAAGGGGCAACAAACAGTAAATCGTTTAAATCATGAAACCTGGATAGCAAGCAGCAATTTCAGAAAAGTGCACATTGTGGCAGAAATTCACTTCCTCAAAATAGTGGCATTTGCACTGAATTTATAAAAATCCATTTTACCCACTTCTCTTAATCCAGAGCCTTGGGTTCATGATAGATGAAAATACTCTGACCACAGACATTTCCTAACTGAAAAGGAATCGGGAAGTGATGCCAGCTTCTTCTGTCATTCAAAGGTTTTGGCTAACAAGCGTCACTTTAGATCCATTTGAAAAAAAATTCATTTGTAATCACGAGATGTTTACTTACTGCTTTTTTTTAATATTACTCATTTGAAATTTAAAGGTCCAACAGGAGCACTAGACCATCATGCTACACACTGTGCATACTACTGTAATAAGTAGATTTTTTTCTAGAACATTTAGATTTAACCAGACATTCAGGCAGGTTGTTGGTTGGGGAAAGAACGGGCTGTGGACTTTAAGGAGAGACGATAAGAATAAGCATTTATATTAAACAGTTTTACACAACCTAGGCCTGAGAGCAACCCACCATGTAGGAAAACGGTCCATAGTTTAAGTCCTGTGACAGCACATTATGGGCAGGGCACATGTCAAATATACACTCTTTCTGCGTTACTGATCTTTATAAAAGAAATGTGTGTCATCTCTGTTTGGTCTCTCCTAAAATCTCAAAGTCTAAAATGCATGTACGTTTTCAGGCAGCTTTATTTAAGCATGAAGAGGAAAAAAAACGTAGCAGAGTACAAGAAAAATATCACAGGGGAAAAGTCGATCTTATTTTCTCAAGGGTGTGTGAGCATTGCCCTAGATAGGCACCTTTTGGAATAGTCACAGCACACAATGGCACACGGTTTCTTGAGGGTGCCTTTCCTTTGTCCCAGATGATCTCCTTCTCCTTGACCCTGTCAGTGTCAGAGCCTTCAGGTAGCAGGCATTTTTTATCATCCCTCTCCCTTGCCTCTCTAGTGCCATTCAGTTACATTTTTCAGGTTGCTTTGATCTTCTCCCATGTGACTTTTCCCTCCAGGGTATTTCCACTATGCTTTCTCAGAGGAGGAGATGACAGTCTCATGAAGCATAAGCAGCATGTTCCCCAAAGCCAGGAAACTATTCATGGTTTCACATGAATGGACCTGGGCCTTCTTTATCCTTTATTGTTTGAACAGAATTAGAGGGTTCCTTTGAAGGTGTAGCTACACAATAGCTGTCTTCCAAGCCTTTGCATGAACTTATTTTCAAATAACACTCTTTTCACTCGCCCACATCTCTGAGCATCAGCTGTTTTTCCATTTAAAACAAAACTGTGCAAGTGCACATTAATTATCCTAGCCAGGGGACAGAGGGTCAGGTGGATCTGCCTTTACACACACCAACTTCGTATATTTCCTGCACATCCATCATATTTTTATCCTGGTCTTCCTCAATAACTTTGCTATGGATGAAACCTAGTGCATTTTTAGGAATTGCTGTGGACCCTTATTCTGCTGTCCTTGCTATAGGAGTAATTCCTTGGTATATTCAAGGACTGCTACCCTGTTCAGTACAAGTGAAGATAAAGTATCAGGTGTTTTAAGGATGCAATCTGGCACCACAATGCACAGGAGACTCTTAATTACACTGATCCAGTACAGTTCTTCTAGGCACTGACTTCACAGAAGTCCAGTTAACTCAGTGGACACTTGAACATTCCAACCACAAACACACTTTGCATCAGTTTAGTTTTGCTAAAAGTAGTTTTGCAGAGTAGAGCCAAAAACCCCACAGCAGCACATTTTGTTCAAGTTTAGGATGGCTAGAGTTGAGCAATGAGACAGCAGTTGACTCCTAGTTGTTCTCCTACACAGATATATGTTCTCCTACACAGATACTCAGATTAAATCACATGTTTCTAAAACCTGGATTTGTGCAAAGCATTTGACACTGTCCCACATGACATCCTTATCTCTAAATTGGAGAGACATGGATTTGATGGATGGACCACTCAGTGGATAAGGAGTTGGCTGTATGGTCACACTCAAACAGTTGCGGTCAACGGCTCGATGCTCAGGCGGAAACCAGTGATGAGTGGCATTCCTCAGGGGTCGGTATTAGGACCAGCGTTGTTTAACATCTTAGTTGGTGACATGGACAGCGGGACAGAGTGCACCTCAGCAAAATTGTCAAAGAGACCATGCTGTGTGGTGCAGTCAACACACTGGAGGGAAGGGATGCCATCCAGAGGGACCTTGACAGGCGGAAGAGGTGGGCCTGTGTGAATCTCATGAAGTTCAACAAGGCCAAGTGCAAGGTCCTACACATGGGTCAGGGCAACCTCTGGTATCTGTACAGGCTGAAGGATGAAGAAATTGAGAGCAGTCCTGCCAAGAAGGACTTGGGGGTACTGGAGAATGGAAAGCTGGACTTGAGCTGACAATGTGCACTCGCAGCCCAGAAAGCCAATTGTATCCTGGGTTGCATCAAAAGAAGCATGGCTAGCAGGTTGAGGGAGTTGATTTTGCCCCTGTACTCTGCTCTCGTGAGATCCCACCTGCAGTAGTCTGTCCAGCTCTGGAGTCCTCAGCACATAGACCTGTTGGAATGGGTCCAGAGGAGGGCTATAAAATTGATCAGATGGATGGAACGCCTTTCCTGTGAGAACAGGCTGAAAGAGTTGGGGCTGTTCAGTCTGGAGAAGATTACCTTATTGTAGCTTTTCAATCCTTAGTGGTGGCTTATAAGAAAGATGGGGAGAAACCAGGTTCTATAGCAATAGGACAAGGGGTAATGGTTTTAAACTAAAGAGGGTAGATTTAGACTAGATTTAAAGAAGAATTTTTTTACAATGAGGATGGTGAGGCACTGGAACAGGTTGCCCAGAAAGGTGGTAGATGCCCCATCCCTGGAAACATTCAAGGCCAGGTTGGATGGGGCTCTGAGCAACCTGATCTGGTTGGAGATGTCCCTGCTCCTTGCAGGGGGCTTGGACTAGATGACCTTTAAAGGTCCCTTCCAACCCAAACTACGCTGTGATTCAATGATTCTATGAAAGTTGTCTGAACATTTGTTGATACTTCCCTTTCCCCTCAAAAATCAACAAATACAAAAATGTCAAAAACAAAAGAAAGTGTCATAGAAACTGGTGTTTCTGGTCTGGAATTGAGCATTAGAGGGAGAAGAACTCTTCAATAGAGAAACAAAGAGGAAGCGGGGGCAGGGGGGGAGGGGCGGAGCTAACCATAAACTGCTTCCAAATGGGTACAAAATAAAATACCAGCACATATTAGAGATGAGTGCACATGACTGGCGTTATTTTGCCATGAGACTGTTCTCAAATTCATCAAAATATTCATCCTTCAGGCTCTCTTACTATCCTCTTGTGTCCTAAGAAAAGCCTCCACAGCATCATAACTGAAAAAAATATTACACCTCATTCCATCTGAAAACAGTCTGAGCTTAGTGGGGAAACACATAGAAACTGCTGGACCAACAAATGTGAACTCTCATTTGTGCATCAGTCATTTTTCCTGTGGTGATCCAAGAACATCTGGGTACACAAAGTTTCTCTTTAGAGAGGCAAGTTGCCTTTACTTCACACTTTACTCACAGTCCTTCCTTTATCTGCTGTAGAAAAGCAAGTTTCAGCATATGCCAAATAGCTGCTGCAGTTTTAGAAACAGAGCTTGAAGGAAGTAACGTACATACAAGTCATTCGAGGAACATCTTAATCAGCTTGAAAAGGCTCCCAGTGTTTCCAAACAGTAAGGCTGATTACAAAAAAAAAAAACTGAGTCACCTAAATGTTCTAATTACCTAATGAAATGATGCTATAGAATTTTTCCACGATCTCTCAGTTGTTCCACAGCCTGTCATTCTCTATCACCTTAACCAAAACTGAACTTTAGAAATACCAGACTATAGTTAAAACTCAGTAGCCTCTTCCTCTGGCTACAATACGTTCATAGTGATTTTGCCAAACAGCAGTAGCCGGTTCACAGATCAAAAAAAAATCATAGGCATGATTTTAAGACCTAAAGAGATGGCAAACTGTATTAGGGGATGAATTCTAAGAGAAGAGAAAAGACAACTATTCTTTGTGGAGTTCTTCTTAAAAACAGACTAATTCACTTGCACACATGTATATGCCCCGTTTGGGTACCTGATGCCATACTGCAGACTGCACATAAGAGCTAATGTAAATTGGCACAACTTTATCAAATCTGAGTATCTAAAAATTACAAATAAAGGCCACAAAACTCCTGGTATATTTAGAACAATCATGAAGATCCTCTAAAATATTATCACCTTTATCTACTAGTTTTTATGGTCATGCTATGCTCACTAACAGCACACGTTTATGCTTTTCTCCCAAACTAGCTATTTGCTTTTAAAATAGGTAAATAAATAAAGGGGAAAGTATAGAATCTGTACTAATCTGTAGGATCTATGAACAGGAACTTCCCAATCAGACACCTGACAAAGTTTTTAATATAATGTAATCACAAAGAGAGCGAGAAGTAAAACACGTGGCAGGAAAAGGAGCTAAGGACAGAATAAACCACCTGCAAGTATTCCTGCTTAATTTTATGCATCCATCCGTGGCAAGATTTTCAGAGCACCCAGATGTCCTTTGACTTTTTTAGATTTGTGGGCGCTTGACACCTCCGAAAATCAGGCCAGTGAGAAAATGAGACTGTAGAGCAAGCATACCAAACAGAAATGTACCTACCTAGGCAGACCCAGCCTGAGGCAAAGGCAGGGAATTTGGTTGCCTGGGAATGGCAGGCTGCCAGGGGCAGCACTCATCCAGGAATAATGTGGACAGGCTGGTTTTCTGGACACACATTTGGGTTACAGTTAAAACCAAACCAGTAAAAACCTAGTCTACTGTGCTCGAAAAAAAAAGGTAGGACCTACATGTCCGGAGTCCATGGAAGCAATAAGGACAAAGTGCCCGTCCAGATGGATTCAACCAGGCCCAGCTCCACAGGCTCCTCCTGAAAAGACAGGTACCAGCTGTATGAGCCAAGCATGCTACCTGCACAGTTTTCACCTCTTACTTTCATAGTCTGTCACTGCTGCAGGGGAGAAATCAGATTTTGGTGAATCAGTGACTACAGTAGGTTACATAGTCTTGATTTTTGAGCTGGCTCAATTAATCTTTGAACCTTTTCCCCTTTGCAGCTTAGTGTGTAGGCTTACCCTACACGACAAAAGAAAAAGCCTCATGTTGGCTATACTGGATTAGGAATAAGGTTAGAGTTTGCCTTTGTCTTCCAAAACCAGAAAGCCCTGTCAACATAGACTAATATCAGGCACCGGTAAGTATGGAAAATAAATCAAAGCATTCTAGCCAGTAGACTATCCTCTGTCCAAGTGGGAGGAATGACATAGTAAGATGTCATGATTTGTCACTGTCTACTTACAGCCTTTACTGCACCCATTTCTCTTCTAACAAACTATTTGTACTCCCTGTTCCCTTCTAGGTTACTTAACTCAAGAGAAGACAGAAGCAATGTTACACTGCTCAGCAACCTCTATCTTTCTTCCCAGTAAGTACATGCTGCTGAGGAAACACCACTCCAAACACAGCTCCAAATTTCACGAGAACAAGATTTCTCACAAAGATTTCTAGCATTTCACTGCTTCAGTGGATCAGAAATATCCTCAAAAAAGCATTTCTCATGGCAGGGCAATACTTGCACTTCTGGCCAAAGCCAGAAGGTGGACAGATGACCAGAAATTAAGGAAAAAGGTTTAAAAAGCTGAAAGGTCACTTTTCCAGAGAAATTAAGGCTCTTATCAGATCTTTCATCTATTATCTGTGGTCAACAAAATAAAAAATTCTCATAAAAATTCACTCATTAAATCCTTTCAGCTCAGTGTTCTGCCTCAAAGAGACACATGACGCTAAATTTTCCCTTGCAGAACACATGTCGCTGCTCTGACACTGACAAAAGTGATAAACAGAGCGATAAACAGGGCTTCTGCAATCACAAGCATCCATCGGGACCACATAGCTGCAAGAAAACAAAACACAACTAAGAATAGTAAACAGAGCCTGACAAGAGCTCTGTGTTTTTAATCACAAAAGTACTTAGCACCTGGACCAGGTTTAATCCCTTCCCTTCTCTTCTATAAGGGTAGTAATGTCACTTGCTCTTAATACTGGAGCTACACATGGAGGTAGGTAGGGCACTAGAGCAGGACTCTGCTCCTTCCACATTCCAGAAAAAGAGTATCAGCCCTCTTCAGGTCTACCATTTGCACAGGACTCAGAAAGTAAATGGAGAATGCTTGCTTCTGTGACATGTTGACCTCC
Organism: Chlamydotis macqueenii; assembly: GCF_036417535.1. NCBI lineage: Eukaryota > Metazoa > Chordata > Aves > Otidiformes > Otididae > Chlamydotis > Chlamydotis macqueenii. The sequence continues at coordinate 99,013,538 of NC_141557.1, read as the reverse complement.
GCTCACCGCAACACCAAGCCAGTAACTCCACAGCACAGCCAATAGGTTGGCAGTTTGCATGACTTTCCTTCAGGCACAGGCATAACTTTCTTGCTGGGATGAAAATATTGCCATAAAAAAAAGCAAAGGGAAACCTTTGAGTTGTAATAGAAGCAGAAATATAGGAAATACTTGTACATTAAGCACAATTCATTAAGAAATAAAGATAAAAGATTCCAGCTAGAGGCAACTGCTTTCCAAAATAATCATCTTTGTAGCTGCCATGGAAAACACAGTAACCAATGGCCAGAGGCTCATCTCTTCTGCATGACATGGAAGAAATTTGTGGAAGTCCACAAATACAGGGTGGAGGGAAGAGGTTGCAAATGAGAGGAAGTCCCTCTAAACCAGTAGGATTTGCGCACCAGGCTACCTGCTTTCCTTGCAGATCAGAAAGTCTGTTGTGAACTGGAGATGATAGCTGCTATCAGAGATAGGGTGCATCTGTTTTGCACTGCCCAGTTCCTTCATGGGCCAGGTGATTCTCATCTGAAAATTCATACAGGAGCTGCTACAACTTCTAGCAAGACAAATTCCATCCTTAGTTCTACATTCTTGAGAGGGAAATGTAGACAATGCTAACAGCTATCCATCTATTAATTATACATACAATAAATTTAAAGGCTGTAGAACTATATGTTTGGCTAAACAAGCTGTGATGGGACTAGAGGACACAAAAAGAACATCTGAAAATGACCATGGGATGTTTTTCAAACCAGCTTCTCTAAACAGAAGAAATGACGTTGCCCCTGTTCGGTGCCCAGAGTTCATGGCTGGAAAAAAAACCCTACTCTTCTGGCAGGAACTGCAAGAAAATACAGCACTTAGATGCATGACTAACCTTCATGATGCACAGAGTTCAACTTCTTTCCTACCTAGAACTCAGCAGGCAGGAGAAGCAAGAGGACGGAAAAAAAAAAAAATAAGGAGAGTTAGCAGCTCCTCTGGAGCACCGTTCAGGTTCTGAGTAACATTATTTCCACTTGTCCTCCAAGCCAGACTTGTTCTCTGGTGCAAGAATACCTGGTTCTTAGATGAGTGATGTTCTACCTTGCACAATCAGCAGGAAAAGAGGAAGCACACCTCTGTCCTGTCCTCCACAGAAGAATCTCTTCAATGATTCCTAGTTCCTTAAACGTGAAACTCCATCACTGAAGGCACCCACAGACAAAGCAAAATAGGATTTGTGATAGAAGTCACTGATATTTGGATGTGTATGGAAAAGAGAAAGAGTGATGGAAGAGGAGTGACAGCAATTGGGCAGAGCTCTGTGGTTCTGTGATGTCCCATTATTTTCAGGGTTTAATGTTCCCAGACTGTTTATTCCGTTAAGGCTCCTTGCATAGCTGAGGTTTTTTTGAGTTTTCGGTGACTGAAGTCACTAGATCTGTTTAATATCACATTTGCTCAATTGCTGATCAGTTCCTTTCCTTGCCTGTGTATTCTGAGTGGTCATACCAGATACACCAAAATGGGGTCATTATGCCATATGCTTATTTACTATGTGTACGTTAGACCTTTTGTGTGCAATTTTTCACTTGTTATCCATCATTATATGTATTTATCTTCAAGTACCATATGGAGCAGTAGGATGGGGTATATATATGGAGTCAACAGATGGTGAGACTGTGTGTGATTAATATGTTCTCATAACTTTTTATTGTCTCTTTTTCTCATACGTTCTACTTTCAAAGTGTCATTACTTTCGTCGTCCCTGTTCTCATTTCTTTATTCCTGTATGCCATTAAACAAATATCTAAAAATTCGATTTCTGGTTTTGAGATTTGTCTTTATAGTGTGCCAAGTTTTCCTTTATCAAAGTAATTCATATGTTTTTCAGGCCAAAAAGGCCCATGTGCTCTGATCACTTCATCTAACACTGGACCCAGAATTTCACCCTGCAGCTTCTTGAGTTAAAGGAGTGTTGGTCCCAGCTACTGTGTGAGCACTGCCAATATTTTATTGTCTGTATTTCTCATGGCAGTCATTTCTGCAAAACACTAAAAAAACCTTTAGAAGATGAACAAATCATTCATGCTATGAAATTGTAACTAAAATGCAGACAGAAGGGTGCACACTGCATTAGAACTAGTTTACCATGCACTGCAGGCACTGTGGAAACCTAGCTGAGATGCCCACATGTGCACTGGGGCACATGACAGGGAAGCAATTGTGCGTATGCTCTGGCCTGATCCTGCGTATCACACGCCCCAGACAGTGAACAGCTTTACCCTGTTTCATTTTGACTTTCTTTGCTAAGTAGTATGATGGTTTCACTTTCCAGCTGTGGCACAGGAGGCACAAGCGTGTTTCCCCACCTAATTCATTGTTTCCAGGAAGTCTTTTACATCTTCCTCATTTGAATGGCAGGGCATGATATCAAAGGTCTCAGTTTAGCTGTGTTGCCTTTCCTGACAGGTATATTACTTCCATTACACGGAATCTGTGTGTCCAGCACTACAATTCTGACGCTTGCTAAAATCACTCAAAGCAACTGGTCCTAATGTCTGTTGATTTTTATTGACAGGTTGAAATGTAGCTTGAACCTATGACTGTCTCCTCTCCCTTTAGTCCTCATGCATTCTGAAAACAAGGAAAACTTAACTGTTTACTGAATTATTCAGGGAAGGAGTTTTGCTCTTATAACAGTGTGATTAGTTCAGGAAATCTACATGGCAACATGTGCACGAAAAAATTATATCTTGATCTATAAGTATACAAAGTTCTCATATCTTTATTTACCAAAGACCTAGACTAAGTGAAATGTAAACTGCGACTTTCAGAAACTGCTGCTGCAGATGAGAGCATACTGAAAAGTCTAAGCACAGGATGGTGAGAACAGCATATTTCCAGATTGTATAGGAGAGGAGCGGTAAACTCTATGCTCCTATTCTACAATTTCCCTGAAATATGATTACTAGAATGTTTCTATCTTACAGCTTTCTCTAGATGCACTGTACTTGACAAAATATGGTTTAATACTAAGCCACCAATTAGTAACAAAGGAGTGAGTAGCCTGCAATGATACATAGCTTGAAGTATACCGTCAACAGCCTGTTATTGCCTCATCTAGCAAATTGCTATCAAAGTCAAGGGGTATTTGCAGATATTAATAGGGCAGATTTGTACAAAAACAAGACTTATTTTAACGTGAGGTTTTGAGCATTAATATTATTTCATTAAAATTATACTATGCCTATTTGTTACAAGATTGATCAAGATAGCAGACAGTGACCCAAAAGCTGTTTTGAACATGATAGGCATTTCGAACAGTCACACAATACAGACATATCAATTACACCTTCTTCAGATCATATAGGGGAGAAACATAAGAGTTTCCAAGTTGGCTCTTTTGTCCAGATAGGGCCAACACAGTCAGCAATCTTAGGTGACTGTCAATGATTGTCATGATTCTCAATGACTGTCAAGAGCTAGGCCCAAGGAAGTAACCAGAATTTAAGGAAATACACTGTGTGGAGGGAAGTAATCACCTGAGGCATTAGCAATTAATGACAGACCATTGAATGCTGAGGGGTTTTTTTTGGAATGGTCTTGAAACTCTACATTACACTAGCTTTGATCATGAATTATTTCTGTGCTTGTCTAGGGAAGGAGGATGTGTGGAACACAGGATCTAGCTAGTTGGATGTGCAGATATAACTCTATGTATTGCATAGAGGTTGATGTTACTGCAAGCTGGAGCTGAAATGCTTAGTGAATCAGACTCAGTCAGGCTTTTAGTGATAACAAAACACCCACAAGCTGAGCGACAAAAAGTGAAAAAAAGACCACAGATATGTCATCAGAGTTGGTTCTGCCCATCTGTAATAGCTTGATTATAAACAGTAGCTATTTCATCATTTTACTACTAGATAAGACTCTACTAAAATAAAATGTAAATTCCACAGTAGATTTATAAATTTGGAGGACTGTGAGAGAGGACCATGAAATCTAAGTGTACCAGTTACCTATTAGCTGGCTGATTACTGTTCCTTCTTGGTTAGTACAAAAATAAAACACAAACAAAAAAAAAAGGCAAAAAGGAATAATTGAGTGAGATTCAAGCTTTTAAATCCTTTGTTTGATTTGGTTGGTTTAAGAAGAAGGAAACGTGCTTTGTAGAAATCCAGGAGATAGGTTACTGTCTTTACTGACATCCCAGAAATATTAGCATTTTGTCTACAGGGAATATCCTTGTTGAATCAGATAAACCAAAGAGTAGAAAGTATTCATTTTCAAGAGCCCTGAATGCTCTAACTGCTGAGGATTTCCCAACCGAAGTCTTCTGCGTGTTCCCAGTCAAGAAGGATTTGGCAATAGATCCAGATACGTTGTGAGTGCCTTTCGACTTCTGGAGGCTCAGGTTATACAAGCACAGCATGCTTATATTGAAGGAGAAGTAGTTATCTCAGAAGAAGAGGTGAGGAGAAGAGAAAGATTGCATATATGGTACAAATGTGTGCTAATGCTGTGCTGAAAAAAAACTGTGATGATAACAGATGTTACAGCTGTTACTTTTCATGAACATAATGTATGGGCAACAGCAGGAGTGTGAGCTAGTGTAGCACTACACTGGATTAAACTTCCTCAGAAATAAATTGCTTTTACGCAGTTGTTTTTAAAGTATTCCAGAATGCACACTTTCATTGCTTATGTGCCCCCTATAAATATTTTCACTATGAATAATTATGTGGTAACTTTTTGTTAAATAAGAGCCGGTTACCTATACAAAAGATCTGAATTTAGTATTTGAATACTGTGGTTTAAATTTTAGTCTGTCAGGTATCCTAACATATGCTTCAGTTGATACATCTCTTTCTTGTGCTGCAGCAAACATCTGAATGGGTACAAAGACAAACATTGACTGTACATGCATCATGCTGGTATCCTACATATATTAAATAATTTAAGAGCAGACTGTGTTGTACTGATCAATGTGCTCCAATTTTGAAGGCTTCTTTACTGTCTATAAATGGCACACTTCATTCTCTAGGACTACATTTTCAATATTTTTTTTCTATAAAGAACTTTGGCTATTCAGCTACATAGTAGCAGGTACTGAGAAAATCACTGGAATTTCTTTTAATTGTTGACTGTTGTTTTGAAAAAAAACCCAACACATTCTGAGATCAGAAGTCTTCTCTTCTGTGTTGCCCATCAGTTTGGTCAGGAACATGGTGACAACGGAAAGAGAAGGCACAGTTTAAGTAGGCTAATAAAAAGACAAAAGAAAACATGGGGGTTTCAATGCAGAAATCAACCTTGATTTTGCACCAGCTATATGTTGACAAAGAGATACATACACTGCACTTTACATATTAATGAGACCTCCCCACTGATCTTTAATCAAACCCCAGCTGAGCCTCTCTCTACATTTTTCCTTGATATCTGGGTTTTACTACCATTTACTAGCCTTCAAACTTGCAAATAAAGTATCTTTTTCCCTCTATATATGTCTGGTTTGATTATTTCTGCACAATAGTTAGTCCTTTGAGTTTCATGTTGTTCATGGTTTTAAATATCATTTTCTAAATACTTATTAATAAACTTATCCAAATCCTTATCGACTGATTTCTCTTTCATGAATGCTTTATTTTGCAGAGAAGCAGAAAGCTTTCTCATTGCTGATAGCTGACAAGAAAGTATTCCTGTCAATCTGTTCTGTGCTCAAGACCAGATAGCTTCCAAATCAACGTCGTACACATACTAGAACACAGACTAATCTGGTCTTTCCTTAGACTAAGCAGCAAGAAATGATCAGTTTTAAGTGCTGGGCAAAATTGCATTCTTGCTTACACAGATGTAACACAAAAACAAAGAAGCTCTCTTAGAGATCACATGGTACAGACCAGGTTACTTATGATCAGCTTATGACCCTAAATATCATTTCATGTCTTGATTCTGGCCGCCTTCTGGAGCAAAGAATGAGTCTTGTGGTTTCAGCTACAGGAAAGTTTTGGTTTGTAGCTTGTCCTGTCAAGGAAGGTCACTGCCCCGCCTAGAGAAGGTACTTGAAGCCACAGGGTGAAGAGATCCACTTGCTGCCTCTCCTCAGTCTTGCAAGCACTCCTGCCATTTCACCTTCAGAGATACCTTGAGCAGATTCTCCTCACCCTGAGCAGAATTGTGCTCTACTGAATGTGTCCCAGTGAATTTGGGAACACGTCCCACTGCGTTTCATGGGAGCTAGGCAGGAATAGAGCAGAGGTCACCATCATCACTTAGGAAGATGCTAGCATGAACAGATAACGAAAGATGGCAATGTATATTTGAAATAAAACCAAAACCCTTGCACAGTATAAGCAGCTTCAAATGAAAAGACAAACACTGAACTGCAGAGGATAACCTGATTCCATTAGGAAAGACAGAAGTGTACTGTTAAACGAGAAAATGAAAACATTTCCTCCTTTTATATTTGTTCTGTACTGGCGTGAGAACAGAGCCTTGCATTTTCCAGACACTACTAGGAAACACATTCATAATGATACTCCAATATAGCTATTACCATATTTAAATATTTCTTCACTGTTTATTACCTACACTGTCAGCTATAGCTGTTTCCAATTCAGGAGGATTACAACATGCATACGAAAGAGCTGAAGGGGAGGAGGGAACAACTTTTGTTCCTAAACAGCTTACCTCTTCAAAAAAGAACAATGTTTACTGAGATAAATGAAGAGAGGGTGGTTGTTTTAGATCACTATGACTAATGTTAAGAAACAGCTGGTAAGGAATATTAGGTAATCACATACACAGGCTGCACATTGGGAACATTACGCTAACATACCTACTATAATTTTATTCCTTTCCCCACGCATTTATTCAAAGCTGCAGCTGTGATATTGGCTTTTGAACATTAGAAACTATCAGGAAAAGCAGCATGAATCATCATCTTTTGCTTGTGTTATTTAACTTAGTCACTCAAATGCAGTTCTTCTAAGAGAACAATCATAGAAGGAAAATGATAGTTTCTTTCAGACATTTACGAAGACTCTCCTTTCCTTCCTTTCTTTTTCCTTTCTTTTTCCTTTTTTTAACTTTCTTTTTCCTTCCTGTCCCTTCCCTTCTCTTCCCTACCCTTCCCTATCCTTTTCTGAAAAACAGCCAGTTCAGCTACAATACTAGCACTTCTATCAAATATGTACAGCTAACCTGTCCATCTCCTGAAGAGTATATCTCCTGAAGACTGTTAAAAGGCAAACTCTTGAGAACAGTTACTTCACCTGCCCCAAGGTAATTCCTTTTCTCATAGGGTAAAACTGGCAACTGAAATACGTTACAATCAGTGGTAGCAATGCTGAAAGTAAGGATACTTTAAAAACCCACAGAAACAACTATCCATTTTTGTTCTTTAGTGGAGATCATTGCTAGGTTTTTCAAATAATTTGGAATTCCAGCCACCTTGCAGCAACTCACTCAGATATATTTAAAAATTTCACCCAGGACCTCAGACACGAAGCGGGGTTCTGCAATGAAGTACTTGTGATGGCCCCCATTTCTCTATTGTGGGGTTGACTTAAATTTTCAAGGCAGGTTGTCCCTTTCAGAAGGAGGATTTCGGTTCCACTGATTCAGAACAAACCTGCATAGGAAGGAGAGAGACAGGAAGGTTTATTCTTTACTGGCAGAGTGTCGTATCCTCACTCTTTCAGTCTCTGATCCCTTTAGAACAAGTTCTGATGAAGCAATTCCATCTTATGTCAAGTTGTTTCTAGTGGCTTTGTGATTAAACACGCTGTTGCTCACGCGGTCATCCATTTAACTGAGGCCAGGGGACAATTAACTTTATTCCTTACAGAACTGAAGGCAGGTCTGCAGCTCTAAGCAAGTTCCTCTTTGCTCAGCACCAGCCTGCTGCTTTTGTATCAAAACTGCCATTTCCCTGCAGTTCTATGCTTTCATAAGCTCAAGTAGTCCATACAAGTCAATCCACTCAGAGCAGGGTCTCTACTGTTTCTGGGAAACACAACTACACTGGAGTCCCAATAAGCCACCCTAAAGGCTGGAAGGCTCCTGGAAAACTGTGGTTCAGACATCAGGGGTAAGTGGATGTACCAGCAGACACCAACAGAGCAGGCCTTAAGACCCCTGAATGTTGTCAGAGAGGGATGAGGAATTTACGAGACAACCACTTGCTGCCTTAGGTTCTTCCAGATGCTTTGTGACTGTGAAACCACAGTTCAAGCTGTCCTTACCTTCCCTGTATGGCTAGTAGAGGACTCCTGTCTCAGCTTTTCCGAGTACTTTACAAACATACACACACACATGCACAGAGCAGATCTCACTGGCTGTGGCACTGTGGTTCACAGTTTAACTTCCAAGCTAGGGGGTATCTGAATAAATAAGAAACAGACACTGTGACATCATTTCTACTTTAAATTTGCACAGAAGCACGTGGAATTATCATAGAATCATAGAATAGTTTGGGTTGAAAGGGACCTTCAAAGGCCACCTAGTCCAACTCCCCTGCAAGAAGCAGGGACATCTCCAACCAGATCAGGTTGCTCAGAGCCTCATCCAACCTGGCCTTGAATGTTTCCAGGGATGGGGCATCCACCACCTCTCTGGGCAACCTGTTCCAGTGTTTAGCCACCCTCATTGTAAAAATTTTTTCCTAACATCAAGTCTGAATTAGGCAAGATAAGGAAGGTGTGCATGCAATATCTGGCCATGCGTCTACATTTCATTAGTAGCCTTTCAAGCCTCCCCATCCATATCTCATTCTTTAGCTATGACTTTTCTTCTAGATCACTTGATAATATCAACCAAATTCAGGCACAAGTTTCTCAGATTATGCAGGTCAGTGAGGAAGGGACGTTTAAGAACATCTGGCATCTATCATAGGAAAATCACACTCCAAAGAGTGCCAGTGGCACAGGAGAAGGCAGAGGTGATCTCCAGCTGGCCACCCCTAACTACCAGGCCATCGCTTCATTCTACCTTCTACGAGATGAGTGGCAGACAAATTCTGGAAAATTTATTTAGTAGAGTTGAAAATATCACTGTAGCTTGTTGCACACCTCTTTTCTGCACCTCCCTTCCAAAGGCTACTACCTTGATAGTGCAGGCAGTGGAAGAGGACATGGTCTGCCTTGCCAGTCCATTACCTAACTTATTTGTGTAGACTGCTGCAGAAGGTGGGCTTTATGCTGAAACACTGGACGGTGACCTGGGGTAGCCAAGGAACTGATGTGAATCCTGCTTTTCTACCTTTGCAGCAGAGGCAACAACCCTTGGCAAATGACGCAGGTGGGGACCAGCCATCGCTTTAGGCCTCCACAGTTAAATCCACTGGAGCTCGTCCCTCAAAGGCACAGCCCGCAGCACCAGGTATTCTCAGATGTCTCTCAGATGACGATGTGTAAACAGGCTTGTAGCTCTCTCTACTCCCTCTACAAACTTTACTCCTGCACAGAATCACTATGGAGCCTTATGCATCCCTTGATCTCCAAAAGAGACAATGTTTGGTCCCAAGAAGCAGTCTTACATCAGTCTGCTGGGACATTGTTTGAGAGCTCAGAGAGGATAAGCACAATATTGCCAAGTTCACTGCTCCTCAGAGTTGCCTCCTACCATCCTACGAGTCATTACAGTCTGTCACAACAATGACAGAACAAGACAGAAGAAGAGAGAATTCTTCCCCACAACTGTCAGCTTTTTTTCAACTTAATAAAATTAGAAGAAGTTCTATAATTTATTTTAAAATGTTGCAGAGAGTGAAAAGTATGAACTGTGATAAAATTGGGTACAAATCAAAAGTCATGTTAAACATTTTAAAAAATTGAATTTCCACAAATTTTTACCAGAAGTGGTGTAATTTTGGATGGTGAAAATTTATGAATTTTCCATCCATCCAGGTATACCAACTAGCATATTCAAAGTGGGTGTGGGCAAGTAGTCTAGACCCACCTTCCAAGTCTTGAAAACATTTCTGTTGGCCAACAAGGTTGTCAATACCTGGCTGCACTTATGAACCTCAGTCTGCATGATGAGTAGGGCCCGTAGTTGCGCGCAGACAGCGATGCCTGGCAACTGCTAACTAGGTCAGTTGGAGGGGAAAAAATCATTCTGTTCCATCCACAGAGGAGAAACACTACTTTTCAAGTGATCCATCTCAAATTCTAAAGTCCTGTTATGCTGTCTAGTTTCGAGTAAGTGAGAGCAGAGATATCTCTGGCAATATTAACTCTTTGAGATCCCAGTGGCAGTTTCTGCCTCACTTTGTCTCACTGCCACCACAATCCCCAGCTTTCTTCCCAAAAGATTAGCTGCGTCTACCAGGACAGAGTGTTGCCACATAATGAACAGGAGTCCCACTCAACTGCACCCTCTCTTTACCATCATTTCCAGACAGGTGAAAAATGCCTTGTTAGCAGGTATGTTTTCAAAGGGCAAGTTAATGTACAGCTGATAACTATACAGCATACACAGAGTCTGCTACAAAATTAAAAAAAAAAAAAAAAGAGAAGGCCTCACTATTCAAAAATACATCTGGATAGGTGCGTAGGGTATCTGGAGGTATCAAATGCATGCTTACAGACACTGGCTACTTGTTATACACACTTTCCCATCCAAAAGACAGAGTCATTCACATAGCAAAAATCAAAACAACGCATGAGAGGAAATCTCTTATATAGTTATGGACGATAATTTAGAGTCTCCCAAAATGAAGGGTGGCCTTGCCTCCCCATTACTTGTTCCCTACCAGACCAGCTCTGTTTGCTGGTACCACTGGCTACGAAACTGCACCTTGCAGCTTGTGGGCAGGACAACACAGGGATTGCTAAACTTGCCCAGGTTGCAAATTACAAAAGGTTTTATTTGCATCCACTCTACCGTTCTTGCTGTGGCTTCTGAAATCCCTCCTAACACTAAACTATGTTAAAGAAAAAAGCAACATATTCATTCTAGTAATGCAAAGCTGATTCTTCTATTTATATTTTTCTTTTCACTTACATAGTTAAGTGAACAACAGCTACGAAATCATATTACAAGTCTCACATGTATTGTACACCAGAAGTATTTCCAAGGCTCTTTTAATGAACCAGTACTTTCCAGAGATGCCACATTAACGAACCTTCTTAGTTTTAGGGGAATTATGTTTAGCCAAACTGAGGAACAGATAGTGATCAAAGGTCCTTCCCACCACTTCATATAGTTTCTGAAGTTCATTCTAGCAAGGCCATGAAGAAGCAGACTCAAAAGCCTTTAGTGGGTTTGGTTGCACAAGGTTTCCACTGACACCTTTTGATGATGGCAAGAAGTCATTAGGAGGAGGCCAATGCTCTCAAGCCTGAGACAGGCATGGTCACAGAGATACCAGGATGCCTGATCTGGTTCAGGTACTCCCTGTCTAGCTAAGGAAAGCATGCTGCTCCTCCTTGTCCTCCTCATTAGGGAAGCAGGCTTGATGCATGTGCTATGGTCAGAAGTTTGGTTTATTGTCCTAGTTTAGTCCACAGTGATAAAGCACAGGACTGCCCAACAGGTATCCCCAGACAGCACTAATCACAATTTGCTACCCCTTACATTCCCTTTTCCCCTTCTCATTCTCATCTATTTCACCATCCTCATTCTCTTCCAAATAAACACCAACCACCCTGTTTACTGTTTATTCCGGAGGTTCCAGTGTTGTTACATACATACCTTGATACTCCAATACAGTTGATTCTGGCGTTCCTGATGGTATTAGCTGCAGCTTTTGCCAGCCTCTTACTTTATTGTGTCATGTTCAGGAATTTCTAATTTGATGCCCAGTAATTTCTCCTCCATTCAGGCCAGGACCTAGTCAGTGATCTAATCATTTGCCTGCAGCTCTTCTAGCTGTCATACTCAGGACAAGCCACAACAGGTATCTTACTGTTGTAGCTTAAATTCAGTATGGACACAGGTAGAAGGAACACATCTATATGAGTTAATTTCATATACATTAATACACAGATATGCATTATTAATGTTGGCATTATGCTATCACCAATTTGTTACTAAAGAACATCTTATGCAAAAATGAGCCTTGAGTTTTCACTCTTTTCACTCCATTCTTTATTATTTCTTTATTTATTTGGTTATATATTTCAGAATGTCTTTTCTCCCTCACACTTATCCCCTCAAATCTTTGGATCTTATTGCCAAGACAGATAAACCTAATTTCTCTCCCTGGAGTAATGCCAATATTACAAAAAAAAAAAAATAATAGAACCTTAAATTTGCAAAAGTCTCATCAATAAGAATAGGCTTACATAGTATTGTCTTCTATTTTTTCTGGTTCTTTGGTAGCAAAAAAACAATGCTACAAAATAACTCTTTGAAATACAATTGCATTATGCACTGTTTCTATCCACTTCTGCCTCTGACTGGATGCATCTTAATGGGAGACACTCAGCCCTACTTTGCTTTAAAATTGAATAGTTAGCAGCCATGATCAATCACTGCGGAAAGGCCCAGCAGAAAGGAAATGGATGGATTAGGAGCAAGGAATTTTTTTTCTCTAACAAACTCATGGTACCTTCTGTAGTAATATCACAAGCACAAACCTTACTGTTACGATGAGCTTCCTGGCTCTTCCAGGTGAAACTTTTCCCCAGGATAGCACTATCCCTTGTTTGAAGCAGCAAGGAAACTAAAATACAGAAAGGTGAAGTGATTTGTCAGGAAACACATTAGCAGAGTCAGGAAGAGAGTACTGGTCTCCTGTCTCCCTGCCTGATGCACTCACCAGCCAGCAGAGGTCAACTTAAGACACACAGCTTTTGTGCCCACATGCAGCCTCTCATGATAGTCCTATTCCCTTCACTTGGTATCTCCTTGTTTGTAGGATTACTGTCCCAAACAGCCTGGAAGGTATGAAATAAATTCAGCCTTCTAGTAGAACTTACAGCACAAGTTCTCAAGTGGCGGTCAAGCAGAGCACCTTATGTGAAGCTAATATGGTAACCAACAGAGCACTTGATTTAACTGCTCATCAATTGCACATATTTGTGGTTTTCTGTTGTGTGGGAAGCATACGTTCGAAGTTGGTCATGTGCCTTTCTTCCTCTCATATGATTTTGTGTGAATTCTTTGTACATAACAAGTACTGCAATTCAAAATACATGTATACTGTCGCCTATTGCTTTATTAGCTCATGAATACTAATGGGGGCGGGGGGAAACCCAACAAATAAAAAAAAGAAAAGTCTCTCTCCCAGCCAGAGATGCAACTGTGAAGGATTTTTGTGCAGTTAGCACAATGGCTGCCACTACAGATGGTGCAGAGTCACACCATTCTTTGGGGAAATTCACAGATTGTTCTTCCTACAGGACAGGAGTCCGACTGGCTGGCATTCCCCTGATTGCAGCAGTTAGTATAAGACCAAGTATTCATCTAAGCATCTAGCACAAAGGTCCTTGTACCAGACTTCTTCCTTTATTCCCGTTCAAAACAGCCTGGCAAAATCCACCCATACCATTCCCAGTACCTAATGTCTTCCAGCATTGTTGCTAGTATTTGATGAAAACTTTGTGGGTATTTATATAGTACTTATCTGCAAGAACTAATCATGGTCTCAAGAAAGGGGACAAAACAACAAATCATACAGTTTCAACAATACCATGACACGTCCAGAGACACCAGAAATCTTCTGGTAAAGAGGTAAAGTAAGTCTCTCCATGCACACGAAGGAAGAAAACAGCTGGAGTACCCCCTTCTGACACAGCTTCCAACTAAACCACAGACATATGAGTCTATACAAAATAAGACTCAAGCTCAAAATACATACCTTTAGCCTGTGACAGCTTTGTGAAATTGTACTTTCCTGCCCTTTTGTGAAGACTAACATTAAGTTTAAAGAGTTAGTTGGAGATTTCTAAATTGAAGAAAAGAGGTATGAACATGTCTAGCTAAGCTGACACCATGGAGTGGCTACTGCAGAACTTTTTCTTGCCATGCCAAATAGCAAGTGATCCTCTGGAATTGCCTCCAGAGACATTCAAGTGCCAGACAGGGCACTTACAATCTTAAATCACGCCAGCTCAACATATAACAGAGACACATAATCCTCAGTGCCCAGAAGTAGGTCTTTTTGGGTCTTCAGCTAACTAAGATGGCTTTTCGTAACACATAATAGCAAGAAATAGTACAGTAAGGTTCAGACTAATGTCCAATTTATTGAAAAGGTATCGTTTTCACAGGAAGGTGAATCTGTCCTCAGCCTGCAATTCATTGGATCCCAGCTTTTGCCTTCTCCCTTTTGCCATGAGGGACTAGGAGAACAGTAGACATAATTCCCTAGAGCAACACAACCCTGACATGTAGAGCTTGAATGACAGTTTCCCCAAATAGGGCCGAAAAAGTCTTTCAGGCTAGAACCTTCCCTTTCCTTGCACGATGATTTTTATCTTCAATGTACAGTTTCCCTTTACAGAAAAAAAAACAAACTACATGTAATGGACGATAGGCCATTATTTGTACAATCAGCCAACATCAGCTATTTGGAAAAAAAAAAGGGCCAGTGCTATTTTAGGGCGTATCAATAGGGTTATTACAGGAAAACAACCAACATCATTACTGCAGTCTAGACAGCAGTGACTAGGCCTTAATTGGAATAAAGAAGTTGGATTTGCGTACCACAGCTCTAAAAGCTGATTATGAAAAAAACCACTCCGTAAAAATAAACCAAAGAACAATCAATTAGAAAATATAACCTTAGATATATTCAGTTGCTCTCCCCGTCCCCTCAAATGAAGCCTCTGCATATTATTACTTGTCGATATAAAGAAGATAAGACCTGAAAAAAATAAGTACAATATGATTATGAATAGAACCTTTATAAAGAGCAAAAATGTAACATAACAAGCTTCAGGACTGAAAGCTATACAAGTTGAAACTACTGCCACTTAATACGGACACCTATTTATTAGGTGCAGCTTAAAAAGATCGGGTTTGTTGCGATTAAAGGGCAGACTAGCAGTACAGTTTCCAGAAATCCATCTGGGATGCCATATTCTTGACAACGCAGCTTTTAATTGCCTCCGAAGTTGGCTCATCATCTTTCATGGGTGAAAACAATACAAAAGGGAAATACTATTTCTCATCCAATTTTATCTCATTCAGCATTTCTGTTGCCCTTGCTGTTATACTACATATTCAATTTGCTGAGATAAAACTGACAATACCTTTTTCAACATTTCAGTTCTTAAGGAGTTTTTTAACAATTTGTATGTCTTTTCACATGTTCAGCTGAAATGAACATTAATTTGTAGTTCGGGATTAACAGAACCAATATTTAACAAATTTCCATACCATCCATTTTCAAAAGAAAAATATTCTTCAGAATGTGCACTTGAGTTAGCAGAGGGCATATTAAAGTCAATAAACTTAGACAAATTGAGAGAATGAGAGCTTAAGGACAGAGCCATGGACAATCACCTTACACAAGGCTCATACAGCAGGTGTACTGCTGACACCTCACCATCCACAAAATTCCTCCGGCAAAGGTTCCACATCCAGATTTGGAAGTTTAGCCTGTGTCGTAGTTCAGCCCCAACGGGGACCAGACTACGCAGTCTCTCTCTCACTCCCCCCACTCTCCGAGAGAATAGGAGGAGATTTGACAAACAAAAAAAAACCAAACACGCGGGTTGAGATTAAACAAAAAGTAAATTTAACAGTAATGACAAGAAAACAATAGAGTGATGGAACACAAATACAGTATAATAGCTCACAACAGATCTCTACATCCAGTCTCTTCCAACTAGGAGAGCCTCCCTTCAGCACCCTCCTCACTTATATACTGAGCATGATGTCAGATGGGATGGAATAGCCCTTTGGCTAATTTGGGTAAATTAACCCCAGCTGTTAGCTAATTAGTTAACTATCCCAGCCATAGGGGCTACCAGCTTCAGTTCTCCACCCAGCTCAGGTAAATATTAACTCTATCCTGGCCAGAACCAGGACAGCCTGTCACAAACATCTGCAATTTCATGAAAGGCTAACACTCCTTCTAGAGAAAGCAACTGAGTCTGTTTAAATTTAGTTTTGTTTGTTGTGGCTTTAATACAAACCCAGGTATTTGCAAGGCAAATTAAATGCTTGGTGTTTTTTCTGCTTTGATGCGAAGTGTGTTTAAGAATTAGACTGTGATGCATGAATCAGTTGTCAATTCTTTTTCCTAGCTTACCTTTCACAGAAACCATTACATCATTAACTCCAGCACAGAGAAGAGCAGGTTGTTACGGTATTTAAGTGTGTCATAAAACCACTCCTTTTTAGGTAGTTATTTAGTCATTGAGAGCATCACTCCCATCCTCATCATCCTTAAATAAATTAGAAATTGCAATTAGGCAATCTTCACCAAATGTAGAAAACTAAATTCTAATAGTGAGAAAACTTTTCAAGATCCTTTCAACTGCACAATTAGGGTAACAGCGTTATTAAGTTAACAGTGGAGATAACATTTTTGTGGAGATATGTTTCAGTAGTTCCAAATATTCAAGGCTGATAAAATGAAATATCTCATGTAACTCTGGAACTCTTTTGGCAATTGAAGAAAAGTTACTACAAACATGCTTGCACATTTTTTTAAAACTGAGTAATTATTGATGTACAGCACATTTTACTGTGTTAGGAGATAAGACAGCCAGGAACCTACTAGTGTTTCTGGAAAGTCAGCATTAGCTTTATCAGTATAAATTATTATATGTTTTCAAAAGTCAAATCATTTGAATGCATTGCACTTTTCCTATTTGCAAATATTCCTAATGCAGTTTCACTGCTTCTTTTTAAATAATTGAGAGACAGAGGCTTGTTTCCCTTTCAGAGCTGTGATTATGAACAACTATCAGAAATGTTGACATTTTCATTATTTGAGATGGTGGCCAGAGAGAAAATATAGGCCCTTTCCAAACTAATCGTTTAACTGTTTTCTCAACAGAAAGAGGAATTATTATTAGTATGTACATAAAATCCTATTTCTACCAAGAAGTATTTCTTGGATAAACCTTGGAAGACAGCATATTTTAAATTTTGTCACATATGAATGGCTCTGAATAATACCAATATTTCTTCAGGATGAGTTCCACACTGAAAACAAGGTTTAATCAACAATATATGTTTTAGCATTACCATGCAAATCTTTGATTTATGTGACAAACTAATGAAATGAAGAATCTTGCAATGGAAGGTCTTCTCCTTATTTTTTCCTTCTGAAGTACATCCTTTCTTTTAGGCTTTCTGGCAACCTAACAGCTTGTTGTCTTCAGGTTGCAGCTCAGCTCTATGCAGTGCCCTCCTCATCCTGAGAAATGACTCAGGCTTAGTTGTGTGCTTGCTCCCTGCTCTCCTTAGCCATCTCCTAGCTCCTCAGCCAGCTTTCACTCTCAGGCATTCCTCCTTTCCCTGGCCAGCATGTATCAAAGGTTTTTTCCCCTCCTACACACTCAGATGATCTCAAAGAGTGAATTATCCCTTCCTCCAGAGGTCTCTGGTTGACTCTATCACTCTCTTTTTATAAAGGAGTAAAATACCATAGCAGCAGAGTAAAAATAAAACACCATTCATCACTGTGCTTCAGCCTAGCTTCCACTTGTACCTCGTGCATAAAATTGATAGTTTTCTAGTGTAAAACTAATCTTTCTTTTAACCTCTGTACATTCTGTCACAGATCCATCACCACGACTGAAAAAATCAGCCTATATGAGGCCTTTCAAACCTTTATGTTCAAGGAAATATACTAAAAAAAACCAGACCTAAGCAGAGCCATGAACCACTCATATGGATTAGACACTGCGTAACCAACAGTACAATGTCTCTGAAGCAGCTGTTTGAATACACGGGGCAGAAAACTTCAAAAAAGCTCAGCATCAGGGCATTTCTTAAAAGAAGGGAGATTTTGATATGGAGGAGAAGCAGCTTCACATTGCAAATACACACCTGAATATTCAAAATAGAACTATGAGAAATGTTCAGCATTGATTTCACTCTGCTTCCACTGAAGTTTAATCATCTAAGAATATTTCTCCACCATAATAAGGACTTCATCCTCAAGAACCTGTAAACTTTTTACAGATAAAGAGTAACACCTGATGGCAAGGATTTCCCTGTCCCCCAGAGACTCTACATTAGTTCTGTTATACAAGTACTATATTCTCAGGTTATCAGCAATTATAAATGGATAACAGCTCTCTTTTCACTAAATAACTGGAATGTGGCCAGCACAAGTGTCTTACAAGGTTTTGACTCTGTATCTCGACCTAACTGGTTCTTTTCCAGGAGCTTACCGTTCTTCAGAAATACGGCAGCAGCCCTTAGAGCCTCGTGGCATCTGGTAAGAGACTTTCAAAAACACAAATGCACATCATTTCGATGTTCATGTACATGGAGCACACATAAACATGCCATACAGAGGTCTGTGCCTGTTTTTAAATTGTTCATACACAGGTGTGCAAGAGAGGAAGGGGAGAATGGCCAACTGCAATGTACTTAATATGTACCCCTACATTTGACAAAATTTCTGCTACTAGAACATTATAGGCAAACAAGAGGACTTTTAACTACCCCGACGCTTGCTGAAAGGGCAATACAGCAGGCCACAAGCAACTCAGGTTTCTGGAGTGCATTAATGATAAATTCCTGACACAGGGGAATGAGGAGACAACAAGGTCTCTGCTGGACCTTATATTTACAAACAAGAAAGAACTGGTCAGGGATGTGAGGACCAAGGACAGCCTTGGCTGCAGTGACCATGAAATAGTGGAGTTCAGGATGCTGAGAGGAAGGGACAAAAAACAAACAAAAAAACAAGATCACAACCCTGGACTGCAGGAGAGCAGACTTTGGCCTGTTCAAGGATCTACTCTGAAGAATCCCAATGGGTGACCATTGTGGAGAGAAGAGGGGTACAGTAGATGTTGATTTTCAGGGATCACTTCCTCCAAGTTCAAGAATGGTCAATCTGAGTGAGCAGGAAATCAAGCAAAAGTGGCAGGAGGTCTGTATGGATGAACAAGGAGCTCTAACTAAAACACAAAAATGAAGCATACAAGAGGTGGAAGTAGAGTAAGGTAACCTGTCTCTAGCACAAAGAGATGTGATAAAGAAGACCAAAGGCCACCTGGATCTGAATCTGGTGAGGGACATAAAAGGCAATGAGAAGGACTTCTACAAGTATATGAGCAGCAAAACAAAGGGAAAATGTGGGGTTGCTACTGACTGGGGCAGGGCACCTCATGACAGACGACATGGAAAGGTCCAAGACACTCAATGCCTTCCTTGCCTTGGTCTTTACTGCTTCAGGTCTTTGCCCTGCAGAATCCCAGGTCCACGATACTAGTGGGAAAGCCTAGAAGATTTCTCCTCCATCAGGGAGGATCAAGTTAGGAAACAAGTTAGGGTGGATTGAAAATTGACTGAAATATTAGGCTTAAAGGGCTATCATCTGCTGATCTGCACAAAGTCCAGCTCAATGCTAGTAACCAGTGGGTGATACTGGGTCCAATACTGGGACAGAGAGCACCCTCAGCATGTCTGCTGCTGATATAAGACTGGTAGGAATGGGTGACAGGTCCAGTGAGTGTTGCTGCCGTTCAGAGGGACCTTAACAGGCTGGAGAAATGGACCAGCAGAAGTTTTAGGAAATACAACAAAGTGAAATGCAAAGTCTTGCACCTATCAGTACGTGCTGTGGGCTGGCTGAGGTCCTGGCTGACAAGTAGAAAATGAGCCAGCAAGTCACCCTTGCAGGAAAAGCAGCCAGCAGCACCCTGCTGCGCGAGGAATACCATCTCCAGCAGGTTGATAAAGATGATTATTCCATATGGTTCAGCTCTGATGAGACCACATCCGGAGTGCTGTGTAAGACACGCGTAGAGATATTGGAGTGAGTCTAGCAAAGAGCCATGAAGATGATTAAGAGTTTGGAGTGTCTGATGTAAGAAGATAGGCTGGGAGAGTAGGGATTGGTTTTGACTGGAGCAGAAAAGGCTGGGGGTAGGCAGCATGTCTTATCAATGTGTATAAATACCTGATGGGAGGCAGTAAAGAAGACAGAGCCAAACTCTTACCAGTGATGTCCAGTAAAAGGACAAAAGGAAATGAGCACAGACCAAAATTCAGGAAATTCAGTTTAAACACATGAAAAAGTTTTTTTTAGTGCAAGGGTGATAGAACACTGGAACAGGCTGCCCAGGGCAGCTGGGGAGTCTCAGTCCCTGGAAATACTCAAAATCTGACTGGACACAGTCCTGAGCACACTGCTCTAGATGACCCTGCTTTTAGTAGGATGGTAGAACCAGACAATCTCCAGAGTCCCCTTCCAACATCAACTATTCTGTGACTCTGTGAAAGCTGTCTCTTCTGTTACCAGGTCGCAGCTCCTGGTAGTCAGGCAGTTTCAGAGCAATAGCTCCAGACAATCAGCAACAAACATTCTCATGCCCAGTCACTTACATTCCCTCCTGTTAGCTGAGACAGGAAGAATCCATACTTCTGACTGCCCACTGGCACAGTACAGAAAGTACAAGAGGAAAGAGCTTTGCAAGAGAGAACCTTCTGGAGCAGGGCTTTAGTCCCCAGTTCCAGATTATGTGCCTTATTTGTTACCAGTACCCTTGTGTATGTCACTTGGCCCTGAAGATTTCCAGTACCTACAAGTGAGTATATTTTGGTTTTCCGTTGTTGACAACATATTGTTCACTCCTTGCCATGGCAGGCCAATCACAAGACAAGGCAATAAAAACAAGTTGATTAGAAAGAACGAAGCGTGTTACTACGTAACAAGGACTAACATGTCTAGTTCTTTAAATAACATGTCTAGTCCCTTAAATATACTACAGAACATTTATTACTTCCCTAATTTTAATATAAAATTCTCAGCATCATTGAGGGGAAGGAAGTATCAAAAAACCAGAAGATAATACCATAAGATATAACTAAACCTTCAAGTTTTGCGTTCTTCTGAGCAGAGATGCAATCTTAATTTTGCAGACAAAGAAAGTAAGTTGTGGAGTTTTTCCACAGATCCAAACCCAGCTTTCTTAATAAAGTTGAAAAATGCATCAAGAATAAAAAGAAATACATTGCTAATAGGAAAAAAAAAAAAAAGTAAGAGGAGTGTTGTTCCATCCTTCTCCTCCCTTTAGCTTTGACTCTAGCTGCAGAAGTAGTTGACTGCACAGAAAAGACAATGCTCCTATTCTTCCACAAACATCGTCAGCAACTAACAAGGGAGAAAAACAGTAGAAAACTTTTATAATCCTCTCCTATCTATGGGATAAATCAATGTTCCCAAACCTCTCTGGAACACTGAACCATTCCTGGAATCTTGTGGACCATCCATGTGGGACTTGTCACATGCTAGGGAGTCAGCAGTCATATGAGGTCACACAGTGAGGGAGAAGCATTGCAGAAGAAGATATCAATGGTAGACTACAACATCTACCATACAGCACTGGTTAGTTCATAAACATTGTATTTCCACACAGTTCTGCAAATCTGCTTCAGAAAACTTATTATGGCCTTCCAGACCATCAGGATATTAGCGATCACGAATGCAACATCTTCAGATAAGCTAGATAAGTTAATCCCCTTATTTGCATATGTAACCTAAGATGTAATTGGATTCTGTACCTTGCCCACACTGTGAGGCTTCCACAGAGACTAAAAAAGGTACATATTTGTCACCAGTCCCATCTCCACCATATTTCAAATAGCTCCTAAATTAAAATAAATGCACCAGAGTTTACCCAGCAAAAACATTATGCAGCTACATTTTAATGAATAGAACAACATTCTTGTAAACGGCTTGGGTTCATAATAGCTGAACTTTTAAAAAGTAATAATTTTAGCTGGAGACAGTCATCCAGCACAGAACATTTGGACCCAAGGCACTGTATGTTACAGCCAAACAGCTCTTTGGAAAGGCAGTTCTTATGATGAAACATATCTGAGAATGCCAGTTGTGGGTGACACCATCTATGGTCTTCTGTTTTGTTTATGTCAGTCAAGTTTAAACATCACCAAATTTCTATCTGCAACACTTCATAAGTAATATCATACAGTGGACCTGTAAATGTGCTGCATATAACGCCCAGCAATGATAGTGAGAACCAGGATTCATACCCGAGTTTCATTCAAAATTTTGCCACACATAACCTCCATTAGCAATTACTTAACTTACCTATGCATCATTTTCTTTGGAAAACCAGGCTGGACTGCATGATGATGTCATCATTCACCCATCCCTCCCATTGAGAGTGGAGGAGGCTTTTTATTTTTCCAGGGCCATTCAGATTTAAGAGGTTCATAACAGAAATTACAAAAAGAATATCTCACAGAGGTATTCAAAATCATAATATATAGTGAAGTATTTTGAATACTATGGATGTAAGCTATTGCAGCAATCCAAACATATAATGAGAATTATCCTTACATAATAACAATATCAGTCTAGTCTGATACAATTCTTACATTAATTTCAGTTGCTGATGACTTTCCTGAATTAATGCTTCGCTCTTGGTATGTTGAGACCCCATAATTACTTTCAGAGTTCCAGCATAACTGAGAGAACAGGTGCTTTCTAATGCCTGCTAAGAAGCAAGAAAGAATTTAAGCGTGCAAAATTGTTCAGCTGTGTTACTGAAATCAGAATTGTGTAGTATTTTATATAATTTCAGTCACTAGGTAACCTTTCTGTCCCATACTGATTGGCTTTAATTAAAGAATCTATGCAGTTTCTAGACCTTTCTAGTAAAATTTTTAAATACCACCCTGAGCCTCCACCCAAAAGCCTAGGGAATTATACTGTACTGTATGAAGCATAATTTATTCCTCAAACTGAGAAAAAATCCACACTCACATGCAGCAGATCTCTCAAAAGGTTTATAAACAAGCAGAACTTCAGTGGCTTTGGAGATGACAACATAACCAAAGCTGAGTTTGGAAGACCTGAGTTACGGTAATCAAAACTACCATCAGTTAGCCTCCTCCCTTTCTCAGGGTATTCCAGCAAATGTCCTGAACTATTCCTCTTCCCTTAGGTGTAATAGGCTGCTACTATCCTCCTCCACTGGGCATGGTTATCAGCATTATGCTTCCCAGATAATTTCAGCAGATGGTTGATCTGTTGTTGCAAAGGGAGGAGCAGTTTCCCAAGGCTCTTCTAGTTACCCTTGCTCTACCCAGAGCAGAGCTCCTGCTCATGGCTTTTGTACTCAACAACAACAACATCTAGCTGGTCTGCTCCATGACTAGTCCATTGCTGGTACATAGAAGTCTGCCAGGCACCAGGAGTAACTGCTTCAGCCACTAGCCAACTTAGTGACCTGTCAGCTCTGCTGTGCCAACATGCCTTGGCCACTCCTTCTTTCTTCCTTTGCAGAGAGTCATTACTCAAAATTAACTCCAACGAGTCCTGACAATAGGGAAACATTTCCAGATTCATGCCTGACCTACGGCTTCATCACTCCAGTGCTACAGATTGCAAAGCAGTCTGGGCAGTCGTCAGCAAGCACAAATATTGATGTTATATTTTCTCTTGTTTTAACACTTAGCAATAGTTTTCGAAGTGGGATGTCAGCTGTCTCGAAGTTTAGATGTAAATGAAACTTGGACCATCTAATCAAATCATCTCACACTTCAGCAGATATCAACAGAGTTCTTACTCCCCTCTTACTCCCCAAAAATGGCTTGCTCCACATAGGATGCTCAGGAAAGGCTGCTCTTCTCTGCAGTCAGTAGGAAATATCACTGTCTTTGTTTAAGGCTTTTAAAGCCACTTGTTCAACAACTCTATGAAATGATAGGTTTGGGGCCAGTTATTAATTTCTGTCAAAAGGACTTCAATATACAGAACTTCAAAACTCACGTATATTCATTCTGATTGAATTCAGAGGAGCCCCTAACTTGAATTAGGGGATCAAGTCTCTGAATGAGGGGTTGCTAAAACTCTGGCTTACTGCTTGCTAGAGAGGCTCTAGTTAATATTCGACAAGAGAGGATTTCCCCCAAGAAATGTAGCTAGTGTCTTAGAGCCTCACAACCGGGTTCTGGCAGCTTGATAGGCAAGAGCTTCAAAATCTGTGTAAAAAGAAAAGTACTATAAGAGCCATGCTCTGATATAATCCAGTATGTTCTGGCGTATTTGCCACTCCCTGCAACAGAGAACAATGTATTACTGTTAAACTCACTGAGAATCAACTTTAGTGCTAGGCCAATTTTGATTGTATAATTAGTTTCCTTCATTGTACCTAAGTAAGAGTTTAAATGTAGCTTATAACAAAAATGATATTTTCTCATCCTTCTTTTTGATAGGCTGGGGATAAGGATTTTGTGCCAGAACCAGTAAATTTTCAGTACTATCATACCAGCCTGCTCTAGGCACAAATTGAAACAGAACAGTAGCCAAATATAAACAGTGGTCTGGTCCCAGAGGGTTCTGCGGCGGCAATGTTGCAACCATTTCTATTCATGTCCTTGCAGGTCCACTGTCCCTCCCATCATCACTGAGCAGCTACCTGAAAGTGCTGGCAGAATTCAGAAGATGCTGCAGATTGAACATCCAGTGCACACTGAGGAAAGCCAGTTGCATGCAAGGTAGAAACTTGTGAAGCTGAGAACAAAAATCGTGAAAGTTGAGATACCTGTACTGCTGTTTTGACTCCAGGATAATCTCAACAGTTTTTAGCTGCAAATAGAGATGTCACTAAAATTATCATTTTTACATATTATGACATAGCCATGGTTCTTTCTTACAAGCATAGCTTCCAGGTTTGGCTATTGCAAGACAGCTTTGCCATTTTTAAGTAATGCCTGAAATTGCTTCCATGAGTTCAAAGTACATCAGCCCAGCTCATTCCAGCCACATTAGTCACTCAGCACCCATCACCATGATTCTGTCAGGTTACATCAGAACAAAATGACTCTGCTTCTCCTTTCAGAGCCCTCCACAGACTACCTAAAAATTTCTCACCTAAAGGAAAATTATTTGTCCCTGAAACTTTCTCGAAGAGTGAAATTCACAGCTTCAGTAGTGACCCAAAGTGTGCCAGCAAGCCAAAGAACAGGCCTAGGCTGACTTT
The DNA here is from genome assembly GCF_036417535.1 of Chlamydotis macqueenii. NCBI lineage: Eukaryota > Metazoa > Chordata > Aves > Otidiformes > Otididae > Chlamydotis > Chlamydotis macqueenii. Next base: position 98,988,450 of record NC_141557.1, on the reverse strand, counting down.
TGAAGGGTGCCTTGAGGTGCCTTGAGAGGTCTCTGTTCCTACAGAGGAACTGCAAGGGGGACACCAGATGTGCATTCAAGAATGCCCATGGGCTTAGAATGGCATAAGGCAGCTTGCTGGTACACCCGGCACAACCAGAGTGGCCAGCTGTAGATTGTCGGCAAGACAGCACTATGTTCAGAGGCCAAAAGACTCTGCTGGCCACCTACCAAAGGCCACGCAGGACAGTGCTTCACCAATGACTGCATCTTTACAGAGACTCCTCTAGCAGAAATGCCAAATGAGCATGAGTCCCTGTGGCTTTAAGTTTGAAGGCAAAGCTTTCTTTCTGGCATGCCCTTTGTCATACTGAAGCAAAATACCATTTTTAAAAAACATGAATGTTCTGTACCTGTAATACAAAATTATCTGTATCGCCTGTAGTTCTGGAATAACTCACAATCCTATGGGGTAGACATGTAAAAACACCTTATATTTTAGTTATCATCTCTTGTGCTTCACACAATCAGTATAATCTGCCTTTTATTAAGTTACTGGATGCTGTGGTAATAAAAAAAAAAACATTTCGCTTTTAAGCACTTTGAAGTGAGTACTTTGAAGCCTCAGTAAGTGATAATCAAGAAAAATGGCACTACCATCTCATGATAAATCTTCTCTATATATTTAAGTAGGATTACTTGTGAAGCCTCAGAAATTAAAATGATTATATATAACCTTACTTAAGACTTGAGTTTAATAAAGCATATGATATCGGTTTTCAAAATCTTCTCTTTTTGAACTAAGGCAGCTACAGCAATGCCAGTCAAATAAGCTCTTCTGTGAGTACTAGAACCAACGAAAGACGGTTCACTTCATCCCATAAACCTACTTGACACCACCATTTCTCATCATTTCACCCCAACAAGGGAAGAGAGCACATACAATGTGGATAGTCCAAAGTTAGATTTAGCCCACTGCTGCCTAGTAAAATATATAGTGTTTGCTTTCTGTCTACCCTTTCCTCAGCAGTACACTAATTTGAGTCTCCTTCTTCCATGCAGGCCCTAATTTTTCACCTGAGTTGAAGGAACATAAAGTAAACTAGAGCTCTTACAGGTAACTCAGATTTGGTTGAATTTGACCAAGTAATTCAAAAGATCTTAGCACAAAACAGGCAGATGGACAGACAATGACATGCCACAAATCTGTGCAAAAATCTTTAAATCAAGTTAAACAATAACTTCTCTTTAAAAGTCCATTCAACCAGAATTACTACCTGAGGTTTCAATGTTATAAAAGTAATTACAATTTTCACCATGGACTGATTCAAAAATTTCTTGTTGGCTATTAAAAAAAAAAATTCAGAAAGCTCAAGAAATCTCAATCCTCTTGCCAGATATAAGAATTTTTCTATCAATGTCAGCATCTTTTTTCTTGTAAAATCACTTTATTCAGCAAAAACAATATCATTTCTCTATAATATTTCTCCATTTTGAGGTACAAGAGTCATCTTTCTGAGTATCATTACTAGACTATGGAACCCAGGTACTCTTGTCTAAATATTTTCGAAATGTCAGTTAACAGTTGTCAGGTTCTTCAACATTTCTTGAAATATAAAAAAAAGTGAGGGAATTGACATAACAAGGCAATTAGACTGTGAATTCTAAGTAATATATAATTTAGTCATTCGACATTTAGGGAAACTAAAGTTTGCCTAAGTTTGCAAGAAAAAAAGACACTTGCTATAACCTCTTCTCCACCAATATCATCTTCCCTATGAAATCAAGTTGCTCAGGACCATCCAAAGGCCTACATAAGTCAATGAGCTGACCTGGGAGCAGACTGGGAACTGCGCTGTTCACAGCAGCAGAAGCAATTGTTTTGCAACCTTATATCTTTGCAAGCATTGCCCAAGTTCTTTCACACAACATGGGAGACTTTTTTTTGATTCTTCTGTCTGTCAAGCTTGCAGGCCATAGAAAAGTACTACCTGTACAGCAGCAGTTTCATACCTACGAAAAATTGTTCTTGAAAATTACGTATAAACAAAGTATGTATATAAAAGCCAGCTGAACTGGGTGTCTAAAGCTCACCAATTCCTTGTTTTTTTAACATCCGTCATTTAACAATGACATATTTCTTTTTCTTTTTTTAGGACTGGCCCCAGAGCTAAGAGTTATGATAAATACCTATGAAAAGTACTGGTCAAAAGAAGTCCATCTGTAACTTTTCAGATAACTGATCCTTCTATTGAAATACATCACAGGACAGTTTCTTAGAAAACATTCAGAGTAGCGGGTAAAAATAACACTTAAAAGCTACCACAGTGGAACCAACGCAATGCAGACATTCCCTTGGGGAATATGTCAGTATGTCTCATTTAGGAATTTATGTTGGTTTTACATGCTGTTCCATGACTTTCTTGTTTGCAAACTGTAAAATTAATACATTTCTGTCTTCAAGATAAGCCATAGTTCTGAATTTTTACATTCATAATGCGGTAATTTAATCATTTTTTTGTACCAAGCCTGATTACAAACATCTGTAATACCTGCTTTTTGACTAGAAACTTCTGTTTCAGGTATTGCATGACAAAACTTACACAAACAAAGCACCTCACTTCAGCATTCATCAGACAATTATGCTTGCTCACATAGCATTTTTGGATTCAGCAATATTAATTAGAGTAGCAACTACTAAATTCCAAACCCAAGCTCCAAGCTCGCTCTGGATTATCAAATACATGCGAAAAAAATTCCTACTGCAAGTCAGGCCAGCCACAAAATTCAAGCAATCAATCTGAACAGAATCTGAATACATCTCAGCACTGGCCATTTTTAGAGATTAGTTAGCAGCCAACATGGACCTCTTTTCTGAAGAAGTCTCTCTCAGGTCAGGGAGAAAAAGAGGTGAGAGCACATGCAAGTAACTGCAGACAGGAGAATGCTTTTGTAGATAGACCTTTTCTCAGCCTAGCAGCAAGAAAAGCAGTCACTGCAACATCATCAGCCTATTGACTTTCAGCAGATTGGAGGAGGGTTAAAAGAAAAGAGATTTGCTTAATGCAAGGATTACTCCACCAGAACAGGATAAAAATGGAAGCATTTCTGAGCAAGTATTTTCTGAATATTCATCAACTTGAATTTGAATGGTAGGACAATATTAAACAAGGAATTAATAAAAGAACAAATGCATTTCATGGAAAAATAAGATTTCTTGACCACAGAGATACTGTTTGAAATGTTCGGATGTCAGAATAGCTAAATACTGCATTCACACTGAGCCTCACAAAGCATGAAGGAGAAAACAAAACAACCCCAAAAATGTAAAGAGGAAATGAAGAAACGGAGAATGATATTCACCATTCTGTAGAGGACTATCCCTAAAGTTTTTTTTGCGGCCAAGTCCCATTCAAGAATGCAAACCAGTCATTAAAAAATAGTTCTTACATAAGTGACAGGCCATTTGTTGACACTGCCCAGCAATGTCTTTGATCCATAAATCATCTCCTTTACTGCTATGGGCAATTCCCACATTTGGCAACATCCTCTAGGAAACTCTGGAGAAAGTGTAAGACTGCCAAGACAGATATCAATTTCTCTTCTTTAGACTGATTTACTGCAGACGAAGATAAGAAGGGCAAGAATCAGGAAGTCACATGAGAAGTTCTAGGGAAGGTAGATTGATTTGGTGCCTCTTATATATAATATTTTAACATAATGAATTTTCTTCTGTCATATGGAAATTACAACATTCAAAGTGTTTGAGTAAATGTTTAAATAGGAAACACCTTCTAAAGACTACTCTTTTCAAGCAAAGAATGTATCCCTTCACCATACAACTGTGTGACATTCAGTGTCTGCAATTTAAACAACGTACAGTAGATTTGACTGAAAGAATTTTAGCCTTCGCAAAGGCTGGGCAAAACAAATTTGAAAATGCACCAAAAAGTAACTTGCAGTTCTAGGAGTCAGTTTCCAATAACTGCATTTTCTTCACCTTCAAAGGCAAATTTTTGAGCTAAGGAAAAGGCAAGAGAGGAGTGGCTCCAAGTATACATCAAAAGTACTTACTTATGATAAAAAATGGCAGTTGTGAATCTAAAATGCTTGGAACTTTCATTTGTTAGACTTCATTATAATTAATATATTATGCAGCTCTGAGATTATTAGTGAAACTTTATTATCCATCCCTCTTGGACGGATAAAATTAATTTGGAGAGAAATTACAACAGATTTTAACCCTTTCATAATTCCTCTTTAAGATCCATGAATTTTTGAGTGTCAAGCTAAATATCATAGTAAAGTAGTGTCCTTCACATTGCAAGCCAGAATATCAATATGCTGGGGGATCACACAAATAAATATCTGCACCTCTTGAGAATGACACTTCAAGTTTCTCCCATTTGCTTAATGTATGTGGCTGATAGGAGGCTGATAATGATATCCCAAAAACTACTGAGAGCAACATTTCACCCACATAGAATCATAGAATCATAGAATGGTTACAGTTGGAAGGGACCTTTAAAGGTCATCTAGTCCAACCCCCCTGCAAGGAGCAGGGACATCCCCGACTAGATCAAGTTGCTCAGAGCCTCATCCAGCCTGGCCTTGAATGTTTCCAGGGATGGGGCTTCCACCACCTCTCTGGGCAACCTCTTCCAGTGTTCTACAACTCACATTGTAAAAAATTTTTTCCTAATATCCAATCTAAATGTACACCCCTCTATTTTAAAACCATTACCCCTCGTCCTATCACAACAGGCCCTGCTGAACAGCCTCTCCCCATCTTCCTTGTAGGCCCCCTTGAGGTACTGGAAGACCGCTATCAGGTCTCCCCGAAGCCTCCTCTTCTCCAGGCTGAACAGCCCCAACTCTCTCAGCCTGTCCTAATAGGCCTTCTTATCATCTTTGTGGCCCTCCTCTGGGCCCTTTCCAACTGGTCCATGTCCTTCTTATGTTGGGGGCTCCAGAACTGGACACAGTACTCCAGGTGGAGTCTCACCAGGGCGGAGTAGAGGGGGAGAATCACCTCCCTCGATCTGCTGGCCACGCTCCTCTTGATGCAGCCCAGGATGTGGTTGGCCTTCTGGGCCGCAAGGGCACATTGCCAGCTCATGTTTAGCTTCTCGTCCACCAGCACTCCCAAGTCCTTCTCCTCAGGGCTGCTCTCGATCCATTCTCCACCCAGCCTGTCAAATCCTGTGCCTGGGATTGCCACGACCCATGTGCAGGACCTTGCACTTGGCCTGGTTGAACTTCATGATGTTGGCACGGGCCCACCTCTCCAGCCTGTCCAGGTCCCTCTGGATGGCATCCCTCCCTTCCAGCGTGTCAACGGCACCACACAGCTTGGTGTCATTGGCAAAATTCCTGAGGGTGCACTCTATCCCACTGTCCATGTCGCCAACAAAGATGTTGAACAGGGCCGGGCCCAACACAGACCCCTGAGGGATGCCACTCGTGACCAGTTTCCACTTGGACATTGAGCCATTGACAACCACTCTCTGAATGCGGCCATCCAGCCAACTCCTTATCCACTGAGTGGTCCGTCCATCTACATCCATGCCTCTCTAATTTAGAGAGAAGGATGTTGTGCGGGACAGTGTCAAAAACTTTGCACAAGTCCAGGCAGATGATATCCGTTGCTTGGCCCTTGTCCACCGATGCTGTCACCCCGTCATAGAAGGCCACCAAATTGGTCAGGCACGATCAGCCCATGTTGGCTGTCACCAACCACCTCCTTGCTCTCCATGTGCCTTAGCATGGTTTCCAGGAGAATCTGCTCCATGACCTTGCCAGGCACAGAGGTGAGGCTGACCAGCCTGTAGTTGCCCAGGTCCTCCTTGTTCCCCTTTTTAAAAATGGGGGTTATGTTCCCTCTCTTCCAGTCATTGGGGACCTCACCAGATTGCCACGATTAATACATATATGAAGTATCTGGATTTGGCAGGAGAAAATGTGATGCTCTCTATGCCAAAAATGTCATCTTGCCGTGTTGGCTAGACATTCTTGTGGAGGGTCAGGAGCGAAGGAAAGAGTAGCAACACTCCATCCTGCTTTCTGCCAAGGAAAATGTAGAGATTAGGGCAATCAGTAGCAATTGTGATATGCGTTTTATTGGGTAATATGACAGTATTTTCCTCTGCAAAGCCACCAGAAAGGCCCATTCATCCTGAAAACTTTTTAGTAACAGTTGCTTGTAATTGGTTTTAAATATATCTGTCCCAACTTAAAGGTTTATTGTATATATTATCTTAAACTAACCAATAATTCTTAGACTCCATTTAGTTTCATGGTTGGAATGATGCTGTTAAAATTGAGCTCTTCTTCTTGCCTCTGAAATAAATCCAGACTTGTGCAACAAAAACCAAAGCAGATGGTAATCTGATACTTTATCTCTGGCAAATTATTTTCCAGATTTTTCAAGAAGTTTCTTTTATGTTGAAGTTGTATATTTATTTGTGGAAACGCCACACCGCTTCTGAGTTTTAACGATGTAAAAAGAACACAACCCAAGCAATTTCTTCTCAGGTTATCTTTGAATTCAATGGGAAACAGAAAATTACCTAATGACTCTTATTTCTTGGCAGATTTGGGACTTTCCTGTGTGAAATAAAACTTCAAGTATACTTATCCATGAGAAAATGCCACTGAAATTTAACGTATGCACTTATCCACTACGCGTAATCACTAGGAGCTGGCAGAAAGTATTAGCACCTAAATCCAGATTCAACAAGTTTGGCCGGAGATCTTGTGAAAACCTGAGATGATGACGATGATAATAATAACAACAACAATAACACCATCATCTACCACCATACTATGTCACTAAAACCATCACTGAGTTACCTCTGTGTTGATATTATGAATCTTTCCAGCAAATAACATTTCATGCCATATTCATTCTACCTGTAAATCATAAAATATGGATGGTTCCATAAATGGTTCTTAAAATTAGTAAAGATATCTGAACTAGTCCTAAGATGAAACAAGGATCTGTGATTTTAAATCCAATCTAAAACCCCTGAGCTAATTATCATTGCTCCTTACCAAATGGCTTTAACTGACTCTCTCCCAGACTTTGCTCTTACATGTCAATAAAATTACCCATTACAGATCTCCTGTCAAAACCAATAGGAATTATCAGATAAATTACATTACTTCATATTTTTTTCCTAGTTTGTGACCTCACTCAGGTAGTATCAACTATACTTTTCATAAGCAATGTATCGTTTGCTACATTGCAGACTCACCTGTACTTCCAGGATGCCTGTTTTGGGAAAAAGCACTCCTTTTCTTCATTTAGCAAGACAAAGATCAAAAATTGACTTTAAAAATTCCTGGCTACATAAAACTCAAGGTTGTATATAACTCTTTTATAACTCTTTCTCTCCCTTTGCAATCACTATTTGTACACCTAATGTATCAGTGGTCTCAAATAGAGCACACATATCAATTAACCTTTTTTTTTTTTAATTTCACAGCAGGCTGAATGACTTCAAGGATGATGTAAAACCCAGTTATGTACACTAACATGAAATAGAACTGAGCTGGAATGTAAAGTTCAAAGCATAAAGTCTTGCCTAGCTACCCTCTTAGCCTCTTTGGTAGGAATTCTTTGGCCTGCTAGTCACCACTTACCTGTTATGTATTGATTTCCAGTTAAAACCACATATTATTGAAAGAGTGTAATTGTGATGTTCCTGTCAGAGATGACTAGCTGTTAGGTTTATAATCCAACTCTTGGTTTCATAAACTCATAATTATTCCCAGATGCAATCAGGTCAGTGTCAAACACCTTCCTGAATCATACAGTGAAATAATTGCCAAATATTGCTTGACATGATTGCAAACACATTGTTGGTTATTTGGGTTAGGTTTTGATGCTGTGAATGCCAAAACCAAAATGAATAGTAAGCATCCCAAGTGCAATCATGACAAAATTATAATCATTTTGTGGATAGCATAATTTGGTTACAGGATCAAAGCAATAATATTACTGAATGCCAAAAGATCAAGTTCTTTTGTTGTAGCAGAACCATGAGCAATGAAAAATTAAATAAATACATTAGTGGAGCTATTTACTATGGCCAAAATCTACTTTGCTAAAAACAATTTGCAGAAATCCCCAGTGTTCACAAAAACTTGCTAATGAAAAGTTCACAAAATAGAGAGAGGGTCTTTTTTGTTTGTTTGTTTGTTTTTGCAAACCTAATTGAATACAAAGTACCCTCAGTTTTCCTGGCATCCTTCTACAGCTACAATCTGGAAGGAATAATCTTTATCAGAGACTTCCTTAAATTATTTCACTTTAAGTTGTAACACAGAACACTTATGATAGTTTGTAGTAGTTACAGGTTTTGTTTCTTTGTCCAGCTACTCTGTGATAGACTAGTCCTCAACATCCGATTTCTAAATACTTTGAAATCACCTGTTAATTTTTGTCACTCCGTCTGGAACCTTTATAATCTTTCATTGAGAGAAAAACTTATTATCTTAAAGCAAAGCTTTAAGGTTCCTGTCTCACATTTGATAAAACACAGGTTATTATACAATAATCCACTGTGAGGTGAAGGAAATCCCCACCACTTCAGGGAATCACTCTGTAATTGGAACTGAACCAGGCTTTATTTACCAATTTGTATGTTCTGCTACTATGGTGTCTGCTTTTTTTTTTCAAAAAATACTGGAAAAAAAAAAAAAACAACTACACAATTTAATAGACAAGCACCTTGATTGTTGCACTGGCTGGTGCTCATGTACCTGTTTCTCCCTTCCCTGTTCCTCTTGGAGCACAGCTCCTTCCAACAGTTTGAGGACAGCTCTACAGGCACTCAGGAAAGGAAGGCAAGAGGGTATAAAGCACTTAGGAGGCACGGGGGAGCAGTGCTGTAAAACTGATGGGTAACCACATGCAAAGTCATGCACAGACTGAGCATATAATTGTCATAGAATGGCTGAATTCAAAATGAGAAATGAAAGGTCCAGTGGGGGAAAAAATAACAACGTGTCTCACGTCATAACATTGTTCTGCTTGCAATAAATGCCCCTCTTGATAAGAAGAGGAAAGATTTTTTTTTAAAGTGGCAAAGATTTATTAAGCAGGTTGAGAGCATAGCATTACTTAGGTATTTTTAAAAAAAGAAAGAACATACCAAAAGGAGTTACACACTGCCAATCCAACATGACAGCTACACACACTTGTCATATCAGAGAGATCTGCACATCATGCATGACACCAACTGGCCTCACCTCAACCCACCCTTGCAGGCTCATTGCCAACAGAGACCAGTGCTAGTTTTGTAGACAATCTCAGGATGACCTTGAAAATCAATACAATAAAAATGACTATATTTTTGTATAGACAGAGTAGTTTGTAGCACAGTTGATCGGTGTGTTATGGATCACATCATCTTCCACTGCTTGGCCTGCAAACCATAACAGATAGATAATGAAGCAAGTAGCCTTCACTTCATTTAAATGATTTGGCAGAAACCAATTCAATGAACTAAGGGTGTTAAAATTGTACATAAAAGCAATGAGAAGAAGCCTGACTTCTCTCTTCTAACAAAGTCATGAATTTCACTTCTTTCTTTCCTTTCCCTAAACTAACATTTGAAGAATAATTTTTAGGACCTAGCACTCAAATCTTGGGCAGTCCAGAATGAAGACCTCCCAATCAATTTCCATCCACAAAGAAAATAATTTCATTTGAATTATACTTTCACATCTTTTTTTTTTCCAATATCCCCATTGCCTGACACAGCTCACAGAAAGAACAGATCAAGGCACTTAATATTCTTGATTCTGTCCCTGCCTCAATTTCTATAAGGCTTCAAGCATTAAGGCGTTATAGCAGGCTATCAGGGGGACTTCAAGGTGAGACCAGATGTACAGTTTAGGAAGCAGAAATTGAGTCAGGTGAACTCACTTCCATTCCTGACTCTTCCACAGATTTCACAGATATCTCCAGATTTCCCTCCCTGCCCTCAAGAAAGAAATATTTTGCAGTCCTCATTTTCAGTATGTCTTGCTTGAGGTGCTAACTTTCAGGGGTGTGATCTGACCACTCAGTTCTGTAGTAAGGTCACTACAAAGTATGCACTCCCAGGTATGTTCATGGCCAGCTCTGAAGACCAAAGCAGTGCTTGAAGTCTCCATGCTGACAGACACCATCCTAATGTCAGCAAAAGTTGGTTTTCATCTCATAACAAGTTCCTTCTCACATATTTTCCTTGCCTGTAAAATAAGGGTGCTAAAGCTAAAGGGTAAGAAAGAGATGTGGAAGATTTTTATCACTCAGTGTTATCCACCCTTGCATTTAGTAAGACAGAATCCTATGTAAAAGACAAAAAAAAAAGAGTGTAATCATAAATTAAAGATACATCATACCAGTGAAAGAGGTCTCAAAATTAATATTGCCCATGCAACTGGAACTCTGTTTTTCCTTTGAGATCTTTGTTTTGCCACACTAGTGTTACTCTAATAGATTAGCTGTGTTCTTACTCATAGGTGAAAGGCAAGCATTAGAAACGGCTAAAGTTATTAGGTAAAGAATTTGTAACTAAATAAATAGCAGAAATTTAGAGAAAATCAGAGACAGTTCTACTGCTGAAGAAAGAAAATCATACTGCTCCAGCAACCACTAGCAGAACATACCTAACTTCTTTCCCCTGCAAAAATAACAGCACAAGTAATCTTGGAAGTAAAAAGAAATGAACCATAAAAGAGTTACAGAATGCAAAATGGATCACGCTACATGTGGGAAGGTGGCTAGAAATAAAGTGCTCGCTATTTTTTCAAACACAAGAAGTAGGGGCCATTAATGAAAGCTAGTAGGAGACAGGTTCAAAGAAATAAAAGGAGATGATTCTTCACATAACAGGTGGAATTTGTCCAAATGCTTTTCTGCTATCAGCACCTAATTACCAGAAAAATGCAGACAAATTGGATTGAGTTCAAAGAAAAGCTACAAAAATAATTAGAGGAGACTAAGCAAAAAGAAAAGATGAAAAGAGAAATACATGTATAGTGCTGGCTAAATGACAGCTAAGTTATGATTACATCTACAACAAATATTTCAAAAGTGCAAATTCTACACTGGTTCATTAGCAAAATCATTTAGAGAGATACAAGAGAGTATTATACAAATATCAAGGAAAAATTAAGTGATGAAAATTGAAGTTCAATAAGTAGAGAAAGCTTGAATCGGGTTCTGAAATTGAATTAATTGGCATAATAGTAGATTATGTAAACACTATAATCTACATTAATTTGGGAATGATCCTGCACTGCAGCAGGAAAAACTAGTGAATGTAGTAAGAGGAGGTTTCCACAAGATTTTTTGATCAGCAATTTTGGAAAAAAAATTTCCAATCAAGTTGATAATTTTTCCAAGAAATCATAATTTTATTAAAAAATTTCATTCTTTTGTTGACATTTCAGATTGCATTGGTTTCAGATTTTTTTTTTAAAGTATATTAAGGGTTGTATATGTCAAGTATACAGAAAAGTGTACAGAGAAAGCAACTGTTCCAGTCCTTCCAAAAGCTATCTTGAAAAATAACTATTCCCCTATCTCAACTCTAACATGTTAAAATTCTAATTATCGCTGTCATTTACAGTTACAACTTTATTTTTAGCTCTTCTCCTTTCGGATATGCTCTTTCCCCATCCCATACTTTTTTGTAGGCACTCACCTTTCCGTTGTTGCCCATCGTCTCTCAGCAGTGGTTGAGGGGCTTTTTGGTCCCTTCTACCACAATCCACTGCAGCACTGTTTCACGCAGGCATTCTGCAAAGCAGAAGCGTCTGCAGTGAGAAAAGTCTCCTTGCCTCTCCCTGCTCAGCATTCTCAGCCAGCAGGAGATAATGAAACAGCCCTTCAGAGACAAGACCTCACCCACAATGCTCTTATTTGGCATTTCTTCATGTTTATAGAATCATGGAATGGTTTGGGTTGGAAGGGACCTTTAAAGGTCATCCAGCCCAACCCCTCTGCAAGGACCAGGGACATCTCCCACCAGATCAGGTTGCTCAGAGTCCTGTCCAACCTGACCTTGAATGTTTCCAGGGATGGGGCATCCACCACCTCTCTGGGCAACCTGTTCCAGTGTTTCACCATCCTCACTGTAAAAAGTTTCTTCCTTACATCCAGTCTGAATCTACCTCCTTCTAGTTTAAAACCATTACTCCTCGTCCTATTGCAACAGGCCCTGCTAAAGTCTGTCCCCATCTTTTCTATAAGCCCCCTTTAGGTACTGGAAGGCCTCTATCGGGTCTCCCCAGAGCTTTCTCTTCTCCAGGCTGAACAGCCCCAACTCTTTCAGACTGTTCTCACAGGAGAGGTGCTCCAGCCCTCTCATTATCTACATGGCCCTCCTCTGGACTTGCTCCAACAGGTCCTTACTACTTTCTGTAATTTTGGTTGTAGATACCTAGGTTTCTACAGCTTTATGACCCAAGATCATGAACTGTAATCTTCACAGCTATTTAAATACATTACAGTGATTTAAGTATGTATTTCTTTCGAAGTTGTGCTTTGTTACATTCTAGTAAATTACTTTAATTATTCCATGTCAAATCCACAAGCCCTCCCACATCAGCACATACATCTACAGTGCTCATATCCATACAGTTTTCTTCAATGCTTTACAAAGGATTCTTCTTATTCAAGAATATCCATCTGTCCAAACCACTGAGGCTGTGCCATCTCAGTGTCATGCCTTAAGTCTGCAACTCAGTCATAGTTTTTGAAGGCAGATGGGGGAGTGGAGGGCTCTCCATGCCTTCAAAATCCAACCCCAAGGTGAAAAGTGAGTCCTTGAGAAGAAGGCAGGGAGAAGGTAAAGAGACCTAGGGAAGTTCCTTTGCCAGTTACATCCCACCTTTCTCAGGACTTTAAAAAAGTTCCTTCAAAGAAACATTCAGCAGCTGTGTCTCCACACACTCTGACCTAAATAGCACCCAGGGGAATCTGAATCTGAATGGTATAAAAATGCAAAGAACTCAACAGAACATCACAAACATTGCTATTCAGTGCTACCACAGGTTTTGACAATCTAATGAATGAAAGGGATGCTCAAGAATTATCTGTTAGGAAAAAATTACTTAATAGACTGCAAACAAACAAGAGAAAAAAAGGAAAGAGAAATCCTGGGGCAAGAAATCTAGCAGCCTTTCCCTCACTGCAGATGGGAGCAGCAAGATCCGGGCTAGACATTCAGATCTGAAACTGAACTGTGTTGCTGCTGACTGCCAGTCACCTTCATCTCCTCCTCCTTCACCTCTGTGACACATCAGCCATTCAATTTCACTGTCCATGTGTCCATATTGTCCTCAGTGCAATATACATTTTCTCATCCCTTCACATTTTCCTACTTTTCCTCTTTTTTTTTCTCTCCCATAGCAAAATCCAACAATCCTCTTTTCCATATCACTATCATGAAATTTTCCTTGAAAAAACCTTAAAACTAGATCTTTTTAATGTAAATGAAGTGCTACACACCAAAAAGATGTCAGATCAACAGGTCACTGTGATAATTTTGCATAGATGTCATCATCTTCTTCTCCTCCTTCCCCTCATTTGGAGGCTTTCCATTTCAGGGTTCAAGCTTGACAGAACCGCATCTTCCCACGTGTTTGTGCCAGGCACAGCAACCCAAGCTGGACTTGGCACAGTGAGAACAGCAGCAAAAAGAAATATGCTGGAGTAAGATGTGGTTAAAAGTGGAAGTACTTATTGTAATCCATGAGCTAAACATAGACAAATTAAATAGGGAATGACGTGACTTCCAATTTTTAAACCTGAGGAGATTCCACAGGAAGCCTTATCTTAAGTTTACAAAGAATTTTTCTCCTGTCCTGTATCACAAGAATCATTATGGTTATGTATTTCTGAAGCACAATAAGGAGCCTTTGCAAACTATATAGTCATTTAAGTAATACACAAAGTACCAGCTTTTTCCAGTTTGAGAACCAAAACTGTGTGATAAGAGTATAATGGCAATAGTTCATCCATGGGTCTGGGTTTAATACCAGTATTATCTGCATAGACTGTCTAATATGTTTAGCTTCTGTGAAGAATTTGTTAACAGTAAATCAACATTGTTATTATTCAATAATATGGCTACATTCTATCCTGCTGGGTGGAAATAGTCAATTCTGACTTTCAAACATCGTAATTTCAGAGGTCATTTTATTGGATGAGCAGCATTCGATAAAAAGCACCCAAATCAGAGCAAACATAAAAGTTTAACGTGATTTCATTTGGCAAGAGAAATACAAACTGACATTTCTTTTGTCATGCAAATGCACGCTGAACACACAGGGAGAGAGTGATTTGCGTTGCATCGTGTTTACCATATACGCATTGATTCCTATTACAGGCCTCAGAGGCAGAACCACACTGCGCAAGAGTGGTCCCCTGAAAGGTGGGTGAGAGCTTCCCCGCAGAGGCATGGCACTTCTGAAACACAGTGTGCTTAAGCTGCTGTAATTCGTCCCGTTAACTCATCAGAGAAAGTGTTGACCCCTCTCTAAATGCAACTAAGATGGTCCTGCATCCAAAACACTCTACTTGTGCACTCAGCTCAGCATTTGGCGCACAAAACGGAAAGCTGCATACATCAAGTATTGGTGTACTCTTCACGACCTCACAAGCAGAATGAGGGGCTGAGAAAATGTAGGTCTTCTCTAAATACCCTGCGTTGGCAGCAGGGGGTCTGCTATTTCTTTTACTGGCCTCTTACCACAGAAATAAAACGAGTAGCATGTCTCCAGCAAAACCCCTCTAGGAGTGATGTAGATTTAGCTAGTGCTTCACTCGTCACTTCTAAGGAAAGGACCCTGTGGCCACCTTCGCCTGGCAAGAGAAAGTGGAGAGGATACTACTGCTTCAGAGGGGGAACGTGGCTTACTGGGAGCTGCTGGAGCACAGATAGCTTCAGCATCAATGACAAGAGCTCAGGACTCAATTCTGACCCCAGTCAGTCTTCAGTCTGCAACTTCTGCATTTAAATCTCACCACGCTCCCAGGCTTAACGGCATTATGCAGCTTCACTGGACGGGGCTCAGATGCTCAGCTCTTTGCAGGACCAAATCCATAGTGACTTAAAATTGAAATCAGCGTTACCAATAACTAAATGGAAATAGTGTCGTTTCCCAGAACAGAGCAGATCTTTCACAATGTACTGGGGTGCATGTTTTTCATCTCCACTGAGCTATGAACAATAGGCAACTCTCTGCTTTTATTAAAAACTTTGAGGGATTATTATTTTAGTTAAGCCTTTAAGAATTTGTACCTATCTGGAAAGGGCAGCTTGTGTAATGAACTTCCTGTTTTCATCATAGCTGGATACTGCTTTTTGCTGTTGCCTGTTATTACCCAGTTAATATGAACTGCCTGGAGTTTATTTTTAGCTCACTTGAGCCTATTGTAAGGTCTGTTCAAAAACTTAACTTTCCAACCAGAAAATGTAATTACTGCATCTAACTCTGAACTTAGGAATATATTCTTAAGTCCTTTTAAACCGCCAAGACATAAAGTGAAAATAGATGATGAATAGTGGTTGAATGCAAGTAATCTGTTCAACTCAGAAATTGCCTTTTATCTTCAAATTATACCCTTAATTTCTAAAATAAGTATTTATTTGATAAAGAAGTCATGCTCCATTCATTTAATTACCAATTAAAGCAAGGAAGATGAATAAATATTTGCTAAAACGCGCAGAGGAGTATTTTTATTTGAGGAAAAATATGTAATTATCTAAATGTCTTGAGATCACTGAATCAAAAATTTTGAAGTCTTCTATGTCAGACATAATTTGTTTCATATATATCAAACCACATTTAGCACAAGCGAAAAGTACTAAAGACTGAAATGAGACTGACTGTAAACTCTGGAAAGGACACTTTTTACAACAGTCTTTCAACCTCTTACTGAAAATAAAATAACAATAACAATAATAAAATCACATGGAATCACAGGATAATTCAAGTTAGAGTGGATGTCAAGAGGCCACCTAGTCCACTGTCCTGCTTAAAGCACGCCTTGATGAGCCTTGAGGTTACTCGGGACTTCAATCCAGCCTCAAAATCCTCCAAGGATGGAGAGCACATGACCTCCTCTGGATAACCTGTTCCAGTATCTGAGTCTCCTCATGGTGAAAAAGTTTCTCCTTACACCCAGTGTGAACCTGTCTTCTCGCAGCTTCTGCTTGTTGCCTCTTGTTCACCCACATTGTGCCACTGAGAAGTGCCAGGCTCTCATGATGACCTTCTCGCAGGTAGAGGAATACTGCTATTAGGACCCCCCAACACAATCTCTTCCTGAGGCTGAAGAAGCCCTGCTCCCTCAGCCTCCCTGCACTGAGCAAGTGCTCCAGGCCCCTGACTGTGGCCTTCACTGAACTCACACCTATTTACCACTGTCTTTCTTATTTTCAAGAGCCCAAAACTGAACACAGTATCCAAATGTGGTCTAACAGGGTGCTAAATGGGAATAATCACCTCCCCCTGTCTACTGACTGCGCTCCTGTAGCTACAGCCCAGGATGCTGTTGGCCTCCCTTGCTGCCAGGACACATCGCTGGATCCTGCCCAATCCAACGTCCACGAGCCCTCCAGGTCTCTTCCGCAGAGCTGCTCGCTCTGTCCCCAGCCTGTGCTCCTCTGCAGGGTCCCTTCTCCCTAGGCACAGGGTTTGGCATTCATCCTTGCCAAATTTCTATTAACTTCATTACGATGGATAATTCCATGAATGCTTCTTAAGCAGGGTTTAACATTTTTCTCCCTTCTGTTTTGCTCTACTGTTGCAGACTCATTTTACTACAGTTTAGCTTAAAGAGCAGATTACATAGCGCGGGATACATTTTAAATCTGATTAGATTAAAAGGAGAGATAAAGAAGTCTATTCTGTTTTTCATGCAGAATTTATTTTTCACTGTCTTCCGCTTGCCATCTATATTTTTACATTTGCTTCTGTAACTACTTTGGCTTTGACAGACTTACGAGAATTTATAGAAGCTGTATACTAAAAAAAAAAATCAACTTTTTATCTCTTGAGCTAGTCTGATAAACCATGAGTTACGGGGCTTTCTATGTGTATACGTTTTCAACAATTTCAATATTAAAGCTTAGCTATGACAATCCTTAAATTATTTATTTTAAGACAATTTGATATTAACAGTAATAAGTACTCTGCAGGAAAAGTGAGCATTAGTTGGAAATAAGTATGTTGAAAAGGATTTATAGGCAAGTGAGAAATGCAAGTTTGACAAGTTAATGAATAGTACCTTCATTAAGTTTCAATTAATTGCATATATCAGTGAATCTTAAGGAATTTTTTGGGTTTTTGTAGAAATAATTTATTTCTGGCCAACTGCTGCCTGTGAAATTTCACAGAAAATATCATAGTTTTTGAAAAAAGATGCTATAAGTTACAAAACTGAATACATAGTATAAGCCCTAGATGGACACATTTCACTCTCCTTTCAAGGAGACTGTGTGCAATCCCAAGCGGCCACATTAGTACTTAGCTTAAACTTTTTAAAAGGAAATGCAAAGGTTCAGAATTGAAGTTTCAAAGCTAGCTATTACAGGCTGTTGAAGAAAGGAAAGTTATTTTCATTTTTAAAGCTTTGATTTTTTTTTTTTTTTTTGCTACACATCACTGGCATTGTGATTTTTTTTTAACTGTTTATTGCCTTTTGCTTTAAAAATTCACCCTGGAGGTTAAAAAAAAAAACAGGAAACATTGACATTACAAATCTTTCAAGACAATTTTCAGTGAAAGCTACTTGTGCGTGGTTTGCCACTTGAATGTCTATTAATATTGGGTCTGCTTCCCTTCTCTCCTTCTCTTTTCTCCCTCGAAAACAATCTGACATCAAAGACCTCACCATCAGGAACTGCATAGCAGGCATTTGGTTGAATCAGAACATTTATAGTCCTCATACACAATAAAATACATCAACCGTGCTGGCGCTAGCAAATCTTTTTTAAAAAAGTCCTGCCGCGGGATATTTAATGTCAAGAAGTAATGCAAACTCTAAGTTCCTGCCTCACTGCTTACATTTTAATCACGAATATTAATATTTAGGCCTGGATTCATTTCAGTAAAATCAGTGTAAATCCAGAGAATCTACATTGGCTTTATCAGTGCCACTTCAGATTCACAAAAGCATACCCGGGTATAACAGTTTTGTTCAGTAACTATAATACTGAGTTCATGTCTTTTAAGCCATAGCACACTGTAGGTCCATTCAAATTCTTACCGAGTAACACATTTAAGAAAATCCTACTGAAATAAAATATTTGAAAACTACAAGAAACACTTTACTTGCAAGCAACTGGCATAAGAAAGAGTGAATTTTGCATTGTCAGCACTCTCTCCTGCCATTAATGAACTTAATTAATTAATGAGGAGTGAAGAAACATTTTAACTTAACCTTCCAAAGCAGTTTATCCCAGTGAGATCATCTAGGGCAGAGGACAACCTGCCATGAGAGGTCATGTCACTGAAGTGATAGATTTACATGATGAGGAGACAAGAAATTAAGCAAAACTGTCTGGAGGCCTATGCAAGTTCTCCTGCAGCAGTGCAGAGGGAATCCTGGGTCATTAAAAACTAATTTTCCTTCGCTTTTCTGATGTGTAATCTGTTATGCCCATATATGACACCACATTTCATTAGCCAAAGAAAATACATCCCACAGTGGAACCAAGTACAGCAATTGAACAGCTTTAGATGTTCAGTAAATTGACAACTATGCACCACAATTCTGCTACGTCAAAGCCCAAACTCCATTAAATTGCAATATTTATCTCCAAAACCGTAACTGTCTAAACATTTACATCAAGTTTCTTCCATAAAACACACATTGAAAGTTTAGAAATGTTGACTGAATCATTTCCTGTGACTCAGTGATCTGCTATTGCATCTGTGCAGAACACCAGGAGAGCTGTTTTTAGCTTGACAATTTTACAATTCAATGGAATGTTAATGGCCTCTTAAATTTCATATAAAACAGCTTCTTATCACGTTGTTAATCTCTCATCAGATGTTATCGAGAGTGAAAAAAAACTCAAGGGCAGATTATAACCATGGAGAGAAGAAGTAAGAAAAATTCTCCCATGCAACCAGTCTCAGATTAAAGACTCGCAACGACTGTGTGCCAGCTATTTCCTGCGATTGGTCAGATATCTAGAGAATCATTACTCTGTTCCCCTCATCATATGTTACCCAGCGTACAAGACAAGGAGGGTGTGTGTGCTGCTGGAGTTAAAAGTTGTAAACCTGCTCCTCGTATCAGCCAGAAGTAGTTTATGGTGCCCTGGAGTCACCCCTAGTTCATAGATGCACAGGCTGTTGCAGCCATCTCTTCAGAGGGGCTAGGTCACGCTGAAATCTAACCTATCTAAAGTTGGTTTGAAATGGGGAAAGCCCACATCTATCCCTTAATCCCCCGGGGTTATTTTCTGTGGCTTTACAGTATGGATCATCTACTTTTTCAACAGGTTTCACGTTTGCTACTAACTTATGCAATAATCACAGGAAAAGAAAAATCCATGTGTGTCTGTATAAAACTCTTATGAAAAGAGTGAAACTGAATACCCACACAGTGCTGGCACACGGACAGAGTAAACAAGCTGGGAAGAGAAAAAGAAAGAGCAAGAGATCTTTTTCCTCACCCTCCCTTTCCAACCCTTCTACTTACTTGAAGTTTAATTTTAAAATAACTTTTAAAAGTAGGTTAAAATATATCATCAGTTCGATCTCTTTTCATTTACACTCCTCCATTGACACCTTTATAAAGACACTCAGCTTTTAGAATGCATTGTTTGTTTGTTTTAGGAGCAGCTCTTACTATACGATTGCTTAAAGCAGATAGGATAGAGCAAACTGCACGGCTTTTGTTGAGCCTGCATTTTAGAGCAAATATCTCTGAAGCACAGCCTACTGCGAAGAACAGCTTTTCACAGGAAACAGAAGAAACTACTGTGCGCTCGAGACAAATGGGATTTTCCCCAGGCAAGAAAGATGTAATAAACATCTCAATAC
The DNA here is from genome assembly GCF_036417535.1 of Chlamydotis macqueenii. Lineage (NCBI taxonomy): Eukaryota > Metazoa > Chordata > Aves > Otidiformes > Otididae > Chlamydotis > Chlamydotis macqueenii. The sequence continues at coordinate 98,968,408 of NC_141557.1, read as the reverse complement.
AAAATTAGTTAAGAAATATGAAAGGTTGTGGGTTGATCTTTGCTTTTACAGAGACAAAGGAAGAAAACGTCTACGCTGAAGGACCTACAAATTCCTCCAGAGCAGATTTCAGATATAAATAAAAAAAATTTAAATGAATGCTCTGATATATGCCTGCAAACCAGCCAATATGACAAGAATGTGTAAGAAACGGCAGAAATGTGGATCCCGTTCATTCCCTGTCACACCACACTGACAGATTAAAGCAGTATAACTGCTGTAACATGCCACATTCCAAATTCCCCCTTGTCCCCATGCTCCTCATTCTCCACATGCACCTCGTAACAGCATTTCCCATTCTTCCTCTCCAGTTACTGTTCTGCATGACCCTACTGTCATCCCCTTGTTCCCTGGTACCAGGGTCTTTGACTCTGCAGGTCACACCTTCATTGTCCCCAAGTCACACAGTGCTCTAGCCCCTTCCCTGCCAGTCCGTCTGCCTGCCCTAGTCCCTTCTCACTGCCAGCTGTTTCAGCATCCACTGAATTTTTTTTTTTTACTGTTAATTATAAGTTACAAGAATGTAAAGACAAAAACCCCAGTGCCTAGTCCCATCCAAAAAGCAAGCGTAGTTATGAGTTGCCATACAGGGGGGAAAGGAACCCTGAAATAGTCACATCACAGTTGTATTCAAAAGGCTACCAAGGGCCAGTGGTGAGGATACATGGCCAAAAGTCTGAGCTGGCTGCAAAGATATGTGACTCTTAAAGATTTTTTTTCAATCTCTGTCTTCTTACTCAGTGCCAACATAGAAAGAATCACTCCTGAGCATATGTTCTAAAGTCTAAGTGTAGGATCCCTGCATTGCTAATGCCTGTACCACTAAAAAGGGGTCTAGCTATTGGTGGATTTTGTTATTGATTGAGGAACACAATTTTTAAAAGAACAGAGTACATCAAAAGTCTAATGCTCCAAAACTTAAAAGTTTGGTTTTCCCAAGGTTCTATTATGGAGAGGATATTCAGCGGTGAAGAAACGTCTACAGTCTTAGGTGAAAGGGACAGGTTTTTGTTCTGTCAACAGAGTGTTGAAGTCATCAATCATTCAAGACAATTTGTTCACTAAGAACAAGAAATCAGACTTAGGAAGTTATATAACTTTGCTTTTCCTAGTGGGCTCTGAAAAACATAAAATTCTCTCTGGCCTTAATTAATTTGTCTTAATTTAGGAGAATGCTCCTATATGTTTGTGTATAATCCTCACGGGACCAAGCCTAAAATTATTGGTTGATATTTGACCTGCCTTTCCCTATTAGTCATTGCTTCTAAAGACCATCGTATTTATGGCCCATCACATCTTGCTCTAATCTAAATGTTCACAGGAACAACTGCATGCAGTAAAGCAGGGAAGTTTACTCCACATTTCAAATCTGAGTCCCATATAGCTGATACTCAGTATTTTGTTGCTGTTTGACTTCTACTTGTCTATTTTTTCTTTAGTTGAAAATTAAATCATTCATGTGAAAAAAAAAGAATTACAGAAGACATTGAAAGTAGGTCATAAAACAAGAGAAGACCAACATCTAGGTCACAAAATTCAACAACGTTCAGAAAAATTCAGGCATGTGAAGAGCTAAAAACACGATTTACCTATCAGCTCCTCATGAGAGTAAAAAAAAGGTGGGGGGAAGGTATTTACAAAAATTAGTAAGGAAAACTCATCAATTTTAATTGGAAAAGTTGTTTTAAGCAGCATAAAGCCACAGCATAAGTTTGATGGCTAGAAAAACCCAACAAATGGTTCCCTGCAGCTGAAAGTATGAGGTCTGTCTTCCCCTTTCTTCTTCTCCTGCTTCTCTCTTTCTATACCCTAGCTCCTATCTTCCTCCTCTCCTGCTCAAAGCCACACAATCCACTCTCATGCTTTACGGCTGTAGCATGTCTCTTCTGTGACCTGATTTGATTCCTTGAAATTTCAGGAAACTACCCACAACATAAATGGCATAAATGGTCTGCCATTTAACCGAATTAAATCAGTTCCTGAAGAGAGACAAGTGTCAGAGAAAACACAAAGTATACAATGGGAAAAGAAAGAGAGAGAAGGGCAGAGGATCTCATCCTTCTGGTAGTGGTGAGCTGGTACGTCTGGTCATGCTGTTTTATTTGATCATCCTCCAAAAAGATATTGCTGGAGATAATATGTCTTTGTCCCACATATTCCTCATTTGGTGTAGGCCCACAACTGTTCCCAGTGATGTGGTAGCCATCCTGGAATTCCATCAAAAGTAGCTTCTTCCTCAGGAATCAGACTCCCTCCTACAGCTTCAGACAACTCCATTCTCCTTTTCTAAGTACTTTGGCTTTTCCTACCCATGTCCCCATAATCCAGCGGAGCTGTTTTTAATGACAAAGATAGAAAACCTCTGTCTAGGGTTCAGAAGCTCTTTTTCTGGTTTTAGAGTAGAAAGAACCATCTGCACTCAGATGGTCCCAAAACATCACCCTCCAAAGAAGCCTCTGCCCAATGTCCATCCTGGATTCATGGTAGAGCAGATACACAGAATTCTGCAGCTCCCTCTCGGCTCAGAAAGGGTTCTACACTCAGCTCCATGTTTTCAAAAGAGATCTGGAAAAAATGTTCTTTGTCTGAACGTTATTGTTCCTTGAGGGTGGCAGAGCATGCCCCTTCTGCAAGAGAGAATAGACTTCAAGGCCCCCTATGGCACACAGTAGCTCCCAGGGAATCTGTGATAGGCCAATACCCCCCATATGCCTCTAAACCATCCACAGTCCCCGACAGTCACCATGTCAAATGACAATAGTGCAGAATCCCCAAAAGAGTTTCAGTCTTCTGACACTGAATTGAGAACTTTATTACAATAAGTAGATCAGAATTCCCCTTAAGAAGGCACTCACAAAGTATGGTCCATCAGGCCAGGCTAAACGCTGTAAGGCTGGCCCGCAAAAGTCTATTAAAACACTGTTTTCAACAATGTCTCTTTTAAAGTTTTGACCTAACAGTTCAGTAGCAGTACCAGAGAAAGAATGAGGCTAACAGGCATCCATCAATCAGAAACTTTGGGAGCTGCTACCTTAAACTGCTTTTCCCCTTATCCTACTACTCCTGGCAGAGTTTTTCAGGACCCTTCTGCCAGGCATCCCTTTACAGATTTAAAGCTGTGCATGCGTGCACCCTCAGCAGGGTTCCCCCCCATGGAGGCTCTGGCTCTTCTGAAGAGCAGCAGGTTCCAGAGCCACACCAATGCTCAGCTTGATGACCACTCTGCCAATGTGGGCATCCCTGCCTAGAGAAAACTTCTGCCTTTTCGGTTCTTTCGGGTATCGAACACCACAGAGGTGGATCTCCTTCAAGAGGCCTTTTGCTATGGTTCCAGCATGACTAACCTTAATCTTTGCAGCACACCACAGCTCAGTAAAGTTTACATACTTCAGTCAACGGCAGTCACATACGGTCTCTGTCTAGAGACAGTGATGTCAGTAGGTATTGCCCAACACTTTCCCTACTCAGTTTTATTGCATCTAGATCGCCTGATTTCATCTTGCGCAAGATTTCTGTGGTTAAGGAAGGGAACGATGAATTTTGACAGGTCTCCTGTCATTTACACGAGGCCACTTGAAAGTGGTGGTGTTCCCAGCTGCTGACTATGCAGCATGCCTGACTAGAAGATTGTCCTTTAACCAAGAGGAGCTCACACTGACTACTGTTGCTACAGATGTCTGTCCTGCTCTGTCTTACCAGCTTGGTCCCTAATGGAGGGAGTGACCAGAATGTTGTGTGCTCAAAAACATGCTGTGGTTTCTGCAATGCCAGGAGCATTACAGACCAAAGAAACTGCTCTTAATCGTGGCTATTCCTTCCAAGCACCAAAAGAGAAAAGATGCCTTTCTAAGATCCATCCCTTGTGGTTTTAAGATGGACGAAGTATTTCTACAAATTTAGATCAGCCGGTAGTTGCAACACAGGTAAATCACAGAAACACAGTGCCATTCAACAGCTAGGGCTCAAATTTGAGGGTATATCTCAGAGGTGGTATTATTCCAACCTCTGCTCTCAACCTAGCCTTCACTTATGGACAAGCCCAAAACCCGTTCCCATAAAGGTCCTTCTTATTTCTTCCTACCACATCCTCCTGTATATTCTACCCATTTCTTGTACTGCAAACAATATGGGGAGTCTTTACATAGTCCATTCATGCATTGAATGAAAAAATGTGATTACAGAATTACGAAGGCTGTGTGAGGTGACTGACAGGACATGTAGGATCTACAGCTCTTTTCATGTTCATTTTGGATATTTTTTTGAGATGGAGATGCTATAGATTGTATTTTTTGTGCAACAGCTAGGGTCAAATTTGGATCCACATTTGATGCCTGTCTCATGGTTTTACCAATTCTACAACATACGTCATTAACATAATTTGAAAACCAAATTATGTAAAACTCTCTCCTGGATGTGCAGCTGGAGAACATACCACCTTCTAATGTCTTCTTAGTCAATACAAGACTTAAATCTGACCTTGAACGTGTCTCCAGGTATCTCCTGTTTAGAAACAAAACAAATTAAAGATGCTCCTGGAGTTAGTATTAGAAATAGTTTTGCTACTTCTCTGAGAATTATCATAATAACTCAGATTAGATTTGCTGTCTACTACACATCCTCATTCATCAGAAATTTTGTCCTAGAACTCACAAAATATGATAAGTGACACATTAGAAACTGATCAATTTGAGAAAGCTAGGGACAAATAATTCATTGAGAAGCTAAATCATTGACTGTTTTGAAACATCAAAAAGTCTTAGTTTTTCTTAACAGAGATTCAGTTTCCTATCTTTTCCCTGGCCTTGACACTACTGTTCTCACCTTTCTGCCTTTTCCTGTGGTCCCCGAGATAAATGACATTTCTTTGCGGACACAGGAAGGAGAACTGTCAGCAAGAAGCAAAAACAATGTGAAGTACTGGCCCTATATTCTGTGAATTGTCAATTCTTTCAAAGAATGTGTTATTGTTGAAAACTACTCCATCAGAGGTCCTGAACACCCTTAGAACAGCCTCTTTTCCTAGCACAGCATAACAGTCCTGAAAATACTGCTTTGGGGAATGTTAGTCACATTAGTAATGCTCATCAGTCTGGAGAACAGTAGACAGAGAAGCAGAAGCAACTAGTGTTCCGAAGACTGTGAAGAAATGTGTGCATAATTCATTTTATCCAGCTGATACTATCGCTGTAACCAAAAGTGAAGGACAATCTGCAGGTGTAAGCAAGTGCAGCGCTGTTAATATCACAGAAACTATGCCATGTATGTAGCTTTCTCCACTTACCAGACTATCACAAACAAAAAACTACACCTGCTGATAGCTCTTCATTCCCTCAAAACTCCCTTCAACTTGCACAGAGCATGATAATATAAACCCTACCCACACCTAGCCATATTAATCTCATCATCATAGTATTTGCATTTTTTCCTCACCTGACAAATGCATAAAGTAGAGTTTCTTCTTTGTGTTTTTGTTTACTACCTTTATAATCTTTCATTTATGGCTGAGGAGCTGATTTAGTTATGTGATACAAAGACAGCAATAGTCCTCATTGTGCCAATACATTTCATGAGGGAATTTGCTTTGAAGCAAGATGTTGTGATTTGAAATAGTCTCTATATTGAAATGCTTCTGAAATCCCCTTCTGCTCCAGACAAGGTATAATCTTTTCAGCAAGTGTTACGAAATATATATATATGTCATGCCAGTTTTGCAACGTACTCTGAAAAGAAAAAAAAAAAGTATTCATGAATCAAATAGTATACAGAAATAAGAAAAAAAAAAGTCTGTAAACTACAGTCATTCTGAAGGACACCATTCTCCTAATCATAAGTCTTGAGGTGCCAGATGACTCCATTTGCTGGTGCTAAACGAGTAAACCTACAATAACATTTAAGTAGACATGAAACTTTTCAGAATACTCATGTTCCCCGCAGGCTCCTGTACAGATGTTGCAATAAGTCTGCTACATATGAAAACTAGTTCAAGTTCTAAAATACTTTTCACTTCCTTTTCTGAATCTCTCTTTGGAAATTGCAGGCCAGAAACAAAACCAATACACCATCAACAAAGGATTAAGACACCTTTTAAATATTTTTACTCTGCAGCAAAGGTAAGACCAAGTATCTGTCCTATTTATTATGAGCAGTCTACACTATTAAAAAAATAAGATATTCTGACTTAACATTATAAATTACTTACCTATCTAGAGCAATATTACTGAGAAACCACATAAACACTTACTTATTTAACTATTTAAGGTCTGGTTTTTTTCTATCCACATAACAATTTCAGTAAAGTGTGATGTTTTTAGCAAAACTACCAGGTGAATACAGACCTCCTATCACAGAGATACCAATTTGGATATAAAGATTCATTATACTGGCACAGCTTAGAGCTAAAATGCAAAATTGTACCAGTAATAATTGTGTTTGGAGAAGGGGAAGTTGTATTTGTCTTCCCATATCAATATAAACTGAAGCAGTAGCACTCTGAGTAAGAACAAGATTTTCAGCATACATGTATCCCCTTTCAGATCTAGTTGTGTAGGATGAAGTTGCTGCCACTCCTGTTTGCTTCTCAAAACCCATTGTTTGCAGGTTACTGCTTGCAGAGCCCTGCTAACAGAAGAAACCGTATGAGCCCTCCCTCATTCACATTGGTCCAGCCTGCAGGTTATCAGCTGTTTCCATCAAACCTTCTAGCTGGGACTGTACTGGATGAAGTAAGCACACTTATTTCTATTACAAGATTTACCAGGGTGACACTCTTCAGTAGCGAGACCAGTAATGAAGAGATGATATTTTAATATCCCCAACCAGCCCAGCTATTTGCAAAGTCAGCAGCTGTTACACAGCCCAAGGTGACAATGACTCAGAAGAAAACAATGCCTGTTTGCATCCAGTATTTAGCCCTGCTCAGCCTGCAATGCATCCACTCCGGGGTGAACTACTAAGGTCTGAAGATACTGATGGATAACCTCACACCTACATACTGCCTCGGGGCCGGGGACTCCCTTGCCATTAATATACAGATACATATAAATCACTGCATCACTGATGGAAATCTGGCTCCTGACTCCAACCGGGGCATGCTGTTATTCTGTCTTCTTACAAGGACTGAAATACACACTCACATTCTGTGGTAATGGCCTGAAAAATAAGAGGGCATCAGTCAAAGCCTGAATATTTTGGTCCATTATTCTGCAATCGCATTACGGTACCCCAGTAGGAAAGCAACATCACATGCAAAGAGGTAAGAAATTATTCAGTTACATCAGTGACAAACCTAAAGGCAAAACTATCATCATCTTTGGTTTAGAAGGTTCCCATAAACTATTTAGTCAAATTTCTTCTCCAGTCAAATGAATGGCCCTGTTGTTTGGTTTGAAACTTTAGTAGCTCATATGATGTCATGTAAATTCTCTGCTGTGTGTCTACACAAATACAAAATCACTAACTAATATTAAAGTGCTAGCTTCAGAAGCAGAGAAATTCATTAAGGGACACTTACAAAAAAGCAAGTCGCTCTGATACACCAATTTTATATCTTTGTTATTGTCTTTTTAACCTAATGATTCTTCCCCTAGTCACATAATACTCATTACTACTGATGGCAAATCTTAGGTACAGCTTTTTAAAGTATTCTAGAGTATAATGAGGCACTACATTACAAGGCCTAATACTTTGAGTTAAAAGAGTTACTTTTACCAAGGCCTGTAGTGACATTGCAAGGGGCAACACCTTTAAACTGAAATAAGGTAGAATTAGACTGGATATAAGGAAGAAATTTTTTATAACGAGGGCAGTAAGGCACTGGAATAAGTTGCCTAAAGAAGTTGTGGATGCCCCATCCCTGGAAGTGCTCAAGGCCAGGTGAGATGGGGCTTTGAGCAACTTGGTCTAGTGGAAGGTGTTCCTGCCCATGGCAGGGGTGTTGGAGTAGATGGTCTCTTCCAACCCAAACCGCTCTACAGTTCTGTGAGTCCATGATTCTATGAAAATTAGAACACTTGTATTGACATATTCTGGTGACTGTGTCCAGAACATGAAGGTCATCTTGCATAGCTCTGCTAAGGAAGAAGTCAGATTACCACTTATTTTAAGTGGTAATCCTGATGATGAACGCACCATTGTAAGCAAAACTTTTTCTATAGTACTGGCATAGGTACTGAGTCACTAATGCAGGTCATATTTGAATATTTGCCTTGAACCAACAGTCAATGGTACCCAAGAAACCTCAGGTCACTCCTTTCCTCAAAATCATCAGCTGGAAAGGTGCACTTAGGCTTGCAGAGAGGATTTAATCTATTCCTTGAGACTGAGGCCCCAAAACCCTCATCTTCCTAAAACTTTAGATGTTCTCATAAGAA